>NC_060075.1:44230000-44855000 GCF_922984935.1 Meles meles | reverse complement strand
AAATGGGGTTGGGGTTGATCTGTCCTAGAGGCTTCCTCTCTCATTTGCCTGCAGCTCCTGGTTCAAATCCTGCCAACCCTCCCTGCCTGCAGAGTGAGTCAACTGCTCCTCCACTCTGATAGCCTCGGACCCCTGCACGGTACCTGGACGACAGGCAGCATTTAGTAAGAATGCTGCTAGAGTAAGCAGATGTATGATGTGTGGGAATGTACTTTTCCTTTGACCTCTCAGTCCCCCCTCAAGGTTCCTAAGGGAACATACATTATGCCTATGCTCCCAATTCATTTTCATTTCCCAACACTCTGCTGGAACTGTCCTTAAGGATTCTTGATTTCAAATCTGGAAAATCAGCACCAAATACTCATGTACATTTAAAAAAAATATTTTTAAAATTGGGCTATAATTTACATATAACATTACTACTTTTAGGTGTAATCATGTTTTTTTTTTTTTAAAGATTTATTTATTTGACAGATAGAGATTACAAGTAGGCAGAGTGGCAGGCAGAGAGAGAGAGAGAGGAGGAAGCAGGCTCCCAGCTAAGCAGAGAGCCCGATGCAGGGCTCGATCCCAGGACCCTGGGATCATGACCTGAGCTGAAGGCAGAGGCTTTAACCCGCTGAGCCACCCAGGTGCCCCTCATGTTCATTTTTAAGTACTGTCACACTATTGGGTATCAAACACAGTGGATCCCACCCTCCTCCCTCTACAAAAAAGAATAAACTGAAAAATCAAGCAGGACAACTGAACATCTTTGGTCTTTTCAGTGCCTCTATAAAGAACATTTTACTGGGAGAGGGTATCTGGGCAATGAGGCTGGTTTAAAACTGTGTTTTGACTCCAAAAGCTTGGAAATGTGGGAGTCCCAAAATTGGTGCACACAGGTGGTGACTTCAGAGATGATTAATTTTCTGAGTTTTGTACAGTAAAAATGTCTCACTTTTAGAAAAAATTAATAAATGCTAAAATGGTAAATCATTTATCTAATACCCAAATAGATATTGATTTGGGTTGTCTGGGTAGTTCAGTTGGTTAAGTGGCTGCCTTCTGCCTTCTGCTTGGGTCATGATCCCAGGGTCCTGGGATAGAGCCCCACATTAGGCTCCCTGCTCAGCAGAGAACCTGCTTCTCCCTCTCCCTCTGCCTGTTGCTCTGCCTACTTGTTGTCCACCCTTTCTCTCTGTCAAATAAATAAATAAAATCTTTAAAAACCCCAAACAAATAGATACTGATTACCCTAAAAGGACTATAGAGCAATATCCAAAATAGTTTAATAAAAAAAAGCAGTAAAGAACGGTGTATTTGGTGTGCTTCCATTTGTGTGTATGGGGAGAAGGACAATACATGTACATACATGTAAACACAGATATGCCTCATTATGAATAGAATACCTCTGGAAGGATACCTAAGGGAGGGACCTTTATTTTTCACTTATACTTATTTATATGCAAATATATCACGTCAAGTTTTTTCTTTACAAAAGAAAAATGAAATTGATGGCAATTTCCTTATACCTATGTTGGTATAAACCTGGAGTAATTTCCCTCTGAAAGAAGACCCAAAGGTAATTTGAAATTAAGAAGGATAGAAGGGCCAAAAATATGCTATTAGCAAGCACATTTCTTTTCTTTTTTTTTTTTAAGATTTTATTTATTTATTTGACAGAGAGAGATCACAAGTAGGCAGAGAGGCAGGCAGAGAGAAAGGGGGGGGGGAAGCAGGCTCCCCGCTGAGCAGAGAGCCCGATCCCAGGTCCCTGAGACCATGACCTGAGCTGAAGACAGAGGCTTAACCCCTGAGGCTTAACCCCTGAGCCACCCAGGCGCCCTGCAAGCACATTTCTGCTCTAGAGTTATACAGACTGCATTTTTGTTTTAAAGTTTCAATGTTATTTCTGTAATTTTTTTTTCAAGAATTAAATCTCTACTCTAGCTCTATCCAACTTGATATTTTCCTCCTAAAAAAAAAGAACAGGTACAATAGGGGAAACTAAATTTAATTCTCAGGAAATACTGAAGGTTCACCTTGAAAACTTACTCATTGCAGAGTAACAATTACGCCAGGCATAGTGCTAAGTATCAGAAGAGAGAACTAAGGGTATAGAAAACTTGCTGTTGTCCAAAATCCCTGGGAAGAGTGAGGCAGTGTACTCCCCAATCCATGGATTTATTTCCCTTGAATAAAGGACATCAAACTCATTATTACATCACATTATTTTTGTTATTTGACTGTCTTTATAACTATGCAACTGCTTTGCTTTGGTTTTTTGGAGTGGAGAACCCTACATTCCAGCTGTAACATTTTTCAGTTCGAAATGAATGGGCTCTGGGGGTGTTAAAAAGAAAACCATAGGACCCAAATGGAGCCACTTAGGCCATGTCACCAAACTGGACCTTAATATATACTCTAACTACAGTTTCACCCCCCCACCCCAATAATTGTAGTCTTAACCCTCAGCAGGAATTTTCTCATCAGTACCAATAAACTAATCTGTTACATGGGTCCCCTTGATTCTGCCCTCCCCCCGCTTCCCCCCCCAAAAGAAGAGGTGATCTGCATGATAAGACTCCCTGCTCTTCCACCTAAGGGAAAGAGCTTGTCTGGAACAATCCTTTCTTTTCTTTTGCTAATAAGTTCATTTACTATCCTCCTTACAGAAATCTTCCATTTTCTACGACTCTTTAGAGCACCTCTCTGCCTGTTAGATGGGATGCTGCTGGATCCATGAATCAATTAATATAGCCAATTAGATCTTCAAATCTACTAGGCTGAATTTTTGTTAGCACAGGTAAAATTTTTTTTGGTTTGAATTCTGATTCATTCTCACTGTTGTGTACTTTGGATAAGTTCTTTAATCTTTCAGAGCCTCAATTTCCTCATTGGGGAATATGTCACAGCAAATGTCTCTTTCATCTCTGGAAAAGAACTTCACAATGCTGGCTTCTGCTCCTTCTGTTAAAAGCAAGTCATTGCTCTCTGCAGCTTTATGAGGCAGCTCAGGACCAGAGCACTAGCATGACAAAGGCCTAGATGTGGACCAGCAGAGGAGCCTTGCCATCCCAAGCAAGTCTTCACATCTTTTTATAGATCTGCAACTTTACAGGGATTTGCCAGCTGCTCCTAAGTGGAGGTGGGCGGAGAACTGGCAGTGGACTTCCCACAGAGAACATCCCCAGCTGAGCTTACTGCCTTTCTAGGCCATGGGACTCAGGAGACTCCTCTTTCATATCTGGCTATAGGGATCACTGCCTTTTCCCCCATGTACGTGGGACATTAGAATTCAGCCAAGTCTATCCCCATTCTCTTGTGAGGCTCATGAAATATGCCTTATTACAGGTATTAAACTATCATGTTAAAATCTCAGAATAAGGAAGGGCAGGCCAGGGACTCTTGGCGTCTTTTTTTCTCCAACATCAGTTCCAACATTTTTCCTCATAGATTCCAACAATTGGAAGCTACACCAATTAAGAGGCCGAATTGGGACAATCACCCAGATCTTGTGACATTTGGAGTTCTTTCACCGAGCCGCAACCCCTGTTCTAAGTCAGCAATGCATTTCTTATATTAGTAACTGTTCATCGGTTAAATAAATTGTGTAAGGGCACATAGCCCAGTGAGCCCCTGTGCTCACTTGTACATGACAGTTAGTACATGTTTAGCTGGATCCAGTAATTACTCTAGCACTATGTTGCCACTAGAAACCAGACTACAGGAACACTTTAAATTTGGAGCTTGAGTACAGTTTGGTTTAGGCACAAATACTGTCGTAAATCTAGTTTTCCCTAAAAATTTTCCGCCCAACATTGCACATATATCCTTTTTATTTATTGCAATAAAATTTATATACCACACTTCCCTCTGTTTTGACAATACCCTCCCCAACCCAAAGCAAAATACTATGAGGTGAGAGGGAAGTAATAACAAGGACAATGACCTCATGCCCTCTCTGAGGCAGGGGTGGGTTAAGTGTGTGCAGATATTACATGCATACATGTTTGGTTGTTGATGCTGGGAATCCATGCAGCTGCAGATAATTCTAAGGAGGCTTTGAGGGGAAATGTCAAGCTAGGAATCAACATCTATCTGAGCCAGGCCCTGACAGTCACCAAGTTAATGTAAAACAGAGCTATAGGGTTTTTTTGTTTTTTAAGATTTTATTTATTTATTTGACAGAGATCACAAATAGACAGAGAGGTAGGCAGAGAGAAAGAGGGTGAAGCAGGCTCCCTGCTGAGCAGGGAGCCCGATGTGGGGCTCAATCCCAGGACCCTAAGATAATGACCTAAGCAAAAGGTAGAGGCTTAACCCCCTGAGCCACTCAGGTACCCCTAGCTACAGGGTTTTTAATCACAGATTTTAGCAAGGACAAGCCTCCATCATCTGGTTTGCAGACCAGGAATCACTTTGTTATAGCAGAAGACTTGCCCTGTCTATGCTCAGTGGCACCCAGGCACCAGACTGGATAGGCCCTCTTTATTTCTGGCCAGGGACTGAACTGAGAGAGACCCAGAAGCCAGAGAGACAGGAAGCAAATTCTGAGGCTGGGTGTCTGTGTAGTCAGATTATTTCAAACTCTTCAAGATATTTATAGCTCTTCTATAAGGAGTAATACATAAACATTTCAGTTCAGATCTGTGCCTTAACCTTGTAAACCTCCAGGGAACGACTCATTTTAATACTTTAGAATGGCTGCAAATTATAGAAACACTTAATAATTTTATTAATGTTTTCTTTATCCTGACCCTCTTTTTATGCACCAGCTTTAAAGACCCTTCAGAACAGATTAATTATTGGAGGTTATAGGAGTTGGGAGAACAGACCAAGGGAAAAATGAAATGTTTTTCTTTGGCCCTTCTCTTAAGATGTGAAAGAAAACAACTTTAGTGGGTGTGATATTGCAACTTATAATAAGAAATATATGTTTGGTCTTCACTGTTCTGGCACACAGTTCCTAAAAACCTTGTAATTTCCTGTATAAAGGCCATAGGAGCATCTTTTCTTATAATATTTAGTTTTGTTCCTAGTTCCTGAAATAGGTCCAGAGCTATAAAGGTGAAAAGTTTGTTATTCATAACAAACCCCTTTCAACCAAACTGTTTATGTCAATGAGGTGACTTTTGCAAACCTCCTAAAGATGAGGCCTGCTTGCCAGGGGAACCAATTTTGTGATAAGAGGGTTGGAACTTTCAGCTTTACCTCCAGGGAGATTGAATTAATCACCAATGGCCACTGATTAATCAATAATGCTAATGCAATGAAGCCTCTATAATAAAAACAACAACAACAACAACAACAACCACCACCCAGGCGTGCCTGGGTGGCTTAGTTAGTTAAGCATCTGCCTTCAGTTCAAGTCATGACCCCAGGGTCCTGGGATTGAGCCCTAGGTAAGGCTCCTCACCGAGCAGGGAGCCTGCTTCTCCTCCTGCTCGTGCTCTCTCTTGCTGTCTCTGTCTCAAATAAATAAAATCTTAAAAAGACAAAACAAGAACAACAAAAACCCCAAACCCAAAAATGGATTTCAGAGATTTCAAGTTTGAACAGTTGGAGGTGTGGCATATCAGAAGAGGACATGGAAACTCCCTGCCCCTTCCCACACACCTTACCCTATGTATCTGCTTCATCTGGCTGCTCCTGAACTACAACCTTTTATAATATATAAGTAATCAAGTAAATAAAAACGTTCTCCTGAGTTCTATGACCTGCTCTAGCAAATTAACCAAACTAGAGGAGGGTGCTGGGGGAACCTCTGCTGTACAGAGGTTGTTAGAAGCAACACAGACTTGTTACTGGCACCTAAAGCATGTGCAGAGGGGCAGTCTTATGAGATTGAGCCCTTGACCTGAAGGTTCTGACACTGACTTCAGCTAGACAATGTCAGAATTAAATCTGTAAGATGTGTACTTGGTGTCCTCTGAGAAAAGGAAAATTTCTTGGTGGTGTTGGAAAACTCCCACACAGAGTAGTAATCTGAGTGTAGTATGAGTGTAGAAAAGGAAAATAAGAGTGTTTTTTCCCTTATAGCAGATTAAGGATGAGAAATGCCATGAATAATTACAGCAAAGTTTTCTTTGGCTTCATCTCTAGATGCTTCCAAATAAGGATTGTGATGGAGGCTTCTCCATCCTCACCATTGTTAATCCAGAGTTCTTCTAAAGGGACAGAGGAGGACTTAAACCTTGAAGAAGACTTAGTCCCTGAAGTTGTTTGGGTATAAACAGAATTAACTTTTAGATATGATATTTCCAGAGCAAATACTTCCACTATTTTCCGGTGGAAAGCTGTGGCATGCCATATGCTTAGGCCTCTCTTTTAGCAAGAATAATAGAAATTTGCCTATATTAGGAAGGTGATACAGTCCCCCAGCAGCCATTCATTAGAAACATTAATGCGATCCTTTATAGACTGGGACTTAAGGGACCTTAGAAGGGAGGAGGTAACATCTTCATAGACACCCAGTAATCCAACAATACTTTCTTTGGCCACAGGAGGTGTACAAATAACATATGGCCAAACTAAAATCCACATTCCTAAAAAATATGTAAAAGTTTTTGCCTAAGTGGAAAAGGAATGTGATAAGAACTAACTACACATTTTGAAATCTGTTATTATTAGCAGTGGACGTCTCTAAAAAGTCCACTTTACAACTGCTTCTCAAAATTTAAGGGAACATGGTTGATGTTTTTTCTGAGGGCTTCACAATTCTTTAGTTTATGTAACATGTCAAAAAAGATATCTCTTAAAGTCTAAAGTAATATTTAACTGTTAAAAACGACACATCTTGGGGGTGCCTGGCTGGCTCAGTCGGTAGAGCATATTGACTCATGATCTCAGGGTTTTGAGTTTGAGCCCCATGATGGGTGTAGAAATGACTTAAACAAACAAACAAATAAACAAAAACCAACCAGACAAGAATGGGAGTGTGTTTATTATATAGTTGTCTTTTGCACTGTCACCGTTGAGAGGTGTGCACTCTTTGTAGTTAATCCTTAGAAGTAAAAAAAAAAAAAAGTTCACGGAGGTCCATTATTTTGTACCATCTGTGAAGCCTTGCTAATATATTATTCAGATTGTATTAAGTTTCTCTGAGCAATATGAAGACCAAAGTTAGATAAGAGAGGAGAAACCTTTATCTTCCCAACTGGGAAAGGGGGAAAAAATGTTTATTTTGCCAAGTACTTAAAAATACTCTTGTATTCCTGAGTGCTGGCATAAGATTTCTTTTAGAAAAGTCCTTCATGTAAGCATACTCAATTCCAGTTGTTCCCATAGCTAACTCCTATGGGGTGGAAGGCAGAGATGAAACTGCCATATAAATATATAAAATCTCCATTCTCTAATGTTGAGTAGACAAAGGATGCTTGAATAATAGGGTTGGAGCATGGTTAGAGCACAGGGTGGGTGACTCAGATATCTGAGGGGTCCTGGCAGGTATGGACAAAGGGTAAGAAAAGGTAAGGTCAAGTGTAAGAAGCTGACCAGAGGAGTATTAGGGGACCTACTGAGGGCAACCGGGGGTAAAAGAATTTGAATTCAGTTTTTAAAAAACCACTTTGGGGCTTCCCATTTTACATGGCTGGCTGGCTAACTTAGTTATTTGTCTTCCTTTTCATTGCAGTCTGATACCCCTACAGTGAGACTTACCAGTCAATAAACCAGCACTTTTGCATTCTCTCTCTCTCCCAACTACTCCCTTCAAAATAGCTTTATAATGCCTCACTCTTAATGGGGGGAGATCCAAGGATCCCTGAACATTAGGAAAAAAACTCTCAGTAAAAGAAATCACAGAAAAAGGCAAAGAAGGAACAGACAACAAAGAAGAAAGTAAATGAAAAAAGAAAAAATGAGTATCCTCAAAGATCATAGATTCGTTACTGAAGAAACAATAGGATGCTATGAGAAAAAGAATTCCCAGAACAAGAAGCTCTTCAAAGTTAAAAATCGAAACTTAAAAGTGCAATGGTGGAAGGATTAGAAACTAAATCTTATAGAAATTAGAATGAAGGGGCATGTCGGTGGCTCAGTTGTTAGGCGTCTGCCATCTAGCTTAGGTCATGATCCCAACGTCCTGGAATCCAGCCCCAAATTGGGCTCCCTGGTTAGTGGGGAGCCTGCTTCTCCCTCTTCAGCCTCCCTGTGCTTGTGTTTCCTCTCTTGCTATCTTTCTGTCATAAATGAATAAAATCCTAAAAAAAAAAAAAAAGAAAAGAAAAGAAAGTAGAATGAAAAGAGGATCACAGAAGTCTAAAAGTAAGAAAAAACAAAATGGAGGAAAGGAAATTAAAACACAGATCATATATGAATATTAAATACCCATGCAATATCAAGAAAATTAAAAAAAATAGGAAATCTGGTGAGAAAAAGTTCACATCATGAAACTGCAAGGGACACCTGGGTGGCTCAGTTGATTAAGTGTCTGACTCTTGATTTCAGCTCAGGTCATGATCTCAGGGTTGTGAAATTGAGCCCTACATCAGGGTCCCCACTCAGTGTGGAGTCTGCTGGAGATTCTCTTCCTCTTCCACTCCCTTCATGCATGCTCTCTCTCTAAAATAAATAAATAAATCTTAAAAAAAAAACCTGCAAAATACTAGATATAAAGAATTCTTTAAAGCTTGCAAAAGGGGAGCTAGAACAAGTTCTTTACAAAAGAAAAGGAATCAGAATGGCATCAGATTTCTCCGCAATACTGGGAGCTAGGAAATAGTGGCATACCACTTTTTTTTTTTTTTAAAGATTTTATTTATTTATTTGAGAGAGTGAGAGAGCATAAGCGGGGAGAAGGTTAGAGGGAGAAGCAGACTTCCCGTGGAGCAGGAAGCCCGATGTGGGACTCGATCCTGGGACTCCGGGATCATGACCTGAGCCGAAGGCAGTTGCTTAACCAACTGAGCCACCCAGGCTCCCGGCATACCACCTTTAAAAGCAAGTGAAAATAATTTCTAGCCTAGAATTCTAGACCTAGCCCATCTACTTTTCATGTCTGAGGGTAGGATAAAGGCATTCTCAGATATGTAAAGACTCAACAAATTTACCCATTTATCTGGCAGAGAGTGAGCGAACGAGCACAAGCAGGGGGAGCAGCAAGCAGGAGATGTGGGACTCGATCCCAGGACCCTGGGATTGTGACCCGAGCCAAAGGCAGACCCAGCACCCTGCCCCAGTGCACTTTTTATAGTAAACAACATAATATACTTGAACAAAATGAGGTAAAGAGAGAAAGAGGAAGACACAGGGTCCAGAAATGGGGTCCAAGACCAAAGAGTGATGAAGGCAGTTTTATACCGGGGCTAGAGTGTAACCAAAGTGTACTGGAGAACAGAAGGAAGATTCTTGGTTTTAAAAATGAACAAACTGATAGGCTGTCTGATATGTAGGAACATGTAGAAAAAGTACTCTTAGCTTTTAAAGCCTTTCAAATAAAATTAGCTGCAGGTAATAGGAAGTTCAGGCAAATGAAAAAAAATCGAGGTGCGGGGCGCCTGGGCGGCTCAGTGGGTTAAGCCTCTGCCTTCGGCTCAGGTCCTGGTCTCAGGGTCCTGGGATCAAGCCCCACATCAGGCTCTCTGCTCAGCAGGGAGCCTGCTTCCTCCTCTCTCTGTTTGCTTCTCTGCCTACTTGTGATCTCTGTCTGTCAAATAAATAAATAAAATCTTTAAAACAATATCGAGACGTTTATCAACTAGATGAAAAACAACAATTGTGCTAGAAAGCAAAACAAATCACAGAACGCCTTTTGGCTCAAACGTGAACAATACTGAATAGTTAAAATAATGTTAATACCAACTACTGTGTTAACAAAAATTATAAGGGAGCTATATTAGAAGGATGGATACAAGAATGGGTAGGGAAAGAAAACTAAAACTTCATGTATGTGCCATGAGGTTTACAGGTAATGTTTATTGTTCAATCTAAAATAGCAGCTTAAGCATGTAATTTGGAAATAAGTAGTTAAGTCCTAGAAGAGAAAAACTGTTTCCTTATTGTAAACTTGGTTGGAGGGAGGGCTGAAGGGAGTGTATGGGTGACTACAGAACAGGGATGTGAACCACTACTTTTTGAAATTAGTGTCTTAGTACTATTTCATGTTTAAATTAAAGTATTCCTCTAACAATAAAAATTTTGATTTAAAAACAAACAAGTCCCTGAATTAGCCAAACCAAATATGTCTGCAGCCCAGAAACTTTAAATCCCTGTAGTAGAAAAATCCAACTGGTTTGGTAATCAGACGCCTGGGTCCCTCTTTAGTTTTGCTTGTTTACAGGTCAATGTATCCTTGATCAAGTTATTTAACTGCTGAACCTGCGTTTCCTCATCTGCAAAAGCAGGTTATAATCTCTCTAACATCTATGAGTGCTCTGTGAGCTACAAAATAAATGTATAGTGTTAACCACTATCTGGTGTCCCACTGTTAAAAGATACCCAGGGTCAGACTGGGCTGTGTGAAAGCTCAGGCTTGTACTAGGGAAAGATATTTGAACATCTGCATTGCATAGGACAGGACCACAGAGGGCCCAAAGGGGCCAGGACTGTGGGCACCAGCAATGTAGCGCCTGTATCCTGCAACCACTGCCTTATTGGGGTAAAATTCAGCTCAAGGGTCACACTGAAAAGAGCAGGCCAGCCTCCAACAGTGCAATGCATTTTGTGTCAAAGCTCCCAGATTAATTATAAAGAATCTGAGTCCTTTGAGGACTTTTCCTTACATCATCATCTTAGCTTAGGTAATGCAAGTGCCTGAAATAGAATCGAAGTGTGTATGGAAGAACTCCGTGAGCACCAATCTTACAAGTCTGCCAGCTAACTACAGAAAGACAGAATCACAGAAAAGAACGGGAAGGTCATGAATCCACCTTCCACCTGAGGTTTCAGTCTCCTTTACAACCCGCCCGCCTCTCGCGGCTTCCAGGCTCTCTCCCTGATCCCGCTGGAGCTGGGGGCGCACCGCGCCCCTTTCGGTCAGGCCATGCTGACCAGCAACCCCAGGAGACTCTGGTCCTAATTCTTTTGGCTGAGCTGGAATTGGCCTCTTTGTAGCCCCCACCCTTCTTGCCGGTAAAAGCCCTCAAGACTAAAGAGAACAAGTCTCCACTCTTCCATCTTTGGGATCTTTAGGGACAGGTCCGTCACCCCATTCTCCAGCCCTCCCCTCTCCACCGCACTAACGGTAGAAGACGGCGTGTTCTCTTCCCTTCTCAGCGGCAGATGAAGAGAATGGGGGGTTTATCCGGTGCCCGACGGGCCCCGTGAACCGACCACCCTGAAAGGGCCGGACTGCAGCGTTCACCGCACCTGCCGGGTGTTCAGTCCCCAATTCCCCACCCAGCGACCACGAAGTGCCGCACAGTCCTCAGCGCCATGCAGAGCCGCGGCCGCACGACCTCGGGCGGGGAATAAAGCCCGAGCTCCCCCGCCGGCCCAGGCCGCTTGGCGCGCCGAGGGAACAGTTCTTCCCTCCCCGCGGAGGCGCGACTGTAAGTCCGGGTGCCAGCGCCGCACGGGTCCCCGGGAACCCGGCCTCCCGCGCCCCCGCGGCGCCGGCTCACCGCGACCCAGCGCCTCTCGGAGGAGCGGGGGCGGCGGGGACTCACAAGGACTCCAGGTGCTTGAGCTGCTGCAGCTGCTGCGCGTCGTGCCGCCGCCGCTTCTGCTCCCGGCGCCGCTGCAGCTCCTGCTCGGCCGGCTCCCGCGGCCGCCGCACGCCGCCAGCCCCGGCATCGTCGCGCCCCGGCCGGGACGACATCGCGGCCCGCCCGGCTGAGGTGGCCCGGCGGCGCACCTCAGGCGGCTGCGGCGGCGAAGACTGCACTTCCTTCGCGCCGCGGCCGGCCGGCCCCGCAGCGCCCCCTCCCGCCACCCGCCCGGTTAGGGCCCGCTGTCCCCGCCAAGGCCTCGTGGTCCCCGCCTCCCGTCAGGCCTCCCCGCCGCTTCCCGTGTAGTGGCCCCAAGTCCGCGCAGGGAGCTCCCGAGCCCCGCCGCTAAGCTGACGGGTGTCGGAGCGTGCCCCCTGGCGGCAGCCGGGAGCGGGGCGGTGGAGGCCTGCGGAACAGCCGGGGAGCCCCGCCCCCTTACGCGCGGCCCTCCCCGGGGAGGACCCGGGGACCCGAACAGGGAGGCTTTGCAGCCCCTCTGGCTAGACACTGGCTGCTGCTACTTGGTGCTAGGATTCAACCAGCTTTGAAGAAAACAAGACACCTCAGAGAAATTCTCTGATTTTCCAGAGCTTGGTTAAGACAGAGCCATCCTGCAGTCTATCTAAACAAGGTTTGGGTGCTGCACGGAAGGCTATAGACACTGAGCGCTTTTTATGTGCTCGTCATTGAGCTGAGCCAGTAAGAAAAGTTGATTTAATCTTTAAAAACTTACTAAGTGCTGTTATTACCCGTATGTATTCCCTTCTTTTATAGATAAGGAGACCAAGAGAGTTAAATAACATGCCCCAGGATGCAGCAGTATTAGTCATGGAGCCAGGCTGCGAATTGTTAAAGTGCTTAACTAGGTTGTATTTTGTAAATGCATTTGATATGTGAAGTTCTGCTCACTATTTAGCTTTAACATAATGGAAGAAACCACAAAGGAAGTAAAAGTAACAGCATAGGGAATATTCCCCTCAAATGTGACATTCAATATGGTTAATACTTAAGGTATATAAGGAGTTCCTTCTTATTTATTAGAGAAAATCCAAATGAAGGAATGCACGAGGGCTATGAACAGAAACACAACATTACACTGATATGTCCTAGAGCTTGGGAATCAGGTTCTCCCCCTGGAGGGAAGAACTGATGCATAAAGCATCTAGTAGATGATGCAAGTTACTTCAACTAGTTAATGCCCCATAAATACCCTGGCTATGAGGTGTGAGTCTGGTTTTCTGGGTCTCCTAGGGGTTTGATGAACTACCTGATTCCGTTAAAACTAGTTTTTGTTTAACCAGATAGAATGGATTCTGTTGTCTGTGACTAAAGAACTCTGTCAGAGACAATGATTGCAAAGTTACTTTTTAAAGGATTTATTTATTTGACACAGAGAGAGAGATCATAAGCAGACAGAGCTGCAGGCAGAGAGAGAGGGAGAAGCAGGCTCTCCACTGAGTGGGGAGCCTGATGCAGGGCTCGATCCCAGGACTCCAGGATCATGACCTGAGCAGAAGGCAGCTGCTTAACTGACTGAGCCACCCAGGTGCCCCAGTTTTTTTTTAAGATTTTTATTTATTTGAAAGCAAGAGAGAGAGCATGGCAGGGGTGGGGGGTTGTAGGACCAGAGTGGGAGGGAGAAGCAGAAGCAGACTCCCGGCTCATGCGGCACTCCATCCCCAAACCCTGGGATCATGACCTGAGCCAAAATCAAGTTGGTTGCCTAATAACTGAGCCACCCTGGTGCCCCCAAAATTTAGTGTTTAAAATCAACCTGGATGTCCTGATACTAAAGGAATATAATGGCAGTATAATTCATTATTTAGAAACATAAGGTTTTCTTCTTACACTTTAGAACCTCTTACAGTTCTCACACATGAGAAGTGAAGATACTCAATAACTCAGTCTGTGAAGGGTGAAGTTCTTGGTCCCAGCTTTTGTGCAAGTCCCTGCTACTGGTGCGATTCCACATATCTGAGCATTTCTCGTCTATGTTTGAGGTGAGCTTTCCTGGTTCCTGATAGTATCAGGGCCCATGGAGTCTCCTGAGCAAGAACCCACTCACTAATGGTCATAGGCCTCAGGCACCCAAGCTTGGCCAGCCGCAAAACCACCCCAGGAGGGAAGGAAGCATTCCAGTCATTTGGTTGGTGTGAGCCACTCAGATTTATCTCTGGTATGCACTATGGAGTCGTCTGAACTCTGGGGAGAGCTAGAAGATGTAGGGTTATAAATGTGAAGGAAAGAGCTAATAAAAATTTCAAAAACATTCATTTATTCATTCATCAAACACTGAATTAGACAGGCTGTGTGAATGTGTTCTGAGTCCGGAGGAGAAACCTGTCTCTGCCTTTGTGTAGCTTACACAAGAAAAATGTTGAACTGACAATTACCCATATATTAAAATTTCAGTTATGATCAGTTCTATGAAGATGTATAGGGGTACCTATTCTAGTGGTGGTCCATGAAGACTTCCATGGGGAAGGGAAGTATCAGCAGAGTAGAAGCTGGTGGAGCAAAGGAAAGTATCCCAAGAGGCAGAGTAGCCTGTGGAAAAGGGGCTTCATGTACAGAAGAAATCGAGAGAGAAGGCAAGTGTGGGACTGAAGTCTGGGGAGCAAGGAGAAGAGTGATGAAATGAGGCCGGAGAGGCAGACCGGACAAGACCGTCCAGGATCTTGTAGACCTTGCGAAGTACTGGATCTTATATTAAGTGTGGTAGGAAGGTAATGAAGAAAACAAAGTTGGAAGAAGTCATTATCATACTGGAATTTTAAACATTTCTCTAGTTACCACATGGTCCCATACTATGTGATGCTACACATATTCTGCAGCTACTGATGTGCCAAATATGCCTTTATGATACTCATTCATTCTAGAAATATTGATTTGGACTGATAAATGCTATGTTCATGTGGTTCAAATTTGGGGTCAATAGTCATTAGAGGATTGTGAAATCAACTCAGGGAATTGACAGCAATATCATAAACTATGAAATAAAAAAGGAAAGAATAGAGAGTAGAAGTATCAGAGGGCATCACACGCAAATAAGTTAGGTATTATCTTTCCAAATTAATTTTGCCCTATGAGTTAAAGCAAAAAATAATTGAGATTCTGTGTTGAGAATATTTAACAATCCAACATACTTCATATAGTGTCTGGCACATATATTTATTGTGTGCCTGGCTCAATAAATAATTGGCCTTGATAACAGGTATAGTCCTTTATGTCTCTAATATGCATGAAGTTTTAAAAAAATAACATCTGTTGGGTGGGCAGTTCTGCTTTGGGGTTACTTGATGGATCTCTGCAGTTAGTTAACTCTGCTGGGTTTGGTTGGTCTAAAATGACCTTACTCATGTGTCTAGAGGAGCAGTGGAGATGACCTGAGATGTTTTTCCTCATTCAGCAAGCTTCTACAGGTCGATCACATAGAAGTGGTTGCAGTATCTTCAGGAGAAGCATGTGAGGGAGAAGCACTTTTCGAAGCTTTTCTTGCATTATATTTACTAATGTTTCATTGACTGAAGCAAGTTAAATTTAGATTTAAGGGTAGAGCTACAAAGTCACATTGTAAAGAAATGGCCACACAAAGATGGAAAAAAACTACAGCTATTTTTTTTTTTAAACTCTTGCACTCATTAGGAGGAATTATGGCACCCAGCTGTTGAAAATAAACTTTTTATGCCAGAAATGATAAGTTACCTGAGGTTTCCCAGCAAGTAGTATTCTTTTTTTTTTTAAAGATTTTATTTATTTATTTGACAGAGAGAGAGAGAGAGATCACAAGTAGGCAGAGAGGCAGGCAGAGAGAGAGAGAGAGAGGGAAGCAGGCTCCCTGCTGAGCAGAGAGCCTGATGTGGGACTCGATTCCAGGACCCTGAGATCATGACCTGAGCCGAAGGCATCGGCTTAACCCACTGAGCCACCCAGGCGCCCCAGCAAGTAGTATTCTTCACACTGTCCCATGCTGTCACTGAAATAGAATGAATTTGGATATCAACCCTTCCTCATGTCACAAGGAATATGTTTTTTTGTTGTTGTTGCTTTTGTTGTTGTGTTTTTTTAATTAAGTAGTTACATATCTTGGTGGGTTGAAATATAAATTGGTAGTTCCAAGATAATTTTTTTTTTCCTCTCTCTCTCTCTTTTTTTATTGGTTCCATGTCCAGCATCGAGGCCAGCAGAGGGCTTGAACTCCTTCATTATACTCAGATCTAACCTGAGCTTAGATAGAGTCAGCTGCTTAACCAACTGAGCCACCCAGGCACCCTCAAGGTAATTTTCACGTAATTATTTTCATACAGTATTTTATTCTATTATTAAAAAAAAAAAAACTTTTATCCTAGGGGCACCCCTTTGCTTTTGAAAACAAAGATTAAAAAAAAGTTTAAAAAAACTGGCATTATTATTATGTTCAATTGTAAAATTGAACATTTACATACCTATATCGACTCTAAATTCTATGCTAGAGAGAGCAGCACAAGGGATCAGGAGCCATGTATAAAAACCTCAGAGCAGCACTGTTTCTCCTAGGAAAAGATAAGCACCTGGAAATTGTTCAAATGCTCCACCGCCTCCTCGATGTTGGTCTTCCGCCCCTATCTTCCTCTTCAAAGTGAATGTGTCTTGGGCCAGCACCACCCAGCCACCGGGGCTCGCACAATGGTTCTCGCTCCTGCCGCCTGGCCACCGCCGCCTGGTCTATACCTTGGCTTCCTTGGCCTCCTTGGCCTCGGAGCGGGAAGAGTAACAGCTTCTGGAGGTTGGGAAGCGCGAGCCCGCGGAAAGAGCGCGGACGCTCCGCCCCTCCTGAGCGAGCCTCGCCCACGTGCGAAGCCCCACCCCGCGCGGGGGACGGGGAAGGCGTGGGGGGGGAGTGGCCTGCATCCACAGCGGAGGCGGGAATCTGGTCCTCCTCGGACCCTATCTCTGAGGAACTGTGGAAGGACTGGAAAGGGAATGGTATTAATTATCTCTGTGCTAATGAGGACCAGGGAGTGGTTCACTCCAGCCCTCTCCTTTAGAAATCTGATCCCGACCGGACCCAAGCAGGAAAAGTCTTCCGCCTTCTATCTTCTTCAGCCGCTCTGGACTACAACCCCCAGAAGGCGTCGGAGCTCGGCTGACTGACTTGCGCAGCGGCGTTCGTTGTAAAGTGCTATGACAACAGGGCGAAGATGGCTTGGAGTTAGGCGGGAGTGGGGAATTGTCTCTTCCGCGGTTGCTGTCCTCTGTCTGCTACATTCCACTGATTGCCTCCCTCACCATTTCCTCCTCTTCGTGAGAAGCAGGACTTGCCGTTGTTGTGGCCTGCGTGGTCTCTTCCAAGGGATTGATGCCGTTTTCCCTGCGTGTCTCCGGGGTTGACACAGAAAGGATGCAGGTTTACTCCTGGTGGGTGTCGCTCCAACTCTGTGGAGCTGTTGGTGCTCCCTGGTGAGGCTCTTTCTTTCCGTCTGGGACGTGGAACAAGTTGGAGCAGGGGAACAACAGGGAGTAGTGAAGTGAAGGGTTGCTTTGCTCTGCACCCTCCATTCTTGCTCTCGTCGTTTCAGCCCTGGGACCCTGGCAGGCGTTCTTCAAGGGAAATCTCCAGAGAGTTCGAGGAAAGGTGGGGCAGGACCCACCTGATTCAGCATCAGGTAAGAGTATGTCCGAAATTAAACACTGGGAGCGTAAATGCCCTTTCTGTGTTTTGTTTTGTGGGCAAGATCGATCCGCTGATGCCATGGAATGGTTTGGGGGATATATTGGATGATACGTTTCTTAGGAATGATGTCTGCATTAAAAATAAAACGCAACTAGGAACACAAAGTGTGAAAATCTTGTGAACATTTTTGAGAAAGGCTGATAAAATTTTTTCAAGATTCCATTCAGGAATGTCACGTGGTGCACAAGCATCCTCTTCCCATGACACTACAACAGGTCTTGTGAGCCAATGGTCAAAGCAGTTCTCAGCCTGTGACTGCAGTAGGATGCATGCACTAATACCCTCTAATTCTTGTAATAGGATTATTGCTTCCCTTCTCTCTCTATATTGCAGACCACAGCAGTTTAGATGAACTGAGCTGATTTTTATCAGCATTTCCTTTCCCTAATTAAGTCCTACAATTGACTTCAATTTCCTGGAG
The DNA here is from genome assembly GCF_922984935.1 of Meles meles. Classification (NCBI taxonomy): domain Eukaryota; kingdom Metazoa; phylum Chordata; class Mammalia; order Carnivora; family Mustelidae; genus Meles; species Meles meles. Next base: position 44,837,233 of record NC_060075.1, on the reverse strand, counting down.
AAATTCATAGTTTTTGTTTTGTTTTGTTTTTGCCACCTCACTTTTACTTTAAACATGAAACCACATCACACACCTACACAACTTGAAGATGCTAGGAGGAAAACCATGGGTCGTGACTAAAGTTGTTAGAAATATGTAAAGAGAATAATTGCAGAGATTTGTGTGTGTGTGTTTGTGTGTGAATAGACTAAATCCTTACTTAGAAGAATTAAAAAAACTTGCAAATAATTTATAAATTGAGTTTAAGGAATTTTTCGTTTTGTGGAATTGTGTATAATTGCTCTTAAAGTACAACCACACACTTACATTTATGGTACAAGTTCTTGGTGGAAACATTAATTGAAGGGGAAAAAATCCTATATCATAGTATGTAGTGGTTGTTAATATTTTACATGTTTTGATGTATGTAGAGTCTCATCCCTCAGAATAAAGACTTTCAAATATTTTTCAAAAATTACTGAAACAAAAAAATGATTGAAATACATGATGTTAAAAAAAAAAAGAAATACATGATGTTATTATAAAACATCCGTCAATTAACATTTCAGTGAAAGATTACATCATTTTAAAATTTTTAATATTTTTTAAAAGATTTTATTTACTTATTTGACAGGTAGAGATCGTAAGTAGGCAGAGAAGCAGGCAGAGAGAGAGAGGAGGATGCAGGCTCCCCGCTGAGCAGAGAGCCCGATGTGGTCCTTAATCCCAGGACCCTGAGATCATGACCTGAGCCGAAGGCAGAGGCTTAACCCACTCAGCTACCCAGGTGCTCCTGTCATTTTTTTTTAAATGTCCCATTTAAATATTCAATCCAGAAGTTCAGACTGGTATTGCTCAGAGTACATTCCACCACCACCACTTCTATTACTACTACTAAGTTACTAATGACATTTATTTGACACTTAAATTGAGTACATCCTATGGTTAAGCAGTTACATGTGTTAAGCTATTTATCTTACCACTCCCCAGAACAATTAGGAGATTAGACAGTGAGGGACTTGTTTAAAGTCACTCTTCTGAGGTATGGAATGGAAAAGGGAACCCAGAAATGTTTAACTCCCTCTCCTATGCTCTTTTGTCTTCTGTGTCTTTTATTGAAAATTTTAATACTGATTGCTTATAATACTGTCTTCAAAAGCAGCATTCTTCTAATTCTTTATACACTTGTCATTTTTCTTGCCCCGGATGACCTGATTCCTACTTTCCAAAATTTGAGTAAGCACTAGAATGACAGGAGAAAGCAAAACTGCAAATATGAACAACAGTGTCATTAGCCTCTTAATTCTAGTATCTGCCTTCTAATCCACATATTCTCTCTCTCTCTCTTTTTTGAAAGGGAGAGAGAAGGGGAAGGGTGAGGAGGTGGGGAGAGAGAGAAAGAGAAAAAGAAATAATTTTAAGCAGTTTATGTGCCCAGTGTGGAACCAAACTCTGGCTCAGTCTCACAACCCTAAGATCATGACCTGAGCTCAAGTCAAGATTGGATGCTTAACAGACTGAGAAACCCAGGTGCCCCCACATTTTCTTTCCATAGGATTCTTGTGTTAATCTTTGTTGCAGCAATTCTTCTAGTCATCCTTCTATGTTGTAGGACTAGGCCAATGGGGTGTTAAAACATCCATATTGTAAATGAAGACTAAATCTCAGTAAATTTATTTTTATAGATTTTATTAATTTTTTTGACAGAGAGAGAGATCACAAGTAGGCAGAGAGGCAGGCAGAGAGCGAGGGAAGCAGGCTCTCCACTGAGCAGAGAGCCCAATGCGGGGCTCGATGTGGGGCTCGATCCCAAGACCCTGAGATGATGACCTGAGCTGAGGGCAGAGGCTTAGCCCACTGAGCCACCCAGGCACCCCTAAATCTCAGTAAAATTTGATGTAGAAGATAATGTATGTAAGTAAGTATTTAAAACAAGGAAATGTTAAGTGTGGAAGAGTATTTCTGGAGTTTAGGGGATAAAGAGATTATCTTCTGTTTATTCTAATGAGACATAAGGAATCAATCACTTGTGGTCATAGGTATGGACCTTTTAAAACCTACAAATAGGGACGCCTGGGTGGCTTAGTTGGTTGGATGACTGCCTTTGGCTCAGGTCATGATCCTGGAGTCTCTGGATCGAGTCCTGCATCGGGCTCCCAGCTCCATGGGGAGTCTGCTTCTCCCTCTGACCTTCTCCTCACTCATGCTCTCTCTCACTGTCTCTCTCTCTCAAATAAATAAATAAAATCTTTAAAAAAAATAAAAAAAATAAAACCTACAAATAATTGTTTTCTAGTCATCCTTTAAAAGTTAAATTAGGTGGGAGTGCCTGGGTGGCTCAGTTGGTTAAGCATCTGCCTTCAGCTAAGGTCATGATCCCAGGGACCTGGGATCCACCCCTGTGTGGGGCTCCCTGCTCAGCAGGGAGTCTGATTGTCTCTCTGTTCTCCACCCCTCATGTTCTCTCTCTCTCAAATAAATAAAATTAAAAAAAAATTTATTTAGGTGTATGAAAATACTTTCTTGCAGTTTTAACTTGCAGTGATTTCACTTAGTATCAACAGAGTATATCATTTTAGCCTTTGTGGGGTGTTTAGGACTTTGGAATAGACAGCCTGCTTTGGGATGCTACTTCTGTTACTTACTAGTTGTGACCTCTTGGGTAGGTTTTTAACCTCTCTGTATTCAGGGATACCTGAATAGTAATATGTGCCTTTTACTTTGTAGTTCTGTTTTGAAGATTAAAATAGAGTATTTGCAAAGCACTGAGAACACTGCCTGGAACTTGGTAAATGATTAGTAACTGTTAGCTGTTATTTTCCTTTCTAGTGAAGGGAGATGATAGCTATTGAAAACCTGTTTTTGGTTATTGTTTTTCATTTACTTAAAACAGAAAATCACTGAGGACCTGGAAATCTACATTGAATGAATATGGGATAAAATGCAAATCCTTGTTTCTTATTTTTATTCAAGGCAGTTAACTAAACCAAATGAAAAATCAATTCATACATATTTAATATTTTGTTATTCAGCATACTTTTTTGTTTTTGTAACAGAAAGTCTAAGTTTCACAGCTAAAAAATGTCTCTTATTTCTCCTATATAATTTGTACAGTTCAATGTTACTTTTGTGTATTTGCAGATATTTGCAACCATCACTTGCATTGCATTCAATTTTAGAATATTTTCATCACCTCAGAAAGACTCCTCACATCCTTTACCTGTAACTCTCCTGTCCTTTTCTTCCCACTGGACCAAAGCAACACTAATTTATTTTCTGTCTGTATGGATTTGCCTATTATATACATTTTATTTATTTATTTATTTATTTGTATGCTTATTTCTTTTTAGTTGAAGTAATAGTAATACAATATTTAGTTTGAGATGTATTCTATACATTTTATATAAACAGAATCATAAAATACGTTGTCTTTAGTGACTGGCTTCTTAGAATAATGTTTCCAAGGTTCAGCCAAGTTGTTGTAGTATATATCAGTACTTTTTTATTGCTGAATAATATTCCATTTTATGGATCTGCCAACATTGTGTTTATATATTCATCAGTTGGTAGACATTTGGATCATTTCTACCTTCTGAATAGTATGAATAATGCTAATATAAATTTTCATCTGTAAGTTTTTATGTGGACATATGTTCTCATTTCTCTTGCAACCTTGAACTGGAATTACTGGATCATATGATTACTCTGTGTTTAATTGTTTGAGGAGTTGCCAGATCACTTTCCAAAGTGCTCATACCATTGTACATTCCCACCAGCCCTGTATGAGCATGTTGATTTTTCCACATCTTTGCCCAAACTTGTTTCTATCTGACTTTTTGATTCCAGCTATCATAGTGGGTATGAAGTGGTATCTCACTGTAATTTTGATTTGCATTTTCCTGTTAGCAAATGATGCTGAGCATCTTTTCTTGTGTTAGTCAGCCATTTGTTTATCTGGCTTGGAGAAATATTTATTTAGATTCCTTGCCCATTTTTCCCCCCATTTATTTATTTATTTTTTAAGCGTAACAGTATTCATTGTTTTTGCACAACACCCAGTGCTCCATGCTGAGTGAAGTAAGTCAAGCAGAGAGAGTCAAGTATCATATGGTTTCACTTATTTGTGGAGCATAATAAATGACATGGAGGACATTGGGAGATGGAGAGGAGAAGGAAGTTGAGGGAAATTGGAAGGAGAGGCGAACCATAAGAGACTATGGACTCTGAAAAACAATCCTTGCCCAGTTTTAAACTGGGTTTCTGTCTATTATTGAGTGATAAGTGTTCTTTGTATGTTACAGATATGTGTCTTTTAAAAAAATTTTTTTATTTATTTGTGAGAGAGTGAGAGCATAAGCTGGAGGAGAGGCAGAGGGAGAGGGAGAAGCGGGCTCCCTATTGAGCAGGGAGCCTGATGTGGAATCCCAGGACCCTGACATCATGACCTGAGCTGAAGCAGATGTTCAACTGACTGACCTACCCAGGCACAACCAGATATGCATCTTTTTATCAGAGATATGATTTACAATATTTTCTACCATTCTATAGTCATCGTTTTCACTTTCTTAGTGTTGTTTGAAGTTTAAAATTCTGGTGAAGTTTTTCTTTTGTTACTTACGCTTTTGGTGTCAAGTTAGAGAATCTATCACAATATCTAGTATCATGAAGATTTATTTTAAGTTTTCTTCTAAGAAGTCGTCTAAGAGTTTTATAGTTTTAGTTATACATTAGCATACAGAAAGGTCTTTGTTTCATTTTGAGTTGGGTTTTTTTTTTTTTTTTAATATGGTTTGAGATAAGGGTCCAACTTCATTCTTTCTCATGTTGTTACCTAATTATGCTAGAACCATTTGTTGCAATTTCTCATTGAATGGTCTTAGCATCTTTGTTGCAAGTCAGTTTACCATAGGTGTATAAACTTATTTCTGGGGGCACCTGGTGGCTCAGCGGGTTAAGCCTCTCAGCTCAGGTCATGATCTCAGAGTCCTGGGATCAAGCCCTGCATGGGGCTGGCTCTCTGCTCAGCAGGGAGCCTGCTTCCCCCTCTCTCTCTGCTTGCCTCTCTTCCTACTTGTGATCTCTCTGTCAAATAAATTAAAATCTTTAAAAAAATTATTTTTATTTTTATTTTTAATTTCTGGATGCTCCATTCTTTTCTATTTATCTATATGTGTAGCCTTATGCAGTATAATACTATGCTGAATACTGTTGTTTTGTAGTTAGGTTTTGAAATGGGAAAATCCTCCAACTTTGGTGGTTTTTTTTTAAGATTTTTAATTATTTATTTGACAGAGAGGGAAAGACCACAAGTATGCAGAGCAGCAGGCAGAGAGAGGAGGAAGCAGGCCCCCTGCTGAGCAGAGAGCCTGATGGGTCCTCGATCCCAGGACCCTGAGACCGTGACCTGAGCCAAAGGCAGAGGCTTAACCCACTGAGCCACCCAGGCGCCCCAAATCCTCCAACTTTGTTGCTGGGAATTTTTTTTTTTATTTTTTTAAAATATTTTATTTATTTGACAGAAATCACAACTAGACAGAGAGGCAGGCAGAGAGAAAGGAGGAAGCAGGCTCCCTGCAGAGCAGAGAGCCCGATGTGGGGCTCGATCCCAGGACCCTGGGATCATGACCTGAGCCGAAGGCAGAGGCTTTAACCCACTGAGCCACCCAGGTGCCCCGGGAATTTTTTTTTTTTTAAGATTTTATTTATTTATTTAACAGAGGGATCACAAGTGGGCAGAGAGGCAGGCAGAGAGAGAGTGGGAAGCAGGCTCCCTGCTGAGCAGAGAGCCCGATGTGGGACTCAATCCCAGGACCCTGAGATCATGACCTGAGCCGAAGGCAGAGGCTTAACCCCTGAGCCACCCAGGCGCCCCTCTTTTTTTTTTTTTTTAAATCTTTATTTATTTGAGAAGGAGAGAAAGTGTGTGTGTTAGAGAGGGGGAGAGCGAGAGAGAATCTCTAGCTTGGCTGAGTGACGAGCCCCTATACAGGGCTGGATCTCATGACCCTGATATGCCCTGAGCTGAAATCAAGAGTCAGACGCTTAACTGACTGAGCCACTCAGGCGCCCCAATTTCTGGCAGTTCTATATCAACTTCAAAATAAGCTTGTCAATTTGTACGAAGAAGCCATATGGGAATCTGATAAGGATTGCACTGAATCTGTAGATCAATTTGGGAAGTATTGGTTCTTAATAATGTTATAACTTCATGGACATGGGATATTTTCCTTTTAATTTAGACCTTTAATTCTTTCAACTGTGTTTTATAGTTTTCATCATATTTGCTTTATGCTTCTTTTGTTAAATTTACTCCTAGGTATTTTATTCTTTTGGATGTTGTTGTAAATGCAATTATTATTTAAGATTCATTTTTTGGATTGTTCATTGCAAATACATAGAAATGCAGTTGATTTCTGTGTATTAATACTTTTGTATCCTTCAATCTTTTTTTTTTTAATTTTATTTATTTATTTGACAGACAGAGATCACAAGTAGACAGAGAAGCAGGCAGAGAGAGAGAGTGGAGGAAGCAGGCTCCCTGCTGAGCAGAGAGCCTGATGTGGGGCTCAATCCCAGGACTCTGGGATCATTACCTGAGCCGAAGGCAGAGGCTTAAACCACTGAGCCACCCAGGCACCTCTGTATCCTTCAATCTTACTTAACTTGTTCATTAACTCTAATAGTTTTTCACCAAATTTCTTAGGATTTTTTATACACCAGATCGTGTAATCTGTGAGTAAAGTTAGTTACGCTTCTTCCTTTCCAGTCTGGGAGCCTTTTAGTTCTTATTCTTACCTAATGGCCTGACCTAAAACCTCCAGTACAATGTTGAATAGAAGTTGTGAATATGGACTCCCTACTCTTGGGTCTGATCATAGCAAAAGAGCATCTAGTCATCCATCATTAAGTATGGTATAAGCCATGGGTTTTGCATAAATATCTGTTATCAGTTTGAGGAAGTTCTGTTTTATTCCTAGTGTTTTAAGTGTTTTTATAATGGAATAGTGTTGGATTTTATTTTGTCAGATGCTTTTCTTGAGTTGAGATGATAAGCTGGTTTTTAATTTTTGTTTTTGTGGGTAGGTTTTTTTTTTTAATTTTTTATTTTTTATAAACATATAATGTATTTTTATCCCCAGGGGTACAGGTCTGTGAATCGCCAGGTTTACACACTTCACAGCACTCACTGTAGCACATACCCTCCCCAATGTCCATAACCCCACTCCCCTCTCCCGACCCCCCTCCCCCCAGCAACCCTCAGTTTGTTTTGTGAGATTAAGAGTCACTTATGGTTTGTCTCCCTCCTGATCCCAACTTGTTTCATTTATTCTTTTCCTACCCCCCAAACCCCCCATCTCCACTTCCTCATATCAGGGAGATCATATGATAGTTGTCTTTCTCTGATTGACTTATTTCACTAAGCATGATACCCTCTAGTTCCATCCACGTCGTCGCAAATGGCAAGATTTCATTTCTTTTGATGGCTGCATAGTATTCCATGGTGTATATATACCACATCTTCTTTATCCATTCATCTGTTGATGGACATCTAAGTTCTTTCCATAGTTTGGCTATTGTAGACATTGTTGCTATAAACAATCGGGTGCACGTGCCCCTTCGGATCACTATGTTTGTATCTTTAGGGTAAATACCCAATAGTGCAATTGCTGGGTCATAGGGTAGTTCTATTTTCAACTTTTTGAGGAACCTCCATGCTGTTTTCCAGAGTGGTTGCACCAGTTTGCATTCTGTGGGTAGTTTTTTGATTTAGATTTTCTTTTTCATCTTTAGTCAGCAACAGATAGCTGGAATCAAGGTGAATAATGCTGGGGTCCTGCTCCTTGAGGAAAGATAATTCTCTGACTAGGAGTTATGAGGAGAGGGTGCCTCTATTCTTGACTGTACAAGACTGGAGTGGAGTTTCTATCTTGTTTTGAGCTAGGAGTGAGGAGATAAGGAGTGAGCATTGTTTTTTTTTTTTTTTTTAAAGATTTTATTTATTTATTTGACAGAGAGAGATCACAAGTAGGCAGAGAGGCAGGCAGAGAGAGTGAGAGGGAAGCAGGCTCCCTGCCGAGCAGAGAGCCCGACGCGGGACTCGATCCCAGGACCCTGAGATCATGACCCGAGCCGAAGGCAGCGGCTTAAACCACTGAGCCACCCAGGCGCCCGAGCATTGTTTTTTTTAAAATACTACAGGCTCTTAATTTTCTTACTGAGTTTTAGTAGATTTTTTGTTTCTTTATTTTCAATATAGTCTTAGGACAATTTCCATAGACTTGAAATGATTGTTTTAAAAAATAATTTTCTCCAGTTTTGCTGCGGAGTGGGTCCATGGAGCTTCTCATATGTCATTCTGAAAGTGAAATCCTCTGAAATTTTAAAATTTTAAATTGTATAGCATAATGCTTATGGGAGACATACTTAAGTTACCAAAGATTTGGTGAGGGTTCTAGTAGATAACAAAGTACTCTGTAAGACTATTAAAGAGTAAGTTAAAAAGTTATTATATACAAGCATATTAGGAATACAACTGCTGTGTGCAAAGAGAAAAAATTTTTTTAAGTATATTTTTTTAAAGATTTTATTTATTTATTTGACAGAGAGAGATCACAAGTAGATAGAGAGGCAGGCAGAGAGAGAGAGAGAGAGAGAGAGGGAAGCAGGCTCCCCGCTGAGCAGAGAGCCTGATGCGGGGCTCAATCCCAGGACCCCGAGATCATGACCTGAGCCGAAGGCAGCGGCTTAACCCACTGAGCCATCCAGGCGCCCCCAAAGAGAAAAATTTTTAACGATTTTATTTATTAATTTCAGAATCACCTGGGGATATTGTTTGAGGTGGGGCTGAGGTTTTGCATCATAAGCTCTTGGATGATAGTGGTGGTGGTTCATGGACTACACTTTGGGTAGCAAGGAGCTAAACAATATAGGAAAGGAGGGCTTAAGCAATTAATGAAGTGGAGGGTGACTAAGGGGAAACTGATAGAACAGGAGAAAGAGGAAGGAACTAAATGTTGCCTGTGTTATTTTGTCAGCAGGAATAGATCTTAAATTTTATGATTGCGGGTCCTTGAAGAATTAGTGCTTGATGACATTCCCATTTACAGACAATGTTGGAGAGTTAGTTTTTCATATTGGAGGTTTTTTTTCATTTTTATTTTAGCAAGCTGAACAAATTTGCTCATTAACAAAGATTTTTGAGTCCACTTTCACATAATAGCGATTTTCTCCTGATGCAATCATGTGTGTTTATAGTCATTTTGATTTTTTAGAAAAGATTTGTGTATTTATTTTCCAGAGAGAGAGAGAGAGAGAGAGAGAGAGACCGAGCACAAGCAGGGGGAGTGGCAGGTGGGGGAGAAGTAGGCTCCCCGCTGAGCAGGGAGCCTATGGGGGACTCAATTCCAGGACCTTAGGATCATGATCTGAGCCGAAGGCAGGTGCTTAACTGACTGACCCACCCAGGTGTCCCTCACTTTAATTTTTTATATATTATTTAATAGCATTGATGGAAAAAACTCTTCTCTACGACCATTATTGGGTGTTTAATATGGTCTCTAGGCATGTCCCATGAGGTTCTCTTCTGCTTACATGAGGGGAAAGATACCCCTTTGGTTATTGAGATCTTCTCTTCCTATTTTCTCTCTGTGAGGCTCCTTTTAAACTGGCAGATCTCATACTTGTTGGTTAGTCTGTTGTTTCTACTTTTGACTATGTCTCCAAATGGAGTTTTGATCCCTAGCTTTCATTTTTTATGACATATCAGCAACATAGAGCTGGCCACTCTCTTTCTAGATACACCTTTCCTCCCATTTCCTTCCAGAAGGCATACTCTGGTTTTCCTTTGGTATCATTGGATGCCCCTCTTCAGTTTTCTTTTCTTTTTTTCCCCTGGCCTCTGACCACAGAGCCAGTTTTTCTACCTTGGACGTTTGTGTTTGATTTCCTCCAGGACTCCATAACCCTAACCCTATGCCCCCACAGCCCAGCCTCATGTACCTTTTCTCTTGTTTCATTATACTTTTTATTCTTTCACTGTAATAAGTCATAGCCATGATGATAACTATATGATGAGCTGTGAGTCCTCCAAGTGAGTCTTTGAGTGTTATTGAATTTGGGTAATATTCTGCTCTGGGCTGCAGGAGAATTATGTATCTTTATACTGATACTCTAATAGTGTGTAACAACTTTCCATATGTATCTGGAGTATATAATGAAAATATATGGCACTTATGAAGTACTGTTACTTTCCTCTTAAATAAAAAAAAAGTTTAGTAAAAGTGTAATAAAGTGTTTGTTACGTATTTTGTATACTTGCTGCCAGGTTTGAAGTTTAGTCATCTGGCAGTCTATATGGTTATATAATGCCATTAGTAATAGTGAGTGATGCAGATGTTTTTCAGAAACTCTCACACATGTGTTAAAACTCATTATAGGCTTATTTACCTGCTGTGTTTTTTCCCCTTCACTTCCATCAACACTTTGCTGTTATCTGACTACTTATTTTTTTAGTGGAAAGAGAGGCCTTGGATGGAGGTTTTTTTTATTCCCCTGTTTATTTTTTAAACTTGTCATCTGAAAAAATATTATACTCACATAGAAATTATAAAAGTAATGATTTCCCAGTGGCAGCAGAACAATTATCAAACTATTAAATTGATATTAGTATAATACTATAACTAAACTATAAATCTTATTTTAAAAATATCTTATTTAGATTTCACTAGGTTTTACATTACATACACTTTTCTTCTTGGAATGTAGCTCAAAGAAATTAAAATTTATCCCAGGAAACTACCACCAAAATCAGGGTTCAGATCTTTTCTATTATCCCAAAGAAATTCTCTTCTACTAGCCCATTAAAGCCATCCCCCCCCCCCCCAACCCTGGCAATCACTGATCTGTTTTCCATCCATTTAATTTTTTCATTTTGAAAATGTTATAGAAATGAGATTATTTAATGTGTGATCTTTTGGGTTAGGCTCCCCCCCCCCCCCCCAGCATAATGCCCTTGAGATCCATCCAAGTTGTTATTTCATTTAAAAAAATTGCCAAGGGGCTCATGGGTGGCTCAGTGGGTTAAGCCTCTGCCTTCGGCTTTGGTCATGATCTCAGGGTCCTGGGATTGAGCACCGCATCAGGCTCTCTGCTCAGTGGGGAGCCTGCTTCCCCCTCTCTCTCTGCCTGCCTCTCTGTGCCTATGTGTGATCTCTATCTCTCTGTCAAATAAATAAATAAAATCTTAAAAAAAATTGCCGAGTTTTATCTGTGGTAAGGATTTACTATAGTTTGTTTATTCATGCATTGAAGTACATTTGTTTCTTTTCTTCAATATAGGTTATAAAAAATATATCAAAAAGGGTAAAAACTGTGGCAATGGCTGATGTTTATTGAGTGCTTATATGTGGCAAGTATTGTGCTAATAATACCATGTTCCTTTTTTCCCAAACTGAAAGTTTTTATTTTTGATTTTCAATTTTGATAAAATATACGTCTCATAAAAATTGCACATAAAATTGCCATCTTAACCATTTTTTTTTAAAGATTTTATTTATTTATTTGACAGACAGAGATCACAAGTAGGCAGAGAGGCAGGCAGAGAAAGAGAGAGAGAGAGGAGAAGGCAGGCTCCCCGCAGAGCAGAGAGCCCGATGTGGGGCTCGATCCCAGGACCCTGGGATCATGACCTGAGCCGAAGGCAGAGGCTTTAACCCACTGAGCCACCCAGGCGCCCCCCATCTTAACCATTTTTAAGTGTATAGTTCAGTACTGTTAAGTACATTCACATTTTTGTGCAACCAGTCTCCAGAACTCTTCACCTTAAAAAACTGAATCTCTATACCCAATAAATAAAAGCTCCCCACTTCTTTCTCACCCCAAACATGGCAAACACCACTCTACTCTCTATGAATTTGGTTACTCTAGATACTTCATATAAGTGGAATCGTGCCATATTTGTTTTTGTAACTGGTGTATTTCACTTAACATAATGTTTTCAAGGTTTATCCATGTTGTCGCATAGGTCAGAGTTTCCTTCCTTTTTAAGACTGCTAATATTCCATTGTATGTATATATCACATTTTGTTTATTTAGTCATTTATTGATGGATACTTGGGTTGCCTCTACCTTTTAGATATTGTGAATAATGCTGCTATGAACATGGGAGTACAAATATCTCTTTGAATTCTTGTTTTCATTTCTGTTGAATAGATACCTAGAAGTGGAATGGGTGGATCATTTGGTAATTTATATTTTTATTTATTTATTTGTTTGTTATTTTATTTTATTTTACTTTAGAGGGAGAGAGAGCAGGGAAGAGGGGCGGAGGAGAGGGAGAGAGAGAGAATCTTAAGCAGGTCCCATGTCCAGCATGGAGTCCAGCACAGAACTCGATCTCACATCCCTGAGATCATGACCTGAGCTGAAATCAACAGTCGGATGCTCAACTGAATGAGCCACCCAGTAGTCCTGGTAATTTATATTTTTAATTTTTTGAGGAACCACCATACAGTTTCCATAGTGGTTACAGTCTTTTAGATTTTCACCAACAGTGCGCTAGGGTTCCAGTTACATTCCATCCTTGCCAACACTTGTTATTTTCTAGGTTTTTTTTTTTTTTTTGGTTGTTGTTGTTGTAGCTGCCCTGGTGGGTGTGAGGTGGTATTTCATTGTGTTTGTGATTTGCGTTTCCCTAATAATTAGTGATGTTGAACATTGTTTCACATGCTTTATGGCCATTTGTATATCTTCTTTGGTGAAATGTCCTTTGCCCATTAAAAAAATTTTTTTTTTATTGATGTGTATGGTATGGGTTCTTTGTGTATTCTGTATGTTAACCCTTTATTAGATATGTAATTTACAGATATTTTCTTCCATTCCTTAGATTATTTCTACTGTGTTCTTATTCCTAACAGCATCATTCTTTATTTTATAGATGAGGAAGCTGAAGTATAGAGAGGTTTGGTAACTTTTAGTAACCCTCCACTGATTTAATGATTTGTATGGAACTCAGATTCAAATTCACACTAGTCCTTCTACAGAGTCTGCACTTTTCACTACCATATGATTCTCAGCTAGTTCCTTGGCAAACTTGATGAAAACAAGTGGTCTTGCTTTCTGTGATTAGCCTATGTGGAAGGTCTGCTTTAAGAAGATTGATTTAGGGGCGCCTGGGTGGCTCAGTGAATTAAGCCGCTGCCTTCTGCTCAGGTCATGATCTCAGGGTCCTGGGATCGAGCCCCGTGTCGGGCTCTCTGCTCCGCAGGGAGCCTGCTTCCTCCTCTCTCTGCCTACCTCTCTGCCTACTTGTGATCTCTCTCTCTGTCAAGTAAATAAAATAAAAAATTAAAAAAAAAAAAGAAGATTGATTTAGATTTTTTTAAATGTATAGTTGACCCTCATTGTTTGCAGATTACCTATTTGTGAGTTTACCTATTTGCTAAAATTTATTTATAATACCAAAATCAATATTTGTGGTGCTTTTGGGTGATTTGTGGTCATGCACAGAGTGGCAAAAAAAATTGAATCACTTATTCCCAACAGATATCAACCATAGGAACTGCCTACTTATTTCAGCTCTTATACTATAAACAAGTATCCTTTTCAGGGTCTATTTAGTGTCATGTTTTCCTCATCTCTGTGGTTTGGGTTTATTTGTTTGTTTGTTTTAATTTTTGTTGCTTAAAAAGGTCCCCAAATATAATAGTGAGGGGTTTTAATGTTCCTAAGTGTGAGAAGGTTGCTGTGTACCTTATAGAGAAAATGTATGTATCAGATAAGCTTCCTTCAGGTGTGAGTTATAGTGTTGTTGACTGTTGAGTTGAATGTTCGTGAATTAATAGTATATTAAATAAAGTATCTTTAAACAGTGACTCACAAAAAACAAAGTTATGTATTGAATGGTTCATGAAAATATTGTGACTGGAGGCTCACAAGAGCCCAACTTTCTATTTTCCCTAGGAACAGAAGTACAGTATTTGCTAATTCAGTGTTTGCCTCAACCTTATAGAATGGGATGTCTTTGAATAAGGAAAATTGACTGCATTTCCTAACATTTATTTAAATCAGTGTAGCAGGAAGGAAAGGCTCATTTATGTTGAATAAATGAACTCTCATAGAATCCCAGGGTGTGTGATGTTTGTTTTGTAAATCAAGAGGTTCAGTGGGCTTTCACATTTACCACATTAGTAATTCAATAGTAGATGTTGCTGGTATATCCTCATTCTAGATGAGGGATCAAAGCAGAGAAAGGTTTTATGGGTGGTTAGTGATATAGTGGTATAAATACATCCACACTCAAGTTTTCCTTGTTCTTTTTTAGGGTGAATTTCCCTCTTCTGTTTTGCCTTTCTACAAGTAGAATGGGGAAAGCATGCGAATGTTTTTTGAGTACCTATAATGTACCAGTTCAGTGTTAGTCATTTGATTTCATTTGTTCTTCTCAGCAGTTCATTGTGCCAAGAGATGCTTTGGTTTTTCCAATGACCAAAATGAAGGAAAATTAGGTATTTTGCTAAGGAATTATGTACTAACTAGTGCTGTTAGAATTTGAAGCTTGCTTCCAAATAATTTTTTTGATACTTTGTGTCATTTTCTACCAAATGTTGCAGAAAAGAGAACTGACCCAACATTTATGTATATAGTTTTTCAGACTGACTCTCTAATGGTGTTGCAAAACATCTGATTATGTTTTCAGCTGTTTGGATTTGTGGTTTCACATATTTCTGCAAAATATAAAAAAATTAAATTCAGAAATGTTTTTCTTAACACTGTCCAAGATTAATTTGCTATGCTTTAAGAGATAATTAATTTATCATTCTTGGTGTGAGGTAGATTTTTACTATAAATAAATGTTTTCTTTTTATAGTGAACAAAAATGTCTTTATTTAAAGCCCGTAATTGGTGGTCTACTGTTCTGGGAGAAAAAGAAGAATTTGATCAAGGCTGTTTGTGTTTGGGTGATGTAGACAATACTGGAAATGGACAAGGTAAGCAACTTATGACTATGCATCTTGGAGCAAAGCTTTACTGAGAAAAAATAAAAATGACTTCATTTTTTAAAGTATACTTATACACTTTAAAGTATACTTACACAACTTAAGTGAACTGTCATAATTATGCCCTAATTTTGAAGGTAGTTTTCCTTATAACATTAGGAGGTAGCAGGCTGATAAATACAGTTCTTCTGTTTTGTTCTTTGTGTTTTTCTGGTTTGTGTTGATTCTGTCATGTGATTTGGAACTGAAAAAATATTACAAGTCAATATTTAATTTGTTTTCATTTGTTGTAAAACTTTTCATTTTTTTGTAAAATTAGGTAGAGCTACTAAAATATTTTTAATTTTGAAGTTTTTTAAGAAATTATTTTTAAGGAAAATTATACATTTAAAAATTTTTGAATTTAAAAGCCATTCATATCAGAATGGAAAA
This sequence comes from Meles meles, assembly GCF_922984935.1. Classification (NCBI taxonomy): domain Eukaryota; kingdom Metazoa; phylum Chordata; class Mammalia; order Carnivora; family Mustelidae; genus Meles; species Meles meles. Next base: position 44,821,826 of record NC_060075.1, on the reverse strand, counting down.
ATTATTCTAGCTCTATTTGTTGGTAGAAAACAATTATTAAATCATTGCTTTCATTTTCATATTATGATTTTGGCAACGACATTCTGTCTTATTCTTATATTATTTGCTCCTGTTTGCATCTTCTTTTTTTTTTTTTTTTAAGATTTTATTTATTTATTTGACAGGCAGAGATCACAAGTAGGCAGAGAGTCAGGCAGGGAGAGAGAGGGGGAAGCAGGCTCCCGGCTCAGCAGAAAGCCTGATGTGGGGCTAGATCCCAGGACCCTGGGATCATGACCTGAGCTGAAGGCAGAGACTTTAACCCACTGAGCCACCAGGCACCCCTGCATCTTCATATTTTTTGAAGTGGTTTCTAAAACATTGTACTTCTGTATCATTGCTATTTGAAACTTGTATTTGGTTTTAATGTTATATAGTCATGCGCTTTTCCTTTTCTTTTTTGCAATCTGTATAGTTTTTGGCCTCTTTTTTTTTTCTTTTTCTTTTTCTTTTTTTTTCAAGAAAGCAGATGCTTAACCAACTGAGCCACCCAGGTGTCCCTTATTTAAGCTTTCTTTTTTTTTTTTTTTAAAGATTTTTTTAATTTATTTACTTGACAGAGAGAGAGATCACAAGTAGGCAGAGAGGCAGGCAGAGAGAGAGGAGGAAGCAGGCTCCCTGCGGAGCAGAGAGCCCCATGCGGGGCTCGATCCCAGGACCCTGAGATCATGACCTAAGCCGAAGGCAGCGGGTTAATCCACTGAGCCACCCAGGTGCCCAGTTTTTGGCCTCTTAAAAAAAACCCTGATAATCACTCTTTAACTCAATGTGTATAAATATTGTCTCTGTACATTTTCTTCATTCTATTTCTCTTGCATATAATAAAAACAGTAGAATTTTGGGGACAAGGTAAAAGGAGAAAATTATAATGGCAAAGAAGAATGGGAAGTACTAAGCTGTATTGAGCACCTGAATTATTTCTAAGGAAAATCTGGGCTCTGCCCTTCCACTAATAGGAGATGGTAAGGTCTTATACCCAGAGGGTGTCCTGAGAGGTTCCTCAAAGATTATCAACTTTGTCTCCTGTGCATTTGTTGACACTAAAATAAAATAAAGAACATTCCTTTATTATTTGGCAATACAGAATACTCAGGCTACAAAAATATATGCCAAAGAGAACAATTTCAAACCCATGTCCAAACTAACAAAAGATCAAGTTTGTTGGAAACTATCCTGATTGATTGTCTGAATAGCTTACTGTTCACTCATCATTTCTATTAGAGCTCGTCACTGGGGTGCCAGAAGTGGGTTACCAGTTACCAGTGTGCTTCCTCCCAATTTGTGGCCATCTATGAGAAGTTTCCTCTATTTTCCCAAGGATTCTGTACAAAAATCATTTCATGTGTGTGTCCCACATAGAAAAAAAATTGCCATTCATCTGTTGATGGACATCTAGGTTCTTTCCATAGTTTGGCTATTGTAGACATTGCTGCTATAAACATTTGGGTGCATGTGCCCCTTCAGATCACTACGTTGGTATCTTTAGGGTAAATACCCAGTAGTACACAATGGAATACTATGCAGCCATCAAAAGAAATGAAATCTTGCCATTTGCAACAACGTGGATGGAACTAGAGGGTATCGTGCTTAGTGAAATAAGTCAATCGGAGAAAGACAACTGTCATATGATCTCCCTGATATGAGGATGTGGAGATGCAACATGGGGGGTTAGGGGGATAGGAGAAGAATAAATGAAACAAGATGGGATTGGGAGGGAGACAAACTATAAGTGACTCTTAATCTCACAAAACAAACCGGGGATTGCTGGGAGGAGGTGGGGTTGGGAGGGGGGAGGGGGGTTATTGGCATTGGGGAGGGTATGTGCTATGGTGAGTGCTGTGAAGTGTGTAAACCTGGCGATTCACAGACCTGTACCCCTGGGGATAAAAATACATTATATGTTTATAGAAAAAATAAGAAAAAAAAGTTAAAAAAAATTGCCTATAATTTCTCAAAGCTTGGACTACCAGTATCATCATATTCTGGGATGATTGTTATATATGAAGTTTTTCTGTCTTAGCTCCTATAAGGTCATATTTCCCAGAAGTAGGTAGATTGGAAGGTTGGGCTTTTGTGTCTGCAATTTTTGATAAGCTCCAAAGTTGAGTGGTGACACAGTACAGTTTAAGGATAATTCTCATTGATCTTACAGGATGGGAGATAAATGAGGGTAGTTTGGGACATGCTGTATTTGAGATAGGACCATCTAGTAGGCAGAATAGAGGTAGTGATTTTTTAAAAAATTTTTTATTAAAAAATTTTTTTTTTTTAGAACTAGAGTACGCATGTAGTGCAGGGTGGGGATAGGGGAGAAGGAGAGAGAGAATCTTAAGCAGACTTCAGGCCTAACACAGAGCCCAATGCGGGGCTCTATCTCATGACTGAGATCTTGAACTGAGTCAAAATCAAAAGTCAGATGCTTAACCGAGTAAGCCACCCAGGTGCCCCAGTGGTAGTGATTTTGAAGTGAGCCATATACTGGTTGTATTTGAAGCCCTGAGAATGTGTGAAAATGCACAGGGAAAGAAGGTGGAATAAGATGGAAAGAATCTTAGGACCATAACCTGAAGAATACAATCGAATACACTCTAACAAACTGACTAACTAACTAACTAAATAAATAAATAAACAAACCATTGGGAGAAAAAGGGTCTTAATGAATTGCCTGTTCATTTCGATCCTGGGGATCCCATTAACCATCGCTTAATGTCTGTGAGAATTAGACTGTTACCTTAGCTCTGGTTACTATAAAAGTCCTGCCATTTTAATACTCAGACCTATACATTTTGTTTCTAGGAATTAAATTGTCACCATGTGGACTTCACCATTCTGGCTTCCTCTTATCTATGAAAAAGGCTGGGTTGAAGCTGAATCTTGGTTATTCAGTGAATGAAATAGGAATTAGGGTATAGGGGGACACATAGGAAGCTCAGTGGAGAGTGTTTTAGAAAAGTTTGGAGGTTTGAGTATATCCAAGCCTTCTAGACTTTGCCAGTAACCTCATTATGTAACATTGTAATCTCATTCTTTGAGATGAATGTCTTTATTTTTATTCAAGAAACCTGGAGAGACTGTGAACTCATTTGTTACTGTAATTTAAAACCTACAGAATCAGTCCCTGAATTAGATTCTTAGTGGTTAAGCCTCACTGATACAAGAAGAAAGAAATTCTTTCTGTAGAGTCCTAAGGACCCTGAATTTTGTTCTTTACCCTGAGATGGGAATTTTGAGGTTTAAACTTATTCTCTTATTTTAAATGACGCAGTGCTCTTAGAAAAGCCATTTTATATATGGTTTGGCATTCCTTCTTCCTGTTCTGTTGGCCTAGGGCAGCAGCTCTCCAGTCCACCAGAGTGTCACCTGCAGTGGGCACAGGTCCCAGATGCCTGGAGGTATTCACTTGATTAACTCGATTCCACCATCCTGAGATCACGACCTGAGCCAAAACCAAGAGCTGGACACTCAACTGACTGCACCACCCAGGCATGCCCCCCATCCCTGCTTTCTCTTCTTATAAGAGAGTTTTATTGCATACCTGATTGAGTGTGACATCATCTTAACTTGATTACAACTGTAAAGACTCTATTTCCAAATAAAATCATGGTACTAGGGGTGAGGATTTCAACATACTTTTTTTGGCAGGGGTGGGGAGAAATAATTCAGCCCACAATACGTATGCTACCATCTCTCCCTTTTGTGTCCAAGTACAGACACTGTTCATCAGAGCATTCTACTAGTGAGGGCTCAGAATTCTTTTTAATACAATGATTTCAGCAGCTGTAGAGTTGACACTCTATGAAGAAGTCAGTGTACAATCTTATATTAGTCTTTTGTAAAAGGACTTGCTTTGAGTTAAATTATAACTACTGACACCAAAGGAAAGCTTAGGAAAAACACATAATATGTTAGTATGCTTGACTATTGATGATATTTAAAAAAGTTGTTTTGGGCCGCTTGGGTGGCTCAGTAGGTTAAGACTCTGCCTTCCGCTCGGCTCATGATCCCAGGGTCCTGGGATCGAGCCCTGCATTGGGCTCTCTTCTTGGCGGGGAGCCTGCCTCCCCCTCTCTCTCTGCCAGCCTCTCTGCCTACTTGTGATCTCTCTGTCTGTCAAATAAATAAATAAAATCTTTAAAAAAAAGTTTTTAGTTACATTATCTGCTGGCAGATTGGCCTTTGTATATGAAGCAAGACTCAATTGGTTTAATTTTTATTTTAATTTTTATTTATTTATTTGTTTTTTGGTTTGTTTTCATTTTTAAATTTTTCTTTTAAACATCAGAAAATTTATTTCCAAAGAAATTTTGTTGCTAATGTTTGTTTCTTCTTATATCTTTTAAAAACATCTCTCTACAGATAAAATAATTGTGGGTAGCTTTATGGGATACCTAAGAATCTTTAACCCCCATCCTGTAAAAACAGGAGATGGAGCTCAAGCTGAAGATTTGCTTCTAGAAGTTCATCTACGAGATCCAATATTGCAAGTGGAAGTAGGGAAGTTTGTTTCGTAAGTACAGCTCCTTAATTCTGACATTTTATCTTACCCGGAGTGTATCATTCCCTGATTGTGTCATTTTTGTGGATTCTTAAGTGAAGAAAGGATTATCCATGACTTAAATATATTTTCTGGATATTGTTACCTGGGTGTTCCTCATGTACTGAACATTTTTTTTTTTTTTAAATTTGGGACCCTGCACAAAGAATAATTTAGAACTTTTTAAAAAAAATAGTAACAGACCTAACATGTCTGACATATCAGAAGTTTAAAGGAAAAGAAATAAGCTTTTGAAAATAAAGAAAGAAATAGAAAGTATTCACTTATTTAAAGCACTAATTATCCGGGTTATATAAATGTCTGTTTAAATAATTAGACAAAGTAGCAGTTATTGTATTGGACACATAATGTTGAAGCTTTAAAGTGAATTACTGCACTTATTTGGTGTGGAAGGGTCCTTAGTTTCTTAAAAGAAGTCAGCTCAATCCACAAAGTAAGTCTTACTCTTACAGGAGCTTTGTTTCCAAGTACTTTATTTATTTATTTAAAAGATTTTATTTATTTACTTGACAAAGAGAGAGATCACAAGTAGGCAGAGAGGCAGGCGGGGGCCAGGGTGGGGCGGGGGGAAGCAGGCTCCCTGCTGAGCAGAGAGCCAGATGTGGGACTTGATCCCAGGACCCTGAGATCATGACCTGAGCGGAAGGCAGTGCCTTAACCCACTGAGCCACCCAGGAGTCCCCCAAGTACTTTATTTTTAACCCTAATTTATTTATTTATTTTATTTTATTTATTTATTTATTTATTTTTTTTTTAAAGATTTCATTTATTTATTTGACAGAGAGAGATCATAAGTAGGCAGAGAGGCAGACAGAGAGAGTGAGAGGGAAGCAGGCTCCCTGCTGAGCAGAGAGCCCGATGTGGGACTCAATCCCAGGACCCTGAGATCATGACCTGAGCCGAAGGCAGCAGCTTAAACCACTGAACCACCCAGGCGCCCCTACCCTAATTTATTTTAGGAAGCTGTTTATTAGTTTGCATTTTGTGTAATTGTCTGCATATTATTTCCCGATGATGCTGCTGATTTTATCTTACTGTCATGTATGAATTTTCTTAAAATCGAGCCTATATTTCTTAATCATTTATAAAAGTCTATATTGTGAAAAGTTACATAGATAGAATTGGTCTTGTTATCCCTTACCATTTTTTTTTTTTTTTTTTTTTAAAGTCTGGGAGTCTGGGAGTGCCCTGAGCTCTGGATTTTTGACTCACTACATTTGCTCGTCATAATTTACTGGCCCCACTTTCCTTTTATTCAGGGCCTTGACTCTTGCTAGAAAAACCTGAACAGCCATTCTTGCATTAATGCCCTTCTAGTGAGGTTTTATTCTAATGGGAAGGTGCTTCATAGATGCTGTGGGTAGGGCACGAGATAGGACTTTTTTAGTATATGTGCTGCCGAAGCGAGCACACGAGATAGGACTTTATTGCACTGTGATAGGCTGGATCAGAGATTTTGTGTCTGATGTGGTTGGTAAATATCTACTCCATCTAAAAGTTGATGATGATTATGTAAGTGCCTGTTATATATGTAGCATATATACGGCATGATAGATTTATAAAGGAGACAGAAGGTTCTTGCCGCTGAAAAAGCATTTTTATCTTTCCATTTTTTGAAAGAGCAAGGTGCAGTTATGACCATTCTATTCAGTAGTCCTAAGTTTAGCTTGATGGAAGGAAGGAGGTTAACATTAATGAGTGGATACTATACTGGTATTAATTAACTAGTACAATCTCCTTAATCTTATCTGTAAGATGTGATCTGTATTTACAGAAGAGGAAACTAGCTATGGTGAGTGCTGTGAAGTGTGTAAACCTGTGATTCACAGACCTGTACCCCTGGGGCTAATAATACATGATATGTTAATAAAAAAATAAAAAGTTATTAAAAAAAAAAAAGGATAAGGAAACTAGCTAGAGCTCAGAGCTTTAGGTCACACAGCCAGGGTTCAGACCCGGGTCTGTCTGACTCCATACTCTGTTATCTTTCCATGACATTATATTCTTTTCCTGTGCATGATAGAACAATTGTTTTGAGTGTGCAGGGCAATAATTATTTTTTGAAGTCAATATTGAGTATGTGACAGTTGTATATGTATTTGCATTTTTTGGTAGTAGAATGGATAGCGAGCACTTACATTCATCATAAGGACGTTTTGGAGGTATTAACCAATATTCTTATTTTGTAAATGAGAGACTAATACTCTGAAAGGTCAAATGATTACACAGATACCAAGGTGCACAGTCAGGACCTCAATCCAGGTCTTCAGATTTCAATTATAGTCTTTGTAGTTTAGAACAGAGTCTATATCAGAGGTTGTACGCTGGAAGACTGCTTGCAGATGTGTTTTAAATTTAAAAGAGTTGCCAATATTTAAGATCCAGGAGATTTCACATAAAATCCCTGCTTTCTGGTTTTTCTTGAAAAAATTGTGGAGATTTGGCCACATGCCCAGAGCTGATTAGTAGCTGCTTCCTCTAGTCTGGCCCTACTCTGCAGCAGAGCACTGCCGTTTACATCCTTTACACCTTTCTGTCCACTGACCTGATGCTTGAAGACTGGACTTAACAATTTCTAGATTGTATTATGTCTTGGAAACCACTTGATAGGGGCTGGGAAGTGTATTGGTGCCTGTGTCAGTTTAGTCCAAACTGAAATATTTTCAGTGCCTTTAATAAAATTTCTGAGCTGGAAGTGACATATGCCATTTACTAATAATGATTAGCATTCTTTGGTGCTTTATACTTTACAAGGCGCTGTCACATGATTTTATGTCATTTAATTGTAACCTCTTATTTTCCAAAAGCGGAAACAGGCTCAGAGAGATTAAGTAACTTGACCTAGGTCAGAGGTTGATTACCCAGAAAGACAAGGCCAGAACTTGGATCTCTGTTATTATGGGAGAGCACTCATGAAAGGGCCTCTGATATGACTTCCTGAGAGGCTACAGTGACATCAATTAGAGGCAGTTCCTTGAGGAAGAGTTCTTGAGCCTCTGGAATTGTCAAAGTGGGTGTTTGTTGTTACATTTATTTTTCAGTTTGGAATGTTATCTAGTAAATTTTTAGTTTACTGTTGGTAGGTTGTGGTTATAATCTCTTTTAAAAATTATTTTATAATTTTTTTGGTTACATCTGAAATTGATATTTAAAACTTTAAAACTTTTCCCATTTTTCAGAGGTACTGAAATGCTTCATTTGGCTGTGTTGCATTCTAGAAAACTTTGTGTTTATTCTGTCTCAGGTAAGAAATATATATTTTTTTACTGTAAAATTTGTATTAAAAATACCTTAATATAAAAACTCTTAATATTATATAAGAATAGATACTCTCTTCTGTTCACTTGCTAGAGAACACAAAACATTTGGTTGAAGATTTTCTTATTTTGGTTAACATTTTACCATGTCCGTTTTGTTTTTTCAGGTACTTAGGCTATTACATTTTTTCTGGTTTGCTATTTATATGCATATTTAAATTTCTAGTAGAGGATTCCTTGTGATCTCTTTCCAGGAATTGTGTCCAGGATTGTCTGTGACGAATAGAGGCCAATTCTGCATACTTAGGATACTTTAGTGTTTAAGAAAATTTTTATTTATTTATTTTTAAAGTATAGCTGACACAATGTTACATTAGTTTCAGGTATACAGCGAAGTGATTCCACTTCTCTATACATTATGCTGTGCTCATCATAAGTGTGGCTATCATATGTCACCATACAATGCTATTATAATACCATTGACTGGGGCGCCTGGGTGGCTCAGAGGGTTAAAGTCTCTGCCTTCCGCTCAGGTCATGATTCCCGGTGCTGGGAATCGAGCCCGTGTCGGGCTCCCTGCTCAGCGGGGAGCCTCCTTCCTCCTCTCCCTCTGCCTGCTTCTCTGCCTACTTGTGATCTCTGTCTGTCAAATAAATAAATAAACTCTTTAAAAAATATATATATATAATACCATTGACTATATTCCTTATGTGGTGACTTTCATCCAGGATGCTTGAGTTTTAAGAAATGTTTAAAAGCAACAACAAAAATCATTAGATACTGAGAGTCATGGTGGTTTAAAGTACTTTTTCTTTGATGAACGTTAGGTGTTTTCTTTTTATAATTCAAATTTCTTGGCTTTTGGTTGTTTTTACCCAGCCTGCCTTAAGGCACTTGTTTAAGGTCTAATCAGGTTTCATTTTCTGACACTGTTCTGTAGATACCAGTATGGCAGTTAATTGTAGTTTGGCATCAGCATTTTGATCCTTAATAAATATAAAAGGTAACTTAAAAATATTTGTTGTAGTAATTAAATTTTAGTTCAAGCTGAGAGAGTTCTTTTCATGGATGTCAATATTGGGGACATTTTTTATGGGTAAAATAAGCTAATTTGGGATCTATTCCTTATACAAGAGATGTTCTTTGGAGTTTGCTATAAATATTAGCTTCTAGTATTTGGATTTTTTATACTCATTCTCTTGACTTGGGCTTTCTTTGTATTTTGTTTTCAGTTTGCATAATGATTTGTCTTTACTGTATTTATATGTGTATATTTATATATATACCCAGTGTGGCGCCCAATGTGGGGCTTGAACTCACAACCCTGAAATCAAGACCTGAGCTGAGCAAGAATCAGACACCCAACCAACTCAGCCACCTAGGTGCCCCTGAGCTGGATATTCTTTTTTTGTTGTTGTTTATTTACAGCATAACAGTGTTCATTGTTTTGGCATCACACCCAGTGCTCCATGCAGTACGTGCCCTCCCTATTACCCACCACCTGGTTCCTCAACCTCCCCCCCCCCCCCCCCCGCCCCTTCAAAACCCTCTGGTTGTTTTTCAGAGTCCATAGTCTCTCATGGTTCATCTCCCCTTCCAGTTTCCCTCAACTCCCTCTCCTCTCCATCTCCCCATGTCCTCCATGTTATTTGTTATGCTCCACAAATAAGTGAGACCATATGATACTTGACTCTCTCTGCTTGACTTATTTCTGAGCTGGATATTCTTAAGTAGTCTCTTTTTGTGGGTGAAGGTCTGTTAGATTTCTAAGGCAGGCTTGGTAACCTGTATATGGTGGGCATATGTTGACTGTACGAATGAACTAATTTTTGGGTAGTGTTGAGGCAGTCGATAGGGACTCTTTACTAATCTGTGTTACTTTTATTCTTACTTCTTTTTTTTTATTCTCTGTTACCACTGGCTCTTTATTACTCTGTGTTATTTTTATTCCTTCTTTTTTTTTTCTCTGTTACCACTATCATTTCCTTTTCTACTTTTCCATTTACAAGTCAGAAGTCCATTATAGTACCTCTCTGTCATTGGTAAACACTCCCATTGATTTCATGGTAAAAGATGTTGCTTTTCCTAGTGATAGGGCAAATATTTACTGTTCCAGAATAAATGGAGAAGGTGTGATATAGGCTACTTTACCGCATGCATCTGGTTGTCCTCTGTTTTCCATCGTAAGGCTTGTTAACTGTGAGGTGATACTATTAACTGGGTTACACAGGACACTGAGGAGGAGAACTTGTGCCCTTACCCTTGAATACTTCTTGGAGATTTGGTCTCTTCTGGAAGTTGTAAGAGGGCAGGAGAGGGAAAAATCCTACAAACTAGAAATTAGTTAAGACTCTTGGCCTTCCCTGGTCCCATCTGAATGATGGCCCAGAAAGACAGAAACCTCTAGAGTTTCCCTGAAGTATAGGGCACAACAGACTAGTGATAAAGTGTATGTTTATTAAAAAGACCTGCTGAAAGAAACTGGCATGTTTGGTCACAACTTGTTTATGGGACATTGGTATTTTGCTTCAAGTTAGTGTTGAAAATGACAGTTATTTGTCATGGGAATGGTGATTTTATTGCTCTTTTATTCTTTGTATTCATTTGCAAGCTTTGTATTCTCTGGGGATAAAGAGTTCTCCAAACTACATTCCCTTATGCCCCACCTCACTTCCCTATTCTGTCTCTCATTTCTTCAGCCTCTTATGATATTTGGAGGCTGACAATTTGTATATTATTTCTGGCTTGGCTTAAATGGAGAAGCAGGGAAGTTAATATTTTTGTTCTCTTTAATATGTTTCTGCGGTTCCAGACTGAACTTTTACCTAGCTTTTACTGTAACAGGGCAAGCATAAACATTTTTTATTTTAAGTAAAACCACTGGTGTCAACAAAAGTGCTAGTTGAACTTGACATTCTTACCTCCAGCTGGCCCCTCCCCAAATATATTTGTTTTCTTTTTATGCTGTGTGTTTCTACTCAGAATTTTTTTTTTAAGAGTTTATTTATTTATTTGACACACAGAGACACAGCGAGAGAGGGAACACAAGCAGGGGGAGTGGGAGATGGAGAAGCAGGCTTTCCAGCAGAGCAGGGAGCCCAGATGTGGGGCTCGATCCCAGGACCCTGGGATCATGACCTGAGCTGAAGGCAGGCGCTTAATGACTTAGCCACCCAGGCCCCTCCATGCTGGGTGCTTTTAAAAAAGATTTGAGGCATGCTAGAGGAGACCTCCTGGACACACCAAACAACTTTTCATAGGCTGCTATGCTGACCTCTTTTTGGTGGGTGATAATGTTATCAAATGCATGCTTAATATAGAGAAATAGCAGGGTTTTGCTAAAATGAAGTTAGCCTACCTTATGATACCGAAAGGAAAAACATCACATGGCATTTCAGATTCCTTTCTGATGGGCTTCAGTTTCTGAGTAAATGGTTACAGATGTGTGAGCATAAACTATACTGATTATGTCCTCTTAAATATTCTTTTCCAAAAATTGTGTACTTCAATAAGCATTTGCTAAGCATTTGACATATTTATAGAATTTTAATGTTTGCTGTGAGTGGGCAAAAAGATGTGGTTCTTTATTTTTCATAGTTTTATATAATCTAATTTGGTTATTTAACACAATGAACCCTTTAATTTACTCTGTAATGGCTTTTATTTCATTTTCACTTCATTAGATTTCTCCATATTTGTCTAAAATTGTACCAAAAACTGTTGTCAAGGTGATCTTTGATTTTTCTAGAGAATATTTTTGTTTAAATCAAATTGTGTTTAAATAAGCCCAATAACCTGAATGTTCTGTTATCCTTTTTACCTTCTAATTGATGAAAATTCATATTAATTCTAGCTATACATGGACTGTAGTTATAAAGAAACACTTGCTATATTCGATCTCTATATCCCAGGACAAAACCTATGTATAAGTAAGGGTGCTGGGTGGCCCATTCTTTTAAGGGTTTGCCTTCAACTCAGGTCATGATCCCAGGGTCCTGGGATTGGGCCCTGCATCGAACTCCCTGCTTGGCAGAGAGCCTATTTCTCCCTCTCCCTCTGCCTGCTGCTCCCACTGCTTGTTCTCTCTCTCTGTCAAGTAAATAAATAACATCTTAAAAAACAAACAAACAAAAAAATCCCGCCAAACCCCCTTGTATATAAGTAGTTTTAATCTTGTACCGTCCATGAATCTCTAGAAAAAATGATCAGAAATTTTAGATTTTTCAGATACTACCTTTATTCCAAAGTAGTGTCTAAGGAAGACAAATTGTCTTCTGTTCTCCATAGGTGCACTATTAAGTTTTAAAGTGCTCTTACCTGAAATCTGAAGATTTCCAATGCCTTTGGAGCTTTTTCAGAACACAAATCCTAAGTGTCATTTCATGCCAAGTTTGTATAAGTATTGAATGCTGAACCCCCGTTCACTGGCCTTTCAGCTAACAAACATGTGTAAGTGCATTCCTAACTCAGAGGTGTTGATTTGGTTTTAGGTATAGGATGGATTTGGTAATTTCTGTAGGGGCAAACCAAATGTTTCTTTGAACTTCTTTTTCTGGTTTCTTGGAGGCTAAACCCTCCTAAGGTTAAGGCTGTGAGTTATTTTAGTGTGTGTGTATGTGTTTCTTTTTCTTTCCCTTTTTTTTTTTTTGCGCATGTGGTTGCAATTACTCCTTGGTTTCCCTGGACCTTCCTGATTTTACTACCATTTAGATTCCACAAAGCCTTCATCTATCAGGGTTCGCAGGCAAATTTGAGTCTTTCTCTTTGTTTCTTATTCTGTTGGCATGTGGAGTCTGTTGTTCCCATTTTCAGGGTCATAAATCAGAGTAGAAATGATTTTCCTCCAAGAAATTCTCCCATTAGTTTTCTCTTTCAACCCTTCACCTTCCAAATGAAGAAAAGGCCAGGCGAGAAAGGTGGAGGTGGAAATGATGTTTTTTGATGGCTGGTTTGTTTAGGGAATTTGTCATTGTCTTACCAAGTTTTTTCCAAGTTGTAAAATGATGGACAGCCAGGCACCAGGGTATATGGTGCTAACTCTGAAGACCTAGTTTGAATACTCTGTCCTTTACCAGCTGTGTGATTTGGGGGGAAATTTCTTAAATATCTATCTATCTATCTATCTATCTATCAGGAAGATTGAGAGCACAAGAAAGGGAATAGCAGGCAGAGAGAGAAGCAGTCTCCCCACTGAGCAAGGAGCCTGATGCAGGACTCCATCCCAGAATCCAGGGATCATGACCTGAGTCGAAGGCAGATCCTTAATGACTGAGCCATCCAGGTGTCCCTTAATTTTTTTTTTGAACTTAGGGTACTTACCTCACTTCTAAAATGGAAATAGAAATATTTTGGTTCTTACAACCTCAGTGTTACATTGGTAAAACCTTTTGGACAAAAAACAAAATGCTCATGTGTAAATATGTATACACATACATACAGACAGACATATATGTTTAGATTGTTTTAATGATCTAATACTATCCAGTTTGGGGACGATTTCATTTGCTTTATATTTTATATATTAAGTTTTTCTTTAAATTTTGCATTTTTTTTTAATTTTGCATTTTTGAATGAAAGACAAAGATATTCCTTAATGGAAAAAGTTGATTTTTGAATCCTTTTCTTACTATCACCTCTTTTAACTATAATGCTCTTGCCTGATTACTGGGACATAGCTTCAGCTATAAGTACTCTAGAAAACAACCAGAGAGTAAAATAAGTATAAGGAATCTTTTTTGGGGCGCTTGGCTGGCTCAGTTGCTTGAGTATCTGCCTTCAGCTTGGGTTGTGATCTCAGGGTCCTGGGATGGAGTTCTGCATCATGCTCCTTGCTAGAGTCGGCTTCTCCCTCTTCTCTGCCGCTCCCTCCTGCTGTGTGCTCTCTCTCTCTCAAATAAATAAATAAATAAATAAATAAATAAAATCTTCATTTAAAAAAACATGAATCTTTTCAAATTTGGAAAGAAATAGAAAGCAATTGTAGTACATATGATCTATTAAATGCAGAGAAATTATCTTTGTTTTGAAGAAGATTCTTTCTTTCTTTCTTTCTTTCTTTATTTATTTTTCAAGTAGTAACCATGGACACAATTGGTTTACTGGTTTGTCTTTATCTTCCCAAACATTCCCAGCCTTGGTGTGCTTAAGAGGGCAGATGACCATGGGGGTGGTGAGGGATACCTCCCGTGCTGCTGCAGGGAGTCTTCCAAAGAAACCTTCCTAGGGACGCTTGTCCAAAATGCCTCCCAGTCTCCTGCACCTCCAACCTCCTCCCCTCCCCTTGAAGAAGATTCTTTGTGGACTTCATATAAAACATATTGTCCTATATACTTGCTAAAGGAAACTTTGGAATATCTTTCCATTAAATTAAGTTTTAGTGTATTAGGGGCTTGAGTATTTTGAGAGGTGGGACAGGAAACCGAATGGCTTCAAAGTGTGGGGAATTTTTTCTAAGACACTTTGAGTCATGTCTTTGCTCTATTATTGTTTAAGTGTAAGGAACTTAACTTTATTTATTTCAGAACTGCAATTGGATGTTTTTGTTTTTATTTAAATAATACATTTTACTCATACCTAATGGAAATAAATAAGAAATGTCACCCAGGGTGGTATTTCATCTAATGGTACAATCTAGCCAAGACTTAAATTGTCCTAACTGTGCTGGCATTCTGTGTTATCAGTATGCTAATTGTTCATAATACACATTGTTTTAGTGCTTTGTCATTTTAAATTTCATTGAAATTGAATTACTTAGAATTGGTGTAGAGGATGAGAAGAAATGAATATTTTTAAATGTAAACAAATACAAAGCAATTCTGTAATTTTTTTCTCTTTAGGAACCTTGGGTAATGTGGAACATGGAAACCAATATCAGATCAAATTGATGTATGAACATAATCTGCAGAGAACAGCCTGCAATATGACTTACGGATCATTTGGTGGTGTGAAAGGTAATTGGCATTAGTCATGAGTGTGCTATTGCAAGTAGCAGATTTAGGATATTTGGCCATATAAAAATGGAGGATCATGGGGTATGAATCTCAGAGGGAGTTAAATATTTTATTGAGAACTTTATATTCGAGTGGTCAAGCAAAATATGAAAAGAGAATACTTTAAACATCAAATGTGTTTGATTTTCCTACAAACAGCACTTTTATATGGTCTATAGAGATGTTTCTAAAAGTGTCTTCCTTTAAATTTTGTCTTTGTACATGAGTTGACTGAAATTGAGCTTTTTTTGGGAACCATGTAACTGCCTCTCTCAGTGGAAGAAGGGGTTGATCTCTTTGATAGGGCGTCCCTGTCCTACTTGTGATAGGCAGGGTGAAGCTGCAGAACACTCTCCTCACCTCACCCACCTCCAGGGCCACTGCACAGGTTTCTGTATGTTGTTTCTGCTCCAGGGCGCCTAGACTGGGGGCAAACACAGAGTGAAATGCAGACCTCATGCTGCTTATCAAGCCATGTGCTCTGGCATGCAATAAACCTCCCCAGAGCAAGGGGGCCTTTTTTTATATTTCACAAACCCATTACATTTATCAAGTATTGTCTCAGTGAGGCTGGGTTCCTTTCGCGTTGGGGGGTATCTTTTTCTAAGTAGCATGGGGCTACGTGCAGCCTGCCCACACACTAATCCCAGAACTTCCTGTGTTACTAGGGCTTGATGCTTGCTTGGGTACACTGTTGCTGTTGGCATGGGAGAGTTTTTATCTACCATTTAACCCCCTCTCACTTCCCTGTGATAGGGTGATAGAGGAGCCACTGGTGCTGGAGTGAGGATAGGAAGCCGGGTAGTGACACTTACCTGTGTGTGTATATGTGTGTGTGTGTGTGCGCGCGCGCGCGCATTTGTGTGTGACCTGTGGAACATGAACTAGGGATTTCATAATATTTTGAATCTTTCTGGGCTCATATTTTTTTGGTTTATTGTTTAATCATTGCATTAAAATGTAGGCTACCTACATTAGATTTTTCTTTAGTGGCATAAATGACTTTATTTTGGAAGTCATTTGTGTGAACTCAGTTTTTTCATACATAGAGATAAAGGTGAGGAAGAATGAATCTGAGTGTATCAGTTAACTGGAATATTTTAGGTGGTGATGTACAAATAAATGTTTTGCATAAAGTGATATGAAACAGAACATTTGGCTGGATTGCAGAATTGTTTAACTTGAGTAATGGGAATGTTTGGATTATTTATGGAATACGGGAGATGTCCAGAGTTGGATGAGGAGGAGAGAGAGCTAAAATTTGATGAGAGGCTAACTTTTATCAGTGAAATATCCCTTCTTAACCTTAGCTTTCAGAACTGAGTTTCAGTATTCTTAAAAAAAAAAAAAAAAAAAAAGTCTGACATGATCAGGGGACCTAGGCCTCTGCTGTTTAATAAACTGTTTTAATTCTTTTTACCCTACTAAATCTTCAAAAGGCAAATTGCTAAATTCTGTGCATCTGGAGTCCAAAAAAATTATGAATAAGGAAAAAAGTGCTTTGGCTAAATGAAAGTGAGTTTTATTTTTTTGGGTAGAATCAAGTCAATTCTTTAGACCACCTATCAAATGTTATATTGATTGCTCTTTTTTAAAAAAAATCAGATCAAGTTAACCCAATTAAAATAAAGTTTTAAATACCTAGAAAGGGATTCCTTGCTTTTGTGTGATATTTTTGGTGATTTAATAATGGATTTCCAAAATAATGATAGTTGCTAGTTGTTTTAAAAAGAGCTGATGACTTTGTACTTATATGATATCTTCTCTTATTTCTTTAATTATTCCTTACATGTAAAAAGTACCTTTTGAAAAAACAAGAGGCCAATCTGATATGCTTTACTTTCCTGTGGTTAAGCAGACATTTCACAATTTGAAACAGAAATGTCTGAGTAGCAGAAGTGATTATTCCATTTAACGGGTTTGAAACACATATCATTGTGATATCTGTAAAAAATATGAAAAAATAATGAGGTTGGTGAATTAGTAATAACCAGCCATATTGGTGGATTTCCAGTGTTAATAGGGAGTTACTACTAATAAGTACATGATTTCTTTTTGGGAGGATGAAATGTTCTAAAATTAGATTATGGTGATGGTTGCACACTGTAAATACAGTAAATACTTGAGCTGTATACTTCAAAGAGGTGATATATAATATCTCAATACAACTGTTAAAAAAATTGGCCATGGGATAAAATCTGATGCTAGAGAGGTGATAGTACAGTCTGCGTATCCTACATTGCTTGGGGCCATGTAAAATGACATAACACTCTTAGAAAGCAGGTTGGCTATAGAAAACCATAAAAATATTCTTGGATGCTTACATGTGACTTATGGTAATGTGTATTAGGAAATGAGCCAAAATACAGAAAAATCATATCAAGTTGCTATATAGTTATCTCTTTCCTCTTTCTGTCCTCCCTCCCTTCCTTTCATATATACATTTTTTAATAGAGAAAAATGAGAACTGATCTAAATGAGTTATAGAACAGAATGACTAAGTTTTGAAGTATAGATTCAGTAGGTTATTATGAAGCTATTAAGATTGTTTTGTTTGCTGAAATATACATATTTGTACATAACTCTTTGTCCACATTTCTGATTATTTCCCTAGGATAGAATGTGGAAATGAATATTGAGTCAGAAGTTTATACAGTTTTTTTCTCAACCTGGTAATTTCCCCTGCTATATAATATATAAATAAATTGTAAGAAGTACAGAACTTAAGAAGAAAGTAAAAGTCAGTCCAAGATATGCACATTTCTTTTTATTTATTATTTTTTTTATTTTTAAATTTTTTATTTACTTCTTATTTTTTTATAAACATATAATGTATTTTTATCCCCAGGGGTACAGGTCTGTGAATCGCCAGGTTTACACACTTCACAGCACTCACCATAGCACATACCCTCCCCAATGTCCATAACCCCTCTCCCCCTCTCCCAACGCCCCCTTCCCCCAGCAACCCTCGGTTTGTTTTGTGAGATTAAGAGTCACTTATGGTTTGTCTCCCTCCCAATCCCATCTCGTTTCATTTATTCTTCTCCTATTCCCCTAACCCCCCATGTTGCATCTCCACGTCCTCATATCAGGGAGATCATATGATAGCTGTCTTTCTCTGATTGACTTATTTCACTAAGCATGATACCCTCTAGTTCCATCCACGTCGTCGCAAATGGCAAGATTTCATTTCTTTTGATGGCTGCATAGTATTCCATTGTGTATATATACCACATCTTCTTTATCCATTCATCTGTTGATGGACATCTAGGTTCTTTCCATAGTCTGGCTATTGTAGACATTGCTGCTATAAACATGCAGGTGCACGTGCCCCTTCGGATCACTACGTTTGTATCTTTAGGGTAAATACCCAGTAGTGCAATTGCTGGGTCATAGGGTAGTTCTATTTTCAACATTTTGAGGAACCTCCATGCTGTTTTCCAGAGTGGTTGCACCAGCTTGCATTCCCACCAACAGTGTAGGAGGGTTCCCCTTTCTCTGCATCCTCACCAGCATCTGTCGTTTCCTGACTTGTTAATTTTAGCCATTCTGACTGGTGTGAGGTGATATCTCATTGTGGTTTTGGTTTGTATTTCCCTGATACCGAGTGATGTGGACCACTTTTTCATGTGTCTGTTGGCCATCTGGATGTCTTCTTTGCAGAAATGTCTGTTCATGTCCTCTGCCCATTTCTTGATTGGATTGTTTGTTCTTTGGGTGTTGAGTTTGCTAAGTTCCTTATAGATTTTGGACACTAGCCCTTTATCTGATATGTTGTTTGCAAATATCTTCTCCCATTCTGTCAGTTGTCTTTTGGTTTTGTTAACTGTTTCCTTTGCTGTGCAAAAGCTTTTGATCTTGATGAAATCCCAATAGTTCACTTTTGCCCTTGCTTCCCTTGCCTTTGCCAATGTTCCTAGGAAGATGTTGCTGCGGCTGAGGTCAAAGAGGTAGCTGCCTGTGTTCTCCTCAAGGATTTTGATGGATTCCTTTCTCACATTGAGGTCCTTCATCCATTTTGAGTCTATTTTCGTGTGTGGTGTAAGGAAGTGGTCCAATTTCATTTTTCTGCATGTGGCTGTCCAATTTTCCCAGCACCACTTATTGAAGAGGCTGTCTTTTTTCCACTGGACATTCTTTCCTGCTTTGTTATTAAGATTAGTTGACCATAGAGTTGAGGGTCTATTTCTGGGCTCTCTATTCTGTTCCATTGATCTATGTGTTTGTTTTTGTGCCAGTACCATGCTGTATTGATGATGACAGCTTTGTAATAGAGCTTGAAGTCCGGAATTTTGATGCCTCCAACTTTGGCTTTCTTTTTCAATATTCCTTTGGTTATTCGAGGTCTTTTCTGGTTCCATATAAATTTCAGGATTATTTGTTCCATTTCTTTGAAAAAAATGGATGGCATTTTGATAGGGATTGCATTAAATGTGTAGATTGCTTTAGGTAGCATAGACATTTTCACAATATTTATTCTTCCAATCCAGGAGCATGGAACATTTTTCCATTTCTTTGTGTCTTCCTCAATTTCTTTCTTGAGTACTTTATAGTTTTCTGCATTTAGATTCTTAGCCTCTTTGGTTAGGTTTATTCCTAGGTATCTTATAGTTTTGGGTGCAATTGTAAATGGGATTGACTCCTTAATTTCTCTTTCTTCTGTCTTGTTGTTGGTGTACAGAAATGCAACTGATTTCTGTGCATTGATTTTATATCCTGACACTTTACTGAATTCCTGTACAAGTTCGAGCAGTTTTGGAGTGGAGTCTTTTGGGTTTTCCACATATAGTATCATATCGTCTGCAAAGAGTGATAGTTTGACTTCTTCTTTGCCGATTTGGATGCCTTTAATTTCCTTTTGTTGTCTGATTGCTGAGGCTAGGACTTCTAGTACTATGTTGAATAGCAGTGGTGATAACGGATATCCCTGCCGTGTTCCTGACCTTAATGGAAAAGCTTTCAGTTTTTCTCCATTGAGAATGATATTTGCGGTGGGTTTTTCATAGATGGCTTTGATGATATTGAGGTATGTGCCCTCTATCCCTACACTCTGAAGAGGTTTGATCAGGAAGGGATCCTGTACTTTGTCAAATGCTTTTTCAGCATCTATTGAGAGTATCATATGGTTCTTGTTCTTTCTTTTATTAATGTGTTGTATCATATTGATTGATTTGCGGATGTTGAACCAACCTTGCAGCCCTGGAATAAATCCCAATTGGTCATGGGGAATAATCCTTTATATGTACTGTTGAATCCTATTGGCTAGTATTTTGGTGAGAATTTTTGCATCTGTGTTCATCAAGGATATTGGTCTGTAGTTCTCTTTTTTGGTGGGATCCTTGTCTGGTTTTGGGATCAAGGTGATGCTGGCCTCATAAAATGAGTTTGGAAGTTTTCCTTCCATTTCTATTTTTTGGAACAGTTTCAGGAGAATAGGAATTAGTTCTTCTTTAAATGTTTGGTAGAATTCCCCTGGGAAGCCGTCTGGCCCTGGGCTTTTGTTTGTTTGGAGATTTTTGATGACTGTTTCAATCTCCTTACTAGTTATGGGCCTGTTCAGGTTTTCTATTTCTTCCTGGTTCGTTGTGGTAGTTTATATGTCTCTAGGAATGCATCCATTTCTTCCAGATTGTCAAATTTGTTGGCGTAGAGTTGCTCATAGTATGTTCTTACAATTGTCTGTATTTCTTTGGTGTTAGTTGTGATCTCTCCTCTTTCATTCATGATTTTATTTATTTGGGTACTTTCTCTTTTGTTTTTGATGAGTCTGGCCAGGGGTTTATCAATCTTATTGATTCTTTCAAAGAACCAGCTCCTAGTTTCATTGATTTTTTCTATGGTTTTTTGGTTTCTATTTCATTGATTTCTGCTCTGATCTTTATGATTTCTCTTCTCCTGCTGGATTTAGGGTTTCTTTCTTGTTCTTTCTCCAGCTCCTTTAGGTGTAGGATTAGGTTGTGTACTTGAGACCTTTCTTGTTTCTTGAGAAAGGTTTGTACCGGTATATATTTTTCTCTCAGGACTGCCTTTGTTGCGTCCCACAGATTTTGAACCGTTGTGTCTCATTATCATTTGTTTCCGTGAATTTTTTCAATTCTTCTTTAATTTCCTGGTTAACCCATTCATTCTTTAGAAGGATGCTGTTTAGTCTCCATGTATTTGGGTTCTTTCCAGCTTTCCTCTTGTGATTGAGTTCTAACTTCAGAGCATTGTGGTCTGAAAATATGCAGGGAATGATCCTAATCTTTTGATACCGGTTGAGACCTGATTTGTGACCCAGGATGTGGTCTATTCTGGAGAATGTTCCATGTGCACTAGAGAAGAATGTGTATTCTGTTGCTTTGGGATGAAATGTTCTGAATATATCTGTGATGTCCATCTGGTCCAGTGTGTCATTTAAGGCCTTTATTTCCTTGTTGATCTTTTGCTTGGATGATCTGTCCATTTCAGTGAGGGGAGTGTTAAAGTCCACTACTATTATTGTATCATTGTTGATGTGTTTCTTTGATTTTGTTATTAATTGGTTGATATAGTTGGCTGCTCCCACATTAGTGGCATAGATATTGAAAATTGTTAGATCTTCTTGTTGGACAGACCGTTTGAATATGATATAGTGTCCTTCCTCATCTCTTACTATAGTCTTTGGCTTAAAATCTAATTGATCTGTTATAAGGATTGCCACCCCAGCTTTCTTCTGATGCCCATTAGCATGGTAAATTGTTTTCCACCCCCTCACTTTAAATCTGGAGGTGTCTTTGTGTCTAAAATGAGTTTCTTGTAGGCAACATATAGATAGGTTTGTTTTTTTATCCATTCTGATACCCTGTGTCTTTTGATTGGGGCATTTAGCCCATTAACA
The DNA here is from genome assembly GCF_922984935.1 of Meles meles. NCBI lineage: Eukaryota > Metazoa > Chordata > Mammalia > Carnivora > Mustelidae > Meles > Meles meles. The sequence continues at coordinate 44,800,127 of NC_060075.1, read as the reverse complement.
TTCAGGGTAACTATTGAGAGATATGAATTTAGCGCCATTATATTGCCTGTATGGTGCCTGTTACTGTATATTGTCTCTGTACCTTTCTGATCTACTACTTTTAGGCTCTCTCTTTGCTTAGAGGACCCCTTTCAATATTTCCTGTAGAGCTGGTTTGGTGTTTGCAAATTCTTTCAGTTTTTGTTTGTCCTCGAAGCTTTTTATCTCTCCTTCTATTTTCAATGATAGCCTAGCTGGATAGAGTATTCTTGGCTGCATGTTTTTCTCATTTAGTGCTCTGAATATATCATGCCAGCTCTTTCTGGCCTGCCAGGTCTCTGTGGATAAGTCTGCTGCCAATCTAATATTTTTACCATTGTATGTTACAGACTTCTTTTCCCAGGCTGCTTTCAGGATTTTCTCTTTGTCACTAAGACTTGTAAATTTTACTATTAGGTGATGGGGTGTGGACCTATTCTTGTTGACTTTGAGGGGGGTTCTCTGTACCTCCTGGATTTTGATGTTCGTTGATGAAGAGAATTAGGAAAATTCTCTCCAATAATTTTCTCCAGTAGACCTTCTGCTTCCCTCTTTCTTCTTCTTCTGGAATCCCAATTATTCTAATGTTGTTTCGTCTTATGGTGTCACTTATCTCTCGAATTCTCCCCTCGTGGTCCAGTAGTTGTTTGTCCCTCTTTTGCTCGGCTTCTTTATTCTCTGTCATTTGGTCTTCGATATCACTAATTCTTTCTTCTGCCTCATTTATCCTAGCAGTGAGAGCCTCCATTTTTGATTGCACCTCATTAATAGCTTTTTTGATTTCAACTTGGTTCGATTTTAGTTCTTTTATTTCTCCAGAAAGGGCTTTTATATCTCCAGAGAGGGTTTCTCTAATATCTTCCATGCCTTTCTCAAGTCTGGCTAGAACCTTCAGAATTGTCCTTCTGAACTCTAGATCTGACATATTACCAATGTCTTATTGATTAGGTCCCTAGCCTTCGATACTGCCTTTTGTTCTTTTTTTGTGGTGAATTTTTCCGCCTTGTCATTTTGTCCAGATAAGAGTATATGAAGGAGCAAGTAAAATACTAAAAGAGTGGCAAAGACCTCAGATAAATGCGCTTTAACTAAATCAGAAGAGACCCCAAATCGTAGGGGGAAGAAAGGGGATAAAAAGAGGTTCAGAAAAAAAAGAAAAAAATTTAAAAAAGAAAAGAAATAAAGAAAAAATATAAAAAAGAAAACAAAACATATATATATTAGATAAACTAGTTAAAAAACGTTAAAAAAGAAAAGGGTAAAAGTTTAAAAAAATTTAGCAGAAGAAGAAAGAAAAAAAATTGAAAAAAAATTAAATTAACCACAAGACTAAAGAATCATGGGGAGAAAGCCATGAGTTCCGTGCTTTGCTTTCTCCTCGTCTGGAATTCTGCTGCTGTCCTAGGTATTGAACCTGCTTTCCTTGGTAGATGAACTTCGTCCTGGCTGGATCTTTTTGTTGCTCTTCTGGGGGAGGGGCCTGTTGTAGTGACTCAAGTGTCTTTGCCCGAGTCAGAATTGACCGCCCTTACGGGGCGGGGGGGGGGGGGGGGGACACGGACTAACTAATCCGCTCGGGTTCCTTTTCGGGAGCTTTTCTTCCCTGAACGCTTTCCGTAGAGTTCCGGAGGACGGGAATGAAAATGGCGGCCTCCCAGTCTCCCGCCCGGAGGAGCCGAGAGCCCGGGGCCCCACTCCTCAGTGCGCCCCCAGAGAACAGTGCCCAATCACTGCCATATCCCTGGCCTCCAGCGGCACTCCGAGCTCACCCAGCCTGTGACCGGTTCAAGGTAACCCTGAGCTGAGAGCTCAGTCCTCCGCTGTGGCTCTGTAGCCGGCTTCCCTGTTCTAATACCTGCGAGCTCTGCGACACTCCAACACCCTCAATCCTTCTGTGACCCTGTGGGACCTGGGGCCATGCTAACCCCGCATTGGCTTCACCCCGGTTTAGCCTCTGGAGCAATGTCCCTCAGTGGAACAGACTTTTAAAAGTCCTGATTTTGTGCTCCGTTGCTCTGCCGCTTGCCGGGAGCTGTCCCCTCCCCCCACGGTCTATCTTCCCGTCGTTTTGGATTCACTTCTCTGCCAGTCCTACCTTTCAGAAAGTGGTTGACTTTCTGTTTCTAGAATTGCTGTTCTTCTTCTCTTTGATCTCCCGTTGGATTTGTAGGTGTTTGCAATGTTTAGATAAGCTATCTAGCTGATCTTCTGCTACCAGATGTAGTCTCAGCCTGCTACTTCTCCGCCATCTTGACTCCTCCCCAGATATGCACATTTCTATACAAAGCCCATTTTCTAAGCCTGAAGTCACTGTGTGTACCTAATGTGCACTTTTCCAGGAGTGAGCTCATCAGTCTTTTAATTTGAAGACTTCCCTAGACTTGATCTGAGTTTACAAAAGGAGACTTATAATTTGTTGTCTTCTATCTTCCTCTTACTTAGCATACCTTCTTGAGGAATTATATAGTTGTATAATTATATCAATAGTCCTCAAGAAAGGAATTAATCTAGAAGAAAACCTGTCCCCATTTGAAACAAATGTGTTTATAAGGAAAGGGAAGGCAGAGCGGATTTATTTTGCATGTGCACCAGAATAAACTACCACTAGATGGCAGTCCTCTATAACCTTGGATTTTAGTGGGTTCTGCCTTTAAATAAAGTATGGGAAGCAATTACCAGTGGAGGAATTTTGAGCCCAAACAATACTTTCTCTTTTACTAAAAATAAGCATAACTTCCTCATGTTTCAGAAAAATATTGGAGTGGTTTTAAGAAAATTTAATTATAATAGGTAACATCTTAGAATATAACGTAAAATTTCTTTCTGTGCTTCTCAAACCTTAAGTTGCATTTGAATCATAATGGGATCTTGATAAAAATGCAGGTTCTAATTTTGTAAGTCCAGAATTGGACCTGAGTTTGAGATTTCTAATGCTCTTCTTAATGATGCCAGGTTTCAGAGATCTAGAGGTATGTTGCTGTCCTCCATCTGCTGAGTACTCTTCTGTACTAGGCACTGCTCTAAGTGCTTTGTAGGTTGAGTAAATTAAGATATACTAAGCCAAATATAGAGAAGGGATTCTAATTCAGACTTTCTGCTTCTAGAATCTAGTGGTGTTAATGGTACTAAAGTGCTTCCTTGTCTAGGCTGTGAGTAAATTAACCTTCCTAAGTCAGAAAAAACTTTCCTATCAGAAGGAGGTGTATCTTGGTTTGTCTGAAGTTAGTGCATAACTCTGATTCTTTGTAGATTATGGACAACATGTTGAGTAACTTCTGGGTCAGATACTTGTTTTTTCCATTGATTTTTTTTGGTTCTTGCTTTGGTTTCTAAGAAAAATCCTCTCTCAGGCCCCCAATAATCAGAGAGGTTATATATGGGAGGATAATATATGATTTGAAATTAGCAAAAGAGTGATTACTGTTTTTTAAACCATTTTTTGTTTACATATTCATTAAGAAAATCTTTCAAAAACACCTTTTATACATCTGCAAAAACTCAAAGTTGTATTCCTTTGATGAAGTAGAATTGGCTTTATGTCAAGCTACATATAATGTCTCTTAATGAGAAAAAATGGTAAAGAAATAGGAAATCTAGTTTTATGAACTCGTTGAGGAATATTTCCTTAATGTCTTCCATTAATCAGAGTGCTACCTACCATTTCAGAATTTAAGTTAAAATTCTTTCCATATTATACTTTTTAGGGAGAAATGACTGATATTAATGGCTGTAATGGGCTTTTTTAAACAAAAGGGTGTGGGAGGAGATGTGTTTGGAGTTAAAAATGTTTGTAGTTTCTCTAATATAAATCTAAACTGTTTTCTTTTTTTAAGAACATGTGACTCGGGTTTTATAAAAATGGTAGTTTATCTTTGCTTTTTATACTATTGACAAATTAATGCTTGCAAAATTTAGTGAGTGGCATTACCGTGGACAATCAAATTACAGTTTGGAAAGATACTAAACCAGTTTTGAAAAGGTAGATTTGAATTGATTTACAAATATATTATTAAAATCGGTGGAATTTATTTGGCAATTGGAACTCTACTTGTTTTTGAAAAAAGGGACAAATGATATCTCTACCAGATTTTCCTCTGCTTTTATTTCATTGGGTCACTACAATAGTTGTTGTTGATATGGCAGTTTACCTAGTTAAGATAAGTTTGTCAATTCAGAATTGTATTTTGAAAAGGACCTGGGTGGCTCAGTTGGTTAAGCCGCTGCCTTCTGCTCAGGTCATGATCCCAGGGTCCTGGATTGTGTCTGCATTGGGCTCCTTGCTTGGCAGGGAGCGTGCTTCTCTCTCTGCCTCTGCTTGCCACTCTGCCTGCTTGTGTGCTCTCTCTCTCTCTCTGACAAATAAATAAATAAATAAATAAATAAAATCTTAAAAAAAAAAAGCAGGATGTATGACATCCTTGTCTTAAAAAAAGGGGGGGGGCAGCATTAATGTGGACTGACAGAAAGCCAGTGGTACAGCGAAGAAAGAATGCTATTGTTTTAAGGTCAATACATGCAAATACTTAGCTTAACCTTCCTTTATTCATAATATGAATTAGAGACCCTATAGTTACATTCTCAGTTATCACTAATTTGTCCCGTAGGGCTGGGACAAGCTGACAAACCTTATAACGTAGATGGCTCTTTCAAGTATGTAAAAGGGACATTGGGAAGAATTAGTTGATTTGTTGGAGATGTATGGGAACTTTCAGGGACTAGAAGTAGTCTGGTGTTAGTCCTCCCTTGCATCATCTCTATCCATCTATCAATCCATCCAACCAGTGCACATTTACTGAGAGTCTTCTGAGTACCCAGGCACTTTACTAGTTTCTGGGAGTAGAAAGATGAATAAAAGATAGTTTATGTTCTCAGGAATCTTGCAACCTAGGGAGCAATAAAGCTTAAGAATTATGATATAATGAGGTAAATTGTAATAGAGATAGATATGTACAAAGTTATACTGGAGCCTTGAGGATGGAGCAGCTTTCTCAGGCTGAATAAATGTGTGTGTGTGTGTGTGTGTGTGTGTGTGTGTGTGTATGGCGCGGATAGTACCTAAAGGTGGGGGAATGTACTATTACCTATTTTATTTCAGCTCTTCAATTTTATCCCCAGTTTCCTCTAAATGAACAACTTTATAGTCCTCAGTCTAAAGCTTTCATTGCCCATAGGCTGAGCTGTTCAAATTCTCTCTGGGATGGTTTGTTCCTCTTGAGATGGTTTTTCAGAATTTGCAGCAGTTAAGAAAAATTATTTTGCTTTAAAAAACTTTGGCATTCTTCAGGCTACTAAGTGGACTTTCTTACCTATGGTTTAAAGCCTTTAGTAAGGCAAAATTTTCTTTCGCTACCTGCTGATCTCAATGGAGAATGATATCGTCGTACTCTAGAGATGGATAGAGTACTATGACTGTATTTGTTGAGAATGCCAAATTGAAGGGTAAAGTTAGGAGATGAAGGAACACAAGAGATTGAAAGATAGATGGAGAGACAGAGCATGTCATGGAAGAGGGTTTTAAGAGGTTTGAAGGGAGTCCAGAGAGTCAGAGGTTAAACAGCTAGAGTATTAAAAAAGAAAATAATGGAGTTAGCCATTTGGAGGTCACTGGTGATCTTAGGGAGAGCAATTTTAACAGAAGAATAGGAGCACTGGTCCAGTTGCCCCAGAATGAGGAATTCATGGGGAAGAAATGGAAATCACAAAGGAAAGCTATTCTATGAAGAGGTTTGACTGTGAAGAGTAAGAGGGAGGTAAGGCCATAGCTGGAGGGGGAAAGGTTTATAAGGAGGGAGAAGTCTTTGAGGAGGTAGGATGAAATTTTGATCTGATGAACAAAATATTTTACATAGTCTTTTGCTGAAAAAATTAACTTGGATACATTTTTATTTGAGCAAGTATGATCTTTGGATTATGATGGGCCAGTTCCTTAAAATTTTATTTCTTATCACATAATTTGTGCTTTATAGTCAAAATATTCATATTTTGAGCTTAATTCATGTTGAATTATTGCCTTCTTTTCACAGTGAATTTGTGGTTTATGGGAAAAAGTTTCTTTAATACTTTACAGTAGAAATTATCAGTACCATCTGATTCTTTCTTCAATCTCTAGCCTTTTCTTGCTTTTTTAACTCTAATTCTTTCTTTCTTCCTTTTCTTTTCCTTTCCTTTCTTCAATTTTCTCTTTCTTTCTTTTATTTATGTATCTACATATGTGTGTATCTATCTATCTATAATTTTGCTGTGGTAAGAACAATTAACATGACATCTACCCTATTAACAGATTTTAAAATTGAGATACAGTTGACATGAAACTGACATATGTTAGTTTCATGTGTATATTATATTATATATAATACATATATTTTAAAGTGTACAATACAATATTTTAAAGTGTACAATACAATATTATTTTAAAGATTTTAAAGTGTACAATACAATATTATTTGTAGTCTGCTCTAATTTTTAAACTTAGTTTTCTTAATTATTAATTTTTGTTTTTCATGGGGATATTCATATTTTGAGCTTAACAGGTAACAGACTATTCAAGATATAAAGAAACATTACCATAAAAAGCCAATACCTCTCAATTTCTGTATGTGCCACAATTTTGCTTTTCTAGTGGGTGTACTTCTTTTCTCTCTTTTTTTTAAAAGATTTTTATTTATTTATTTGACAGACAGAGATCACAAGTAGGCAGAGAGGCAGACAGAGAGAGAGAGGAAAGCGGACTCCCCGCTAAGCAGAGAGCCCGATGTGGGACTCGATCCCAGGACCCCGTGATCATGACCTGACCCGAAGGCAGCGGCTTAACCACTGAGCCATGAGCCACCCAGGCGCCCTTCTTTTCTCTTTCTAACCCTGCCTTTAGTGGAACTGAGGATTCTTTTTTTTTTTTTTTTAAGATTTTATTTACTTATTTATTTTTGAGAAAGACAGGTGAGTGTGCTTGTGAATAGAGGGAGGGGCAGATGGAGAAGGAGAAAATTGCAAGCAGATTCACGCTGAGCGCAGAGCCCAACATGGGACTTGATCTCATGACCCTGAGACCAAAATCTGAGCCAAAATCAAGAGTCAGACATTTAACCAACTGAGGCATCCAGGCACCCCTTAAAGATTTCATTTCTAAGGAATCTCTATCCAAAGTGGGGCTCAGAGTCACGACCCTGAGATCAGGAGTTACAGATGCACTGACTGAACCAGCCAGGTGACAAAACTGAGAAATCTTTTGACTGCAGTTGATAGTAGGCTCATGCAAGAATAAGACATTTACTCACTATCACCATTTGGGCCTCTAGTATGATAAGATTTGGTTTCTCTCTTTTCATCTTTCACTTCCATTTCCTTGGACAGGCTATTTCCTCTTGGTTTCAAGATGGCTACAGTTGGGGCTCCTGGGTGGCTCAGATGGTTAAGCATCTGCTTTCAGCTTGGGTCGTGATCTCGGGGTCCTGGGATGGAGTCCTGCATGGGGCTCCCTGCTCAGTGGGGAGCCTGCTTCTCCGTCTGCCTGCTGCTCCCTCTGCCTGCTGCTCCCTCTGCCTGTGCTCTTTCTCCTTTATACTCTCTCTCAAATAAATAAATTAAATAAATGAATAAAAAAAGATGGCTGCTGCAATGCTAAATTATCTTAGATTCTGATCACTGTCACTGAAGGAATGCAGTTAAGCTGGAGTCTGAGTAAAGTGCGGGAGAGTTAGGGCCAGTTTTCTTATTAACTACTAAGACTAAGAGTGGAAAGGGGTGGACCTTTGGGGGAATGTAGGCAAATAATGAAGGGTGGTGAGTTTGAGGATTTTGGAGTTGATCAGAGAAAAAGTCATGACTATGAGATGTCAGTATTCCCAGCTGAGCTTTATTTGGGTGGTGGTTGACAGGATTTCACCAAGGGGAAGTCCCTTACTGCAGGAGATTTTCCAGAGACCATGGCAGGGGACCACTACCTAGAAGGGGAAGTGGGCAAGGAAACTCCCTGGGGAGAGGGTAATCTGAGTGGGGGATATATGTGTAGGTGATATTTCTCAGATGCAAGATGGTAAGTCCTGGTCTGGAAGCTTTGGAGGGCAACAGTGACTTCTGTAGCCCTAGGAGTTGTCTCATCTATGACTAGTAAATGTTGGGTGCATTTTAAAAAATATTTTATTTATTTATTTGACACAAAGAGAGAGGTCACAAGTAGGCAGAGAGGCAGGCAGAGAGAGAGGGGGAAGCAGGCTCCCCACTGAGCAGAGAGCCCCGATGTGGGCCTCGATCCCAGGACCCTGAGATCATGACCTGAGCCGAAGGCAGAGGCTTAACCCACTGCGCCACCCAGGCTAAAAATATGCTAATATGGGCTATAATTAAAGCAAATGAAAGTGTAAAAACTTAAGTTTGACATCTGTGGGCTTTGAGTTCACATACGTGGTCAGCTTGCTGTGAGGAACTAAACAACTTGGGGCCAAGTTTAACCCACGTATATAACATTTACAGAAGAGGGTGAAATAGGTGCTGGGTGGCCAAAACACTGTAAATGTCCATCTTGCTTTTGACTTCTCTTTCTCTCCTAGAATCTCCCTGGGGTGCTGCTTTACAATGGCCAGGAGAGGCAAGCAGTGGTGTTTTGAGTGTGTCGTGAGGTTTATGTGGAGGTGTTTATGTTTATGAGGAGGCAGGGGATGAGCAGTTGAAGAGTGTGCTGTGCTCTGGGCTGCATGCAGTCTCATTCTGGCTATACTGGGGGAGGGGTGATAATTGCTCCAAATGTTTGTTCGTATTTAGAGATTTGTTGTAATTCAGTTTAATCAAATGCTTTGCAAGGCCATTTGATATGTTTTTACTTCTGTGTTTGGTCTATGTTAAATTTGGTGGCACGTTCCCAATTTTTTATTGATAAATTGAAACTTGAAGTGATGTAGGGCATGATTTTACTTCATCTTTTCCTCTTTCAGTACTCTCCACACCAAAATGTGTATGCTTTTGTTATAAAAGTAATCATGTTCACAAAGGAATATTTTAAATGTATCGATGTGTAGAAGAGGGAACAAATGATTTAGCACCATCTTCCAAAGATAACCACTGATTACATATCAGTGTTATGATATAAATAAATATAAACAGACTGTAGCCTAGAATATTTCACCCTGAGTTAACCCAGAGTAATTTTTTATTTCTGGAATTTAGCTATCTTGCCATTAAAATGGCACAGTCATTGAAAAAGTGTTTATTGTGTGAAGTCTGGTGCTACGTAATATGGGATGCATGCAAGTAATGGCAATAAATATGTGAAATAGATGTATTTCTTAGCAAAGCTTTTACTTAATATGAATATATCTTGAAGTCAGTTGAAGAATTTATTAAAAATTGTCTTCAGTTTGCATTAGTTGAAAATGTATGGATTTACTCGCAAACAGAAAAAAACCCCATATTGCTTGGGTTTATCTATAAGTTAAAAAAAATAGCATGTTATATGATATTCCTAAATATTTGGTGATGGATATATTTTACCTGTCAATTCTTATACTCCTTTTTACCTTTAAAATGGTAAAAAAATCCATACAGTGATTTTAAACCCGTGTCTATTTTATATTCTGGGAAAACCTTCTTGAGGTCTGTGTCCAGTCACAGCTCAGTATGTCTGGTAACAGTGTCTGCAGGTGGATGGGGCATACCCTGCATCGGTACTCTGGAACTGATGGGGAGTATGTACAATGGTGCTTCTAACGGTCATCAGTGCCTTCTGCTTGTTTTTGCTACTTTGCCTTTTCAGGTTCCCATTTCAGTCTATATATTTGGATTATCACTTGTAAATGATTTTTGTTCAATGAAATTTAAGATTTCCCTACATGAAATAGTCTCTGAGAGTCATTTTAGATCTGTTCCTTTTACATTTTGTTCATATTGTGTGGCTCATCCACTGATCATTTGAGATTTAGTAGATGACACTACAACCGTATTCACTTGATAACAAATTGTTTCTCAATTATTATACTGTATTTCATATACGTGTATATATTGTTAGGGTTTTGTTTGGTTCTCATTTTTAGTTTTGCAGCCTTACGTATCACCCTGTCATTGGTGCTTGTTTTGTTTAATTAATATTCTTGCTATTCTGTGTGAACTCTTTGAGAAGGAGAGGGAGGCCTTTCTGTACGCTTAGTGAGGGCAGATACCATATCTCTGTTCACCACGTATCTAATGTCGTACACAGTCCTTGGCACACAGTATTTGTTGGTGAATGAACCAAAATTGCCATGTGATTGCACAGAGCTGATGTCATACACATCAGGCTTTCAAGGTTACTTTTTGGAAACAAATGTTAGCCCAGTGCACTCCTAGCCAGCTTCTTCCTTAACAAACACATGTTGACTGACTACTTCAGTGCATGGATTGTAGTAATTACCATAGTGGTAAAGGTGGAGGTGATTACTTGGGCCTCTAGACTTACCTTTACCTAGTGAAGCAGCATTTATACAAGTCAAGCTTAGCAGTAGAAATAATGAGCTTTTTTATTGATTTAGAGTTTTGTTTCTATACATTATTCATCCTTTTGTTAAATATGTTTTTTGCATAAAATGTGATATTCAGAATTATTGAGTACTTGTGATAATATTCACAAGTCAAAAAGGTTTTAGTTTTCAAAAATTATTTAAATTCTTTGATGTTTAGTATAAAAGACATTTCTTCTTCTCATTAACCCTATTACCTCTCTTCTTTCTGTCTGTGAGAGCTCATTTTCCTTGAACTCTTCCAGTTCTTTTATTTTACTTTGATTTTTTAAACAAATTTTCAACAATTTCTACTTCAGAAAAGTAGAATTTTTATCAAGGAAAGTTTAAAGTTAGAATGTAGGCATAATATGGGCATGGTATGGATTATAAAGATCTGACAGCGCAGTATTACCACATTTGTGACCAACGTGGAAAGAAAATGCTGTATATAAAAGGTTCAATATGTTTGGAATATAATTGTCAGTAAAGAAGGTGAACAGACTTTACTAATAATATATATGAGATGGTGAAATATTTTTAAATCATAAAATGACTTCTATAGGCTTGTATGGGATTATATTGTCACATAAATAAAAATTCATGCATTCTTTGGAATAAAAAGCCCGCCAAAGAAAACAGTGAACTGAATAACAAGTAATTCATGTTTTGCCTCATCTTGAGATCCTCAGATAATCAGATCCTCAGCCTTCAAGTAACTTCTAATTGTCTAAACTGAGGTTTTTTTCTTGTCTGCCAAGGAAATGTGTTAGTGGCCACATATGGTTGCTGAGAGGCTGGATTCTTTGATAGTCATCCAGAGAGAGAACTGATATGCTTAGCTGGGGTGAATGAACAGCTGGGACACAGTCTTGCTTTTCTGTGTGGGGATATTAGTGCTAATAAAAGAGTAATGCTATTTTCCTTATAGGGAATCAACAGATAATGTTTTGATAACCCTTGTCTCACCAGTGAACCATATGGCCTTTATTTTCTAACAGACATGGTTGAAATGTTAGAGAAAAACGTCAGAAAAGGATCTCTATGGTGTGCTGGCTCCTGTTCCTTGCCTTGGTATTAAAGTGTAGGTGTTTTATAATATTGGAGAACTTCCCTCATTTGTTTTTAAGATCCTTTATGGATCCATAGTGAGAAGTCGGAAGATCAAGGGGATAATAGGATTGATTCTCATCCTGTGCTGGGTTTTCTCATATATATGGTATTCATTTATAAAATCTCTGGTCCAAGACCCATAAAACAATGTTACTTTCAAACAGCGTCTTCCTGTATATTATATTGTATAAAACCTTTAGTTCCTGGGGGAAGGTTATAAAGAGGGCTCCCTGTAGTCTGCAAATTCATTTTTTACGTGATCATTTAAAGTTGCTACTTTTCCTGAAAGGTGAATTTTGATTCCTTCTATATATGTATATACTGTAGAAATTTGGTGGTTAAATGCCTCTTTGCCTACCGTGGCTAAGAGGGGAAAGGCTAAAAAGAATATTTTAAGTTTCTTGGTGTTGTTTGAAAAAAATAATAATTTCTTTCATGGTGGCTGAATGCCAAGGCTGGAAAAGTGTTATGGAAATGTCTGTGGTCAGGACTGCCTTTGACGAGAGAAAGGTTAAATATGGTAGTTTTGATAGGATTTGACAGCCATTTTTGATCTATATATATGTTTCATCATGGTTCCTTTCTTAACAGTGGAATAACTGAGCTATTAAATATTTTACTCAGTTGAGAAGGAAAATGATTACCATAAAACTACTTTATTTAAATGACACTGTGACATAAAATGTTCCAACAGTTTAAAATATTCATCTAGAAAACATATTGCCAAGGGAAATGAACAGTCCTCCCCTATCCTCTAGTCTTTCTTGAATTAAGTTGATTCAGTAACCCTTTTCCAGTCTACATGGAAGTTCTTGCTTGGAGATTTAAATTCTAAAACACACAGTTGAGCTGTAAATGTTTAATATGAAAAACAAATGTTTGTTGACTACTACCAGGTTAAAGTTCTTTTAAGAGTACATTAGTAGTCTGTGTAGAGGATATCTATCTATCTGTCTGCACACACACATATAAATGTGTGTGTGTGTCTATGTATATATATATATATATATACATACATATAAACTGTATATATACAGTATATGTACGTACCTTTATATATATACGCACACAGTAACATACACAGTAAGCTTTAAGTATATTATCTTTTTTTTGCCTTTATAAGAGGAAGTTTTATTGTTAAATATTTACCTTAATAGATTCAGAAAGAGGAACAGATTAGTTCAGTCCAACATGATTGGCAGTTGGCAAAATCCAGTGAATCAAGTATTCTGATTGCTAAGGATTTAATGTGGGTGCTTTAAATGCTTAGCCTTCTTTAACACTTCAAACATAATCCAAAAGAAATGCACCATCTCCCTCCCTTTCATTATAATACCATGCCTACCTCACTTTAATATGGAAATACCTTCATTAAATATGGTCTTCAGAGGAACAAGTTCCCTGGAGAGTACAGCCATTGAGGACAGTGCACAAAAAGGAAAACTCATAACAAAACTCTGTATGTTAATTTACTAATCTAAGGAAACAAAACCTTCTAATATGTTAAAATAAATCCAGTTACAAAACTAATAGTCTATGTGATAGTCGATGTGAATACACTAATAGTCTATGTGAAGAGATCTGGTAACTGAAAATGGCTGGCTCTTTACAAGATCCACAGGCAGGAATGGTGCACCTAGCCCAACACTGGCCCTCAGAAGCCAAAAGTTTTCTCTCCACTGTAGACCACATAGAGGAATCCATCTCCATCTTTTCTTCTAAAGCCGTCCCTTAGTTAGGCTGGACTGTGGGACTGTTTTACCCACAAATAGGAAAATTGCCTTTTCAGAAGGAAGCTGGCTCCGTTTCCTGATAATCCCCATGAACTGAGCCACAGTGATGTCACATGGAACCAGATACTTCCGTTTGTCATTGTCAACAATCTGAGAGCCTGAGACTTTTTCCATAATCACTGGAACCTGGTTGGGATATTTCACTTGGGTCTTCACAGATTCCACACTTCTATTCCAACAAGTGTTCCTCCTTGAACATCCACTTCATGGAGTGGTGGGGAAGGGATGTGGCCAGCTTGGAGCTGGGGAACTCAGTGCACCAACCACCACCACAGCAACCTAGATAATCTTTTTGATGTACCTTTGGGTAGTTTCCAATTTTTTACTAATGTGAATAAAACTGCTGTGAACATTCTTATATAACTCTTTACATGGACTGTAAATATTAAAGTGTTATACATATGTAGGATGATTTAAGAATTATATTGCTGAAGTTTTTTTTTTAATTTTTACTATTATAAAATTTTAAGATACTCAAGAATATCAAGAATAGAGTTCTTTTTTTTTTTCAAGTATAATTGCCCCCCCCCCCCCCGCCCCCAGAGAACAGCTTTTCTTCGGTCCTTAAGGACTTAGCTTACATGGGCTTTGATGGAGGTCATGGGGCAGTACCTGTGGGTCTAAATCGGGGTGAGGGTATTCGGTCCTTCTGTGCTTCATGAGAGTGATTCCTGATTGCTTTGCTGTGAATGGCACAACTCACGCAATAAGTAGTTTCACATACAGCTTGGGAAGCACATAGGCGTTGAAGACACTCTCTTCGGAAATGTCCTTGACAGTGGTGGCCTCCACTATGTTCCGAATAACGAACTTCTTAATGGCCTTGTCCTTGGACACACAATGGGCGCAGTTGGTGCAGCCAATAGACTAGCTACACGTGACTGCAGCCCTTTTTGTCATGACCATTATTCCTTCTTTTCTTGGTCATCTTGGAAGCAGGACCCAAGAGAGCAAGAATAGAGTTCTAATATTAGTAGGCATGCTTTACATGGAAGAATGATATTTTATGTACTTACCTCTTCCAACTTCTAAAGATATAAAATTTGTTCCATTAGTATTTCATATAGTACACAATTTAAGTCATTTCTGGCTAATTTAGAATATCAGAAATGATTAAGCTTGGTGTATCAGAATGAGGTGCCTCCATATTATATTATTTTGAACTGTATTTCTTTCTTTTTTTTTTTTTTAAAGATTTTATTTATTTGACAGACAGAGATCACAAGTAGGCAGGGAGGCAGGCAGAGAGACAGGAAGGGAAACAGGCTCCCTGCTGGGATCCCAGGGATCCCAGAACCCTGGTATCATAACCTGAGCTGAAGGCAGAGGCTTAACCCACTGAGCTACCCAGGCGCCCCTTGAATTGTATTTCCGCCTAAGTTAAAAATAAGCAGGGTTTTTATACCAAATTTCCTTATAGCGAAATTTATGAGTAAGAAAGCATGTCTAGATCTTTGCTAAAATAAGACAGTATTTTTTAATACGGAAACAATAACTGAGAAGTATTCCTAAATCTAATTTGGAAAGTTATATTCATGATTTTAGGAGACTATGAACATAAAATGTGTGAATGGAAAATTAAGATTTCATATGGCTTTTTGCAGCTGGTTGATTAAGCCCTATATAGTTCATTGTCTTAAAGATGAAATTTGTACAAGGTTTTGGAAGACAGGAGTTGTATATTAAAAGTTCTTGTTTCAAAGGTAGTACAAAATGGTTTTAACAACCTATCATCTTTCATTTACCAAAGGAAATATGTAAAAAGAAAAGAAAAATGTTCAGTGAGAACAAAACATTGAGATGATGAAAAGCTACAAGGAAAGAAAAAAGATTTTAGAAAGACTACTAAAATGAAACTAGTTTTTTTCCCTCAACAATCTGTCTGAATTCATTTTGCTTTCATTATATATCTAGCCTGGAGGCAAAGTATGTTGAGTATTACAACAAAGAGGGTGTTATAAGGAGGGCTTTTAAAAAAATAATAAAGTGTAACATATGTGTAAACCATGCAACTTTGTAACAGGAAACTTTATAATAAGGGAGGACTGTGCTTAGCTTTTCCACAATTTTGGAAGAATGAGTTTTATTAGGTGTTAGACAAAGAAATTATCAACTGACTTTTACGCTGTAAGGTTGAAAGATTTGTTATGACCATTTCTAGACTTTACCAGTGGTTTTAATGTGGGCCCTACTATATTAGAAACAGTGCCTAGCACTATTAATATGTCTACTTATTGCTAGTTCTCTTAAGGAATATGATGTTTAACTTTTGCCTTTCAATGAAAGATTATTCAAAATCCTGTTATTTTGTGGTTTTCTCAGCAGTATTAGGCTGTTCTTGAATTGATCAACACATAATTTGGGAACCCAATCAATGGTTCTTTTATTTTTGAAAAATGGTGACAAATTCTTTCGAAACTTGGGAAATTGGCTCTATCATTCAGCTCTTACTCTTTCTTTGCTTCTCCTGCCCAACTTCCTAAAAACCATATTGTTTTGATGTCAATATGTAAAATAGATTATCTGTTGGGGAATGAGTGTGTGTTAATTATATTGGAATAAATGTAAACTTGGCAAATAATATGGGTAAGTAGGTGTTGTGCCTAATAGATTATTCAGTTAATGAGGACACTAAAATTAGGGACTTCTAACATGTCAGAACCATATTTCTTGTAAATTTTCCCCAGTTTTGAGATTAACTGGCAATAGCTATATTTTTCTGGCTTTTTAAAGTCTTAATAGGTAGAGTTTTAGGATTTATGTAATGCTTATTATAGAATAGTTGAGCTCTTTGTATTTATCACACTGCTATTGAAGTGAGCTAGAAGTGTAATAATCAGTCTTCTACCTTTTGGTTTTTCAGTAATCTCTCTTTTAAAATATTATATCATACTCATTTTCCTGTCTTCTCTCCCACTTAAAAATGGTTACACACCATGCACATTTAGGTACTGTTTTCATTGAAGGTGGGGGAATTTAATGACACCCCTTAATATCCAGTCCACTGTAGAGATGCTAGAAAATCAGGGATAAATTAGGAGAGAGAGGTTAGAAATGTATTAGCAAGATAGATTATTACATATTTAAAAATAGACTATTTACTTTAAACCTTGCAAGATCACAAGCATTCAAAATAACTTTTAACTGTGGGTAGTTCATTTGATAAAAATAAAAAGCCAGATAGTACAGACAAACTTATGAAGGCATCATTTCCCCCATCCCGTGCCTTCACCCCTCCCCCCATGGTTAATTCTTTATCTCTAAATAATGTAATTACACCACTATTTTTGAATTCATCATATTTAATTTTTTTCTGTTGATGTGTCATAGTGACAAAGTGTTTCAATTAATGACACATTCTTTCTATTGTCCTTCTAGTTATATAGATATCTCCTTTCCATTGCTGCTCATTTCTGTACCTACACAAAGTATACTCAAACTTCTCTTTCTTGTTTCATCAGCTTTTAACCCCTCGATTCCACATTTTGTTAAACGAGCACATTCATCATTTTATCTTTACCATTATTACTCTCTACCTTAAGTTTATCAACTTATGTAAACTCCATCTTTATTCTTACTTTGTCAAGGTTAATAACATTTATATACTGGTCTGTAGTGGTAGCTAAATCTTCTGTGACTTCTCTATAGAGGATTCTAAAAGTTAATACATACTTTGCTTGTGATATGTAAATATTTTTCAATGTAGCATGTACCGGGATCATATTTCCTTCTTTATGCTTACAATGTCCTGTGCTACTCAAAGGAAAATGTTTCTATTAGATTCTTTTTAAAAAAAATCATACATTTCTTTAAAAAATCATGTATTTCTTTACATAGCCTTATAATTTCTCAAGTTTTCTAGGCTTTCAGTTGTACAGTTGAATCTGTCAATTCCCTCTGGTTCCTGGGGCTCTTCCTGTTATCTGGAGGTATGGGATTTTTTTTCTTCCCAATTTTTTACTTTTGGAATTATCACACTTTGTTCTGGAGTAATTTTTATTTCGTTCTTTTGTTTTTCTTGGGCTTTTCTTATTTCTGGCCTTCTTCAAGTGTTTGGTTGTCAGGGTTTTTTTGTTTGTTTTTTTGTTTTTGTTTTTGTTTTTTTGAGGATTAGTCAATAGAAAGATTAAGTACTGTGAAAGTGGGTTGGGCTTTTGACCAGCCAGCCTGTCTTTAAAGTGAGCGGCTGGGGAGCAAATTTAAAGTAGGGACCTCCAGATGTCAGAATGAAGAGAGGAAGCCTATACATTCATGGGAATTAGCACCAGTATTAATCACTATAATTCTTCCCAGACAGGCCAATATTCCTTTAAAGAAAACCCCCCCAAAAAAAGGGGGCACCTGGGTGGCTCAGTGGGTTAAAGCCTCTGCCTTCGGCTCAGGTCATGATCTCAGGGTCCTGGGATCGAGGCCCACATCAGGGCTCTCTGCTCAGTGGGGAGCCTGCTTCCCCCCTCTTCTCTGCCTGCCTTTCTGCCTACTTGTGATCTCTGTCTTTCAAGTAAATGAATAAAATCTTTAAAAAAAGAAAAAAAATAAAGAGGAAAACCCTTCTCTCTCTCATTTTTGTTTTGAGGATGAAGGGTAATAAATACCTGCTTATTGACTATATATGGCAAGTGTGAAAAGGGAGAGCACAGAGGACAATTGGCTAGTTAGCGGTCCTTAGCTATCTACATATCTAATCTTTCTTTCAAAACATTTTTATTGAGATAGTCATTTGCACAATTCACCTATTGAAAGCACACAGTTTAATGATTTTTATTATACCCGTGGAGTTGTGCAGCCATGACCATATCAATTTTAGAACATTTTCACTACTCCAAAATAAATCTCTCAACATTAAAATGGTTCTGAGACTCAGTTTTCAATGTGTGGAGCAATGATGCAGCTCCAGTAATTCTCCAGACACTTGGTGTCTATAATTCATTTCAATTCTGACACTATCCATTTGGAGATAACATCTGATCCCACAGGTTAAGGGGCCAGTTAAGGGGTCAGTTCTACAAGATTATTCTCCACTGCCACTGCACCCAACCATATCCCCATTTCAGATGCCAGTTGTAAGCCCATGTTGTTATCTGTGCTTCTGACCCACCAGCTACAAATTGGAACTTCCCATGACGCCCTCCTTAGACTTCAGATGCCAGTCCCAAGCCTAGGTTTTTTTTTTTTTTTTTTTTTTAATATTTTATTCATTTATTTGACAAACAGAGATCAGAAGTAGGCAGAGAGGCAGGCAGAGAGAGAGGAGGAAGCAGGCTCCCTGCTGAGCAGAGAGCCCAATGGCGGGGCTCGATCCCAGGACTCTGGGATCATGACCTGAGCCGAAAGCAGAGGCTTTAACCCACTGAGCCACCCAGGCGACCCCCAAGCCTAGGTTGTTATGTGTACTTCTGATGGACCAGCTATAAATCAGAGGTTCCCATGACCTCCTCCTTAGGTTCAATTAATTTGTTTGAGCTGTTCACAGAACTCAGACAACTTACTAGATTGCTGGTTTTTGTTTGTTTTTGTTTTTTCGTTAGGGATATGACATTGGAATAGCCAGATAGAAGAACTGCATAGAGCAATGTATGGGTAAAGGAACTTCCATGTCCTGTTTAGGTGTGCCACTCTCCCCAAATTTTCATGTGTTTACTAACTCAGAAGCTCTCTAAACCCTGTCCTTTTAGGTTTTTATGGAGGCTTCTTTACATAGGCATCTGTTGGCTATCTGTTCAACCTCCTGCCCCTCTCCCCTCCCTAGGTTGGGATGGGGGGTGTAGGATTGAAAGTTCCAACGCTCTAATCGTATGGTTGATTCTCCTGGCAACAGCCCCCATCCTTAGGCGAGGGCCAGAAGTCACCTCATTAACACAATAAAAGACATCTTTATTGCTTCCAACGCTTAGGAAATTGTGAAAACCCTTGGACATTTCACATAAATGGAATCATATAATATGAAGTCTTTTGTGATGGCTTTCTTTTACTTAATATAATGCTTTCTATTTTTTTTATTTTTAAGATTGTATTTATTAGAGAGAGAGCAAGTGAGAGCATGAGCAGGGGGGAGCAGCAGGAGAGGGAAAAGCAGACTCCCTACTGAGCAAGGGACCATGGGGCCCAGGACCCTGAGATTATAACCTGAGCCCAAGGCAGACACTTAACCAACTGAGCCACCCAAGTGCCCTTTAGTGTAATGTTTTCAGGGTTTATCTGTACTGTAACATGTGCCAGTATTTCATTCCTTTTTAGTGTAGAATAGTGTTCTTGTGTATGAATATACCACATTATATTTATCTATTCATCAGTCGATGGACATTTAAACACTTGATCTTAGCCAAAAGGACAAGAAGCTATATTTGATGAATATTTAGATTTTCTACTTTATGGCCATTGTGAATGTTGCTATTATGAACATTCATATACAAGTTTTCATTTCTCTTGGGTATATATCTAAGTATATCTAGGAATAGCTGGGTCTTACTTTAACTCTATGCTTAACCTTTTGAGGAACCACCAAACATTTTCCCAAAGTTATAAACTTATTTTTTTTCCATTTTATTTATTTTTTCAGCGTAACAGTATTCATTGTTTTTGCACAACACCCAGTCCTCCATGCAATACGTGCCCTCCCTATTACCCACCACCTGTTCCCCCAACCTCCCACCCCTGACCCTTCAAAACCCTTAGGTTGTTTTTCAGAGTCCATAGTCTCTTATGGTTCGCCTCCCCTTCCAGTTTTTTTTTTTAATTTAATAAACATATAATGTATTTTTATCCCCAGGGGTACAGGTCTGTGAATCGCCAGGTTTACACACTTCACAGCACTCACGATAGCACATACCCTCCTCAATGTCCATAGCCCCCTCCCCCTCTCCCAATCCCACCTCTCCCCAGATTGATAAACCCCTGGCCAGACTCATCAAAAAGAAAAGAGAAAGGACCCAAATAAATAAAATCATGAATGAAAGAGGAGAGATCACAACTAACACCAAAGAAATACAGACAATTGTAAGAACATACTATGAGCAACTCTACGCCAACAAATTTGACAATCTGGAAGAAATGGATGCATTCCTAGAGACTTATAAACTACCACAACTGAACCAGGAAGAAATAGAAAACCTGAACAGGCCCATAACCAGTAAGGAGATTGAAACAGTCATCAAAAATCTCCAAACAAACAAAAGCCCAGGGCCAGACGGCTTCCCAGGGGAATTCTACCAAACATTTAAAGAAGAACTCATTCCTATTCTCCTGAAACTGTTCCAAAAAATAGAAATGGAAGGAAAACTTCCAAACTCATTTTATGAGGCCAGCATCACCTTGATCCCAAAACCAGACAAGGATCCCACCAAAAAAGAGAACTACAGACCAATATCCTTGATGAACACAGACGCAAAAATTCTCGCCAAAATACTAGCCAATAGGATTCAACAGTACATTAAAAGGATTATTCACCACGATCAAGTGGGATTTATTCCAGGGCTGCAGGGTTGGTTCAACATGTGCAAATCAATCAATGTGATACAACACATTAATAAAAGAAAGAACAAGAACCATATGATACTCTCAATAGATGCTGAAAAAGCATTTGACAAAGTACAGCATCCCTTCCTGATCAAAACTCTTCAAAGTGTAGGGATAGAGGGCACATACCTCAGTATTATCAAAGCCATCTATGAAAAACCCACCGCAAATATCATTCTCAATGGAGAAAAACTGAAAGCTTTTCCGCTAAGGTCAGGAACATGGCAGGGATGTCCATTATCACCACTGCTATTCAACATAGTACTAGAAGTCCTAGCCTCAGCAATCAGACAACAAAAAGAAATTAAAGGCATTCAAATTGGTAAAGAAGAAGTCAAACTATCACTCTTCGCAGATGATATGATACTATATGTGGAAAACCCAAAAGACTCCACTCCAAAACTGCTAGAACTTGTACAGGAATTCAGTAAAGTGTCAGGATATAAAATCAATGCACAGAAATCAGTTGCATTTCTGTACACCAACAACAAGACAGAAGAAAGAGAAATGAAGGAGTCAATCTCATTTACAATTGTACCCAAAACTATAAGATACCTAGGAATAAACCTAACCAAAGAGGCTAAGAATCTATACACAGAAAATTATAAAGTACTCATGAAAGAAATTGAAGAAGACACAAAGAAATGGAAAAATGTTCCATGCTCCTGGATTGGAAGAATAAATATTGTGAAAATGTCCATGCTACCTAAAGCAATCTACACATTTAATGCAATCCCTATCAAAATACCATCCATTTTTTTTCAAAGAAATGGAACAAATAACCCTAAAATTTATATGGAACCAGAAAAGACCTCAAATAGCCAAAGGAATATTGAAAAAGAAAACCAAAGTTGGTGGTATGAATTTATTTTTATCCTACCAATGATTCACTAGGGTTCCACCAAAGGATGAAGTTCTCCACATTCCTGTCAATACTTCTTATTACCCATCTCTTTGATTATAGCAACCCTAGTGTGTGTGTGGTGGTATCTCATTGTGGTTATGTGTCCCTGGGGCCAGGGGCCAGAGCTTGTCAATTGGTGGGCTTCTCTTGAAGGCAGTTAGGGCCTACCTAGCTGTTTTCCTGGGGACTCAAATATCTATAGCTGTAGGTAGTCTTTTCTCTTGAGTTGTTCTTCTTTCTCTGTAGGTTTCTTTAATTTCTTTCTGGGGATCATGAGCCTAGTCCCATGTTTGGGGAAGGGAATTTGAGGATTGACTATCCAGGATACAAACTTTTCTTCAACTATGTATTTTAAGTTACTTCTCCATTCCCATGCTATTTTGTATCTGTGTCCCTCTAACCTGGAGTCCCTTGTTTTGTTCAACTTCTCCTGAGATATACTTTCTATTTTCTGTGAAGGTCTGTGTATCTGTTACTTACATAGATGTTTAGATAACTCTCTTGTCTTCAGATCCCATCTTACCCATTTTACTTCCTGAGCCTTTTTAGAATTTTATGAGGTGAATAAATATATTCTTTAGGCATTTAGATTTGCCCTTGCTGTGCCCTTTAGTATTGTTTACCTTTTCTGTGTTCACTTCCCATCTTCATAGATTGCGGTTAGACTTACCACAGGTCTTTTGATTTCTTTGAAGGAGTTTATGTCTGTTTATTTTACTCCTTTTTGTTTGGGGTGGTTTTTTTTAGAGGAGAAGAGGACATAATAGTCTTTAATTAGCAATCTTGAAATAGGAAGTCATACTAACTCTCTTGATATAGTGCTTCAGAGTCACTAGTCAGGTAAAGAAAATGTGAGTGGCTGTCTCTACAGGCTCTTAATTTCTGCCCTGAGTGAAATAATAATAAAGGGGGTCAGAATGCTTGCCAGGTCATGATTACAGAAGCTTGGCTGTAAGTCATGGGTAAAAAGCTTGGTTGTCTGCTCCCACAGTTGAGTGAGTGGTTTCACCTCTGGGACCCAGTGAATGTTCAGACGGTTGAGTAATCCCACCTCAGGCACATGGTTGGCAGCAGGGCAAGTAATATCTGAGTACTTGGCATGATAATTAATGGGGACTATAAAGGGAGTGTAAACATTTGACAAGACTTTGTCTCTTAGTTTCTTACAGTTTCATTTTCATTGCTATCAATAGGATTGGTTTTGCTCAGAGAATGGGGGTATTCTTAATTTTGGCAGATGCAAGGATTACTATCATTCTAATATGGTTTCTCTAGGGAAAGGAGACGAATACTATGTTAGTCTGTGATCTACTGTAAGATCATTTTTTGACCAGTCTATTTTTTATTAATTAGTTTTGATTTTTTACTTAAAAAATTGAAGGTGATATGCAATGTTACCTTAGTTTCAGGTGTACAACACAGTGATTCAACAACTCTATAATTATGCAATGCTCACCACAAGTGTAGCCCCTATCTGTCACCATACTATGCTATTACAACTGTATTTTCTATACTGTATCTTTTGTTTCCAGGACTTACTCATTTTATAATTGGAATGAGCCCATCACTAAGGTCAGAGGATGTTGGGTAAGGTCTGTGTTAAGTTCTTAGCTCTTTGGTAGGTTGTGTGGATTGAGTTAGTCCTATTTGGATCACACAGAATTTGGGAACAGATGGTGGTTAGCAGAAATCACACATTTGCTGTGCAGAGAAAAGACAAAACTCTAGAATAGTGGTTCTCAAACTTCAGTGTCCACCAGAGTCACCTGGAGGGCTTATTGAAACACAGGACTGCTAGGCCCCACTCTCAGAGTTTCTGACTCAGTAGGACTGGGATGAGGCCCAAGAATTTACATTTCTAACAAGTTTCTGCATGATACTTACACTGCCAGTGTGGGGAACTATACTTTGAGAATCACTGCTTTTGAACAATGGTTCTTAAATTTCACTGTGCAAAGTATTTTCTGGGAAGATGTACTAAAAGTGTTTTGCCTAGGGCCTCATTTCCAGGAATTTAGAAAGTTTGGGGTGAAGCCTAGGAATGTGCATTTTAAAGTATCCTAGCTAATTCTTTTTGTTTGTTTGTTTTTTAATTCCACTGTATGGATATGTACCACATTTTACCTATTTGTTTGATTTTTTACAAATGATTTGTAAATGATTTTACAAATGATTTTTTTACAAATGATTTGTCATCATTTGATGGACAACCCCAGATAATTCTCATACAGAAACCACAGAAGATCAGCACACCATACCATGAGAAATGCCGCTCTGTAGGTTTCATGTGACAAAGATTATAAGTTAATGATCCAGAGGCATCTGGCTGGTTCAGTCAGTAAGGTGTGTGACTCTTAATCTCAGGGTTGTGAGTTTGAGTCCCATGTTGGGCATAGAGATTGTTTTTAAAAATTAAAACAAAACAAAACAAATCATCCTTATTTATTTATTTTTACTAAATTGGAACACAATTTCTAATTTCCATATATACTTTTGTATTAGTATCTCAGTAGGAAATAAAGCTTACCTCAGATGATTTAAATGAAGAGATTTTAGGGAAGGGATCATTAACAGGTGTAGGCAGAGTTAAGGGAAAAATAATGAAGCATCCAAATATTATCTGGAGTACATCAGCTTTTACCACTTCTAGGGTTGGAAGGTTTACCACTTCTAGGGTTACCACAGAAGGAAGTAATGGTATTATTTTAAGGGTTTATTAAGAGCAGGAGCCATGGAGAGGGGCCCTTCCTCTTATTCTTTTTTTTTTTTTTTTTTAAAGATTTTATTTATTTATTTGACAGAGATCACAAGTAGGCAGAGAGGCAGGCAGAGAGAGAGAGGAGGAAGCAGGCTCCCTGCCAAGCAGAGAGCCCAATGCGGGGCTCGATCCCAGGACCCTGGGAACATGACCTGAGCCGAAGGCAGAGGCTTTAACCCACTGAGCCACCCAGGTGCCCCCCTTCCTCTTATTCTTCATCCAGGCAGGGGAGACACAAAGTCTCATTAGTCACCTTTTGTTGCAGGGTGATATTTTTGTCATTTTCCCGTCTAAAACCAGAACTGCAAAGTAGTCATCACTAGTGCTCATCATTTAACCTAGTGGGAAAGGGAGTGGGATGGTGAAGAAATAATGAATGTAAAATGTGCTTGGCTGTAACATTCTCCATTTGTGTAGCTGGTCAACAGACTGAAGTTGATAATCATAACTTCCTTTCTCCACTACCTATTTTACATTCTTCTTATATTTTTTCAGCACATTGGCCAGTCAGGCTTCTTTGCCTTCATACCTCAAAGATCTGAGTCCTTATGCATCCTATATTTAGAGGGTTAACATAGGTTTTCATTAAGTTTGTTATTGGACATAGGAATAATACTAAAAAGCTGGCCAGTGAATCCCTTGGATTTTAGACATAGTTTATCTGTTCCTTTTGTGCAACAGCCACGCATTTTCCTCTTAATATAGGGAGAAATCACTCTGTCGGCACATTAACCTTTTTTTTTTTTTTTTTTGGCTTGTGGTGGAATCCCAACTGCGGCAGTCTCAGCTTCAAATTTCATAGAACTGTGACTGTGTTCCTTGCTGGAAGCTTTCTTTTCCTGGGAACTAGAATCTCTAATGTCTTCACAAAGTATGTCCATTTTGAGAAATCCTTTCACACAGTTTCTTTCTGGACTTCCTTTTTTACCAATATTTCAGTCTTTTTCTACTTCCTTGATCCCAACCCATTAGCCATTACCCATGTATTAGTATAAATCTGAATCTTAGGCTGTCTCACATTCCCAGTAAAGTGACAATGAGATGTATTGCTCAAAGTTAAACTCATTGGGAAGATTTTCCTTTGTTACTGCTTTTCAAGGAAACTATGGAGTGGGAAACTGAGGTTACAGCTTGTCCATGCTGCCAGCGTGTCATGTAGATGCATCTGTAACCCAAGACTGTGGGTTATTTTTTTCTTCTTCTGTGTGTTGGTCATAGGGAACTCCACATGAGGTCATGAAAGAGCCGTGAAGCAGCTAGAGTAGGTACTTATTCAGTTTATGCCTTCTTTTCTTTTTTATATATTTCATTTCTCTTTAATGATAAAACACTGTTTCACACACTTAATTTCGTGACTCAGTGGATTGAGTAACCCATTTTATGATGGGCAGTTCTGGTCATGTAGTCACTTGGTGTCCCGTAACTAGATGTTCTGTCTGTATCATGGCCCTGCAGAAGTAGGAGCTGTTTTTTTAAGTGGAGAATAATTGTTGACAGATTACCTGAGGGTCTGTACAATGACCCTTCTTTTGGGGGTTTTCAGAGGCTATATAGAGTAGACCTATCTGACATAGGTAATTCAAGTACTACTGGGTCTTTTGGGCCATAGAAGATCAGCTTACATTGTAGCGTTTATCAACCTCTCTTGCTCTGGGCTCTACTTAGAAGTAGCTACTCTATTTGAATGTATGACATATACTTCTAAAATTCAAGGACAGACTCCAAGTTTTGTGCTTTTTTCTTTTTGGAAGGCAGTGCAAGGTGAAGCAACATCTTTTTTAGAGGGCATATTCTTTTTTTTTTTTTTAATAAATTTATTTTTTTTCAGCGTAACAGTATTCATTGTTTTTGCACAACACCCAGTGCTCCATGCAATACGTGCCCTCCCTATTACCCACCACCTGGTTCCCCCAACCTCCCACCCCCACCCTAGAGGGCATATTCTAACACATCCCGGATTTTCCTGGAAAGTTCACAGTGTGGCAGGCTCTTGAATTTTTATGGGATACTTGCCACTTCCTGCTTACCGGATTTACTTAAATTGTCATCGATATTGGACTAGCGCTAAAAGAAGATATCCTTTTTAATTTAAAAATTTGCATGATAACAGGGAACTAGTTTTTGAATTCCATCATCTAGTAATTTTGATTAAGAGAAACTAAAAGCAGCCCAAACAATTATACTAGTATTCTTTGTACTGACCTTATCCAGAAAGGACTATTTTAAGGCTGGCTTCTGTTTCACACAGGTTACAAATAGCCATTACTTTTCATAGAAGAAGTACCTGATCTTCAAGAAAGCTTTGGGGAAAAAAAGTTAATCTCTTTCTTTCTTAAATTTTTTTTAACTTACCCAAGAAAGAAAATGCTAGTATTGATATATATGTTGCTTGAGCTAAAAAGCATGGGAAAACATACAATTTTTACCCACTAAATTTCTTTTTTAAGGGTTATTATTTATTTTTTTACTAAGTAATCTTTATGCCCAGTGGGGCTCAAACTCATGAACCCAAGATCAAGAATTGCATGCTCCACTGACTGAGCCAGCCAGGTATTCTACCCATTAAATTTCTAAGCATATGAGGTAAAAAGATAAAGTCTTTAGATAAGCTCTGAGTTTGTACCAAGAAGCTAGATTTGGTATTCTCCCAAAAGTAAAGGGACCTGCCACATAATGTATGGCAATAATTTCGTGGCTTTTCATAAGAATATAAACTTGAACTTTGCTAAATCTTCATATTCCATGAAGGCATCTGAAATGCCAATCCATGGAACAGACTCTTTCTTTCCCCCTTAACCACTAATGAGACAATTTTCTTGAATTTCTGAAAATTCAAGGGGTGGGTTGTTGCAGACAAAGACTGAAAGGTTTTCCAGGACTTCATCTGTGTTTTTCTGGAAGTAGTTCTGGAGGATGGTCATCCCCTGGGTCTTCTCTACTTCAGTGCTGCAGTTGGATCCAAGAATTGCAGTTTCCTTGTCCTTGAACTCTTTCTTCCTCTGCAGGTGATGTTGTTCAATTTTTAAAAAAAATTTTTTTTCATTTATTTATTTAACAGAGAGAGAGATCACAAGCAGGCAGAGAAGCAGGCAGAGAGAGAGGAGGAAGCAGGCTTCCCGCTGAGCAGAGAGCCCGATGCGGGGCTCGATCCCATGACCCTGGGATCATGACCCGAGCCGAAGGCAGAGGCCCCAACCCACTGAGCCACCCAGGTGCCCCGATGTTGTTCAATTTTAGTCTGAGCTTCTTTGGCCTCCTTTGGCCTCAGGGTTCTTTGCTTGTGGGCCTCAGACACCTTCTCTGTGGCCTGCTTTCCGTGGTATAACTGAGGGGCCGTGGTGGCAAACTGTACTATCTTTGACAGGCAAAAGGAACTACTTGTGATTGTCTTTATTCATTTAGATTAAGAATTGTAATAGTTTAATAGATTTGCACCAAGTTTCATGAGCCATGTTGACCTTTTTTACTAAATATATCTTAGTTTTGAAGAGCAGCTGTAATTGGAATCTCTCCTAAGTTTGTGATAATCCATAGTTGTTATCCAAGATCCATTTGGCTCTTTCATAGGCCAAACATGATTATGAATGAGGATGCATCATTGTTGTGTTTTTTCAGTCTTTGATGGGTGTCACTAATCTCTGCAGTTTCCTCAGTGATGAGTATTGATTTTGAAAAATGTGCTCTTTTGGTGGGTTGGGAGAAGTTCCAAGGGATTCCAGTTAGTCTCTGCTATCATAATAACCTTCATAATACTCTTTCTTAGCAGAAACTAAGGTAGGGATTCAGCTATTTATGAGTATATCTGTTCCAACATCATATTACATCAATGGGAAAGTAATGGCAGGATGGGTCTATGCACCTGCCGGATTTACTGTGGGAAAGACTTGGGTGAAATCTTCATTTGTATCTGAAATTTTGTAAGTCCCACTTTGACTAGTGGGTCATGTGACATTTGACATTCTCAGGGATTAATGAACCTAGAAGGTCTGTGTATTTCCCTTTCATTTGCACACCATCACCCAGTTAAATGGCCATCATAGATGCTTTTAGGTTCTCCACCTGTACCTTGATTTGGGAGTTCGGGGTCTCAAGCTTTTTTATTTTGTAAATCCTTAAGGAGAGTAGATTGCCCACTTAAGGAGTCTTTGTAATTACTGTTGTCATCAAACAATCAAGTGCAATAGACTTTTATCTCTCAAAGCCAAGTCTTCAGCTAGCCCTTTATCCCATACTGTACCAATAATAATTTGAACAATTATGATTCCATTGCATGACATGTATTTCTGTTGTTTTTTCTCCCTGCTCCCTCAGGGAAATCATCTGTGCATTCATCAGCTATGTGAGCAAACCAGTCCCCAAATTCCTACATAATATATCAGTTAAGATCCCAGCAGGAAACAACTGTTTGTGGCAGATGGTTCAAACAAAGAGACTTAAAGAAGTGGGATTACTTATAGAGGGGTGGGAAGAATTAAGAAAAGAAATTGTCTCTATAGTTAGCAGAATAAATGTAAACCATCTAATTTAATTGTATTTTGGGGTATATTTGTTGTGGCAGCTTGACCTTTTCTGTAACTAATAAAAGAATTTATATTATTATGGCTGTGTAGACACTACTCAGTGAGGCATGATTATATTTCTTCTCTTTGTTTTCTCTGAAGTTAAAAGTAATTTAAAAGACATTTTTATACCCTTTATCCAGATTTCTCCATTTTAAATATTTTTATCTCATTTATTTTATCACCTCTTTCTTTCTCTTGTGCTCACTCTCTCATGCATACACAATTTTTTGTTGTTGTTTTCTGAACTATATGAGAGTACATTACGTACGTCATGGCCCTTTATCCCTAAACTCTTCAGTGTATATTTTTTAAGAATAGGAATATTCTTACATAACCACAGTACAGTTATCAATTTCATAAAATTACATTGATATAATACTTTTATCTTTTCTAATACCCAAATCCTAATTTTGTCTGTTCTAATAAGGTAAAAAGGTGCTTTATAACACTCCCACTCCCCTCTTATAAGATCTAGTCCAGTCTGTATTCATTTTAGGCCTCTTTTAAGCTGGGAAATTTTCACAGCCTTTCCTTGTCTTTTATGACATTGACATTTTTGAAGAGTCTCTCTCACTACTTAAAAAAGAAAACATTTCTCATTTTGTTTATGAGTTGTTTCCTTGTGACATTAAGATTATACATTCTTGGCCAGACTAGTATACTGCTGCCAAGAATAGATAATACTGCATTTTCCGTATAGTATCATGTAGAGTCACCTTCATTGATGATTGATTGATCATTGATGATTGATCACCAAAATTGATGTTTTGGTCTGCTGGTCAAGGTGTTGCCTGGTTTCTCCACTATATAATTACTGTTTTCCCCCATTGCTACCAGTAAGTAGTGTACATATCCTGCTTTTCATTAAAATTTCCTCTTAAATTTATCATTCATTGATGATTCTTGCCTGATAAAATCTTTACAGTGATGGTTGCAAGATGATTTTTATAAATCAGCACTTCTTTTATATTTGCCATTTGGCCCTAAGTGTTCTATATATAGTAGATTTCCCTTCTCCCTCATTTATTCATTTGTCTACTTATTATTAGTATGGACTCATGGAATTTCTATTTTTCTCAATAGTTTATAAATCAGTATTGAACTTAATAATTTTGGTGCTTCTTTTGTCCCAAATTTGGCCAGTAGAAGACTCTTCAAGCTAGCTCCTGTATCCTTGTGACATACCTTTTATTATTATTATTATTTTTAGGACTTTTAAAACTTTATAGCATAGCAGGATATTACCAGGATCATCTTATACCTATTCTGCTCTAGCCATGGAATAAGCTATTTCTCTGGGGAATCCTGGCTCCTGTTAGTGGAAATGGTATTAGAGACTGAGATCTGAGTGCTAGGTGTGCTGTTACCTGGTATCTTTGCTTTTAGGCCCTTTTAGAGGACAAAGCTACAAATATGTACATGTTCACACATGTACACATACACACATGCATAAACACATACATGGAAACATGCACAGAAATATGCATATATGCAGATGAATGTGCATCAACTTAGACATAGACATTATTTAGATACCATGAGTTCACACCAATATCTCCAATTTCAGTCTGTCCCTACATGGTTTTTTCCTTTCCCATTCCATATTTATATCCCTTCTTCCAAAGTGGATCCCTGGCTCCCAACAACGTTCACACATGCATTCATTTACATATTCTTATAACACATGTAAAGTAGTTACAGAATGTTTTCTGACCATACCACTACATATCACTCTGTTCCTTCTCTTTCTAGCTAACTCACTCCCAAAATCAAGTGCTTCTCTAAGACTGCCCCTTCGAATCTTGCATACTTTCAGGTTCCTTCCCTGTAGCCAGATCCATTATTTTTTCACTTTTTTCTTTGATTTTTATCTGTGCTTTCCCTAAGATCTCTGCTTCCTTCTGTTCCTTTTCAAAGAATCTTATCAGCCTTTCCTTCTTTACTTTCTATACTCTTAGGTTTCTGGTAGTAACGTTGGGCTGATGGTAGAATTACTGTTAGAATTCCCCCGTCCACATATGGTGGAGGTTGCAGTATTCTCTGTATCACAGTAATGCAGAAGGTTCAGGGTCCATGTAGTTTTATGTTCTATCGCCCGCCCCAGGGGAGTAAAAGAGGAAGGGCTTTGGAATTAAGTGACCACCATTTTTCTGTGAATCTAGAAACTCTGTTTTTTAAAAGACTTTTAGATCTCAGACATGTTAAAGTGAATATAAAGGGACATTATGAACAACTTTATGCCAATCATTTAATAACCAAGATGAAATAAACAAATGATTTCAAAACCGTAATTTACTAAAAACCAACTCAAGAAGAAATGGAAAGTTTTATAGCCCTTTATCTATTCAGTTTTTTGAATTCATAATAAAAAACCATTTTACAAAGAATATTTCTCACTTAGATAATGTCACAGGTGAAATATATTAAGTGTTTAAGGAAGGGATTATATCAGTGTTATATAAACTCCTTCCAAAAATAGATGAGGAAGGAATGCTTCCCAACCCATTTATGAGGCCTATATAGTCTTGATACTAAAGCTGACAAAGATATTATAATAAGGAAAAATTACAGTCTGTATCCCTCATTGACACAGATGTAAAAATAATATTAGCAAATGGAATCTAGCAGTATAAAAAATGGATAACCTGTCATGACCAATTGGAAGTTTATTGCAGGAATATAACATTGCTTCCACCACTGAAAATAAATCCATATAAAAGCAAGAAAAACTACAAGATTTAGCATAAAATGGGTTATAGATCTAAGTTTAAAAGCTAAAGCTATTAAACTTGTCAAAGAAAAAAGTATTTGTTTTTATAAAGAAAATTTTTATTACCTTGGAGTGGCAAAGATTTCTCAGGCATTCAAAGCACTAATCATAAAAGAAAGAAATTATTAATGAATTATACTTCACCAAAATTAGAATCTAATCTTCAAAAGATAACTTCCAAAGAAAATTTTTTTAAATCAAGATTTTATTTATTTGAGAGAGAGAGTGAGTCCAGGAGCATGGGAGTACAGGAGAGGGGGAGGGAGAAGCAGACTCCCTGCTAAGCAGGGAGCCTGATATGAGACTTGATCCCAGGACCCTGGGATCATGACCTGACCCGAAGGCAGACACTTAACTGACTGAGCCCCCCAGGTGCCCTGAAAAGAAAACATTTTTATAAGAAAATGAAAAGGCAAGCCTTAGACTGAAAGAAAATATTCACAATGCATATAGCTGACAAATGAGTTGTATCCAGAACATATAATGCATTCTTACTGCTCGATAAGAAAATAACCCAATGTAAAAAAATGGACAAATATTTGGAGAGACGTATCACAAAAGAAGATATACCATTGGCCCAATAAGGACACGAAAAGATGTTCAGCATCGTTAGGCCCCAGGGAAATTCAAATTAAAACCACAGTGAGATACCTCTACATATCCAACAGAAAAGCTAAAATTAAAAAAAAAAAAGACTGAAAATAACAAGTTCAGTTACTGGCTGATCACCTTGAACTTGTGACAGCTTGATTTTATGTTCTTGTAGGGCAGATCTGTGGGAAGTCCTTCGTATTTCCTAAACTTCTTTGACTTGAGATATCTTAACTCGTAAACTCTCTTCCTTGTGGATCTTGTTAAGGCTTGGTTTTAGCCTCTGTTAAGTAGGTCTACAGCAGGGCTTACTCTGGGGCAAGGTTCTTACTTTTAAAGGAGCAGCAGCATTTCTCAGGGTGTTTACAAGGTATTAATGAAGTCTCCCCATATCAGCTGGGCCAGGCCTTTAATACCCCCCGGAACTGCTTGACTCTTGGTATCTGTTCCATTCCTTCCCCTGTAGCCATCATCCCGGGTCAGTCCTGCACATTCTGTCCTTGTGCAGGCTCAGGTCGGTGAATACCAGGGTCTCTCAGGGATCTGTCTCACAGCCTTCTACTTCTCCCAGAGTGGCTGCATCAGTTTGCATTCTCACCAACAGTGTAAAGGGGGTTCCCCCTTTCTCTGTTTCCTCGCCAACATGTGTTGTTTGCTGAGTTGTTAATTTTTTGGTAGTTTTTATTAAAAATAGTCATTCGTTGTGTGACAGAAAAGAGCATATATAAGATTATTTGCAGGTCCTAATTTTTAAAATTTTTAAAAAGATTTTATTTATTTGACAGAGATCACAAGTAGGCAGAGAGGCAGGCAGAGAGAGAGGGGGAGGCTGAGCAGAGACCCTGATGCAGGGCTTGATCCCAGGACCCCAAGATCATGACCCAAGCCGAAGGCAGAGGCTTTAACTCACTGAGCCAACAAGGTGCCCCTGCAGGTCCTAATTTTTTAACACTAAAGGTGCTTTTTTTGACATTTAGTATTCTGCTTACATGAGCATTATTGTATCTGTGCAGTATTTTGAGCTTAAAGAAGCTATGAAAATGGAGGAAATGATTAAAATTCAAAAATTTTAGTTCCCCAAATACTATCTGCTGGTTACTTAAATTTTGTGTTGACTCTGTACATTATTTATAAGGCAAATATATTCTGATT
Source organism: Meles meles (assembly GCF_922984935.1). NCBI lineage: Eukaryota > Metazoa > Chordata > Mammalia > Carnivora > Mustelidae > Meles > Meles meles. Next base: position 44,766,488 of record NC_060075.1, on the reverse strand, counting down.
GTATTTTTTTTTTTAAAGATTTTATTTATTTATTTGACAGAGAGAGATCACAAGTAGATAGAGAGGCAGGCAGAGAGAGAGAGAGGGAAGCAGGCTCCCTGCTGAGCAGAGAGCCCGATGCAGGACTCGATCCCAGGACCCCGAGATCATGACCCGAGCCGAAGGCAGCGGCTTAACCCACTGAGCCACCCAGGTGCCCCTATTCTGATTGTATTTTGATACAGGATAGCATTTATAATCCTCAGGATATACATATATTCCAACCATGCCAAGATAACACTGGCGTTCAAACAACAGTAGCTGGTCTGACGTTTAAAAGAAACACTTGCTTGCTGAAGGACATTCCTTTTGAGTCATGGACTGGAAACTGTGTTGAATATGCTAAGTGATTCCATCTGAACTGCAGAAAATCACTGTTGGTTACATTTTCACTTTGCATATATGTCACTGATAAAGCCAACTGGCTGAAGTAAGCTTTTTGAAATGGACATTTCTGGCTGAGCTTTCAGAAGGCTGCATTTTTAAATGTGAAACATAAAAAAACACACTGTTCACTGGTTGCACATTAAAAGCAAATGGCCAGAGGAAACAAGATGAACTATAAAAACCCATAAGATGAAAACATGAAATTTTGTGTACAGTTTTATTATTTATAGTAGGTTAAAAACAATTACACTTAATATAATAAGCCAACCTCCCTAAAAGAGCGGAAAGACATACTATAAGCCTTAGACATTACAGCAAAGGATACATTGATATACCTTAATAAAGAAAAGATTTTGACATTGTTCCTTTTATAAATGTTTAATCACAACTGTATTTAGGTTTTATATGTACTGAGTGAGGACTTGGAAAATTGATGTGAATTAATGTATCAATGTATTTTTGACCTTTGAAGAAATGCAATCTGGGCTGGAAAAAACTATCAACTTGAGGCAAAATATTCTGAGTTTGAGTCTTTGTTTTGCTATTGACTGACTTTGTCAGTATAGAACATATCCTCTTTTTAGCCTTGGGTTTCCCTTAAAATGTGGTTCTGTATTTGCCTGATCCTGTCATTGTCAGTAATGAACTGTTATTTAGAAGTGGCTTAACTTCCTGGTAAGAAAGCCATTTTTGTAAATTCAGGGTATTATTTTTATAGTGTGCAGTAACTGAACTGGTGAAGCCAGAGCTTATGAACCACATGTGACATTGAGAGATAGCTGAATACTCAGAAGGAGTTACACAAGGCTTCTTAGTTAAGGTTTACACAGGCTTCTTCTGGGAAGCTCTTTGTTAGATACTGTAAGGTAAATACATGCTAGTGTCCCAGTCCTAAGAAAGGAAAGAAACCAGTATCAGAAACTGACATGAGTTACATGCTGACTTGTACCAAGTACTTTACTGGTGATTTACTGACCTCGTGTAATCACCTACATCAGTTGAAAGTCTCATAATAGCATTTATTGAGTGCTTACTATATGCTGGTTATTTTGCTGAGAGTTGTGTAACTGTAGTCTATTTTATAGATGAGGAAGCCAAGGTTTAAAGAATTTCTTTAAGGGCGTGTAACTGACAAATGGCAGAGTGTACATATTACAACTGTAATGCTTGTTGGGGGTCAACATATCTTCAAATGAGAAGAGTGCGAGTTGGTATCATGACATATTTCTATGTTGAGAGATTCAGAGTGGATGCCACTGATGCTTTTTTACTGACCCTATATTGCTGAATGTGAAAAGCATTCCTGGGTTGGGATATTGGGACTGTTCTCAGTTGATCTGCATTTATGATTTGCTTTGATGTTTGCCAGCCTTTTTTTTTTTTTAAGATTTTATTAATTTATTTGAGAGAGAGAGAGAGAGAGAGAGAGAGCGCCAGTACCAGCATGGGGAAGGCAGAGGGAGAGGGTGAAGCAGTCTTCCCACTGAGCAGGGAGCCTGACACAGGGCTTAGTCCCAGAACCCTGGGATCATGATCTGAGCCCAAGGCAGATACTTAACCCACTGAGCTATGCAGGTGCCCCTGATGTTTGCCAGAGTCTTCTTATGGTTAGACTGAGTCTTCACCATTGAGGTGATTTCTGTTATATATAAAACTATGTTGTATACAATTATGTCCATAAACATAGAGGCTAGATTTAAGTGGTTTTGAGTATGATCATGTTTATGAAGGTAGTTGATTATCAGTCATACTGTGTTTTGTTAGTAAAGAAATGAGATCTATGTGTTACCTTCTTTTATACATATATTATTTGCCTATTATAAGTTACCCAATTCATGTATTTACCAGTTTACATTTAATCTTATACCAGCTAGGGCAAAACAAACGCCAACACCCCTCTTAATTCTGAAATTAGGATGAAGTAACAACAATAAAATATTCCAAGCCCACCTTTTAAATGTAAGTTATAAAATTTCACTTGGCTAAGTAAGGATAAGGGAAAAGAAATCATGTTTTATGGTTTTGATTTAGACTAAGAAATTTGTTTTACAACTACAAAATTAAAGCCATGTACCTTTTCTAAAGTGTAAGAGAAAGATCTAAACCCTCTTTTACAAGGTTAGCAGTGCTTTATGCACATGCTGTTTCTCCTGTCCCAGTTGCATATATCAACTGATGGCTCATCAACAGCCCCCAGAGACTTCTTGGAAGCCACCTCTGCTGGTGTCTATTGCTCTGTAAAGCCCTCCTGGTATAGCTTTTGGGTTGGTTATTTCTGCTTATTTATTTCTACAGAATTTGTTTACACCTTACCTTTAACTACTGCATGTATTAAGTTATGGTGTAATGATTTGTTTCAGTATTTCTTGACCTCAGTATTTCTTTCTCGAGATCAAGAGCTATATTTTATTCTTACTTTTAATCTGTAGTACATAGCCCAGTTCCAGATATATAGCAAGTAATTAATGTCTGGAATGAATGACTGGTAATTATATTTTGGTCTTAAAAAATATGTATGAGATTGAAATCACCAAGTACATGAACTCCATTAAAAAGTATTTATTTTAAAATAATTTAGTTTGGAACCAAAATGTCTTTGGTTATTTCATTTTAATAATAAGAGAAAAACAGGGAAACTGCTTTCTACGGTAGGAAATTACGTCCTCGATTAAATAATTCCTTTGATTTTAAATTACCAAGTTTGTGGGGGTGCCTGGGTGGTGGAGTCCATTAAGTGTCTGACCCTTGGTTTCTGCTCAGGTTGTGATCTCAGGGTTTTGGGATTGAGCCCTGCGTCAGTCTCCACGTTCAGTGCAAAGACTGCTTAAGACTCTCTCTTCCTCTCCCTCTGCCCCTCCTACCTGCACATTCTCAGTCTCTCAAATAAAATAAATAAATAAATTTAAAAATAACCAACTTTATTGCTAGCAGGAATTGTAGAGTATTTTAATTTTGGAATAATTCTAGAATGCTTCAGGCAATTCATGTAACTGAAGTTAAAGCTTTTGTATTGTTCATATACTAGAGTGAATTTTAATTGCTTATAATCTCTTTAAAAATTTCTAACAACCTTACAAATCTTGCCAAATTGTTCTTTACTGAGGTATGTGGCAAGTTTGAATTTGAAAATGCATTTGTGTTTGAATTTTATTTTATTTTATTTGAAAGATTTTATTTATTTATTTGACAGAGATCACAACTAGGCCAAGAGGCAGGCAGAGAGAGAGAGGAGGAAGCAGGCTCCTCACTGAGCAAAGAGCCTGATGCAGGGCTTGATCCTAGGACCCTGAGATCATGACCTGAGCCCAAGGCAGAGGCTTTAAACCACTGAGCCACCCAGGCGCCCCTTGTGTTTGAATTTTAAATAAGGAGAGTATTTGAAAAGGCAATCATGTTTACATTTGAGGAAAAAAAATCTGTATCTCTATTTCTATCTCTATCTCTATCCCTGTATTTAAATAAATATTTAATGGAATATAAATATATTATACATTTACTATAAATATAATATAAATATATATATCACATACATAATAATAGAATGTAAATATATGTATTTAAAAGAAGTATTCTTGGTTAAACACAGAATATAGTACAAGAATTTTAATCCTAAGAGGAAAACATTGCAATGTATACACAGTGAAATGAGGGGCTCTTTGTGAATGAAAAGAAACCAATATGTAATTAGCAGTAGCAGGCACTCTGGTGTATTTGAATATAACTTTAGTCTCTTATCTATGTAGCATGAACTCTACTGAAAATGGGAACATTTTCTTATTTCCAATTGTGTGTGTGTGTGTATATTTGTGTGTTTGTGTGTCTTTGTCTAAGAAGTCAAAGACTCATACACATGGCTATTGATAGAAATGATAGAGTTATATGGAACTGTAACTTTAAAATTGTTTTCTTTCTCTTATAACCAAATCATCAAATTAGTTTATGGCTAAGTTTCAGAAAAAACCTGGGGAATAGTTTCTAGGCTAGCATAATGGATGGAGTTGGGTGACATCTTTATTATCACATGAAGTGAGGGGTCAGGGTCATTGACCTTGATTTCTGTTGGTTCTGTGGTTTCCCCAACAGCAGAAATTACTAAAAAAAACAAAAAAACAAAAAAACTTAAAAAAAGAGAATTGAGGAATAATTTGTTTCACCACCATTTCTACCATCATTGCCTTAATTTGGGTTTTCTCTGTTTCTCATCTGCTCTACTGGAAGAGACTCCCTGCTAGTCTATATACCTCTTACCTTGCTTGAAAGATCTTGCTCTCTAGGCTCCCTGTTTCTTCCCTCCTTCCAGTTCTCCATTCTGCTGCTTTAAGGTAATCTTTTAAAACACAAATCTGATCATATCTTTGCCCTGCTTAAAACTCCTCATGGCTCCCATCAGTTACAAGAAGAGTAATAGGGATTATATGAGTGACTGGCCCTACTAAACCCTCTGGTCTAATCTTACTTCAGACTCCAGCTTGAAACAATACTTTCTCATACTTCTGCCTACACAGTCAAATACATTGCCCCTCAGTTTTTCAGTTAACCAAGTCCTAATCCTTCAAAATTTGATTCAGGCTTTACTTTTTTTGGTGGGTGGACTTTGAAATCAGTTATATCTACTTTTGCCCTCTTTCCCCAGTCTTAGGTATGCCTTTTGTGTGGAATTCTAAGACCATTTATGTGTTTCTATATAACATGTGTCATCCCTGTCTTATAATTTTTTCTGCTTCTTTCACTGGGCTGTGAGTTCCTTGAGATCAAGGACTTCTTTTCTCTCTTTATCTATGATGTCTGACATAACTTCTGTTTAGAATCCTAAAAACCCAAGGGGTTATTTAATATTTATTTGAGTCTATTTTGCAGGTAGCTACTGGTCCAAAGGATTTTGCCACTTTGTTGTGAACCAAGTGGTATTAATTGTCAGTTTGATTTTCTAACCCCTATAGTTAGTAAATGTTTGCCTCTCTCCATTAACGTAGATTTAAAGTTGACTGAGGTGTATTTAGTTTTTTCCCTCTCTTGGTGTTTTCTTAAGTGGGTCTTAATGTGTGAATGTGGCGATCATGGTATTTACTTTTGAATAGAGTTTTGTGATTATTTAGATTTGTATTTTTAAACTTTTAACATGAGACATTCTTATTTATACTACTACTACTAATAGCTACATTATTAGCATAGTTTATGAATTACTCTGTGTTAAGTTCTTTGTATGCAGTATTTAATTTCAAAAACAATCTTGCCAGGTCCTTGTGATTAACTTCATTTTATAGATGAGGAAACTATTGTTTATAAATTAAAATTTCTTGCTTGAGTTTACACAGCTGCTAAGCGCAGAGCTGAAGTTTGGACCTGGGTGGATCTGATTCTATAGACTGAGTTCTTAACTATTTTTTAAAATATATTTTAAAATTTTATTTTATTTTTTTTAAAGATTTTATTTATTTATTTGACAGACAGAGATCACAAGTAGACAGAGAAGCAGGCAGAGAGAGAGGAGGAAGCAGGCTCCCTGCTGAGCAGAGAGCCTGATGCGGGGCTTGATTCCAGGACCCTGGGATCATGACCTGAGCTGCAGGCAAAGGCTTTAACCCACTGAGCCACCCCAGGCACCCCTATATTTTTAAATCTTAAATTCTTTTAACATGTGATGTATTATTTGTTTCAGAGGTAGAGATCCAGGATTCATCAGTCTTATATAATACCCAGTGAGTTCTTAACTATTATATATCTCCTTGTTGAGTTTATGATAGTGATTGCAAATAATAATTTGAAAGCAGTGAGTTTATTTCAAGGTTTTTCTTTAAGATTTATTTATTTATTTATTTATTTATTTAATTATTTGACAGAGAGAGAGAGTGATAGAGAGATCACAAGTAGGCAGAGAGGCAGGCAGAGAGAAGGGGGGAAGCAAGCTTGCTGCTGAACAGAGAGCCCAGTGTGGGGTTCCATCCCAGGATCCTGGGATCATGACCTGAGCTGAAGGCAGAGGCTTAACCCACTGAGCTACCCAGATGCCCTGATCAAGTTTTAAAAATCATTCTTACAGCAAATATTTCATTTAGGCTTAACTTGAGAGCATAGTGACAAAATATTATGTTATAACACCAAGTTTTACTGGCTTTGTATTCTTTTAAAATATCTTAACAGGTTAAAATTGGGTTCTTTTTCTCTTGTCTTTCTCTCCTCTGTACATTGAGTAGGTTAAATTGTTTTTCCTATTAATTTGCACAGTTGGGATTTTTCTCATTGTATCCCATAGTGTCTTATAGATATGTTCCTCTGTCCTTCACATTTGTACATTTGTAGTTTGATCTGGAAGCTTTATCAGATTTGGATCTGATATTTTGGCAAGATTTGGGTCTACTTTGTTAGATATTCTTATGTTGTTTTGGGTATATCTTGCAGGTCTTTTATTGGTAGGTATTAGATAAGTACTGCAAGATTAGAAAAATCTCTTCTTTCACTTCTGATTTTATGTGGAACAAGAAGAGGATGTAAGAGCCATATGAAATATGTGTTTGTGTTATCAAGAGTGATACTCAAAAAGTTAAAAAAAATTAAATATGGAATGAATCAGCAATTCCACTTCTTGGTACATAACCCCCAGAAAATGAAAACAGGAACTCAAGCAAATATTTGTTGTTGTTGTTGTTGTTGTTTTAATTAACATATAATGTATTCTTTGCTTCAGTGGTAAAGGTCTGTGAATCATCAGTCTTACACAATTTACAGCACTCACCATAACACATACCTTCCCCAATATCCATAACCCAGCCACTATCCCTCCTCTCCACCCCCCAGCAACCTTCAGTTTGTTTCCTGAGATTGAGTCTCTTATGATTTGTCTTCCTCCCAATCCCATATTGTTTCATTTTTTCCTTCCCTTCCTCCCATGACCCACCACCTTGCCTCTCAAATTCCTCATATAACAGAGGTCATATGATAATTGTCTTTCTCTTATTGACTTATTTTGCTTAACATAATTCCCTCCAGTTCCATCCACTTCATTGCAAATGGCAAGATTTCATTTTTTTGATGGCTGCATAGTATTTTATGTATATATACCACATCTTCTTTATCCATTCATCTGTTGATGGACATCTAGTTCTTTCCATAGTTTGGCTATTGTGGGCATTGCTGTTAAGCAAATATTTCTATACCCATGTTCATAGCAACATTATTTACAATAGTAAGACCGTAGAAGCAACCTAAATGTCCTGTGACAGTTAAATAAATAAAAGTTATTATATACATACAATGGAATATTATTCATTCGTAAAAAAGAATGAGGTACAGATATATGCCACTACTTCTGTATTTTTCTTGGTGTTTAGAAATGCGACTGATTTCTGGGCATTGATTTTCTATCCTGACACTTCAATGTATTCCTGTGTGAGTTCTAGCAGTTTTGGAATAGAGTCTTTTGGGTATTCCACATAAAGTGTCATATCACCTGCAAAGAGGGAGAGTTTGACTTCTTCTTTGCTGATTCAGATGCCTTTTATTTCTTTTTGTTGTCTGATTGCTGAGGCTAGCACTTTCAGTACTATGTTGAATAGCAGTGGTGATAGTAGACAGCTCTGCCATGTTCCTGACCTTAGGGGAAAAGCTCTCAGTTTTCCCCATTGAGAATGATATTCGCTGTGGGTTTTTCATAGATGGCTTTGATGATATTGAGGTATATACTTCTATGCCTACACTGTGGAGTTTTGATCAAAAAAGATGCTGTACTTTGTAAAATGCTTTTGCAGCATCTATTGAGAGTATCATATGGTTCATGTTCTTTCTTTTATTAATGTATTGTATCACATTGATTTATTTGCAGATGTTGAACCAGCCTTGCAGCCCAGGAATTAATCCTACTTGGTCGTGGTGAATAATTCTATTAATATACTGTTGGATCCTATTGATCAGTATGTTGGTGAGAATTTTTCTGTGTTCATCAAGGATATTGATCTATAATTCTCCCTTTTGATGGGGTCTTTGGTTTTGGGATCAAGATGATGCTGACCTCATAAAATGAGTTTGGAAGTTTTCCTTCCATTTCTATTTTTTGGAAGAGTTTCAGGAGAATAGGTATTAATTCTTCTTTAAATATTTGGTAGAATTCCCCTGGGTTGTCGTCTGGCCTTGGAGTCTTGTTTGTTGGGAGATTTTTGATGACTGCTTCAATCTCCTTATTGGTTATGGGTCTGTTCAGGTTTTCTATTTCTTCCTGTTTTGGTAGTCCATATGTCTCTAGGAATGTATCCATTTCTTCTAGATTATCAAATTTGCTGGAGTATAGTTGCTCATAATATGTTCTTATAATTGTATTTCTTTGGTGTTGGTTGTGATTTCTCCCCTTTCTTTCATGATTTTATTAATTTGGGTCTTGTCTCTTTTCTTTTTGATAAGTCTGGCCAGGGGTTTATCAGTCTTCTTAATTCTTTCAGAGAACCAGCTCCTAGTTTCGTTGATCTGTTCTGTTCTTTTGGTTTCTATTTCACTGATTTCTGTTCTGATCTTTATTATTTCTCTTCTCCTGCTGGGTTTAGGCTTTCCTTGCTGTTCTTTCTCCAGCTCCTGAGGTGTAGGTTGTCTATTTGAGACCTTTCTTGTTTCTTTTTTTTTTTTTTTTTTTCCATTTTATTTATTTTTTCAGCGTAACAGTATTCATTCTTTTTGCACAACACCCAGTGCTCCATGCAAAACGTGCCCTCCCCATTACCCACCACCTGTTCCCCCAACCTCCCACCCCTGACCCTTCAAAACCATAAGAGACTATGGACTCTGAAAAAACAACCTGAGGGTTTTGAAGACCTTTCTTGTTTCTTGAGAAAGACTATATACTTTCCGCTCAGGATTGCCTTTGCTGCATCCCAAAGATTTTGAACAGTTGTGTTTTCATTTTCATTTGTTTCCATGAATTTTTTCAATTCTTTAATTTCCTGGTTGACCCTTTCGTTCTTTAGTAGGATGCTCTTTAGCCTCCATGTATTTGAGTTCTTTCCAACTTTCCTCTTTGATTGAGTTCTAGTTTCAAAGCACTGTGGTCTGAAAATATGCAGGGAATGATCCCCATATTTTGATACTGGTTGAGAGCTGATTTGGACCCAGGATGCGATCTATTCTGGAGAATCTTCCATGTGCACTGGAGAAAAATGTGTATTCTGTTGCTTTGAGATAGAATGTTCTGAATATATCTGTGATGTCCATCTGGTCTAGTGTGTCATTTAAGGCTTTTATTTCCTTGTTGATCTTTTGCTTGGATGATCTGTCCATTTCAGTGAGGGAGGTGTTAAAGTCCCCTACTATTATTGCATTATTGTCGATGTGTTTCTTTGATTTTGTTATTAACTGGTTTATATAATTGGCAGCTCCCATGTTAGGGGCATAGATATTTAAAATTATTAGATCTTCTTGTTGGACAGACCCTTTGAGTATGATATAGTGTCCTTCCTCATCTCTTATTATAGTCTTTGGCTTAAAATGTAATTTGCCTGATATAAAGATTGCCACCCCAGCTTTCTTTAGATGTCCATTAGCATGGTAAATGGTTTTCCACCCCCTCAGTTTAAATCTGGAGTTGTCTTTGGGTCTAAAATGAATTTCTTATAGACAGCATATTGATGGGTCTTTTTAAAAAAAGATTATTTATTTATTTATTTGACAGAAATCACAAGTAGGCAGGGGGCAGGCAGAGAGAGGGGGTGGGGAAAGCAGGCTCCCTGCTGAGCAGAGAGCTCAGATTGGAGCCTTGATCCCAGGAACCTGAGATCATGACTTGAGCCGAAGGCACAGGCTTAACCCACTAAGCCACCCAGGTGCCCCCATGGGTCTTGTTTTTTTATCCATTCTGATACCCTGTGTCTTTTTTTTAATTTTTATTTTATTTTATTTTATTTTATTTATTTATTTGACAGAGATCACAAGTAGGCAGGCAGAGAGAGAGGAGGAAGCAGGCTCCCTGCTGAGCAGAGAGCCCGATGCGGGGCTCGATCCCAGGACCCTGAGATCATGACCTGAGCCAAAGGCAGAAGCTTAAACCACTGAGCCAACCAGGCGCCCACCCTGTGTTTTTTGATTGTGGCACTTAGGGTAACTACTGAAAGATATGAATTTAGTGACATTTTATTGCTTGTAAGGTGACTGTTACTGTATATTTTCTCTGTTCCTTTCTGGTCTACAACTTTTAGGCTCTGTCTTTGCTTAGAGGACCCCTTTCAATATTTTCTGTAGGGTTGGTTTGGTGTTTGCCAATTCTTTTAATTTTTGTTTGTCCTGGAATCTTTTTATCTCTCCTTCTATTTTCAGTGACAGCTGGCTCCATATTTTTCTTGTTTAGTTCTCTGAATATATCATGCCAGCCCTTTCTGGCCTGCCAGGTCTCTGTGGATAAGTCTGCTGCCAATCTAATATTTCTACTCTTTTGTATTACAGACTTCTTATCCTGAGCTGCTTTCAGGATTTTCTCTTTGTCTCTAAGACTTGTAAGTTTTACTATTAGATGATGGGGTGTGGACCTATTATTATTGATTTTGAGGGGGGTTCTCTGTGCCTCCTGGATTTTGATGCTTGTGCCCTTCACCAAATTAGAGGAATTATCTGCTATAATTTGCTCCAAATGCTCCAGAAGTTTCTGTCCCCCTCTCTCTTTCTTCTTCTTCTGGGATCCCAATTATTCTAATATTGTTTTGTCTTACGGTATCACTTATCTCTCGAATTCTTCGCTTCTGGTCCAGTAGTTGTTTGTCTCTCTTTTGCTCAGCTTCTTTATTCTCCATCATTTGGTTTTCTATATCACTAATTCTCTCTTCTGCCTCTTTTATCCAAGCAGTAAGAGCGTCCATTTTTTTTTAAATTAATTAATTTATTTTTTCAGCATAACAGTGTTCATTGTTTTTGCACAACACCCAGTGCTCCATGCAATACGTGCCCTCCCTATTACCCACCACCTGGTTCCCCCAACCTCCCATCCCCGTCCGTTCAAAACAATCAGGTTGTTTTTCAGAATCCACAGTAAGAGCGTTCATTTTTGATTGCCCCTCATTAATCGCTTTTTTAGTTTCAACTTGGTTAGGTTTTAGTTTTTATTTCTCCAGAAAGGGATTTTATTTCTCCAGAAAGAAATTCTCTCGTATCTTCTATGCTTTTTTCAAGCCCAGCTAGCATCTTGATAATCATCATTCTGAACTCTGGTTCTGACATCTTACTGGTGTCTGTATTGATTAGGTCTCTAGCTGTCAGTACTTCCTTTTGTACTTTTTTTTGAGGTGAGTTTTTCTACCTTGTCATTTTATCCAGATAAGAATAGATGAATATGAGAACAACATACTAAAAGGGTAGCAAGGACCCCAGAAAAATATACACTAACCAAATCAGAAGAGACCTGAAACTGGGGGAGAAGAAAGGGGAATAAAACGACATATATACATTGTTTTATTAATATATATCTATTTTTATTAATAGTTTTATTAATTTATTAATAGTTTTATTAATATATCTATCTGTATATCGATATCTATATCTATATATGAATGATTTGACTGGTGAGTAGAACAGAGGCACACACTTGATTTTGGGTGTATTTTGGTCAGTTAGAAGAAACTGCCTCCCAAAATTTTAAAGAAACACTTATATACATACAAGAATAAGGGTAAACAGACTGCTATTCAACATAGTACTAGAAGTCCTAGCCTCAGCAATCAGACAACAAAAAGATATTAAAGGCATCCAAATTGGTAAAGAAGAAGTCAAACTATCACTCTTCGCAGATGATATGATACTATATGTGGAAAACCCAAAAGACTCCCCTCCAAAACTGCTAGAACTTGTACAGGAATTCAGAAAAGTGTCAGGATATAAAATCAATGCACAGAAATCAGTTGCATTTCTGTACACCAACAACAAGACTGAAGAAAGAGAAATTAAGGAGTCAATCCCATTTACAATTGTACCCAAAACTATAAGATACCTAGGAATAAACCTAACCAAAGAGACTAAGAATCTATACACAGAAAATTATAAAGTACTCATGAAAGAAATTGAGGAAGACACAAAGAAATGGAAAAATGTTCCATGATCCTGGATTGGAAGAATAAATATTGTGAAAATGTCTATGCTACCTAAAGCAATCTACACATTTAATGCAATCCCTATCAAAATACCATCCATTTTTTTCAAAGAAATGGAACAAATAATCCTGAAATTTATATGGAACCAGAAAAGACCTCGAATAGCCAAAGGAATATTGAAGAACAAAGCCAAAGTTGGTGGCATCACAATTCCGGACTTCAAGCTCTATTACAAAGCTGTCATCATCAAGACAGCATGGTACTGGCACAAAAACAGACACATAGATCAGTGGAACAGAATAGAGAGCCCAGAAATCGACCCTCAACTCTATGGTCAACTAATCTTCGACAAAGCAGGAAAGAATGTCCAATGGAAAAAAGACAGCCTCTTCAATAAATGGTGCTGGGAAAATTGGACAGCCACATGCAGAAAAATGAAATTGGACCACTTCCTTACACCACACACGAAAATAGACTCCAAATGGATGAAGGACCTCAATGTGAGAAAGGAATCCATCAAAATCCTTGAGGAGAATGCAGGCAGCAACCTCTTCGACCTCAGCCGTAGCAACATCTTCCTAGGAACAACGGCAAAGGCAAGGGAAGCAAGGGCAAAAATGAACTATTGGGATTTCATCAAGATCCAAAGCTTTTGCACAGCAAAGGAAACAGTTAACCAAACCAAAAGACAACTGACAGAATGGGAGAAGATATTTGCAAATGACATATCAGATAAAGGGCTAGTATCCAAAATCTATAAGGAACTTAGCAAACTCAACACCCAAAGAACAAACAATCCAATCAAGAAATGGGCAGAGGACATGAACAGACATTTCTGCAAAGAAGACATCCAGATGGCCAACAGACACATGAAAAAGTGCTCCACGTCACTCGGCATCAGGGAAATACAAATCAAAACCACAATGAGATATCACCTCACACCAGTCAGAATGGCTAAAATTAACAAGTCAGGAAAGGACAGATGCTGGCGAGGATGCGGAGAAAGGGGAACCCTCCTCCACTGTTGGTGGGAATGCAAGCTGGTGCAACCACTCTGGAAAACAGCATGGAGGTTCCTCAAAATGTTGAAAATAGAACTACCCTATGACCCAGCAATTGCACTACTGGGTATTTACCCTAAAGATACAAACGTAGTGATCCGAAGGGGCACGTGTACCCGAATGTTTATAGCAGCAATGTCTACAATAGCCAAACTATGGAAAGAACCTAGATGTCCATCAACAGATGAATGGATAAAGAAGATGTGGTATATATACACAATGGAATACTATGCAGCCATCAAAAGAAATGAAATCATGCCATTTGCGACGACATGGATGGAGCTAGAGCGTATCATGCTTAGTGAAATAAGTCAATCGGAGAAAGACAACTATCATATGATCTCCCTGATATGAGGACATGGAGAAGCAACATGGGGGGGTAGGGGGATAGGAGAAGAATAAATGAAACAAGATGGGATTGGGAGGGAGACAAACCATAAATGACTCTTAATCTCACAAAACAAACTGGGGGTTGCTGGGGGGAGGTGGATTGGGAGAGGGGGAGGGGGCTGTGGACATTGGGGAGGGTATGTGCTATGGTGAGTGCTGTGAAGTGTGTAAACCTGGCGATTCACAGACCTGTACCCCTGGGGATAAAAATACATTATATGTTTATTAAAAAAAAAAAAATTTGGAAGGGGAGGCGAACCATAAGAGACTATGGACTCTGAAAAACAACCTGAGGGTTTTGAAGGGTCAGAGGTGGGAGGTTGGGGGAACAAGTGGTGGGTAATGGGGAGGGCACGTTTTGCATGGAGCACTGGGTGTTGTGCAAAAAGAATGAATACTGTTACGCTGAAAAAATAAATAAAATGGAAAAAAAAAAGAATAAGGGTAAACAGGATGAAGGGATAGAATATGAAGGTCAATATGAGCATTAAGAGATTCTCAAAAAGGAATTGATGGGTAAGAAGTTGGTTGAAAAAAGAAAGATAAAAAAAGGAGAGAATGTGATCTGTCTGGAGAATAGAACAAAGCCATATGCTAGATTTAGGGTATATTTTGATTTCTTAGAGGAAACTGTACCCTAATACTTTAGAGAAATAAAAACTTATATGTGTATAAGAAATAATGGTAAATACAATGAAGCAGTAGAATATAACAGTGAAAATTAAAAAATATTTTTAAGAAGGTATTGATAAGATAAAATAGTTTATATAGGTTAAATAGGAAAGAGGAAAAATAAAAAAAAATAGAATGAGAAAAAAGAAAATTTAAAAAATTTACTTTGAAAGACTAAATAACCATGGGGAAAAAGCCAAGAACTATATTTGCTGCATTCCCCTAGCTCTGGAGTTCTGTAATTCTCATTGATTGGTGAAGTTGGTCTTGGCTGGACATAGTTGCTGATCTTCTGGGGGAGCTTCCTGTTGCAGTGATTCTCCAATATCTTTGCCCGGGATGGAATTGCACCGCTCTTGCCAGGGGCCAGGCTAAGTAATCTGCTTGGTTTTGCTCTTGGTAGCTTTTGTTTCCTGAGTGCTTTCAGTAAAGCTTTGTAGGAGGAGAACGAAGATGGTGGCCTCCCAGTCTCCCACCTGGAGGAACTGAGAGCTCGAGGCCCCACCCCTCATTGCATCCTCAGAGAAATGCAATCAATCTCTTCCGTCTCTCTGGTCTCTGGCCATGCTCTGTGCTTACCTGGCCTGTGACCGTTTGATTTCATCTCTGGCATAGGGCCCGGTTTGGAGTCTCCAGACCCAGCAGATTACTGCAGTGTGCCCCTGCACTACTCCCCCTGGTTGAGGAAGGGAGGATCTCTGTGGATCAGCCACTTGTGGGTTTCCTGCTCGAAGAGCAGTGGCCCGACTGTGCCTTGGATCATTTTTTAAGGTATTCCCGACCTGAGAGTTCACTCCTTGGCTCCATCTCCGCCATTGGGTTCCCTGCTCTGATACCTGGGGCATCTGCCACACTCAGGCATCCCTGGTCTTTTTGTGACCCCATGGGTCCTGAGACCACACTGTCCCAGCAAGGGCTCTACCTCCTGCTTAGCCTCTGTGTGACCTCCCTCAGTGCAACAGACTTCTAAAAGTTCTGATTTTTGTGCTCCGCTGCTCTGTGGCTTGCTGGGAGCTGGCCCTCCCCCTGCAGTCTATCTTCCTGTATATAGCCTTGGATTCACTTCTCCACACATCCTACTTTCCAGAAAGTGCCCACTTTTCTGTTCCTAGAATTACTGCTCTACTTACCTGCAATCTCCTGTTGAGGTTTTAGGTGTTCAGAATGGTTTGATCTCTATCTAACTGAGTTTCTGGGACCCAATGAAATTTAGGTCTCCTACTCCTTTGCCATCTTGCTCCTCTTGCTAAAACTTTTTATTTTGATTAGTCCAGATACTTTATTTTTCTTTTTGTTTCCCTTGTCTCTAGGAGACGTATCTAGAAAAATATTCTTATGGCTGATGTCAGAGAAGTTACTGCCTGTCTTCTTTTCTAGGCCTTCTGTGGTTTCAGGTTTCAGTTTAAGGTCCTTAATTCACTTGAGTTTGTTTCATTCTTTTGCATGTAACTGTCTAATTTTCCTAATACCATTTGTTGAAGAGACTGTTTTTCCCCATTGTATATTCTTGCCTCCTTTGTCAAAGACTACTTGACCATTTAATAATCATGGGTTTATTTCTGGACTCTCTATTCTGTTCTTGAATCTTTGTTTCTGTTTTTGTGCCAGTGCCATGCTGTTTTGATTACTACAACTTTGTAGTAAAACTTGAAATCTGAGATTGTGATACCTCCAGTTTTGTCCTCCCTCTCCCCCTGCCACTGAGGTTGCTTTAGCTATTTAGAGTCTTGTTTGGTTCCATACAGGTTTTAGGATTATTTATTCTAGCTCTATGAAAAATACTGTTGGCATTTTGATAGAGATTACATTAAATCTATGGATTGCTTTGGCTAGTATAGACTTTTTTTTTTTTAAACATTTTATTTATTTATTAGAGAGATGGAGAGAGAGCACAAGCAGGCAGATCAGCAGGCAGAGGGAGAGGGAGAAGGAGGCTCCCTGCTGAGCAGGGAGCCTGATGCGGGGCTCATTCCCAGGACCCTGGGATCATTACCTGAGCTCAAGGCAGCTGCTTAACCGCTGAGCCACCCAGGCACCCCTAGTATAGACATTTTAATAATATTTGTTCTTCTAATCCATGAGCAGGGGATACCTTTTCATTTGTTTGTATTGTCTTTAATTTCTTCCCTTAATGTGTTATAGTATTTAGAGTACAGGCTTTTACTCCTTGACTAAGTTTATTCCTAGATACTCATTAATATTAGTGTAATTATAGATGGGATTATTTTCTTAATTTCTCTTTCTTCTGCTTCATTATTAGTGTATAGAAATGTGGTAGGTTTTTGTCTATTGATTTTGTATTCTGTGACCTTACTGTGAATTCATTTAATAGTTCTAGTAGTTTTTTGGTGGAATCTTTAGGGTTTCTATATGTCGTGTCACTTCCTCTGTAAATAGTGAAAGTTTTCCTTCTCCTTTACCAATTTGGATGTCTTTTATTCCTTATTCTTTTTTGATTGCTGTGGCTAGGACTTCCAGTACTATGTTGAATAAAAGTGTTGAGAGTGGACATCCTTGTCTTGTTCCTGCTGAGAGTTTTTCCCCATTGAGTATAGTGTTATAATGTTAGCTGTGGGTTTTTCATATATGACCTTTATTATGTTGAGGTGTGTTCCCTACTTTATTGAGGGTTTTTATCATGAATGGATATTGTACTTTGTCAGATGCTTTTTCTGCATGAAGTGAAATGGTCATACGGTTTTTAATCTTTTGTTGATTATACCCCTTTTTTCTTCTATTGCAAGTGTTAGATCTGAATTAGAATTTTATGTATGTTATTTTTGACAAAGTATGAGAAGTCATAAATTCATAGGTTACCCTTTGGGTACTACACTTTTTTTTTTGGAGTGGCCAATACCAAGCTTTCTGACTAATGTCCCATATTCTAAATGTTTTAATTATTGCTTTAAAATTACTTCTTTTTTAAATTACAGAGGTTATCTATAAAGAATTTAGGGGTACACCTGGGTGGATTGGTTAGTTAAACATCTGCCTTTAACTCAGGTCATGATCCCATGGTCCTGAGATCAAGCCTTGCTTCAAGCTCCCTGATAAGCAAGGAGTCTGGTTCTCCTTCTCCCTTTGCCCCTCCCTTGCTCCTGTGCTTTCTCTTTCTCTGAAGTAAATAAGATCTTAAGAAAAATTAAAAAAAGAATTTAGAAAATACAGAAAATTATTAAGAATAAAATATAAAGCATCTTTAATCCTAAAATTTAGATGCAAATAGAAATACATGTAGTCATAAATCAGGTATTGATAAAAATGTCGTGGTATTGGTGAACTCTTAGAGATACTCTAGATCAAAATAAAATCCTCCCTTTCTGGGTTAAAAATGGCAAAAAATGACATAAATAGCTCTTGATTTTCAAAATAATAAAGGTGCTACATTTCATCAATATTTTATTTAACTTAATTTTGACTGAATTGCGTAAATAATTTTGGTAACATGTAATGAGGATATCTGTGAGATTAAAAAAGGCTTGTTTATGAATGAATTGTTTCTTTGAGAGATTAACATTAATTTCCTCCTATGTATGTAATGTACCTTCCTATATAACACATAAAACCTTTCAACATTTCATATATATAGTGTAGGTGTATATGTTTACCTATCTATGTGTATATGTTTATATATATATACATATATATACATGTATATATATCTGTATCTGTTTCTAATTTTATAAACACTAAAATCTAGGTTTGAACAGAAACTGTAGTCTTTGCTATATAATTGAAAAAAAAAATGTGTTTCTATGTAGGGAGACCTAAAGAAGGTGGTAACTCCCCCCAAATTCATTTCTTTAGAAAAATGCTATAGGGGGCACCTGGGTGGCTCAGTGGGTTAAAGCCTCTGCCTTTGGCTCAGGTCATGGTCTCAGGGTCTTGGGATCTAGCCCAACACCAGGCTCTCTGCTGAGCAGAGAGCCCGCTTCCTCCTCTCTGCCTTCCTCTCTGCCTTCTTGTGATCTCTGTCAAATAAATAAATAAAATCTAAGAAAAGTGCTGTAGGACTTTACATGTTAAATCTGTAATTCTATCACAGTTATTACATTTTATTAGAAGAAGCATTTGTTCATTGGCTTAAACTTTTAACAGGATTTAACAATTAGAAATTTCTCAGAATGATGCATGCCATGTCTATTGGAGAAGTAGAGGAGATTAAGAAGTGAGATATTGTCTGGAAAACTGAAATAATCTTAGAGGTTAAATCTGAATCTTGGTATTGATATTTTAGGTGGTCAATGGTGATGCTGAAATGTTAATTTATTTTTGCTTTTATTATTTTCTCTTAGAATGTACCACAGCAATTTTTTTAAAAATTTATTTATTTATTTTCAGCCTAACAGTACTCATTGTTTTTGCACCACACCCAGTGCTCCATGCAATACATGCCCTCTCTATTAGCCTCCACCTGGTTCCCCAACCTCCCACCCCCCACCCTTTCAAAACCCTCAGGTTGTTTTTCAGAGTCCATAGTCTCTCACGGTTCATCTCCCTTCCAATTTCCCACAACTCCCTTCTCCTCTCCATCTCCCGTCCTCCATGTTCTTTGTTATGCTCCACAAATATGATATTTGACTCTCTCTGCTTGACATATTTCGCTCAGCATAATCTCTTCCAGTCCCGTCCATGTTGCTACAAAAGTTGGGTATTCATCCTTTCTGATGGAGGCATAATACTCCATCGTGTATATGTACCACATCTTCCTTATCCATTCGTCTGTTGAAGGGCATCTTGGTTCTTTCCACAGTTTGGCGACCGTGGCCATTGCTGCTATAAACATTGGGGTACAGATGGCTCTTCTTTTCACTACATCTGTATCTTTGGGGTAAATACCCAGCAGTGTACCACAGCAATTTTGACTAATTTCAAGTAAAATGTTACCAGGTTGTAAATACATTTTTGTTAATTCCAAATAATCTGTTCAATATTGTATTTTATTTATTTTATCTAGGAGAGGGGAGTTTGCATTATTAAGTTTTTGTTATTTTTTTGGAGTCATTAGAGATTTATTGACTAATGACTTATTTTATATGATATTGAAGAACGTGGACTTTCTATAAGAGGAACAGCATTGTGTTTCATACATTTATGTTTTTATTAGACAAACCATCTTTTTTTTTTTGTCCTTGTGAAGACTTCTGGTATTGTGTATGTGGCATCCCAAAACGTAAAGTCAGTAAAGAACTATTAATATATCTTAAATGGAGAGTATATTCTATTTAATAAGGAAAAAACAAGACAACTACAGATTTTTTTTCTTATGTTAAAGATATCTTTTAATAAAGATATTAACAAAAATTCCTTTTGTGTTTCCAAAAGCTAAGAAAAACAAACATTTTTTTGATGGCAGACTATAGTTATGTGTCTGGTACTGTGCCAGGTGCCTCTGTACGTTTCCATTTAATTTTTCTAACAAACTGTGAAGTAAATATTATTCCCATCCTACAGATGAGGAAATTAGCAGTCAGAATTCTATGCATTTATGTATGTTTGTGTGTTTATGTTTGTGTATGAATATATACACATATGCAAAAATATATGTGTGTATGTATATATAAATAAATGCACACACATATATTAAAAGATTTGAAAATTTCAGGGTTTTAATGTCATAATGACAGTCTCAAAGGAATAGAGTAAAAGAAAGATTCTTGGGAAGTACTGAATTTTTTCCCATCATCATTATATCAGAAGAATACATTTGAATGGATGATAAAAGTATTGGTTTTATAATGTAATTTCTATTTTCTCCTTGATTTTGCTATTGCTGATATATTGTGGTTTTAAATTTGATATGTGACAAGTATATTTTAATATTTTTTATATGAATGCCATCAAGTATTTTACTATGCCAAAGGATTTTTTTTTTTAAAGTAGCCCTGGAGCCCAACCTAGGGCTTGAACTCACAACCCTCAGATCAAGACCTGAGCTAAGGTCAAGAGTTGGACTCTTAACTGACTGAGTCATCACTGTGCTGAGGGATTTTACTCGTTATCTCAGAACATGGACCCAAAGAAGTGTATGTTTTACTTTTTTGAGGAATGAGAATTTTGTATCTGGTAGCATTGAGTAGGTTAAGAGAATTCACCTACCTTTCCATATAAGAAGAGTATATATTTTTCTTTTCTTGAAACTTTCTCTTTAAGACAGGATTCAGATCAGAGGTTCTTTGAAAATCTACTTGGGGTAGATCATGAAAGACTTGACTTTCTCTTCAGTAGGAGAGGGCAATCTTAGCACATTTACTTTATTTTTCTTTTTAAGATTTTATTTATTTATTTGACAGAGAGAGAGATCACAAGTAGGCAGAGAGGCAGGCAGAGAGAGAGGAGAAAGCAGGCTCCCCGCGGAGCAGAGAGCCCGATGTGGGGCTCGATCCCAGGACCCTGAGATCATGACCTGAGCCGAAGGCAGTGGCTTAATCCACTGAGCCACCCAGGCACCCCGCACATTTACTTTTAATTAAAACCAGAACCCAGTGGTTCACTAAGGAATTGATTGTTACATTTAAGCAATGAGAATTTTAAAGTTGGGAGTGGAGTGTTCTCTTATGAACCTTACAGTGCATTTGGGCCTCAGGATTTAAAAAAGTTGTTGCCCATTGTGCAATAAAAAGGTTAAAAGTCATCATTTTAATAGTTTTGTGGCATTTTCTTTTCTTTCATTATAACACTTGTCTTATGGGTTTTATAAAGGTTCATTAGAATAGTGCAGCTTCTGTTGGAAGGACATTAAATTAAATTCTTGGTTTGACTGCCCACTTTTTTTGGAGGGAGGGGCAGTGGGTGAGGGAGAGAGAGACAGAGAATCTCAAAAAGACTTCATGCCACTCAGAGTCCAGTGGCTTGATCTCACAATCCTGAGGTCATAACCTGTGTGGAAATCAGTAGTCCAACCCTTAACCCACAGAGCCACCCAGGTGCTTCTACTGGCAACTGTTTTATCCTTGACAAAATTGGTTGGTCTTTTAATGTTATATACACAATGGAAGATGGTAACAGTTGTACACTGACATATAAAAAGTAACTGAGATTTTATTACACATAGAAAAATGAAGTAGAAAGCAGAGGTGCTCATCTGCACAATTCTAACTCTTAATGACCTTTATCTGAAATATTTGTGTGTATATATATGTATACATATATACAATTTACATATATACATGTAAACTGTGTGTGTGTGTATATACACATACATAGATAAAATTATATTTTTCACTTTACTTTGATTATAAACTATTAACATTTATTCATGAACTTTAGATATATAGTTTTTAGTGTAGTAAGACTGTTTTAAGGAGTATTTTTACTTATACTGCCATGTTAATTGTTTATAAATCAGAGAATACAGTTAGATGAATAAAAAACAGTTATGAGTGCTTTGCTATTAGATTTTGTGACTAATTGTGATTATTGACTTTTAGAGATTAATTTATATATACAGACATACTTTATTTTAAATTTTTAAAAAAAATTTCTTTTCAGTGTTCCAGAATTCATTGTTTATGCGCCACACCCAGTGCTCCATGCAATACGTGCCCTCCATAATACCCACCACCAGGCTCACCCAACCTCCCACCCCTACCCCCTCCAAAACCCTCAGATTGTTTCTCAGAGTCCACAGTCTCTCATGGTTTGTCTCCCCCTCCAATTGCTCCTAGCTGCCTTCTCCTCTCCATCTTCCCATGTCCTCTGTGTTATTCCTTATGCTCCACAAAGAAGCAAAACCATATGATAATTGACTCTCTCTGCTTGACTTATTTCACTCAGCATAATCTCCTCCAGTCCCATCCATGTTGATACAAAAGTTGGGTATTCATCCTTTCTGATGGAGGCATAATACTCCATAGTATATATGGACCACATCTTACTTATCCATTCATCCGTTGAAGGGCATCTTGGTTCTTTCCACAGTTTGGTCACTGACACATGCATACTTTAAACAGAATAAGCTATACTGCGCAATCCTGGATTTTTTGCCTTACAAATTTTGACTGTCTTTCCATGTCAATAAATATAAATCTACACTTAACAACTGAGCCTCCAGGTTCCCCCCAAATACTATGGTCATCTTAAAATTTGTATGGAACCACAGAAGACTTCAAGTAGGCAGCAGTCTTGAGAAAGAAAAACAAAGCTGGAAGTATACTTTTTGATTTCAAATTATATTAAAAACCTGTAGTAACCAATATGACATTGACAGAATCATAGGTACATAGATCAACTCTAGTTGAGTCAAATGTGTTAGGAACTTAATTGCTTTGATAACTATCATGAGTGGAATCTTTGTTTTATTACATTAAAATTTTGGAGGGTATTTGGGGAGAAGGCTGGATATACAATGCTTTGTTGACAATTATTTTTCTGCTACACAAGATATATTCTTTTGTATTCTGTCTTCCATTGGTGTCGAGAAGTTAGTTTTCAGTCTAGCTGTTACTCTTTTGCTAGTTAATAATTTTCTTTCTATTGCTTTTAAGAGAGTCTCTTTGGTGTTTTACATTTTCTCTGTTGAGTATCTAAGAGAGGATTTATTTTTACATCTACTTGGAATTTATGTGGCTTAAAACTGGACTTTCAGATTGGTGCCTTTCAGCAGTTCTGGAAAGTCCACTGTCATTATTTCTTTCAGTATTGCCTCTCTGTATACTTTGTGTTATCTCCTAGTGGAAATCCAACTAGATATGTGTTAGACCATCTTACCATATTGTTCATGTCTCTCAAGTCCACTTGCATTTTCTGTCTCTATGTGTCTTATTTAGTGCATTCTATATTATTTCTATTTTCCTGCTTCCTAAATCACTACTAGAGACTAATTCTGTTGAAACTAATCTTGGAGTTTTGTTAGCTTTTTAAAGTCTAATTATTACATGTTTTTTATTTCTCCAAGTTTATTTTGTCCTTTAAAAAATATGGGAAGTCTGGGTGGCTCAGTTCGTTAAGCTGCTGCCTTCGGTTCAGGTCATGATCCCAGGATTCTGGGATCGAGTCCCGCATCAGGCTTCTTGCTCGGCGGGGAGCCTGCTTCTCTCTCTGCCTCTGCCTACCACTCTGCCTGCTTGTGCGCTCTCTCTCTCTCTCTCTCTCTCTCTGACAAATAAATAAATAAATAAATAAAATCTTAAAAAAAAATCTGTTCAGTTGTTGACACTTTTGATCACTTTTTTTTGTTTGTTTCAGGTTTTTATTTAAGTTCTAGTTAGTTAACATATAGTGTAATACTGGTTTCATTGATTCATCACTTACATGTGACATCTGGTGCTCAATCATAAGTGCTTTCCTTAATCCCAAACCCCCATTTAGCCCATCCCCCAACCTACCTCCCTACAACAACCCTCAGTTTGTTCTCTATAGTTAAGGAGTATGTTTTTTGGTTTGCTTCTGTTTCTCTCTCTCTCTGTCTCTCAATTTTTTCTTCCTTCCTTCCTTCCTTCCTTCCTGTCTCTCTATGTTCATCTGTTTGTTTCTTAAATTCCACATGTGAATAAAATCATATGGTATTTATCTTTCTCTGATTGACTTACCTCACTTAACACAATACTCTTTAGCGCCATCCATGTCATTACAAATGGTAAGATTTCATTCTTTTTGTGGCTGAGTAATATTCCATTATATATACATATATATATCTCTCACATCTTTATCCATTCATCAGTCAAAGGACATCTGGGTTCTTTCCATAATTTGGGTATTGTAGACATTGCTGGTATAAACTTTGGGGTGCATATGCCCCTTTGAATCAGTGTTCTTGTGATCATATTTTTAATACCTGCTTTTATTTCTTTAAACATAAAATATAGTATTTTTATGTTCTCTGTTTATAATTTCAGTATAGTTAATAGTTCTGATTCTGCTGTCTATTATTTTTGCTATCTTTTGCTTTTATTGTCTTCAGTTCCTTATATATTGTGATTTTGTCTGCGAGGTCATATTCTTTGGAACTGTATCCATGGGGATGATTGGTGTGTTCCTTCAGAAATTTGAGTTTTCTGTGATCAGGTGTTTGGTTGTTCCATTAACTCAGGATCCCCTTATACTAAATTCATAGATTAAGGTTTCTTGGGCAAGCCAGTAGAATGAATTTGTTCTGAAACCCACATTGATTAGCTTGGGGTTTATGAATTCCTAGGAGATGAATTTTTTTCCTTCACCTGGTTCCAAGTTTTGAGATGTGCATTTTATTTTGCTTTCTCTTGGGCTTGAGGGGGAAATGCTATTTCTGAGTTCTCCATACGCTAAGGGGAGAGCCCTTTGTGGTTTAGGCTTTCTACTGCGGGGAGGGAGATAATTACAGGATCAATTAGATTCCCCACATAGAGTGGGCCTGAAGGTTTTCTCCTTTACCATATGTCATTTGAGACCATGGAAACTGAAGCTGAAAGTTACCTGGTTTAGGAAAATGCCCCAGGGGCTCTGTTTACCTTTTTACTTTCATTTACTGTTTGGCTTCTGAAATTTATTTACTTTTTTTTTTTTTTTTTTGGAAGCGTATTGATGTGCTTAAAAATGCTGCTTTTTAACAAACATTCAGTAATTTAGTGGGAGAATCGGGGTTTTATCTGCTATTCTCATCTACTCATTTAACAATTTAATTTTATTTATCTTGTAAGCAGTTCATTTGCAAATAAGACAAGAGTAAAGAAAAATTATATAGAAGAATCAGTAAGCAGTTATATCAAGCTTCGTCTGTTAATAAAATTAACATTTTATATTTAAATGCGATGTTACTTAGAAGCATACAAAGTACAGTTTTGATGATAGGCCATGTTGAATTTGTAATCAGAAAGAGATTTAGAGATATGTCATTAGAATACCTACTTTATGCTTAGTTTTCAGTTGGATGAAAAAGACTGGAGATTAGAAGATTTATAGGTTAAGAAGATTTATAGTTAAGTTCTGGCCCTGCTACTTAACAAATCATCAAACTTTCCTGAGCCTTCAGTTTCTTCACAGTCACATGAGAACAATACTCCTGACCTTCCCAAGTTATAGAATAGTTTCTAGAGTTGGATATGCTAATAATCTATGTGCCAGCACTTATAAACAGCTATTATTATTAATTTTAAAGTTTTTATAATTTGCTCTATTAATATCATGAGACTTCTTTGAGAGGTCATCAGTACATTCATAGAATGCTACCTTTGTTCCATATAACTTTTAAAACCCACCTTAATTCTTTACATTTCTTTGTTTAGTTTCCTCTTTGTATGGCCTTATAGCTCAGTTTACCTTTAGAGCATAAAGGAGAAACCAAGAAATTTGAAAGCTGATTCGGAAAGATTTATTGAAATATTGAGTGTTACCCAGTTTTACATCTCTTTCATGTCCATATCATTTGGATCTGTATTCCAGTGTTTTAGGGTGTAGAATAAAATTAGTCTTTGGTAGAGAATAGTAAGAGCATGCAATATCCAATCAGTCAGTATTGGGAAGTTTTTAAAAGTCCATTGCCTTTTGATGGGATTAGGTTCTTTTCTACTTGTCAGCAGAGGGAGCCTTTGCCTCACTTTTGGATTCCAGAAGCCTGCGGTGGTGAAATTACAAAGAGCCAACTGCTCTATGGAAAAATGTTTCCTCACCTAGGACTGAATAGGTTTTGGAACAGGTTTTTCCTTTGTTCTTATAAAGGAAAAACTTTCTGTACTTGTTTTCTGAATTCTTTACAATGGTGGCCCTTAAGTGCTGCTGTGGGAAATTCTTTAAAGATGGTTGATGCTGGGGGGGCGCCTGGGTGGCTCAGATGGGTAAGTGCCTGCCTTTGGCTCAGGTCATGATCTTGGAGCCCTGAGTCCAGCCCCACATTGAGCCCAGCACTGAGCTCTGCAACAAGCCCAACAGTGGGCTCCCTGCTCAGCGGGGAGCTGTACTTAGTGCTATAACATTTTCTACTTCCTACTTACTTGTATTATATTGTCTTTATAGAAGATGTTGGTGATATTAGTCTGTGTTTTTTAAAAAATTCTTTTGATAGAGCAGTTCACAAGGTTGACAAACTATGACGATCAGTGAAATGGAAAAACCTGCGATCACTGCTTTAGCAAGTACTTTGGCAAATAAAGATTGGAATTTCTGAACTGAATCATTTCCAACTTCCTGGTCACCTTTTGTCCTAACTTTCCCTTGAGATGTTTTCTACACTTTATACCTATGAAGTGAGACTTAATGACTAAACTGTCATATCCAAGGTATATAGGTAAGTGTAAGTACTAGGGGAAGTTAGTTTGGTTGCTTTTTTTTTTAAGCATGCAGATTTTGAGATTAAGGTTTGCACGCATTCCTATCAAGTTCCAGATACTAACCTGGGTATTTTGCATATGTTCCCTTCTTTAATCTTCACAGCAACCCAGTGGGGTGTAGAGGTTGTGATAAGTTTTATTTTGCATTTCAAGAAACACACTGAATTAAATTAAACAAAACAGCCAGAGTCACATCTCTGTGTCAGAGCCAGGATTCAAAACCTTCCCATCTTGTCTTTCTGATTCAAAATCATTGCTCTTACCACTACACATTAATACTTTAATCTGTCTTTGATACTTTCTCCACTCTGTTCTTTTATGATACACCATCCTGCTCTGGGAAAAGATTAACAGCCAGTGAGTATCTTATTCAGTACCTTTTTTTGAGTGCTTTTTCTCAGGTAATAATCCCTTGTTTCTTATTGCCAAGAAAGACTGCATGCAGAGTATTAATAGTACTAAAGCTTTAAGGTTTAATCTGTATATGTTTTTGAAGTTAGAGTTTATGAAATACTGATGGATCTGAAGATCATTCTATTCCTTTGGCAGCCTCTTTGGATTTCCATAATTTATTCTCTATGGTTGAGTGATTTTCACATTCATTTATATGTTTTCCTTTGGGGTCCTCTCCCACCCCATCTTTATTTCCTTTGCCTTTCCACTAGAGTTTATCTTTTTTTTTTTTTTTTTAAGATTTATTTATTTATTTATTTGAAAGACAGAAATTACAAGTAGGCAGAGAGGCAGGCAGAGAGAGAGAGGAGGAAGCAGGCTCCCTGCGGAGCAGAGAGCCCGATGCGGGGCTCGATCCCAGGACCCTGGGATCATGACCTGAGCGGAAGGCAGAGGCTCTAACCCACTGAGCCACCCAGGCGCCCCTAGAATTTATCTTCTTAAGAGCTGAGTTATCCTTAAACTTTTTCCTTTCTTATTAATATTTCTTAGTGTATCTAATGTTGGGCATACTTTGTTTTTTGACAGTACTAAGCCCTAAAATAAGTAAGAATTCTAGTTGCAAAGTATCACATATTAAAACCAATTATTTGGGGGCGTTTACAATGCCATTTTTACTTTAATGCTATTCATTCATTCTTTCATTCATTCAACAAGTATCTCTTGAACTGTTGAGCCCTACTCTATTCTAGGGACTTTCTAGAGTTGGAAGGTGTGGTGAATAGAGCATAATGCCAACCAGGTATTAAGGTGTTTTCATGTGAATATGGCAATATTGTCAAATATCTTGGCCTGCTTGAAGATCATTGGCATTCTGCTACCTAGTACTACAGTCTGACATGGTTTTTTCCTTTCATGAACAAATATACTGGGCCTCAACATTTAAGGGATGGCACTCAATGTTGTGAGCTAGGTAATGAAAACAAAATAGGCTCATCTTCAAGGGTTTTATGCTTTGTTTATGGAACTTGGAGGAGGGAGAGAGATGCTAAATTTAGCCATCACCAGGAAAAATATTGTCAGTACTAACAGGGGGAGTGATGCACAATGTACTAAGATAGACTAGAGGGAGAGTGTGGTATTTATGCCTCAAGGGGATTGGAGAAGGCTTCGAAGTGATGGGATTGTATCCTGGAGATTGAGGATGTGTAGAAGGATTTTGGGAGGTTAGGTAGGGGAAAAGCACATGAGATAAATTGAACTAGACTGACAAATGCATAAGGGCATTTAGGTCAGGCTTATGTTACCTGAAGTGTTTGGTGGTTGGGACTGGATGTGAGGAAGTAGTCAAAATTCATTTAGCAGACACATTAAAGAGTTCTTTGGATTTCCTGCTTATTAATTTATACTTATTTCTGGAGACACTGGAGTACCTTTGAAGTTTTTGAGTGGGCTGATAACATGATTGCATCTGTATATTAAGATGATTGCTTTGATATATTTGTTTTTATGAATTTTATTAAAGATATGGCTGCTTTTAGAAGAATCCAAGGAAATTTATTAGACCAAACAATGGTTAAGTGACACATTGAACTTGTGGTAAGAATTGACAGTTAAGGAAATTTAAAGTCATCATTGTCATTATCTGTAACTCATTTTGGTTTACTTTTAAAAAATTGTGTGAGTTTAGATGAAGTTGAACCTCATCTGAGATATTTTTTTCACAACCTAATTTAATTGGTTATAGTGAGTCTAGTGTAGACTATAGACTATTGTTCCTTCTTTTGATACACTCATGGTTATAGGATTAAGAGAACTAACAATATATAAAAAGCAAATATTTAGCTTTTGGAGTTATTGCTTTATGGGATAGTTAATATTGCAAATGGAAAATATTTGTATAAAATGAAGAAGTATTTAAAATGTTTTGTTTGTTAATTTTTTTTTTTGGTTTTCTGGTTTCCTATCATGACTTGTTATTACCTTGAGAACTCTACTTTGCTTTGAAACTAGTTACTTAAAAACCTATACCCCCAACATACTCTTTAAGAATTTTTCTTTTGGATGAGAGAAAAGAAAGGAATGGTAAGTAATAGAGTCTTCTGTATGACATCATCTGTCTTGTCTTTCTTATGTCATGCAGGTAATCTTGCATAAAACATTAATAATAGAGGTGAGGGAAGATTATAGATATTGTGGGTGTTGGGTGAAGGATGTGGAGGCAGGGACAGTGCGTTCCCAGATAGAGTTTTCTGGCACACTCACAATATATTTCTTTAGAGACTTCAATAGCTACCATGTTAGGGAAATTGCTGTTTTGAGCAAAGTAAACTTAAAATAGCAGAATATCAGCTTGAATACCCAGCAGTTCCCACCAACCTAAGTTTTGAAAGATTTTCCATAGTTCTTAAAGTCTTAAAAACCCTTAGCTTTGACAAAAAAGATAAATTTCTGATTGTGTAGTCCTTCTTACATTAAATTTACCCTTTTTTGCTCTGAAGGACTTTTTTCGTCCCTCAAAAATTTTTTTTTATATAATTTGATCTGTGAGAAAGAGAGCAATCCAATAATATCACTTACTTACTTACCATTTACTGAATGCTTACCAGGATCATGCACTAAGTATTTTTTCTTGTTTTTTATCCTTATAGCAGCATCATGTTATCTTTTCATACCGCTGCTTTATAGGTGAGGAAACTGGCAGAGCTTTCAGGGCTAAAATAAGGATGCAGCAAATCTGGTCTCAAGTTCTGCCTTTGCCATCAGTTCTGATGAGCATGCCTGCCATATTCATCAGCAGTGTCTCTCTCCACCTGACATCCTCCCCCAGAGTTCACTGCTCTCCCTACTCTCCAGACATAGTTCTCTTATAATCCATGTGTCTGCACAGTGTGCTCTCTGCCTTTGTTTCACTGATTGTTTGGCAAACTCTCAACCTGCAAGACCCAAGTGTTATCTTAGTTTTGAAGCTTTTCTTGATTCTTCCAGCACTGTTAATCAAGCTGCATTGCTTTTCAAATTATTCTAATATGCCCCTGTTCTTACATTATTAGAATATTTAACTGGTTAACTCCCATAGTCACTGAGCTTTCTTAGGGTAGCCAACTATGTCTCTCTTCTAGCACATACTAGGTATACAGTGAATGTTTATGGGATTCATTAAATGAACATGAGTTCTGGAGTTTGTTATCAAACCTTTCATGATCATTACATTGGACAAAGTAATTTACCCAATATCTTATGGATGCAAGTGATAATATAATGTTTAGGGCCTTCTTTTAAACGCTAATATTGCATTCATATTGAATCCATCACATACAATGCTAATTTAATGAATGGCTGTAATTTCTTTATAATATGTTATTAAACTTGTTCACAGTTTAAGGAGAAAATTGTGATAAATGGCTTGGTGGAACACACACTAGTGGTCTTTGTAAGGCTATTAAAGTGCCTATTAAAATGAGACACATTAAAATGTCAAAAGGCAAGTTCATAGGAAGAGTTAGTATGTAGACTCAATTTTTATTTTCTTGAGTCTTAAAGTAATTAGTCTCATGAAGTTATTTATTGGGGCAAATTCTTGAATAATAGTTGAGAATTTGTATAATTTTCTCTGGTACATATGTAAAAGTATTACCTATTTAGTTCAACACGTGTGTTCTATTTGTTGATTTCCTCTGTTTGCTTAGGGCTTTAAATTTTATTTATTTATATATATAACTCACGTTTTAAACTTAGAATCTACTTGAATATTGCTTTACTATCAGGCCCTGATTGCTTTTAGAATGCTCAAATAGAAAAATGAGTGAGAGAGTAATGAGAAATCTAGCTATTCTTTCATTCAATTAATTGCCAATTATTAATTATTAAGCATGACCAAATAGTATCATGTATCTCAAAATTATGATAGTTTTGTTGATGATATGAATGAAAAAGTACAAAAATGGTATTTAATGGTGAATTTGAAATCCTGGAAGCTCTAGAAATCCATCTGCCATTTGTTTTTAAGTCGGTATCTGTTGAAATTCTACTCTCAGCATTTTTATGTACTTGCTCATAGCAAACATGTTGTATCATTTTTTGAGTTAGGTTTGCAATAAAGATTAATGAGTTAGTGTTTCAGTTTTTCTGTAACAACAACAACAAAAATTTTTTTTTCCGTGCATGTGTATAAAACTAGCTAGCGGAAGTTCCACAGACGTTTGGACTCTTCTGTTCTTATGTACCAGTCTCTTGATGTTTCCTGTCTGCTTTTCTCTTTTTTTCCCTCACTACCTATACAGCTGTTTTTCATGTGTTTTTCAGGCTTGGAGAAAGACCAAGTATTTTTGACAGCTGCATGCTAAACTGCAATATATGCTTGGTGCAGGTCACGTTTGCATTTCTTCACTTGTGTTTTTACTCAATGTGTAAAAGAAATATGAGCATAGAGAGGTTCAGAAAACATGTAGCATGCTGAGTAATGGTAGTCTTCTTTCATGTATGTCATTCCACTTACCCTGCTTTGTAGATTTCACAGGAAGAAAAAGCAGAGAAGTGGAGGAAATGGTATTCAGGATTCCTTCCATGGGACCCTTGTTGCTGTAATTGTGTATGATGGAAAATGCTCTGAGCTCTGGGTCATACATGGTAGAAAGAACTTCTGGGCATGGGGACACACATGCACATGTGTTGTAGTGAATAGACTGTAAATTAGTAGAGAAGACTGTTAATCTGGCAGTCAGTTCAACATATCTTAAAGCTTTGACTACACGATATTTTAATACCAGGAAATGAGACACAGAATTTAATAAATGTTCATTTCATGAGGCTGCCATAATAGAACTTTCCTGCCTTCACCTACCCATCCCCACAGATGTAACATTTTTTCTTTGCCATTGAAAATGAAAAAATAATGACTTTGAAAATCCCTTCAAAATGTTTCTGGTGAGTCTCAATTTGTTCTTAGATCTTACAAATAATATTTCAAATCACGGTGGTTAGTTTTCTCTTATCATGGTTAAAGATCAACGTGATAAATATCTAGATTTTAAATTCTGATGTAATCTCCAACCTTCCTAATTATTTCAACTTTAAAAGATATTTTTGCTCTGTACAGTTAAGGCATAGTTTCTGAGGAAGCGTCATTAAGAAATTGTTATCTTTGGGGGCACCTGGGTGGCTTAGTCTGTTAGCTGTCTGCCTTCAGCTCTGGTCATGATCCCAGGTTCCCGGGGTCCTGGGATCAAGCCCTGCATCAGGCTCCCTCCTCAGTAGGGAGCCTGCTTTTCCCTTTCTACCCGCCCCCGCCCCCTCGTCACCATGCCCTCCCTCACTATCTCTCTCTCTCAAATAAATAACTAAAAATTTAAAAACAGAAAAAGATACTGTCATCTTTTCAATCTACTGCTTGCTTTTATGTTTGAAGCCCTATTAGTAAAACTTAATACATCGCACAAGATTCTCTGTATCTTTTTTTAGTATGTTCCTCCTGCCAAGCTTTCTCTACTCTACCTTTGACCCTTGTTCATTATACCTATCCTTCGCAGTCTATCTCTATCATGAAATCTTTCCCACGATGTTCACTGTAATGAAGCTCTTTGATTTCCTCTAGTACTTAGTCTGTTTCACGTCGTTTGGATGTTATATGTTAACTTACATTAATTTTTGAAGTGGATCCAGTGTGGTATAATGGAGCCTCCCCAGGAATATGTGTGGCATAATAGAGTGAGGTAGATTTCATTTGAGAACTAGCTCTGTCATTTTCTAACTCTTTGGCATTAGGCAAATTATTATTATTATTGTTCTTTAAAAATTTTATTTATTTACTTATTTTAGAGAGAGAAAAAGAGAGTGTGTGAGCAGCAGGAGGGGCAAAAGGGGAGGGAGAAGGACAGGGGGAGAATGCTAGGCAGATTGCACTGATAATGGAGCTGGATGTGGGGCTTGATCTCATGACCCTGAAATAATGACATGTGCCCAAACCAAGAGTTGGACACTTAACTGATTCAGCCACTCAGGTGCCCCTAGGCAAATTACTCTGTGGGTTTTAGTTTTTTCATGTGTCAAATGGAACTACTGTTCAACTTTAGAGTTATTAAAAATTATAGCTAATATGCTGGATAAATGTTTAGCACAAATGCTGGAATATACTGAGCATGTGCTCAGTAAATGTCAATAGTAGTTTTTATTCCTATTGTTCTATATTTCTTACAGCTCCCAATATAATACTAAGCATGTGGTAAGGACTCTTAAGTATGGTTCAGGGCTAGGTCATTTAAATAGCTCCTGAAATCCTATCGCTTTTATGAAGGCTTCCTGTTGGCTCTGTTCTGTCAGAACTACAAAACTTTCAAGGCTTCTCTAGACTGTTCTTTCTGTTCCCATTATCTGTAAGGGGAGCCTTTGGTATGTATTCTGAAGTGGCTTCCAAAGCGGTGATTTGAAGGATTTATTTATTTATTTTTGAGTTATGTTTTGGATTGATCCCTACATTTTTCTAAACGTCAGCAGCCGGGATTGTAATAAATAAAGGATTTTTCAGATATGTCAATGCAGTATGTGAAACACATAGAATAAAATCTCAGCCAGTTTGAGCTTCAGATGAATAAATTATTTTGCCTAACTAAATTCAGTTCAACAGACCTTTATTAGTGTATCTCCTATGTGCCAGGCATTTTATAGTTATTGGATATACAAAGATGAGTAAGACATGGTTTCTGCCTTTGAGTTTACTCTTGGGTGAACAAGAGACACAAAAACAGATCATTTCAATTGATGATTAGTTGTAAGATGGAGGTGAGGGTGGAGCTCTGTGGGATCACAAAGGGAGGGTGGTTGAGGGGGAAAGAGATGAGCCTAAATTTGTGGTGTCTATCAGAGGACAAATGGGTTGATCCACTTGATTCAGGGACAGAGATCTAACTCAAAGTGGCTTCAGTATTTATGGGAATTTATTGCCTGCAAAATTCCCAGGTAGGTTTGGCTCCAAGTGATGCTTGATGCTTTGGCTCAAACCGTGCCTTCCATGACCCTCTTTTAATTATGCCTTTGTAAAAACCAAAAGGCCTCTGTGATTCCAGACTTTAACCTCCTCACATACTATTCCTAAGGGGGAAGAGTAAATTTTTCTCTAGTTCTAGCTGAACTTAGAGATTTAATTTTGCATATTGACTATAAAATTATATCTATCCCCAAACCAGCCACTGTGATTAATGAGATACAAATTGGTTTGGATAAGTCAGGACCTACCCTCAAGCTTAGAATGAAGTCAGTCTCATTCAAACTTCATGGCCAAAGATAGGAGGAGAGGAGAATGGATGACCAAGAGGCTGCCAGCAAATGTGCACTAGACCTGGGAAAATGAGTACAAGATTTTTTTGGGAAAGGTAATAATATAAGCAAAATCAATGAAGCATACACCATCATGATGTATGTGAGAAACAGCGAGTCATTGAATATTAATACAATGTGTAGTAGAGACAGGCTTTCTTTGCTGTTCTTTCTCTAGCTCCTCTAGGAGCTAACCCTAGGTGTAGGGTTAGGTTATGTACTTGAGACCTTTCTTGATTCTTGAGAAAGGTTTGTATCGCTGTATACTTTCCTCTCAGGACTGTCTTTGCTGTGTCCCAAAGATTTTGAACAGTTGTGTTTTCATTTTCACTTATTTCCGTGAATTTTTTCAGTTCTTCTTTAATTTCCTGGTTGACCCATTCGTTCTATAGTAGGGTGCTCTTTAGCCTCCATGTATTTGAGTTCTTTCCAACTTTCCTCTCGTGATTGAGTTCTAGCTTCAGAGCACTGTGGTCTGAAAATATGCAGGGAATGATCCCAGTCTTTTGGTACTGGCTGAGACCTGATTTGTGACGCAGGATGTGATCTATTCAGGAGCATGTTCCATGTGCACTAGAGGAGAATGTGTATTCTGTTGCTTTGGGATGGAATGTTCTGAATAGATCTATTATGTCCATCTGGTCCAGTGTGTCATTTAAGGCCTTTATTTCCTTCTTGATCTTTTGTTTGGATGATCTGTTCATTTCAGTGAGGGGGGTGTTAAAGTCCCCTACTATTATTGTATTATTGTCAGTGTGTTACTTCGATTTTGTTATTAATTGGTTTATGTAGTTGGCTGCTCCCATGTTAGAGGCATAGATATTTAAAATTGTTAGATCTTCTTGTTGGACAGACCCTTTGAGTATGATATAGTGTCCTTCCTCATCTCTTATTTAAGTCTTTGGCTTAAAATCTAAATTATCTGAAATAAGGATTGCCACCCCAGCTTTCTTTGTCTGTCCATTAGCATGGTAAATGGTTTTTCACCCCCTCAGTTTAAATCCGGAGGTTTCTTTGGGTCTAAAATGAGTTTCTTGTAGGCAGCATATCAATGGGTCTTTTTTTTTTTTTTTTTTTAAATTCATTCTGATATGCTCTGACTTTTGATTGGGGCATTTAGCCCATTTACATTCAGGGTAACTATAGAAAAGTATGAATTTAGTGCCATTGTATTGCCTGTAAGGTGACTGTTACTGTATATTTTCTCTGTTCCTTTCTGGTCTTCTACTTTTAGGCTCTGTCTTTGCTTAGGGGACCCCGTTCAATATTTTCTGTAGGGTTGGTTTGGTGTTTGCAAATTCTTTTAATTTTTGTTTGTCCTGGAATCCTTTTATCTCTCCTTCTATTTTCAGTGACAGCCTGGCTGTATATAGTATTCTTGGCTGCATATTTTTCTCATTTAGTGCTCTGAATATATCATGCCAGCCCTTTCTGGCCTGCCAGGTCTCTGTGGATAAATCTGCTGCCAATCTAGTATTTCTGCCCTTGTATGTTAACAGACTTCTTATCCTGAGCTGCTTTCAGGATTTTCTTTGTCTCTAAGACTTGTAAGTTTTACTATTAGATGATGGGGTGTGGACCTATTTTTATTGATTTTGAGGGGGGTTCTCTCTGCCTCCTGATTTTGATACTTGTTTCCTTTACCATATTAAGGAAATTCTGTCCTATAATTTGCTCCAATATACCTTCTGCCCCCCTCTCTCTTTCTTCTTCTTCTGGGATCCCAATTATTCTAATATTGTTTTGTCTTACGGTATCACTTATCTTTCGAATTCTCCCCTTCTGGTCCAGTAGTTGTTTGTCTCTCTTTTGCTCAGCTTCTCTATTCTCTGTCATTTGGTTTTCTGTATCAGTAATTCTCTCTTCTGCCTCTTTAATCCTAGAAGTAAGAGTCTTCATTTTTTTATTGCACCTCATTAATAGCTTTTTAAAATTTCAACTTGGTTAGATTTTAGTTCTTTTATTTCTCCAGAAAGGGATTTTATTTCTCCAGAAAGGAATTCTCTTTATCATAGAAGATAAAAATATCTTCTATGCTTTTGTCAAGCCCAGTTAGCATCTTCATCATTATGAACTCTGGTTCTGACGTCTTACTGATGTCTCTATTGATTAGGTCTCTAGTGGTCAGTATTCTCTCTTGTTCTTTTTTTTTAAAGTGAGTTTTTCCACCTTGTCATTTTATCCAGTTAAGAATAGATGAATGTGAGAACAACATACTAAAAGGGTAGCAAGGACCCCAGAAAAATATACACTAACCAAATTTGAAGAGATCTGAAACTAGGGGAGAAGAAAGGAGAATAAAACTATCTATCTATCTATCTATATATATAAAAGAATGTTTAGACTGGGGAATAGAACTGAGGAACACACTTGATTTTGAGTGTATTTTGGTCTGTTAAAGGAAACTGTCTTCCAAAATTTTAAAGAAAGAAAAACTTATATACATACAAAAATAAGGGTGTATATGATGAAGGGATGGAATATGACTGTGAAGATGAAAATTAAAAAAAATTCTTCCAGAATGTGGTTGATTTTCTGTTCCTAGAATTGCTGCTCTTCTTCTCTTCTATCTCCTGTTGAGTTTGTAGATGTTCAGAATGGTTTGATAACTATCTAGCTGAACTCCTGGGACCTAATGATATTTCAGTCTCCTACTTCTCTGCCATCTTGCTTCCTCTCGAGACTTAGAAAATAAGTTATAAAAAATAATGTGATGGGGTATTTGCTGCTTGCTGGATTAGTTTCTATACATTACTTCATTTAATTCTCACAATAGCTAACTAAAGTAGGTATGCCATCTTGCAGATAGGGAGACTTGAGCCGAAGTTCATAGCCAATAATTGGTGGAGCTGGACTCAAACCCTGATTATCTGATTGTAGAGGCAGCTCACATGGACATTACAGTATAGTTACACTCCTCTATGTTGCTAGAGTCTCAGGAAATAAGACTTTATATAGTATTATGCTATGGAACCGAGTTTTCTCTGGGGCCCAAGTTTTCTTCAAGCTCTAATTCTTTGTCATACCATGCTAAGGCACTGGTTGTCAAACCTTAGCATGCATCAGATAGCCTCTAGAGTTTGGTAAAACCTCGAATTGCTTGAACCCTAATACCAGAGTTTCTGATTTAGGAGATCTAGAGCGGAATCATAGAATTTGCATTTCCAAGAAGTTTCTAGATGATGCTGATGCTGGTGATCTGGGAGCCATGCTTTGAGGACTACTTCTTTTAGGTCATTGGGAGTCTGAAAATTTGTGGTTCAGTGATATTCAATATATAGAAATGGACTCAAATTTCATTGGTACTTCTGCTTGGAAATATACATGTTCTGACCTCACTTTCTTTAATGATACAGAGATTAAGAGTACATTTTGGTTGCAGTAATATTCTCCCCCATAGGTCAGGGTCATTGCATACATTTTTCATTAATTTGATTTCTTTGTCTCTTTGATTCTTGCTTATTAAGATTAAATTTATTGTTCTTCTCCATGGTCCCATTCAATTTGCTAATGCTCAGTTCCCTCCCAATTGTTAAGAATGTGAATTTGTATACAAAATGTATACATTTAAACACTGTATTTCATTTGTCTACAGTTTTATTGTGAAAAATTTTAAAAACTAGAAAAAGTAACACGAACATCCATATTTCCATCATTTAGAGTCAACAGTTGTAAATATATATGTATATGTTTATATATATATATAAACACAGAGATTTAGTTTGATGAGCCACTTGAAAGTGAAGATACAGATATTGTGCTACTTCACCCATAAATATTATAACACACATCTCCCAATAAGAACATTCTCTTACATAATCATAATACCATGAGCACACTTAAAAATTAATAATTCCTATTTTTTTTCTAACGTGCAGTCATATTCCAGTTTCCCCAGTTGTTCCAGTTGTCTTCTATACCTTGTTGTTTATTAGTTCCTGGATCCAATCAAATGAAACTAAAATTTAAGATTTAGCAATGCTGATGGATCTTTAGGTTCAGATAAATCCTGTGTTATTTAAGATACAGATGTTTGATTGCAATAACAAAGACACAAACTTAATGATGGTTTAAATAAGGAAGATGTTTATTTCTGTCATTATTTTTAAAAGATTTTTTATATGTTTATTTGACAGACAGAAATCATAAGTAGGCAGAGAGGCAGGCAGAGAGAGAGAGGGGGAAGCAAGCTCGCTGCCAAGCAGAGAGCCTGATGCGGGACCCGGTCCTAGGACCCTGGGATCATGACCTGAGCCGAAGGCAGAGGCCCCAACCCAGGCGCCCCATTTCAGTCATATTTAACCACCTGGAGATAAAGTAGTCCTGGGCTTTAGTGGGTGAAGGCGGGCCCTATTGTCCTCTGTATGTGGCTTCTATCTCTGAGGCCTGTCAAGATAGCTGTGTTATCTCCACCAATATTCTGGGAAGAGTGGAGGGGAATGTTCTGAGAGATTATCTATCTTTAGCTAGAGATTTTAGCATTTGGTAAATGAAAATAATGTACTTAAATAAGTACTAAATAAGTACTTAAATAAGTACTAAAATAGTGTACTTAAAATTAGACCACTTCTGAATAATTTAAAAATTGGGGAATGTATTCCCCCAAATTATTGATATACAGTAATCTGATAACTTCATTAGTTTATAATTTAAAATTGAAACTGCTTATATTGCCCCTTAGGGAAAAGATTAACTATGACATTTTTGTGATGGATAGTGGTAAATGGAAACCATTTTATTTATAAAGAAAAAGTCACCTAATTTCCTCTAATTTTTCTTTAGGTCGAGATTTAATTTGTATCCAGTCGATGGATGGGATGCTGATGGTATTTGAGCAGGAAAGCTATGCTTTTGGGAGATTTCTCCCTGGTTCTCTTTTACCTGGGCCACTTGCTTACAGTTCCCGTACAGATTCCTTCATTACTGTCTCTTCCTGCCGACAAGTGGAAAGTTACAAGTAAGTTTGGATGTTGAATATTTGGAATCATGACTCTTGGTACGTTGCTGGTTAATTCTTTTTCACAAAAAGCTTGAATATTACAAATGAAAAAAGACTGGTTTCTGATAAAATGTAATTGCGGTGACTTAGAGGATATCATTCACATATTGTAACATATTTGCTAGTACAGAGATTGACAGAAAGGATTTGAAGTGAGGCAGACCTGGATTGGAATCCTAATTTTGCTACTTGAAGCTGTTGGATGGTCAGTGTCCTTATCCTGGTTGTAATGGAGATAATAATGCTAATTTTGGGGGCGGGGAGTGCTTTTAAAAAGTTTTTAATTAGTTTCAGTTACAGTGTAGTGATTCAACAATTCATGCATCGTCAGGTGCTCATCACAAGTACACTCCTTAATCCCCATCACCTATTTCACCCATCCCCCTACATCCCTCCCCTCTCGTAACCATTGGTTTGTTCTCTGTAATTAAGAGTCTGTTTCTTGATTTGTCTCTCTCCTTTTTTCCCTTTGCTCATTTGTTTTGTTTCTTCAATTCCACATATAAGGGAAGTCATATGGTATTTTGTCTTTCCCTGAATGATTTATTTCATTTAGCATTATACTTCCTAGCTCCGTTTTTTATGGCTGAATAACTTTCCATTGCAACTGTGTGTTGTATGTGTGTGTATCATGTCCTTTTTTATGCATTCAATAATAGAGGGACACTTGGGCTGTTTCCATATCTTGGCTATTGTAAATAATGCTGTAAACATAGGAGTGCATGTATCCCTTTGGATTACTGTTTTTGTATTCTTTAGGTAAATATCCAGTAGTGCAATTGTTGGATCGTAGGATGTTTCTGCTTTTGTTTTTTTTTTTTTTTTTTTTTGAGAGAGAGAGGACGTGGGGAGGGGTAGAGGGAGAAGGAAAGGGAGAGAATCTCAAGCAGACTCCACATCCAGCATGGATCCTGATGAAGAACTCAATCTCATGACCCTGAGATCATGACTTGAGCTGAAATCAAGGATCAGATGCTTAACAGACTGAGCCACCTAGGCGCCCCAGGGTAGTTCTGGGTAGTTTCACTTTTTTTTTTTTTTTTAAACTTTTTGAGGTACTGTTTTACAGAGTGGCTGCACCAGTTTGCATTTCCACCAACAGTGCAAGAGGGTTCCTTTTTCTCCACATTCATGCCAACACCTGTTGTTTCTTGTGTTGTTGATTTTAGCCATTCTGATAGCTTTGAGGTGATAATCTCATTGTAGTTTTGATTTGCATTTCCCTGATAGTAAGTGGTGATGAACATCTTTTCATGTGTCTGTTGGTCATCTATATGTCTTCTTTGGGGAAATGTCTGTTCATGTTTTCTGCCCATTTTGTAATTGGATTATTTGTTTTTGGGTGTTGAGTTTTATACGTTCTTCATAAATTTGTATACTCACCCTTTATTGGTTATGTCATTTGCAGATATCTTCTTCCATTCCGTAGGTTGCCTTTTCATTTTGTTTCCTTTGCTCTGCAGAAGCTTTTTTATTTTCATTTTCATTTATTTATTTATTTTTTTATAAACATATAATGTATTTTTATCCCCAGGGGTACAGGTCTGTAAATTGTCAGGTTTATACACTTCACAGCACTCACCATAGCACATATCCTCCCCAGTGTCCATAACCCCACTCCCACTCTCCCAACCCCCTCTCCCCCCAGCAACCCTCAGTTTATTTTGTGAGATTAAGAGTCACTTATGGTTTGTTTCCCTCGCAATCCCATCTTGTTTCATTTATTCTTCTCCTACCCCCCTAACCCCCCATGTTGCATCTCCACGTCCTCATATTAGAGAGATCATATGATAGTTGTCTTTCTCCAATTGACTTATTTCACTAAGCATGATACCCTCTAGTTCCATCTGTGTTGTTGCAAATGGCAAGATTTCATTTCTTTTGATGGCTGCAACATACAAAAGAAACTAGACCACTTTCTTATATCATACACAAAAATAAATTCAAAATGGATTAAAGACCTAAATGTGAGGCCTGAAACCATAAAAACCCTGCATGAGAACATAGGCAGTAACCTCTTTGACATCAGCTGCAACAACTTCTTTTCTAGATATTTCTCCTGAGGCAAAGGAAACAAAGGCAAAAATAAAGTACTGGGACTAGATCAAAATAAAAAGCTTCCGGACTTCAAGGGTTTTGAGTTTTTGGAGGGTGTGTTTTTTGTTGGAAGGGGTAATGGGGAAAAGCAAGTACAAATTCATGCTGGGGAAAGAAATAGACTTGGAGGATTACAATATCTTCAGTAACTTTATTGTTCTTTTCTTACTGATGGCAACACTTAGAACTTTAAACATCTAAGAACACTTCATTATAGCTTTTCAGTTTTTGGTTGTATGATTTTTCCCAAGGCAGGAAGAAAATATAAATTCATCAGGCAACACCTATAAGTTTTTGTCTTCAAGTTTCAGTATTGTGCATATAGCAAGTTAATGCAGTATTCCCTTCACCTTTGTAAGTGGCAATCTACCTTTTGTGAATTGGTGTCAAAATATCTTTGATTCAAAACCCTAGACATGAGCAAGTGTTTGTGACTAAGTAGAAGTTAACTGACGGAGGTACTGTGTCATTATATCATATTCCTTCTTTAACTTCTATGGCTCTTGTCCAAAGGAGACGAATGA
Organism: Meles meles; assembly: GCF_922984935.1. NCBI lineage: Eukaryota > Metazoa > Chordata > Mammalia > Carnivora > Mustelidae > Meles > Meles meles. The sequence continues at coordinate 44,724,323 of NC_060075.1, read as the reverse complement.
ATTGTGGCATTGCTACTGGTAAGAAATAAAATACGCTTATTTTGGGAGGTTGAGAAAAATATCTATATAACTCATTCAAGCCTGCCAAAGATTAAGCAATATTGAGGAGTTCTGCTTTTCAGCTTTCCACCCAGTTCCGTGCCTCAACTCCTGCCAAGTAGGGATACTGGCAGTGCTACATTGGGGTCACAATAGAAAGATTTGAATGCTCCATGACTTACTCTTTGAAATATGTGCATAGGAATTAATTTGGTAATAACTCCAGGAGTGACTGGATAAGGAAACAATGTGTAGGTTTCCTTAATGTGTAAGTTTAATCTCAGAGAAGCTCACCCTCTTTGAACTGTGGTAATTTACCAACATACCAATCTATTAAATCCATCTCCATCTAGGACTAAAAATGTATGCCTTATCCATTATGTGGATCTTTAATAATGGTAAAAATGCATGGGATATGTGATTATTTATGAAATGATGACAATTAAGAGGACTTATAACATTAAATAGTATATTATATTTATATATGCTTTCAAGTTTAATAGATTAAATTAAATGATAATCACTCGGGCAATTTAAGGTTGGAGGAAACATGAAAACTGCAGGTTTGTTCTTTTGAGGCTTCGTCTATTTATAATCAGTTAATAGAATGTAATCAGTTAATAGAAAAAGCTTTTAAGACATAATTTATTTTCATTTTTGATATTGATATTTAATTACCTTTAAACAAGCTCAATTATAATCAGATAGGAACTAGCAACGCTGTGGATCTCAAACTTCAGTACAAGGATCACTTGGGCAACCTGTTATAAAATGCACATTTACAGATTCCCAGTTACTGGTACACTAGATTTTGATTTAGTAGGTTTAGGGACCCAGAAATCATTATTGCAGCAAACACATGCTCAAGGCAATTCTAATTTAGAAACACACTTTGAGTGTTGTTTTCTATTGAAGTGAGAAAATTGTTTGCCCTTTTTTGGTGGGGGATGTAGGGGCTTAGATAACACCATTCTCTTAGCATTGTTTGTCCTAATTTTGGATTAGCTTTTATTCTCTTTTTCTTTCCTTTACTTGTCAGAATTATTTGGTCAGTAAACCCTGACCTTTTTACTTTTTTCCCTTGTATTCAGCATTTACTTCCCATTTCCATTGACATTCAGGGCTTTATCTCCTCACTTGGATTTCTGGTTTTCTTACTTCTTATCTAGACTTTGAAGGATCCTTCTCACATCTATCCTTTTAAAATAACCCGATAAAGTGAGAATAATTTTTGTTGCCCTTTAAAAAGTTGAAACCTTTATATATTGACATTCAGTGCTCCTTACAATCCAGTCCCATGCTACCTTTATTAATGTGGTTGTTCAGATTTGGAAGGGACTTTTAAAGTTAACTGGTTCAATCATCCTCCTTTATTTTACCCCTGTGATACATTATTGCCTAAAACTCTGATTTCCAAATATCCTATTGCCTTCTTGTATTCTGCTGAAATATTTCACAGTATGCCTTGTGTTATCAGGTTCCTGAGAGCAGAGTCTGTCTTAAACATCTGTTCACTAACTTAATAATTTAGTTCATTTATTCAACTATTCATTCAGGAAACATTTTTCAAGAGGCTTCTCTGTGTCACACACTTGTGCCAGGTACTGGAAGTGGAGAGTCAAGTAAGAGCTGTGTCTTGTCCTCAAGCAGTATGCAAAGAAGGGTGGGAGGTAGCAAGTCAATCAACTGTATCAGGTCATTGTGATAGAGGCTATAGAGAGCTGTGCACGAGATCCTGAGGAGGCCTACTGTGGGCCCCCTCAATAAGAGTTCGGTGGAAGGAGGCTCCCTGAAGAAGTATACCTGCCAGGAGCTTTATTTTCTCCTGTATTTATTATACACATCTTGCCCTGTACCTCTACATGTACCCAGTACATTGCTAAGTAGATAAGCCACTTTAAAGAAGTATTTTTAAATTATTTATAGAGTTTCATTGACAATATTTTTAAAAGAATATTGTGTTCTGGGGCGCCTGGGTGGCTCAGTGGATTAAGCCGCTGCCTTCGGCTCAGGTCATGATCTCAGGGTCCTGGGATCGAGCCCCGCATCGGGCCCTCTGCTCTGCAGGGAACCTGCTTCCTCCTCTCTCTCTGCCTGCCTCTCTGCCTACTTGTGATCTCTCTCTCTGTCAAATAAATAAATAAAATCTTAAAAAAAAAAAAAGAATATTGTGTTCTTCACCAACCTTAGGCTCTGGCCAAACTGAAATATCTGTTTTCCATGTATGTTTAGGCCTTTTCTCTCTCTCTTCTTTTGCTCATGCTGTACTCTATTTGAAGTTTTTCCTTTCTTCTCTGTATATGAAAATTATATCTGGAAGCCTCGCTGGTCCCCTGCTCCTCTTTCTGACCTAGCCACAAGTAACACCTCCTCCTCCTTAATTTCACAGAGTAGTTTTTTGCTCTTTCCACAAGTACTAGTCACACTTTAAGTGATATCACATATTTGCTTGTTTTTCTCCTTGATAGGGCTAACTGCTCCTTAATGGTAGAATTGTACCTTGCCAAATGGAGATGTTTAACAAGAACTTGATGAAAGAGTGAAAAGTTTGTAAGGAAAGCTATTTTGCTACTGGCATCTTTCAATGAAAAGGATTCTTCCTGGCATAGCTAAGAATGTTTTAGCTTTACTTGTAATAAACATAGTAATGCTTTGTATCCAGAGAGCTTCCATTTCTAGTAGAGTTTTCTGGGTTAAATATCAAGTTTCCAAGATCTCTTGGTACCTTTGAGGTGACAATTATGTTTCATTTGAAAATAAATGATTCTGGAAGGTTTAGTTTTTTGCTCTGTGACACCTCAACCCATTTTTAGTTCCTTCATGCTGTTTTTACGATGTGATATGGAAGAGCACTAAATTATATGGCTGAGTTTGTCATTGGTGTTCCACAGGACATGTTATGCATTTGTGGCTATTGGGTCTAAATAGTGCTACCATTCACCTAGACTTGCTGTATTTGTGCTTAGTGCCTTTCTGTTGAGAAACACACATGACATGCTCTTTCATGAAATCTTATTACACTGGACCTGATTATTCTTTCAGCAGTCTCAATAAGGGAATTTTATTCTTTAGCTTATATCACTGAACATTTCAGTGGTAAGAAAAAAAAAAACCCAAGTGTTTTCTTTATTTCAGAATTTCCAAGTTTGCCTAGAATTGTTTGGTTTTGGAAGTAGGTTTGCATGTACATTATTGTTCACAGTAAAGAGGACTTAAGGAAGAACTATAAAATAGATGCTATTATAAGTTTGTCATCATCTAAATTTGCTGTCAGTTATATTTAGTAATAAAATACTCTTCTGAGTTGTCTTCCAGGAATGCAGCGGTCTGGATTTGGAAATCAGGAGTCAATTTTGGCTGTGTCTCTGCCTGCTGTTTTGATGTTAATGAGGCCACTTTAGGGGCTCACTTATTCCTGGATGATATAATAATGCTTTGTAGTTCTATAAGAAGGTTCAAACAGCTCAAAGCTTTGGATTTTTACAACAATCTCATTAATATCCATATCATCCTCTAGTAGGTTGGTGTGTGCAGGAAATGAACTGCCTATGTAATTAATTGCCCGGGGTTGGATCCATAGCAGGCCCAGCTCTGGGATGATGTTTTAGTCACCAGTGCATACTATTTCTGTTACTGTGTCCTGGTAAGAGTGAAATAATCCTATCTGAAGGTTGGAATGTGAGGTAGGTCTAGTTATTTGGCAGGGTGGAGACAGAGGAATTTTGTAGATCAGTCTCAAATGGTATGGAGACATTTGCTATAGCTGCCCATGGGATTTCTTAGCATGGTTTTACAAGGCCGAGAGCTTCACCCTCCTACCTTTTTTGTCTCATTTCCCATGACTCATTCCTCCTTGCCACGCATTTCTCCTAAACTTCTGTCGTGGCCTTTCATGTCTTTTTTTACTACTTGTGTTTTCATGTGCTTTTGGCCTTGCCATAATGCCTCTACATCTTTACCAGAATGAGTGTTCACTCATTCTTTAAAACCTGGCTTTCTCCTCCTGAACCCATACTAAAACATGTATATTTCCTCCATCTCAATTACTTGTTTCTGCCACCATGTTCCCTAGGAACCATGTACATACCTCCTATTATTAGCACAGAACACTCTTAGGTATATTAGATGTATTAGATCACTGCTGTATATTTATTGAGTTGATGAAAAATTCATATACATTTGGCTTTCATATTAACCATAAGACTGATTTTCAGTTGAGTACCTTGCAAAGTCTATCTTAATTCATGGCCATTTTGCATCCAACTGCAATTAAAGGCATTTTTTTTTTAACCAAGTATTCCTGATTGAGATAGTTTAAGAGTTGGTATATGACATTTGAATACCAGTGTACATTGTAGTGCTTATTTACATATTCTACATTGCTTTTATTCATTTAGGTCGCTGATTTTTACACTTTCGGATATCTTTCTCTTAGACAATATGAGATGTCCAAATATATTTACTGATTTTCCTTTTAGCTATGGAAGAACAATGCAAGAGTTTTGATTCAATAGGAAAGAAAGGAGTTTATGAGTCTGAATTTTCTTCAGAGTAGGATTATTACATCAACAATATACCACTAATTAATGGGAAATAAGGGAATTTAAAATTTATTGACCAAGTTAATAATTTCTAGATTGAATTATATTTGTAAATTGTTTTTAAGAATGATTTAAGCTAAAGGTTACTAATGAAATAAAAGCTATCAAACACTTACAGAAAGTCATAATGTCCATAATGCCCCTTATTGAAAACTTAATAAATACCAAAAACTACTAGGTGATTGATCTCTCTTTATATGTAAATCTGTGTTGTCTGTTTATTGATCTATTGGGTACCTAATATATGCCAGATACTATAACAGGAACTAAATTATTTTTAAATTCTTTTAACTATGTTTGAATTAGAGATTATTATTCCCGAGTTTTAGATGGGGAAGATAAGACACAGTGATTAATTTGCCAATGAATAAGTGGGTTAGCTAAGGACTAAACTGTGGTCTTCTGGGTGTCATAGAATATCTGTTAACAATGTCTACATCTGGCTGCTTTGCATGATTTACTTTTTTTCTATGTGGTGTTTTGGTTCAGGATCTTTCTTGAATATTGTTGTTTGTTATATAAAATTCTAACAGAAATGCTTTGATAGTTGGCAGAACTATTTTCCCAATATTGAATTTTGGGAGATGGTTATAATTTCTTTATCATGACAGTTTTACATAGTTTCATGTCACAGTGTTATTCAATAAGAACTTAGTCTTAAGTTACAGTTTTTAAAACTAAGAAAAAAGTAACTCATAAGTTTATAGATTATGTGCTTTTAAAGTTTAAGATTATTTAATTATAAAATCACTTATAATTATTCATATCTTTTAAACAGGTACCAAGTACTTGCTTTTGCAACAGATGCAGATAAAAGACAGGAGACTGAACAACAAAAACTTGGTTCTGGAAAAAGACTTGTTGTAAGGCCTTTTTTTAATTTACAAAAATTTCAGTAATGTCATATTTAACCACCAATTTTTTTTTTCAGAATAAAAATTCTTGGGAAGAAGTTTTAAAAAAATACTTATTTTAGCTATTTTTCTTTTCTATGTTATGATTCTATCAATGGGCAAAAATTTAGTTGGCTATTATTGGGCAATGGAGACACATGCCTGGTCCTGTTATAATTTATTAGATTATAAAGTTGCATCACTAGAATTCTAAATGTTCAGATGAGGTCACTTTTAACTAATGTGATTATAAACTGACATAGCAGAGAGACAAAAATTAAAAAAACAAAACAAAACACCTTTATCCATTCATCTGCCATCAGAAAGGATGAATAGCCAACATTTGCATCAACATGGATGGAACTGGAGGAGATTATATGGAGTGAAATAAGTCAAGCAGAGAAAAGACAATTATCATATGGTTTCACTTATTTGTGAAGTGAAGGACATTAGGAGAAGGAAGGGAAAAATGAAGGGGGAGAAATCAGAGGGGAAGAGGAACCATGAGAGACTATGGACGCCAGGAAACAAATAGAATGTTTTGGGGGTGGGGTCGGGGAGATATAATAGCCCGGTACTGGGTATTAGGGAGGACACATATTCCATGGAGCACTGGGTGTTATATCCAAACAACGAATCATGGAACACTACATCAAAAACTAATGATGTACTGTATGGTGACTAACATAGCATAAAAACAACAACAACAAAACCTTTAATAGACAAAAATATTGATACAAGTAGACATGTGATTAAATATATAAGTAAAAGATAAAAAAATTTATAGCTTACAAAGATAAAATTGGCTCAGAGATAAAGGTGGACATTTGGTAACTTGAGAAATAGTTTGAAGAAAAATTGTAAATGATAAAATGAAAAAAATTATAAATGTAAATGTAAATGATAAATTGTAAAGGATAGAAATAGTTTGAAGAAAAAATATAAATAAAAAATTATAAAAGAAAAATTGTAAAATGATAAATTAGGGAATAGATGATGGTTATGAACTTTTTTTTTTTTTTAAGATTTTATTTATTTATTTTACAGACAGATCACAAGTAGGCAGAGAGGCAGGCAGAGAGAGAGAAGGGAGGAAGCAGGCTCCCTACTGAGCAGAGAGCCTGATGCTGGCCTCCATCCCAGGACCCTGAGATCATGACCTGAGCTGAAGGCAGAGGCTTTAACCCACTGAGCCACCCAGGCTTCCTGGTTATAAACTCTTTATCCTGAGAACCTCCATGGACAAGAAGGAAAAACAGAAGGAATTGAAAATTATAATGGAAATAGTAAAGTGTTTTTCAGATGGACACATATGAAAGAAACCACATGAAGAAATAATGTGGAATTTAGAGTACCAAGGTAGGAAGATTAGAGAAAACCAATTTTTTTGTATTAGGCTATAGAAATTAAGATAGGAAGGAAGGCTAACTTGAACAGAGCCAAGAATGAGATGAAAAAATATTTCTTAATAATAGTAAAAAGTGAAAGAGCACAGGATATACAAATATGACATACTTTTTCATTTGGACGCACATACTGATAACAGTTAAATCATAGACTTTGGAGTCAGTTTTTTTTTTTTTAAGGTTTATTTATTTATTTTTGAGAGAGAGGAGAGAGAGAGTACACATGTGAGTAGGGGGCAGGGCAGAGGGGGAGAATCCTCAAGCAGACTCCTCACCAAGCACAGAGCCAATGTGTGGTTGGGGCTTCATCTCACGACCCATGACCTGAGCTGAAACCAAGAGTTGGATGCTTAATGGACAGATCTTGAAAGCTATATTTATTACTGATTTTGAGCAAATTTGAGCAAGTTTGTTAACCTTGCTAAATCTCAGTTTTCTCAGTTGCCAAGTGGTGATAATATCTATTTTACAGTGTTGCCATTATATATGTATGTAGATAGATATATACATATCTGTATGTATATAGGTATATATATACATATATATATATATTTAGCACTTAGCGAAGTATCTAGATGATGAAGATGATATTGATAATGGTAGTCAAATTGTCCTTGACCTCCTCCTTAATCGTGGTTTTTTTCCATTTGTCCCTTATATTCTGCACTCCAACCACATGGGCATTTCATTGTTCCAGATATTCCATGGTTGTTCTTGATTCAAGGCTTCTGGACATATTTTTTATTTAGTCTGGAATACCCTTTACTTATTAATTGTACATGTTTATTGGTACTGCTCTGTGCCTTACACTGAGGATATATCCCGAAGGCAATTATAGTTGAGTGATTTTCCCATTCTCCTTTAATTAATAAGTAGAGTAAGAAATGGCAGTAAAACTTCCTTTCATTACACCACAATCACTTGGCAGGACTGTGTTGCCATGGAACATTAAGTCTATTGCAGAGAAACAAAATTTTACCCATTGGAATGCTTTTAATAAAGTAGTTGTGGGAAGGCAGTTAAAAGCTGCCTATGTTACTCAGAGCTACCTCTTAACTATTTGTTGATTTCTAGTTTAATTCTTTTGTGGTCAGGGAAATACTTTCTATGACTTTGAATTCTTTCAGATGTTTTGATATTTGTTTTATAGCCTAGAAAATGGTCTACCTTGGTAAATTTCATTGAGCACAGGAAAAGAATGTCCATTTTTTAGATGTTCTTGGGTGTCCTATAGATGTCAGTTAGATTGGATGACAGCATTGTTCAGATCTTCTATATCCTTATTAGTTTTTTTTCCTTTTTAACGAATTTCTGTTATTTATTCAGGGGAGGGGTATTGAAATCTGACTGTGGATTGTCTGTTTCTCCTTGAAATTTTGTCAGTCTGTTGCTTCTTGTATTTTGAAATTCTTTTAATAGGTACATAAACATTTAAGATTGTTATGTCTCATGATGAACGTATACCCTTTTCATTATCAAATAACCCTCTATCTTTTTGCTATGGTAACATTCTTCTTTTGGTGAGTGTTGTTCTGATATATCTATTTCCATCTTTTTACTTTTATCCAGTTTGTGTCTTTGTGGTGAAAATGCATTTCTTGTAAGCAGCACGTAGTTGGGTCTTGCTTTTTTGTTTAGTATGATATGCTCTGCCTTCTAATTTGTTTTGTAGACAATTTACATTTCATGTGATTATTAATATGGGTAGATTTAAGAATGTCACATGGCCATTTGATTTCTGTTTGTCCCATCTGTTCTTTGTTTCCATTTTCCTGTTTTTCTGCTTTCAAATTTTAGAGTTAGTTATTCAGTATTTTGTATGATTCCATTTTATCTTTGTTGGTTTATTAACCATAACTCCTTGTTTTGTTATTTTAGGAGTTGTTTTAGAGTTTATAGTATTTATCATGATCTACTCTCAGTGATATTACACTATTTCATGTATAAGAACCATACTTCTGTTTCTCAGCCTTTGTGCTTTTGTCTTATGCTATATTTTTATATACGCTGTAAACTCTATTACATTGTTACTATTTTTGTCTAAATGGCCAGTATCTTTTAATGTGATTTAAATGATAAGAAAAAATATATTTCCTCATGTGGTTACCGTTTCTGGTACTCTTCATTAATTTGTGTAGGCTGTATTTCCAACTGTGTCATTTTTTTTCCTCCTGAAGGACTTGCTATTACATTTCTTTCAGTGTGAGTCCACTGCTGATGAATTCTTTTAGCTTTTCTATGTCTCAAAATGTGTTTTTTGCTTTTGTGTTTGAAAATATATTCTTTGGAGGCGCCTGGGTGGCTCAGTGGGTTAAGCCTCTGCCTTGAGTTCAGGTCATGGTCTCAGGGCCCTGGGATCAAGCCCCGCATGGGGCTCTCTGCTCAGCAGGGAGCCTGCTTCTCTGCCCCCCTGCCCCCCCACCCCACCTTTCTGCCTACTTGTGATCTCTGTCAAATAAATAAATAAAATCTTAAAGAAAAGAAGAAAATATGTTCTTTGGGTGTAAGATTTCAGTTTGTCAGATTTTTCCCTCCCTGGCATTTTAAGAGGTGGCTCTTTCTTGCTCCCATTGTTTCTTTTTTTTTTTTTTTTAACTCTTAGAATGTTTATTAAATCGAACATTTACAAGAAGGATGAATGAATAAAAGTGAAAATTTTCAAGAAGTTTCAATGTGTAAGGGTTTATATTCAATTTCTTCTTTTTAAAATCTTCCCCTTTAAGATTATATCATAATGTGTGAAGCACTGGTGAGATCTATGTCACCAGAAATTCCCAGTTTGCTGATTTCCTGGAGATTTTTCATCCGATGATTGTACTGCAACAAGTGAGCATCATTGACCGCAACCTTGAAATGGTCAGATTCAACCAGCACTTGTATTTTGAATGGCTTACCACTTTCGAATGGGAAAATCGCCTGTCTTTCTTCCTTTCCCCAGATGTTATCCAGCTTTGTATTGCAAACAATGACTCTCTTGTTGTCCTCATTGAAGCGTGGGTTAAAGTGGAAAGCAACGTCATTCCCTCTCTTGAAATCTAAAGCAAATCTGTTTGCATTGGGCTTCGTTGTGCCCAGAATTGTTATCAGCATGCGAGGCATGACTCCTCTGGGCAAGGGCAGGTCATAAGGTACAGTCAGTGGTCCAGCAGGGATGCCAAAGGCACCAGCAGCGGGCTGGGCTCCAGGAGCACTTGGCTGTCCAGGAGGCGGGTAGGCCCCGGGCCCACTCGGTTGCCCAGGGTGGGCTCCTGATGCGGGTGGTCCAGGATAAGCAGGAGCTGTTGGGCCAGGGTACGTGCCTGGAGGTGCCTGTCCAGGATAGCCGCCAGGAGGGGCCTGTCTAGGGTAGCCGCCAGGAGGGGCCTGTCTAGGGTAGCCGCCAGGAGGGGCCTGTCCAGGATAACTGCCAGGAGGAGCTTGTCCAGGGTAGGCACCAGGATAGGAAGCCCCTGGATAGCCCCCTGCTCCAGCAGGCTGGTTTCCCCATTGACCAGGCCATCCTTGAGGGTTTGGGTTTCCAGACCCAGATAAAGCATCATTAAGTGAAAAACTGTCTGCCATTTTCCCGACGCCTCGGCGCTCGCTCGCTTGCTGCGGGGGCGGTATCTGGTGAGGTGCTGCGATCCCGCTCCCATTGTTTCTAATGAGAAATCTGCCTGCATTCTTATCTTTTGTTCCTCTCTTCATAATATCTTTCTTCTCTGACTGCTGTTCTGATTTTCTCTTACCACCTTGTTTAAGCAATTAGGCTATGATGTGCTTTGTGTGGTTTTCTTTATTTTGTGCTTGAGATTTGTAGAGCTTCTTGTATCTGTGAATTTATAGTTTTCATGAAAATTAAAAAATTTTTAATTCTTAATTCTTCAAACTTTCTTTCTTTTTTTTTTAATGTTCCATTTCTTCTCTCCTTTGGGGACTCCAGTTACACATACATTAGTCTACTTGAAATTATCCCGTAGCTCACAGATTTTATTTTCATTAAAACTTTTTTCTAATATGTTTTGGATAATTTTTGGCATGTTTTCAAGATTACTAATCTTTTCTCTATAATGTCTAATCTGGTGTTAATTCTCATGGTTTTCATCTTTATAAATAAATTTGGTTTCCTTTTTTTGTTATATCTTCTATGTCTCTACTTAACTTTTTGAAGATATAGAATACAATTATAATAATTATTTTAATGTCCTTGTTTTCTAATTCAAACACTTGCATCAGTTTTGAGTCAGCTTCAGTTGATTTATTTATCTCTTTGTGAATCATATTTTCTAATTTTTTTTTACATGTCTACGGATATTTTATTAGATGCCAGATATAGTCATTTTACTTTTGGGTGGCAGACATTTTTGTATTCCTATAACTGTTCTTGAGCTTTGGCCTGGGATGCAGTAATGGTATTTGCACAGTTTGATCCTTTTGGGTTGTTAGGACCAGAGCAGCACTCATCCTGAGGCTGCTTATTCTGGACTCAAGACAACACCCTTCTGAGTGCTCTGCTTAGCTTCCTTTGAATTATGAGGTGTTCCAGTGGCACCGGCAGTATTCCAGGTGGTATGAGTGCTGGGCGATGTTACTTCTAATATTTTGGGGTGGTTCTTTCCCTGGCTTTGGGTAGTTTCCTTACATGAATGTGCTGATAAGTACTCAGATGAATATTTGAGAGGATTCTTTATAGCTGTCAAAGTTCTGTCCCTGTGGTACTCTCCTGCTTTTGGCATGCTGTCTTGTGAAGTCAGCTGCTTTGGTTTCGCTGAACTCCCAGTGTTCATTTCCTCAATTCAGGGAATTTGCTGGGCCTTGCTTGGGTTCCTCCTCCCGGTGCCATGGCCTGAAAACTTTCTCACCGATAGAGCAGTCATACCACTCACCTCATTTGTTTTGTTTTCAAGGGATTGCTGTCCTTTGATGTCTGATATTCAGTGCCTTGCAAACTGGTGTTTCATATGTTTTGTCCATGCTGTATCGTTTCAGGTGGGATGGTAGTCTTTTTCCTATTACTCTGTCTTGGCTAGAAGTGGGAAAGTTTTTAAATAATTATTCTCAGTAAACTTCTGTGTTTTTTGAGACTCATTAATTTAGAATGTGATATATTTCTCTAAGGGGAAGTTATAGAGAATGGCACTCAGTACCTAGTGAATTGAAAGTGACTGGATTTCAGTCTGTAGCCTCAGAAACTTGTTTTGCCAATCCATTCTGAATGAAGTGTATCTGCCCAAGTTATAGACAGTGATTTTTTTTTTTCTTTCTTTCTTTTCTTTTTTTGGGCAAGGGAGAGAAGGGGGGGGGCAATAGGAGTGGGGAGAGAGAGGATCTTAAGCAGGCTTCAGTCCCAGCATGGAGCCTGATGTGGGGCTTGATCTCATGACCCTGTAATCATGACCTGAGCCGAAATCAAGAGTCGGAAACTTAACCAACTGAGCTACCAGGTATGCTAACAGGGATATTTAATGCTAGAATGCTGGCCTATTAAGATGTAAGGAGAAATGTGACTCATGGGATGACATTTATGTTTTGTGTACAGTGGAATGTTTTCATGTAGGTAAGCTACACTTGAACTTAATGGTAACTGAATAGTTTCTTAGTGTTGAATCCTTATTCAGATAATATAATCTGGTCATCCACCTATGTGGTCTTCCTCCTTCAAGTTGTTTTTACACACACACCGATATTATTTGCTCTTCGGTCCAGCCCCATTTGGATTTCATACCTTTTTCAGATATTTTAATACCTGAAGTAGATAAATATCTAAGTCATATCTTGATGGCCAGAAATTTGTATCTTTAATGTGAGTTTTCATTCCTCTTCTTTGATCCATTATTTGTTGTTTCTAGCCTAACTTTTTTTTTAAATTTTTTTTAAATTTATTTTTTCAGCGTAACAGTATTCATTGTTTTTGCACAACACCCAGTGCTCCATGCAAAACGTGCCCTCCCTATTACCCACCACCTGTTTCCCCAACCTCCCACCCCTGACCCTTTAAAACCCTCAGGTTGTTTTTCAGAGTCCATAGTCTCTTATGGTTCACCTCCCCCTCCATTTTTTTTTTTTTTTTAATAAACATATAATGTATTTTTATCCCCAGGGGTACAGGTCTGTGAATCGCCAGGTTTACACACTTCACAGCACTCACGATAGCACATACCCTTCCCAATGTCCACAACCCCCTCCCCCTCTCCCAACCCCACCTCCCCCCAGCAACCCCCAGTTTGTTTTGTGAGGTTAAGAGTCACTTATGGTTTGTCTCCCTCCCAATCCCATCTTGTTTCATTTATTCTTCTCCTATCCCCCTAACCCCCCATGTTGCTTAACTTTGATGGCAGTCTTTCTCCCTCTTTATCCAGATGCTTTTGTGTAGCCATCTATCTCACTGTGACTGCCATATACAGTATATGTCAGCCAATGTTATTCCTCTTTTCTGCTTTTTTTTAAAATTTAAAAATATTGATTGGGGACTGAATTCTAAAAAGCATATTCATTACCTTCATTCCTTCGTTATTTTAAGAAACATTTCATAAACGCTGACCATGTTCCAGAGATACAGAATTACCCTGGAGTAGCTCTTGAGGTATAGAGGATCCTGTCTATATTACTGGGACAGCTTAATAACTGCTCTGTATATACATATTGATATATTTTTAAATTGTCTTTATATTAAAACATTATAGTTACAACTGCATTGGTTAGGTTTTACTAATTATTGAATTTGATTTATGAAGTAAACACAAAATGGAAATTTTTCTTAGGGAAATTTTTCGGTGAAGCAGATAACCTCTTTATGTATATATACATATTTTTTGAGCAAGTCATGGTCCTTCCTTTTCTGTCATAGGATCTTTGTGTAGGTGGCTTACTTTGCATAGGGCATTCTCTCACCCAATTCTCTGCCTGCCTTTTCCCCTGCTCCAGGTTTTTTGAGGTATAATTGATAAATACAAATTTAAATTTATGGTAAACTACATCTTTTGGTATATATATATATGTATATGTGTATATATATGTGTGTGTATATATATATGTATATATATATAGTGAAATGATGACCACAATTAATCTGATTAACACATCTATCACCTCTCATAGTTACCCTTTTTTAACATTTAAGACTTATCTTAATGGATTTCAAGTATATGTACAATACAGTACAGTATTATAACTATAGTCACCAGACTATACATTATACACCAGACTGTACATTAAGTGTCCAGAATTTATTCATTCTATGTAACTGAAATTTTCTACCCATTAGCCAGGATCTTCTCATTTCCCTCTTCCCCCAGACGCTGACAACCACCATTCCACTCTCTGCTTATACAAGTTTACCTTTTTTAGATTCCACATAAAAGTGAGGTCATGCAGTGTTTGTTTTTCTGTGCCTGGCTTATTTCACTTAGCATAATGCCCTCCACGTTTATTCACGTCACAAATGGCAGGGTTTCCTTCTTTTTATTTTTTTATTTTTATTTTTATTTTTTTTAGATTTTATTTATTTATTTGACAGAGAGAGAGAGAGATCACAAGCAGACAGAAAGGCAGAGCAGAGAGAGAGGGGAAGCAGGCCCCCTGCTGAGCGGAGAGCCCAATGCGGGACTCGATCCCAGGATCCCGGGATCATGACCTGAGCCGAAGGCAGAGGCTTAACCCACTGAGCCACCTAGGCGCCCAGGATTTCCTTCTTTTTAAAGGCCAAATAATATTCCATTAAATTATACCCATTATATAGTGTATATTTTATATATAATATCTCATTTTTCTTTATACATTTATCCATCAGTGGACATTTTGGTTGATTCTATGTCTTGGCTATTGCAAATAATGCTGCAATGAACATGGGAATGTAGATATCTTTTCAATATCCTGTTTTCATTTCCTTTGAATATATGCCCAGAAGTACGATTGCTGGATCATATGGTCATTCTGTTTTTAATTTTTTGAGAACCCTCCCTGCCGTTTTCCATAGTAGCTGTACCAATTTGCATTCCTACCAACAGTGCACAAGGATTCTCTTTTTTCTACATCCTTGCCAATACTTGTTATCTCTTGTCTTTTTAATAATAACCATTCTAACAGGTGTGAGGTGATATCTCATTATGGTTTTGATTTGCATTTCCTTGATGATTTAGTGATGTTGAGCATTTTTCGTATACCTGTTGGCCATTTGTATATCTTTGGAGAAGTAACTGCTCAGTTTTTTTGTTTATTTTTAAATCAGGCTATTTTCTTGCTATTGAGTTGTCTAGTTCCTTATGTATTTTTAAGTATTAACCCCTTATTGGATAGGTGGTTTGCAAGTATTTTCTCCCATTCCACAGATTATTTCTTTACTCTGTTAATTGTTTCCTTTGCTGTGCAGGGACTTCTTAGTTTGATGCAACCCCTTTTGTCTATTTTTACTGTTGTTGCCATTGCTTTTGAGGTTATATTTGAAAAATCATTGCCCAAGAGAAAGACAAAAATCTTTTCCGTATTTTTTTTTCTAGTAGTTTTATAGATTCAGATCTTATATGTCTTTAGCCCATTTTGAGTTGATTTTTGGATATGGTATGTGGATATCGAGTTTTCCCGTCATCATTTATTAAAGAGACTGCCTTTATTTTACATTCTTGATACCTTTGTTGAAGGTCAGTTGACTGTGGATGCATTTATTTCTCAGATCTTTTCTGTTCCTTTGGTCTAGGTTTTTTTTGTTGTTGTTGTTGTTTGTTTTGTTTTTGTTTTTGTTTTTGTTTTTAATGCCAGCAGTTTG
This sequence comes from Meles meles, assembly GCF_922984935.1. NCBI lineage: Eukaryota > Metazoa > Chordata > Mammalia > Carnivora > Mustelidae > Meles > Meles meles. The sequence goes on along the minus strand of NC_060075.1, from coordinate 44,708,644 downwards.
CTTACTAAGTGTAGCTTTGTGTGTATTTTAAAATCATGTGATTTGATGCTTCCAGCTTTGTTCTTTTTGCTCAAGATTTCTTTGGCTATTTGGAGTCTTTTGTTGTTCTGTATAAATTTTAGGATTTTTAGTATATTTCTGTGAAAAATGCCATTGGAATTTTGATAGAGATTTGAAACTGTAGATCACTTTATGGTAGTATGGTCATTTTAATACTAGTAATCATTCTAAGTGATGTACATAGCATATCTTTCCATTTATTAGTGTTTTCCAGTTTATCGATGTTTTATAGTTTTATTGTAAAGTCTTATACCTCCTTGTTTAAGTTTATATGAGTATTTTTTTTCCTGCCCTATTCCATAAATTCATGAATAATTTTGAAGCACTGAAGAGCTTATATCATCTGGTAAAAGATGGACAAAACCTACTAGAGTGTGTAAAATATCAGAAATCTGATCATCACACACAAAAAAGAAGTGAATGAAGACTAGCCAATTTTATGTTTACTTTGTTGTAAAACAGTTTCTTAATTGTATTGATATGAAAGTGACTGAAATGATTTGTTTTTAGCAACTAAATTGATTTTAAGTTTTCCTTTGTAGGTGGATTGGACTCTAAACATTGGAGAGCAAGCAATTGATATATGTATTGTCTCTTTTAATCAGTCGGCATCTTCTGTTTTTGTTCTTGGTGAAAGAAACTTTTTTTGCCTTAAGGATAATGGACAGATTCGATTCATGAAGAAACTTGATTGTAGCCCAAGTTGTTTTCTCCCGTATTGCTCAGGTGTGTAGAAGGATTTTTCTTTTATCTTTTCCATATGTCAGGGCTAGGTTATATACATCGGAAAAGGCATATATTCACACATATATTTTAAATATCTAGGAAAATAGTTTTTTACAGAACATGTAATGGAAATCTTAACTTTTAAAGTTCGAATGCAAGTTTGATATAAAGCACACATTTGGTTTTGTCAGTCATTTTACTTCGCACAGAATGTCTTGGAGAATTGGCCTCAGGTATACATTTGAGCTTTCCAAAATAGGGCAGTTCAAGATGTTTGCAAAAGAACACCAGACTCTTTTATAAGCAGAAAGGAGCATAGTAATGCCTATTGGAATGACTTATCTGTAGCCAGTGCTCAGTAGAAACCATTAGCTAACTAATTTAACTGTGTTAAACATTAATGAAATTTATGCTTTGTTGATGAAATGCAAAAATGTTGGCTACTATCTACTTATAGTTATACTACTTATAGTTTCCAAGTCTGTAATATTATTTTGTAGTTTTTGATATTTGTGCTTGAAGTTGAAAAATACTATTTTATTACTTAAAATAAAACAAATACCTTATTACTTTATGCTTTTACATCAAGATATTAGAATTAGGTTGTATCATAAATTCCTTAAAAGTGATAAACTATTGCAAATAACTGTTTTCTTATTATCCTCTTTTCTATATTGAACGTACAGTTTCTGAAGGAACAATAAATACTTTGATTGGAAACCATAATAACATGTTGCATGTTTATCAAGATGTGACACTGAAGTGGGCCACTCAGCTTCCCCACATTCCTGTAGCAGTAAGAGTGGGCTGTGTACAGTAAGTGACTAAACTTTTTTATAGGATCTTAGTGTAGGAATTCTGTAGAAGTTTTATGAAACAATAGCAAGTGATTTTACTAGGAATGACAAGTGACATTGTAGTGCGAATGTCAACAATGGAAATAATTAAAAATATAACTTTAATTGGAAAAGGATATAAAAAGGCCTTATGTAGGTTCCATCAATCATTTTTATTTTATTTTAATTACCAGATAATTAAAATATGGTGTTATATTAGTTTCAGGTATACAGTATAGTGATTAAATAGTTCCATACATCACTCAGTGCTCATCATGACAAGTACACTCCTTAATCCCCTCAATCATTTTTATTTAGTATTTCTAGTGAAATATCCTTTGTAAATCAAAGATTTAAAGAAAATGGCTTACCTGGTAGATTATTTTCTTTAAAATAGGAAAGGATTTCTTCAAGCATTTGATGGGTTCCACTTAGAGATCACTTATTGTTAGACTTGAGACTATTACACATCAAAACTTGTTTCAGACCTTATTATGTCCAGTGGTGCAGAATTGCTATTATTATGTATTTAAGACAGTTCAGATTTTAAAAAGGGTCAATTTTCCTTTAAGATGAAGATTAAATCCATACCGTAATTATCCAAAATAAGAGAAATGAGACATAACTGTAATTTTTCTAGGTTGTCAGTAGAGATGGCAAGATCCTGACAAACCTTAAGCATCTCAGATTATGTTTAGGAATTGAAAATCCCAGTAAATATGTAGAAGCACAACTTTCTTTCTTTCTTTTTTTAAAGAATTTATTTTTAAATAATCATTACACTCAAAGTGGGGCTTGAACTCACAACCCTGAAACCAGTTGTCAGCACACTCCACTGACTGAGCCTGCTAGATCCCCTTAGAAACACAACTTTCTATAAAGCTTTATAGATTCCCTAGATCTAGTCAGTTTTGCTTATTTATAAAATTTTATTGAAATTTATTCATTTAGGGTTTTATTTATTTGACACAGAGATAGAGAGTACATGTAGGCAGAGCAGCAGGCAGGGGGAGAGGGAGAAGCAGACTGTCTGCTGAGCAAGGGACCCTGGAATCATGACCCGAGCTGAAGGCAGCCGCTTAACCAACAGCGCCACCCAGGCACCCTGATTTTATTGAAATTTAAAAACCATGTGTAGAATTCTTCAGCGGTGACTATAGTGTCTGATCAGTATGACTAATTCCCCCATATTAAGAGATTAGATGTGTATATTGTTGAAGCTCAATGAAGGGTATTCATATTTGCATTAATGGTTAATCTGAAGCCTGAATATTATAAAAATGGAAAGACCATTTTGAAAACATTGAATATTTTAAAAATAAGTTGCTTTCTCGTGTTTTATGTGAAAACGCCATCATGTAATTGCTATGCACTTAACACAAATTGTAGTTATTTTGTATCTGAAGAAAAATACAAAATTTTGAGATTGACTTTTACAACAGCCACCAGATAGTCTTTTAAGTTCAACCAAACAATTAGATTCACCAGACATTTTAAATCAGATTTACTTAGAAGGTTTACAACAGAAAAAACATCTCGCCAGGAGGGCAATGTCAAGTATTTCTCTTCTGGGAGCGTAATTCTTGCAGCAGCCCGTATATCCATCCAAGAGCTGTTCTTTTTGGCCTTCCAAGTGACAGCTCAGGTGCAAGAAGACAGATCCACACTGGTGGGTATGCAGCCCATCTTGGCTTATAGTTCACATGCCCCTCAAATTTAAATACTAAAAAAGTCATTGTGGTTTTTGTGTGTATGTGGGACAGAGGAGAGTAATGGATAGAAAGATCTTACTGAGGCCACTTAATTGAAATACTTATTTAACCGTATATTATTTACATGGGACATACCTATTTCAGGAGTCACTGTACTCAGGGAAGCTCAAAGATGTAGTTTCTGAACAGGTATTTATGGTTAATTTATGGTTTCAGTTCAGATGCATCTTATAAGTTAAGGGTCCAGAAATAACTGAAATTGTTAGGAGTAAAAAACCAAATTTCCATGCAGGGTGCATCAAGATGCTTATATTCAGAAGTAGTCTATTACCTCTAAACTTAAGCATTTGTAAGTGAAACTTCCTATTTCTTCTCATAGCTTTTTCAACATCATAATTATAAACAGTTAAATGTAAATATTGCCATTAATGATTTACACAGTTAATTAATATATAGCAGTAACTTTTATTCATTGGAAAAATTTTCTTATTTTTATGTACTTTAGTTTATAAAAGTATAGAGTTCGACTAAAAGAATTTCATTGTAATTTGTATTAGAATTTTAAAAGTGATTATTATTGACTTATAGTGTATTTATGTTTAGAAGTTATCATTTGAAATTAGAAGCAGTGAAATAATTTTGCCTCTGCTTTTTATTACCTTTAGAGTTAAACTTTTTTGGTTGAACTTCCTTGGATGAATGTGTTTATTTGTAGAGGAAATTGCTGCTATTTGAATATGTTTCTTTTCAATGAATAAGAAATACTGGATTTGGATCAAGTTGATGCAATTATACTTAATAACAGCATTTTGCTCAGAAACTAAGATGCTTTATTTCCTCCCACTCCAATTTACTTGACAGTACAAGTCCTCTACCTTGTTTATTATAAACCAATTCTAAATCTGTCTGTGTTCCTTTCTTTCTTTTCAGGGTAAACAGCATTTTTGATTACAGAGATTTTTTTTTTTAGTTTAATTAATTTTTTTGTGTTAAACTATTGGAATGTGAAGTAAGTGTATAGTTTGTAGTTTACAGAATAAGAAGAGCATGAATGTGATAATATTTTTTTAAATTCTCAGCCACTATTGTTTTCTTCTAATTGCATGAAGTAGCTGTGAAAGCCTGGCCAGTGTCTTAACCTCTGTTGTGGTCAGTTTCCCAAATGGCAAACAAAGATAATCATTTATCGGTAATGTTATTCTCTCTAGAGATATGAAATATATCTCAAAGTGGAAGTCTGAATGGATGTTCAGAGTGATAAAAACCTTTCCAAACGTCAGCTGGCAACCACAGCCTTTGTGCTTTAAAATCTTATTGCAGCTTGTTTTTTTAGGATAAACAATTGGTCTGGTACTTCAGTGTTTTTCTTCCTAGGCTCTATTTACTATAGTAACTTACTGTAACTGTCAGTATTTAACTGTTTCATTCTTTAACCTTCATCTATGTAGTGTTCTTGACCAGAGTGTTTTCCCCATTCTTCTCTGGATTTTCCAATTTCTTTTATCTGCCAGTCCTAACTCAAGTCACGTAAATAAGCCTTCCCTCTCTCCTCTGGTTTCCTCTTTCTCTGAATTTTTGTATTTCTCTTATGTTGGTGATTGCTGTTTGATTTTCCTAACTCTTCAACTCAATCATATGTTCCTTTAATGTTAGGGACCCTTTCTACTTTTGCATGTTATACTAAATAATCAGCCAGAAAGCTGAATATATTGTATATGCTTGGTAAATATGCAAAAATCATTGGGATCTGTGCATGTCAGGGGGGAGGAATGGCTAAAAAGATCTTCGAAGAGCTTTCAGTTGAAATACCTTTTTAAAAATATGAAACAATTGAGAGTCATAGGTGGAAGGCTATTATTTCTTTGCAGATAAATTTATTAGGAGAGTTTTCAAATTTCAGACTGATTTTTTTTTTAAGATTAACTTGCTGTTAATTTTTCATTTCTTTTTGTGTGTGTGCGTGTGTGTGCTTTTAGAAAGGGAACGTGGACCTCAATATATACTTTTTCCTATGTTGTATGTTTAAGGATTTCCTTTGTGGCTTAATGGTACATATAAATTTGTAAATATTCCTGGAATTAAGGTAGAGCATAAATTACAATTTTAGAACTTCTGCATTCTTTTTGGTATTTTCCTTTATTAATCTGTTGTAGCTGAGGAGTGTAATGTTAATCTCTTTTTTTTTTTTTTTTTTGGTCATTTTTCTGTTGACTAGCTAAGCATTTTGGTTTATATAGTCTAGTTCTATATATTCAGCTTATGTGTATGATATTTTACATTTTTGGTGGTTTTAAAAAATTTATCAATATAAAGTTTCCCTTTTTGTGTTCTCACTTAATATTTCTTTGTTTGCTTTTTTTTTGTTTGTTTTATTGGCTTTGAATACAGTTTGCTGTTGTCTGTGCTTTCTTTCTTTCTTTTTTTAAAGATTTTATTTATTTATTTGACAGACAGAGATCACAAGTAGGCAGAGAGGCAGGCAGAGAGAGAGGGGGAAGCAGGCTTCCTGCTGAGCAGAAAGCCCAAAAGAGGGCTCCATCCCAGGACCCTGAGACCATGACCTGAGCGGAAGGCAGAGGCTTTAACCCACTGAGCCACCCAGGCGCCCCTGTCTGTGATTTCTTTAATCTGTAATTTTATTTTGGATGCATCTCTTGTAAAAAGAAAAGTTGATTGGATTTTTAAACCCATTTTGAAGATAATTTCCCTTTAATTGACCCATTTACAATTGTTATAATCTATATATTTGTATCGAAAGTACTCTGTACTTTCAATAGTATTTCCTTTGCTTTCCAACTCTGTATGAGTTGGATTTTCTCTGTCCTTGGATCTCCCATGTACATATTTATATCTCTTTTCTTTATTTCTCTTCTCTTTCTTTCTTTTCTCTTTATTTCTTTCTTTTTCTTTATTTCTTTTTTTCTCTTTTCTTTATTTCGATTAGTGTTTACTTTTTGGTTTTGCCATAATCTGAAAATGAAAGGAATCTTTCCCCCTGTGATAGGCGAAGGGTTTAATACACTGTTTCTTTCTCCTTTCCTGTTTTCCCACTCCCTGTACCACCTCCACACACAGGCATGGGTATACACATGAGCTTGTTCTCACACGTATCACCCCCTACACCCACACAGACTTTGTTAACATTTGCTCTTTGCTGCGGTAACATAAAGTATTAACTATAAATTATTATTGTTTAAACTCTACTAGTCCTTTTCTTGAGAATGTTTTAAAATTTGTATTCACTTTTTATCTAGACCTGTACTAATTTTTGTTATTTTTCCTTATCTATTAAATGTTGTGACTCTTTTTATAACACAAATTATAATTTTTTAACTTACCGATTTCACTTAATCTCTTAATAGGTCAATTTAATGTTCCGGTATAGGGTGCTAATATTTTATGATAAAAATGTATTGTCACATTTTCCCCTTAGACTTTATTGATGTTACTCCTTTATTTTTTTAAAAATAACTTTTGTGGAAGAGAATAATCTTGTGATTTCTATAAAAAGTATAGAACTGCACTATTTAAAACTCAAGCAGTATTTAAAAGTGCAAGTAAGAAAACAAAAAATAAAAACTAACTCTGCCATCAGTTTTCTCTTAACATATGTTAGCACCTGTTAAACATGAAGCTGCTTTTTTTGTCTATAGAGATCAAATTTAGGCATAGAATAAAATTTCCAAAGCAGAATAGTATGGTTTTCATTTTCATTTTATTTTATTATTATTTTTTTAAGTAAGCTCTATGCCATTGTGGGTTTGATCAAGAGTTGTGTGCTCTACCAATTGAGCCAGACAGATGCCCCCAGAATAATATGTTTTATAAATATAAGTTTATTTTATTATATTCGAACAGAGAAAAGGAACAGAGGAGATGGAAGGAATAAATGAATTTTATGTAAATGTTTATTCACAGCAATTTATTTTACTTTCTAAAAGACCCTTCTAAAGAAGAATAGAAAAGAGGTAAAACGTTATTATTTTCAACTTTTTTTTTTAAAGATTTTATTTATTTTACAGAGAGAGACACTGCAAGAGGGGGAACAGAAGCAGGGGGAGTGGGAGAGGGAGAAGCAAGCTTCCCACTGAGCAGGCAGCTGGATGAGGGACTCAATTCCAGGACACAAGGATCGTGACCTGAGCTGAAGGCAGCTGCTTAACAGCTGAGCCACCCAGGCGGCCCACAACTTTTTTTTGTTTGTTTGTTTTAAGCAAGAAGTTTATGTTGGTAATTTGTTACAACAGATATTTTCAGTTTTTTAAAGCTGCATTTCAGTGTTTGGCAGTGTCTGTTAAGTCTGTTATTGAAGATAAGGAAAGCAGCATACTTACTGCTTTCTTCTTCCTCTCTTTTTGTCAAATTCTTTTATTGTATCTTACTATTAATTTTGTCAAAGTTTAAAACATTTACATAAATCTTAGTAATCACAGTTTTCACAGTCCTTTCATCCTATCCATATCTAAATGGACTCAAAGTTTACCGCCAGTTTATTTTTATTGTTTATGAATTACCTTGATTCACGTCTTGGTTAGTTGAATTTAATCATCCAGTAGTCTTGAGGAAAGCCTCTAAGTCTTCTTGCATTCTTGAGAGTTGTTTATTGCTGTTATACTTGAAGGTTTTCTTAGCTTACCTCAGAAATGGACATTCCATTTGGTGTTGACAGTTGCTGTTGGAAGGTCTGAGGCTGACATAAATTTATTTGTAAAATTTCTTATTGAATGAATTAACTTTTTTTTTTGCCTGTCTCATATCTAACTTATATTTTAAATCCTTAAAGGCCTTTAAAATTAATTAATTAGTTAATTAATTAATTAACATTTGTCAGTTTGTTCTGAGACAAGGTGAGATTTGATAGATTCAAGTTTTTATTCATTTCAGGAAAATATTCTTACAGTTTTGAATATTTGTTCTGCTCTACTAGTTTAGTTTTCTTTCTTTTTTTTTTTAATTTAAATTCAATTAGCCAACTTATTAGTATATCATTAGTTTCAGATGTAGAATTCAATAATTCATCAATTGCATATAACATCCAGTAGTTTAGTTTTCTTAATATCATTTTTTAAAGATTTTATTTATTTATTTGAGAGAGAGAGCAAGAGCATGAGCAGGGAGAAGGGCAGAGGGAGAAGCAGACTCCCTGATGAGCAGGTTGCCAGTCCTGGGGCTTGATCCCAGGACCCTGGGACTGTGACCTGAGCTGAAGGCAGGCCTCTAACCAACTGAGCCACCCAGTGCCCCATGCTTTAGCTTTTTAAATAAAAAAATCATGTTGATAATTTATTAGTACAATGCCAACTATTTGATGTCTCCTTTTGTTTCCTTAGGAAGCTCTTGGTATGGATATTTTTAGCCTTTTGCTTAAGTTCCTATTTCCTTCATGTTTTTCTTTCTTTACCTCTTTTACTTTATTTGGAATTTCTCCACATAGGTCCCCTGTCAATTGCTCTGCAGTTATTAATCTTTTTAAAATGGTCATATGTTGAAAAATGTTGAAGAATCGTGTAGGAAATGAAGGGAGAGACTAAGGAGCTCAGACCACCTGTCTTTTCACCTTCTCACTGTGTTTATTTTTTCCTTTGCCCTGGGAACCTATTTCCCTCAGTTTTCAGGGTTTAAAAGGTTGGTTGGTATCACAGGAGTCTTCCTTGACCCCCACTCACAGGCCCTTGGTGCTAAGAATTAGTGGATGCTGCTTGTTTTCTTATCTTCATTGGTTAGGAATCTAACTGATGGAGAAATACATCTTTTATTTCCATTGTGGTTTTCTGATGTTGCATGTCCTGCATCCCACCTGTGCCTTTAGATCATTTTATGCTAGCCTGGATCTGACTCTATTCTGCTTGAGGTCTGAGGAGCATGTGCCAGCTCTTGGCACCCTGTTTAATTGTGCACCACAATTTGTTTGGCAGAACATAGGTGTCTCCAAAGTTTGTTAATTGTGATTGTAGTTATTTCCTTGTTTCACTTTCCTTTTTTGGGGGGTGGGTGGGTGGTTATTGTCATGCTTTCTGCTGTTTTTAGTGAATTTTTAGTTCTGCTGTGCCATTTTTGATTAGAAGTCATTTCTTTATCAGTTAATATTTATCGTTGCTAGGGAGAGAATTATGGCCAACTTGATTTTTGTTATGTTATGAGTTTTTTATGTCTGATTGCTTATAGAATGTTTTTCATTTTTTCTGTAAATGTCATGTTTGCTGCCATATATTTGTCTAATACTGTTTTTCTTAATTTAGTTGGAAATATAGTGCATGTAATCTGTTTAAACCATTTGTTTGGCAGCTAAAGAAAGCTTCCTTATGTTTCATCTTTGATTATTCTTTCAGATCTGGTTGATGTTTTTGTTCTTCAGGGAAGCTAGTATCTTTTGGTTGGCTATTTATTTTATGTTCCTTATATATGCCATCTTCTTTCTCATAATTTTCACTCTGTGTCTTTTTTTTTTTTTTTTTTTTTTGGTGGGGGGAGAGTGTCTGAGTTTTTTGTTCTTAATCATTGGTTTAAGCTTTTACAGCATTGGTTTTGCTCTTCTTAATCTGTACCATTGGAGATTTTTTTTTGGTCTCCAATGAGGCAAATCTTTCTCCTTCTCATGCCTCCCACCTCTTGCACCTTTGGTATGAGTGAGTACCCAGTGTAGTAGTGGCAAGCTATAATTCCTATAATGCACTTGTACTAAGTATGTCTTATTCTGAAACATGTTTATAGTGTCTCTGACCATATAATATGCTACTACTGATATCTGTCCCTTATACAACCAGTTGTTCTATAGAATTTGTTACCCCTGTATGGATGTAGGTAGGTAGTATAGAGGGGTCAAGGGCAGTGGTATAGTTAGGAAAGGTTCAGGTGAGTAGGGTTAAATTATATTGCTTCCATTGTAGGTCAGAATTGAGTAGTAAAAGATATCTGCATAGTTTTATTGTTTCTGTAGAACCTGGGTTCCTGAATCAGATTGAGTCAGGGATTGGGATTAGAGAAAAAGAGTGAAACATCTTCCTATCTTTGTTCAGGTGGTCTCTGTGAAGTGAAGCTGGGATGTGGCATGAGCTAAAAGTATTTTTTTGGCTTCATCTACCTGATAACTAGTCTAAATTTCTTTTAGATTCTGGATTTACAATTTATGGGGTTGTTTTCCTCTCTCTCTCCTCTTTCTAATGATTTTTGTGTCTGTGTCTTTGTCTCTTTTCAGTTCCTGCATTGTGATTTTAGTTAGGTATTAGATTGCATTGAAGGCTGTTGCAATATTGAATATTTCAGAAGAATCTTAGGATCATATTTTTAAGTTGCAGAGAAAATTCTGTTTGGTAATTGGGTTGGAATAGTACTGAATTTAGGGACTCTTTTGGAGAAATTGGCCTTTTTCCAGTTCTAAGTACCTTTTAATTTCCAGAAATAATTCTGGTCAAGTGAGAGATTGAGCAGTGTAGTGTTTTTTTGTTTTTAAAAAAATTTAAAAATAAAATGTCAGCCTTTTAAGAAAGATATGATCCTTGAATGGTGGCTGAGCTCTTGATTTTATACAGAAAATATTACTGTCTTTAGTAATTAGATACCCTACTATCCTCCTTCCCAGTTAATACTTGGTCTTACTTCATCCAGTGCTTGTTATAGCTGAATTCTAGTTCAGTGAAAGAATTTGTGTACTTTCATGAAATTTGACATAGTGGGTTTTGACATTAATATGATTATTTTCCTAACTTTCCCATCTCCCTATTGTAATGTAGTATTTATATTCTTTTGGTGGTTTTTAGACACTGTGTTTTTGGTTGTAACTGATACTTTTGGCATTGTAATTAAATTAAGTTTATTTAGCTCATTTTACTGTGTTTAAACTATTGAATTTCAGTGTTTTCACCATTATCTTTTTCTGAGAAGTCCATCTTCTTCCCATTTTTTTTTCTGTTTTGTTCTACATTTCCATTCTATTTGGAAAGTAAAAAACATTTTCTTTTCTGTACTAGTAGTGATAAGTTTTAAAGAAACCCATTGTAACTTAAGTGGCATATGGTTATAATTGGGTTTTTAACTTCAAATGTTAAATAGGGTGAAAGAGGGGGCTTCAGTTGGGGCCTGGTGGGCTTGCTAATGCAACATAATAGTTTATAATTTAACATAAGGAGTGGTGATGAAGAGAAGAACAAAATTGATTATATTTGCTATTTTTTTCTTCCCCTTATTGTTAATACCTTAGTAACCATGAATTGGACAACTTGGTTATGTCACTTGTATTGAAGCATTTTTGGAGTAAAATGAATTTTATTATTTTTGATGGTCATCATTACTTGCATGCATATATTTCCATTGTGTGAGGTCAAGATCTTTAATGAGGGGATCTCTAGGTTTTATATTGATTGAACAAGAACTGTGCTTGTAATATCCTTATCACCATGGGACTACTACCCCATAGCTGACATACTGCCTGTGATTTGGTACTACTTTTATGAACTGCGGTATTGCTAGTTTAAGTATTTTATTCACATGGAAAAGATTTGCAGTCATCTTATCAATAAATTAAAAAGCTTTTTCTTTGTTGTTATTTGTCCATTGGGTTATAACCCTCAGAAAACTCTCCTTATAAAAATTAGTAATCCTTTCCTTGGTCTCATGTTTCATTATCATTTTATTTTTTATGTAATAATGTAGAACACAGCATTCTCCATTCTCATGAAAAGTTTAACAGTAATTACAGTTCCAGATTATTTGACTTTGTTTCATTCCATAGTAAATCTGTTTAATTTTCTTGCCAGAGGTTTTAGAAACACTGTATAGCCAAGGATAAGACGTTACACTCAGAATGCTAGTTGGTTTTGTATTTTTCTGTTTTATAAATTTAATGTTTTAATGGTAGAATTCTTCTCATTACCATGTATTTCCACTGAAAAATTTCTCTAGGCATACTGTCATTGAGTCTGTGAACTTCTCTCTCAATCTCAAAGAAAATAATCTCTATGGAAAAATGCCTTTGTGTTTTGGATCTGATTCTCTATCTCATAATGGATAATGGGAGTTAATTTGATAGTGGATATGGGGGTGGGGGAGTCATTTGTTTACTAGAGTTGTAACCAGCAGGAAAGTATTTTGCTTTTCACTAGTTAGAGTGAGTTTTGCTCTTTAATAAGCACATCTTCTTGACTCTTTGATTCTGGGAGATCATTTGTATCAGGTTGGTGACTTGGTTTTGTCTCTCTGGGAAACCCATGCAATTTTATCTAATATCTCCTTACTTCAAGAATTCTGGTTTCAAAGATAGAGTGAGGGTTTTTTGGTTTGTCTCTGTGTGTATGTGTGTGTGTGTGTTTAAAATCTCTGTTTCCCGATGGGAAGAGGTTATGGTTTTCTAAATTGCTTACCGGAGAATAAAAACAAGAAACAAAGTGATGTTTTTTTCATTAACATTAGGTTTATATGCTGTTGCTAAGAACTTTGGAACTTTGGATGGACTTAGTTCCTTTAGCCTATGAACCAGTGTATGGCCTATATTTTGAAACTCACTTTGGCATACAAATCTGGGGTTTTGCCAAATAGAAAAATATGTTTGTAAATGTATAAATCTCACTCTGTACGCTAAAGGAGGGTGACTTAAAATCAGAATCAGTTGTTATCTAAAGGAAAATGTAAGAAACATAGCAATATTTATTGCCTGCTGTGCGCTGGCATCTTTGCATCGTTAGGATCTTAAATCTAAAAAGAACTGTTAGCTAATTCAAAACTTTTGACTTGTTTAATGTATCAGTTTTAATAGTTTAGACACTTCTACTAACTCCCTGCATCTTCAAGAAACAGATTTAGGAGAATGTCATTTTTTTTTTCATTTCAAGAGAACAGAATATTAATTAAAATTGCTAAAAACAAGTTTAAAAATATAATATAGTCAAACAGTCATGTCATCATTGAAGTCTCTTTTGTAACTTTAACTTGAAACTTTTAAGTAAATCAAATCTTACTTGGTAAAATAGGGTTTTAATTCTCAATTGTCTGACCTCTGTGATCCATAGGATTTGCCACTGAACAGATAAGAAGGTTTGCATATATTCTAAAATGGACATCTGTATTCAGTGGTTTTCTTACCTGCAGACAGAGAATATCTATTGCCTTTTGTTCATTGCATTGCAGTTTACTGTTTAAAATAAGTGTAAAATAAAAACCGTTACTACCTGCCCTATTGATATACTTAAAAAAAGCAGATATCCATATACTTTGAGTATATAATATTTAAACTATATAGGAAAACTCTACTAATTCAAAGTTAAAGTGTTTTTGTTTTAATTAAGTAAAAGGTGACAAAATGCCCTTATTGAAAATTAATTACTGTAGAGCCTATATTCTAATTAGAATATATGTTCAAATCTTGAAAAGACTTGGTTAGATAAAAGCTTTGCTTAGTGCAGAAAGAAAGATTTATTATCCTTTTCCCCTTGTAGTTCATCAAAAAAATCTTTAAAAACAATTTTCAAATGACTTTAGAGTGAGAGTATTTTAATATTTAAAGGTAGTTAACATGTATTATATATTATGGAGATGTTTTAGAACCTGGGCTGTTTATCTAATTAGTAATGTGTTTTTTTTCACTATAACATTGTTCTAAAATACAAAAAAATAATAGCCAGTATGTATTGCATGTACTGTGCACCAGGTACCATTTGAAGTGCTTTGCACATATTTATTTAATTCTTCTAAGAATAGTTACTACAATTATTACCATCCCCATTTTATAGATGATGAAACTGAAGCATAGGAAGATCAGATAACATGCCCAAAAGCATAATCAAACACATGAACTACTCATTATAGTGTAAGTGGGTAAGTGTTATTAATATAGAAAAGCAGAAAATGATAGGCCCTTCAAAGTGTTTAGTCCACCATACAGCTAGAAGTAGATATCCCAACTCTTTTTGTTTTTACTAAAAAACTCTAATACCTTTCCTTTCCCTAAAACAATTGCTTCCATTTCAGACTAGTGCTACCCAGTATACAGTCTAATGAAAAGAATATTATTTGAAGTTGTAATGATAAACACCTGAAAAGCCAGAAAGTGAAAGCCTAAAACAAGTGATTACTTTTGGAGGGATGGGAGAATCTGGATATGTTCTCTACATATCTTTAAAAAAGTCTCAGGTATTCCAAAAATAAGCTCCAGTCTCTAGAAAAATAATAATACTGCCAAACCTCTTTTATTTAAATCTTAAATAGTTTAGGTGTATAATAATAAAAAATTTTTGGTATAAATGAAAAATGAAAGATAAATTAGTAAATATTTTAATTAAGAATAGTGTTATAGAAAGTTATTCCTTTTTTAAAAAGGAGATTATGGTTTATAAATTAGAAATTACTGGTATTTTAGTAGTCAAATATAATAAAAATAATACCTTTTGCTTTTGGATGCAGCATTTTAGAATGCTAGTTTTAGAATGCTTTTATTTTTCATATATATTTATTTCCAACACCCAATTTTTCTCTCCAAATTTGGTGTTGGAAATAATATATTAAATAAGTAGGTACAGTTCATGTTAAGTAAACATTTAAACATTTTTCTTAGAAGGAAAATCCTGATTTGGACCATATAATGATTTATGTTTAGCAGTGAATTTTGAATAACTTTGAACACTTAAGAGTATAAAAATTCTGTATTCCCTTAAAAAAACTTTATTAATGATGGAGCAAGCAAATATGATATCCGTAGCTTGAAAAAAACATTCTCCACTTTCCAGACTGTCCACTGTGCCCATAAAGTATGTATGTAACATGGGGCTCATGTATGAGTGAATAAGTAGCAGAAACAATTTTTATGGGGGCAATATCCAGACTACTTAAAGTTAATGGAAATACATGAAAAATTAAAACACAATCACATTGAGAGTAGTGGAGGAATGGGACGCCTGGGTGGCTCAGTGGGTTAAGCCGCTGCCTTCAGCTCGGGTCATGATCCCAGGGTCCTGGGATGGAGTCCCGCATGGCCTCCTTGCTTGGCAGGGAGCCTGCTTCTCTCTCCACCTCTGCCTGCCTCTCTGCCTGCCTGTGTGCTCTCTCTCTCTCTCCTTCTCTCTGACAAATAAATAAAATAAAATATTAAAAAAAAAAAAAGAGTAGTGGAGGAATGGAGTGAAAAAGTTTATCTTACTGCTTTTTAGATTCTGCAGGCTTCCAGGTGGTGGGAAATGGCTTTGTTCTTCCCTCCAGCCCATCTGTTGTTCTTTAGCATAACTGACATCACCACAACTACTGCAATCATTAAGCATCACCATTTAAAGATGGTAGAATTTAGAACTTATTACACAGTTTTATGGAAAGAGGATTATAAGAATCAAAGTTATAGTTTGTTGAAAGATTTGTTCTTTTATTTTTTATTGTTTAGTGTGTGTGGCATAGTGGTATGATAGAATTAATGCCCAGGAATGACATATTCTAAGATTAGAACATATTTCCCTTCCTTGAGATGGTGTAGAAAATTTTTCATGACTTAGAATTAAACATAGGGATTTCTATATGTATCATGAGAATGAATTACTTACTGAGTAGGGGATGTAGTATATGTGATTTGCTAAACCTATGCATTTGTTTTATTACTTTTTTTCTTCCCAGACTATTGTATTTTTGCCAGAAATGGAAATGTGTACTACTGTTTTCTATACAAAAGTTACTTTTACTTTTTACTTTTACTTATTTATTTTTTAGAGAGGGAGAGCTATGCAAAATAAATTCCTTTTAGATAACATGAAATATTATAAAGTAATTTTTATTTATTGGTGCCTGCCTAGAGTTGGACCTCATAAATTTTATTTATTGCTATTTGGTTGGACGTGTGTTTGCTAGCGTAGACTAGACAGTGCACCTTCACTTTCTTTTTTTTTCATTTTCTTCTATTTTATTTCTTTTCAGTGTTCCAAAATTCATTGTTTATCCACCACACCCAGTGCTCCATGCAATACATGCCCTCCCTAATACCCACCACCAGGCTCCCAACTTCCCACCCCCTTCCCTCCAAAGCCCTCAGTTTGTTTCTCAGAGTTCACAGTCTCTCATGGTTTGTCTCCCCCTCCAATTTCCCCCAATTCACTTCTCCTCTCCTTCACCCAGTGTTCTCCACGTTATTTTTTATGCTCCACAAGTAAGTGAAACCTTATAATAATTGACTCTCTCTGCTTGACTTATTTCACTCAGCATAATCTCTTCCAGTCCTGTCCATGTCGATACAAAAGTGGGTATTCATCCTTTCTGATGGAGGTGTATCTTCTTATCCATTCGTCCATATCTTCTTTATGGACCATATCTTCTTTATCCATTTGTTTGTTGAAGGACATCTTGGTTCTTTCCACAGTTTGGCAACTGTGGCCATTGCTGCTATGAACATTAGGGTACAGATGGCCCTTCTTTTCACTACATCTATATCTTTGGGATAAATACCCAGTTGCATCTTCACTTTTAATCAGTAGTCACATCCATAAGGTAATTTTGGATTGATTGTTCATCTTAACCTTCTTTTCCTTTTCTATTCCTTAATTACTTAGTGTCTGAAAATTGGTCTTTTAAGAAAAGTTAAACAAAATTTTGTTAAAATCAGAATAATTCTTGTCTAGGTTACTTTTGCCCATTTTTTATGTAATATAAAAATAGAAAAATCAAACAATATAATATTTATTAGATGTTGCTTTTTGGGAGATTGCTATCACCTTTCTTGTGTTATTTTCTCCAAATACATATCTTTCTTCCAGTTTGTATATATTTCATGAAAATTCATATTTATTTTGAAAAGTCTTCCAAGTTTATGTCACATTTGAGTTCAGGAAATACAGTTGTGACGAGAAGTATTATGTTACGTTTAGGGGTATGAAAATCAATTAATACAGTACCTCCACTTTTGGCAAATCTCATTTTTAAGCCTTTTGAACCATTCAGGTCATACTCAAATATGCAGTGGAATTCACTAGCCCCAGAAGCCCTAAAAGTTCTACAATGTTTGGTTTCTTAAAGACAAGCTAAGCTGAATAACAGTAGTAGATGAGGTTCATTCAGAATGTCATGTAGCACAGAAACAAAGCATTTGTCTTCCAGTGTGAATTCTCATAGGTTTAACACCTATCCCCCCCCCCCCCCAACTTAGGCTCTTTCTGTGGCCAGGATCAGAGTCCTGCGATGTGTAGTCTTTAGGGCTACTCAAGTTTCAAGTCTGGGGAGCCTACATTCTCTAGTGGAGGCTTTCTCCAGGGAATTGGCTTATAGAATGGTCATTTCTTCTTCTTCTTTTTTTTTAATGTCCCAAATTAAAATCCAAGTTCTCTCTTTTTAAAAATTTTTTTTATTTCTTATTTTTTATAAACATATAATGTATTTTTATCCCCAGGGGTACAGGTCTGTGAATCACCAGGTTTACACACTTCGCAGCACTCACCATAGCACATACCCTCCCCAATGTCCATAACCCTACTACCCCCTCTCCCAACCCCCCTCCCCCCAGCAACCCTCGGTTTGTTTTGTGAGATTAAGAGTCACTTATGGTTTGTCTCCCTCCCAATCCCATCTCGTTTCATTTATTCTTCTCCTACCCCCCTAACCCCCCATGTTGCATCTCCACGTCCTCATATCAGGGAGATCATATGATAGTTGTCTTTCTCCAATTGACTTATTTCACTAAGCATGATACCCTCTAGTTCCATCCACGTCGTCGCAAATGGCAAGATTTCATTTCTTTTGATGGCTGCATAGTATTCCATTGTGTATATATACCACATCTTCTTTATCCATTCATCTGTTGATGGACATCTAGGTTCTTTCCATAGTCTGGCTATTGTAGACATTGCTGCTATAAACATTTGGGTGCACGTGCCCCTTCGGATCACTACATTTGTATCTTTAGGGTATAGAATGGTCATTTCTGAGAGTAGAATGGTGGTTACCAGGGGTGGGGAAGATGAAGAGCTGCTAGTTAAAGGGACACATCTTATTATATTTTCAGATACAAGATGAATAAGCTCTGGGAATCTAATTTACAGGATGGTGACTATAGTTAATAATAATGTATTGTATACTTGAAGTTTGCTAAGAGAATAGACCTAAAAAGGATTCTTACCACAAATGAAAAAAAAAATGACAACTGTGTGAAGGATGGATATGCTAATTCATCTGATTGTGATAATCATTTTTCACAAAGTATTTGTAGTCAAATCATTGTGTACTTTAAATATATACAATTTTATTTGTTAGTTATAGATCAGTAAAGCTAAAAAAAAAAAAAAAGAATGGTGTTTGTTCTTTTGCCATAGGGACGTTCCTTACTCAGTTTCTTCATGGTTGGCAATGAATAGATACTAATTGAATGCTGGTCTAGTGACTGAAGGGATTAGAGAAGGAGTGGTCTAGAAACAAATGACTTAGAGGAACTTCAGAGCCTGACCAGTTTTCCTGTGGGTCATTGAAATCATTTAATTTGGCTACCTAAAAGAATTTTTGACCGTATTCCATTTGTTACAGGACTAGGTTAAAACTATGGCCTAAAATAAGGATTTTCAATTTTGTGGGAATTTAGTTAATTCTTGGTAATCTTGTCACTTCTCCTATGGATGATGGGGTTTACTTCTGGAATATTTGTTTGTTTAGGTCAAACATTTTACTGACCTTTTTTATTTCATCAGACATAGATGAATATGTCATGAAGAGTCTTGAATCTATATTTCATAAAGGACATGATTGCAATTTGAATTCTTTGTATGCATAATTATTCACTATGCTAATGAGTATGCCTGAATTGTTACTTTAGATTATAGAGAAGAAATTTCAGAAGAATTATGTTTTTATTGGCACTGACTTTATTTTATGTCAGCAGTCATGAGTTCAAGTATTTTTGGTACAGATACCACTTTATAGAAAACACATTTGACTTTCTTCTAATGGACTGTATTAAAATTTCTTTTACTTATATATTTTGCATGAAAATATTTAATATTTTTATCAAACTTATATACATTTATGTCAGCACTGGCCACCTGAAATATATAATTATAAGAAAGTGAAAATAGAAGGGGTTATAGCAAAACAAAAATCAGAAGTGTACAATACTCTGATGCTATTTGGGAAAAATCTCAGAGTTTTAATCATGAAACAGACAAGCAGAGGACTTATAGGAAAGGAAAAAGTATCTGTAATTTGTCACAGGAGAGGAGATGAGGGGCACGTGGGTGGCTCAGTGGGTTAAGCCTCTGCCTTCAGCTTGGGTCATGATCTCAGGGTCCTAGGATGGAGCCCCACATCTGGGATCTCTGCTCAGCAGGGAGCCTGCTTCTCTGCCCCCCACCCCCACCTACCTCTCTGCCTACTTGTGATCTCTCTCTCGCTGTCAAATAAGTAAATAAATAAATAAATCTTAAAAAAAAAAAAGAGAGAGAGGAGATGAGTCAACACAGGTCAGAGAATGTATAGATTTTTAGGAAGGCATGAACAGCTTCATACCTTAGAATGCAAACGTTGTTTCTATTGAAATACTGTTTCTTGAAGTCACATAACATCATCTAGGAAACAGTGTAATAAGTAAAGAAAACTTATAATAATAAATTTAAATCTCTTTTAAGATAGATAACACCAAGTCTTGGCTTCCACTTTTCCTTCTTTGTTTGTCTAAATAATACTGTGTCTTATTTAATCAGTGGAAAAGAACCTCTGGCTATAGACCAGATCGTAGTGATTCACACAGTTTTAATTTTTACATTTATTAATGAGTTATTATTAATTTCATTTCCTCCCAGTATCTTCTTTTATCTCCATTATATACCTCTTTATTTTTTCACTTTCTGCTTCTGGGAGACTTTTTTCCCTATATGAAGAGGTCTGAAGAAAATTTTACATATGGCTTTCACTTAACTGCTAGAAATATTTTCATGCTATTTCATTTCTTAGTGGACTACAAGTTACATTGTCCTAATGTGGAGGTATCTTAAAGACATTTTTTTTCTTTCTCTTGGAGTGGCCTAGAACCTCTGACCTGAAAATATGGAAACATAAGACTGTGAATCTTAATTTACTATGTATTTTTTAAGAAACCACTATAAGTTAAGTAATTTATTTGGTATTATATGATGCTGTTTAACTTTGATTGGGTCAGTTAGCAGTAATGAGATTACTTCTAAATATCTTTCCATTGGGAAATGTTTATTGCTATCATCAGAAGCAACCCCTTCCCATTCCACACACAAAAACTTCCTCCACAAAACTTAGGTATGTATGTATGGATGTATGTATCTTTGTTCTCTTTCACAGTTGTTGGGATGTGGGTGGCTTTCTAGAGAAGGGGAAGGGAGGCCTTGGCTGGGGGATACTGTTGATTTAAGGCAGTGGGCATTCTTTTTTTTTTTTTTTTTTTTTCAGATTTAAATTTTTTATTTATTTCTTAGTTTTTATAAACATATAATGTATTTTTATCCCCAGGGGTACAGGTCTGTGAATTGCCAGGTTTACACACTTCACAGCACTCACCATAGCACATACCCTCCCCAATGCCAATAACCCCACTCTGCTTCTCCCAAGCCCCCTCCCCCCAGCAACCCTCAGTTTGTTTTGTGAGATTAAGAGTCACTTATGGTTTGTCTCCCTCCCAATCCCATTTCGTTTTATTTATTCTTCTCCTATCCCCCTAACCCCCCACGTTGCATCTCCACGTCCTTTTATCAGGGAGATCATATGATAGTTGTCTTTCTCCGATTGACTTATTTCACTAAGCATGATACCCTCTAGTTCAATCCACGTCGTCGCAAATGGCAAGATTTCATTTCTTTTGATGGCTGCATAGTATTCCATTGTGTATATATACCACATCTTCTTTATCCATTCATCTGTTGATGGACATCTAGGTTCTTTCCATAGTCTGGCTATTGTAGACATTGCTGCTATAAACATTCGGGTGCACGTGCCCCTTCGGATCACTATGTTTGTATCTTTAGGGTAAATACCCAGTAGTGCAATTGCTGGGTCATAGGGTAGTTCTATTTTCAACATTTTGAGGAACCTCCATGCCTGTTTTCCAGAGTGGTTGCACCAGCTTGCATTCCCACCAACAGTGGAGGAGGGTTCCCCTTTCTCCGCATCCTCGCCAGCATCTGTCCTTTCCTGACTTGTTAATTTTAGCCATTCTGACCGGTATGAGGTGATATCTCATTGTGGTTTTGATTTGTATTTCCCTGATGCCGAGTGATGTGGAGCACTTTTTCATGTGTCTGTTGGCCATCTGGAGGTCTTCTTTGCAGAAATGTCTGTTCATGTCCTCTGCCCATTTCTTGATTGGATTGGTTGTTCTTTGGGTGTTGAGTTTGCTAAGTTCCTTATAGATTTTGGACACTAGCCCTTTATCTGATATGTCGTTTGCAAATATCTTCTCCCATTCTGTCAGTTGTCTTTTGGTTTGGTTAACTGTTTCCTTTGCTATGCAAAAGCTTTTGATCTTGATGAAATCCCAATAGTTCATTTTTACACTTGCTTCCCTTGCCTTTGGCAATGTTCCTAGGAAGATGTTGCTGCGGCTGAGGTCGAAGACGTTGCTGCCTGTGTTCTCCTCAAGGATTTTGATGGATTCCTTTCTCACATGGAGGTCCTTCATCCATGTTGAGTCTATTTTCGTGTGTGGTGTAAGGAAGTGGTCCAATTTCATTTTTCTGCATGTGGCTGTCCAATTTTCCCAGCACCATTTATTGAAGAGGCTGTCTTTTTTCCATTGGACATTCTTTCCTGCTTTGTCGAAGATGAGTTGACCGTAGAGTTGAGGGTCTATTTCTGGGCTCTCTATTCTGTTCCATTGATCTATGTGTCTGTTTTTGTAAGGCAGTGGGCATTCTTTAAAGATTTTATTTATTTATTTGACAGAGAGATCACAAGTAGATAGAGAGGCAAGGCAGAGAGAGAGAGGGAAGCAGGCTCCCTGCCGAGCAGAGAGCCCGATGCGGGACTCGATCCCAAGACCCCGAGATCATGACCTGAGCCGAAGGCAGCGGCTTAACCCACTGAGCCACCCAGGCGCCCCGGCAGTGGGCATTCTTAATAGGCAGCATCTGCCCTCTCACTTTTGGTAATCCAGCTGACCCTTTCAGTTGCTGTATACCACAGCTGTAAGTGGCAACTTTAATGTGATACCTTAGAGTTATGTTCTTACTAAATAAATCACATTTGGAAGCTTTTATGCAACCGCAGTCATGCTTATATTTTGAAAAGTCTAAACATGATAAACATTAAAAAATGGATTTATATTCATGAAGACAAATTTGATTTTCTAGGTAATGACCAATTCATCTAGAAATTCAAATGGTTTCTTTTAGTGTTCATCTATGTAAAGTGACGTAATCAAAAAAGAAAGCTATGCTGTGATACTCTGTGCTTCATTGCAAGTAGCTTTCTTGATGATAAATTAATTTTTTTTAAAGATTTTATTTATTTAATTGACAGAGAGAGAGAGATCACAAGTAGGCAGAGAGGCAGGCAGAGAGAGAGGAGGAAGCAGGCTCCCTGCAGAGCAGAGAGCCTGATGCGGGGCTCGATCCCAGGACCCTGAGATCATGACCTGAGCCGAAGGCAGCGGCTTAATCCACTGAGCCACCCAGGTGCCCTGCTGATGATAAATTAATTTTGTCAATTACTCTTTCAAATAGTCTCTTCTCTCCTAAGCAGAATTTGCTCTAGTTTGAAGTAGCTTAGTGTTTACTGTTAGAATCAGACCAATATGATTGCTTGCTTTGTCTTTTATTTAGGAGATTTTCTTTATTTAGCACCAACTGAGTAGGCATATTGAGTATTTGAAATATAATTGTAGATCAAAAGATATACAGAGATGTTATGTGATCTTATAGATTTCTACCTTTAAAGCAAGCAGTGTTGGAATTTGTATATAAAAGATGTTGGATCTAAATTTGGATCAAAGGAGCAGAAATTCAGAGGCATTTAGTTCTCCCTAATTCATAATGTTAGTGAAAGAGGGAGAGATAAATTGCTATTGATGTTTAAGAGTAAAATTCTTAACTATTATGGAGAATATCCTGATTTTTTCACCATGTTTCATTCTCTCAATGTTATTTATACACAACTTTTGGTATTTAACTTTAGATTTGAAATGGGAAATTGTCAAAAAGTGTTTTTAAAATAGAACTTCAAAGATTATAGACTATATATGTAAATATTTTAAAAATCAATAAAGTAGGCAAAATTATGAAATGTTTTTTAAAGAAACCAGAATTTTGTGTGATACCTAAATTTTAAAATTTACTTCTGAATTATATTTCCAGTTTTTCTCACTTTTAGAATTTCCACAGTTTCCTCTTTCACCTCAAAATAAAAAAAAAATCTGTTATTATTTCAAGTTGTGGAATTAAAGAAGAAAAAACATAGCCCTAGTTAACATTGGGATAGAGTGACTTTCTATTTCAGAAGAGACGGACATGGAAGAAGAAATGTGAGAATTTAAAACACAGTTAGTAGGCAGACAAATCAAGGAAAATCTATTTGGAAATATATTGTAACATGATTTAATAATCACACCAATAAATATTTTATTTCGACTTTTGACAGAAGAGCCCCAAAAATATTATAATTGGATTTTTTGATTATTACTGACTCTTTTTTTAATTTATTTTTTATTTTTATTTTTTTTTAAAGATTTTATTTATTTATTTGGCAGAGAGAGGTCACAAGTTGGCAGAGAGGCAGGCAGAGAGAGAGAGAGAGAGAGAGAGAGAGGGAAGCAGGCTCCCTGCTGAGCAGAGAGCCTGATGTGGGACTCAATCCCAGGACCCTGAGATCATGACCTGAGCGGAAGGCAGCGGCTTAACCCACTGAGCCACCCAGGCACCCGATTATTACTGACTCTTGATAGTAGTTTTCTATGCATATCTTAGAATTGCTTAGAACTTTTAAGTTATAGATCTGTGGAAAATATTGCATACCATATATAAAATACTATATCATTAGAATTTGTGATTAAATGACATTTGATCATATTTTGATAAAGTTTTATTGATATTATAAACAAACTTGACAGCCAGTTAATTTAAAGTGATTATTTAATGTTCACAAATTGCATTTTTTGGCATGCCTCCATTTTGGATTTATAATTTGGAAATTCTTTTAAGTCAAGGAATGATCACCTGCTTCATTGAGATTGTGATAATCTAAAAGAGCAAGGTGGAGTCATACTTAAATTAGACCTCTGACCCAAACTTGGCAGTTCTCTCAGCTTGCCAGGGAAAACAATTGCAGGGTTCATTACTTTCTTCCATCATTTTGAGAGGTTCTACCTCATTTTTCTCCTCCATTGGCTAACCTTTGACTTCCCAGGGACCTGCATTTCTTTACAACAGGACGAATAAACACTCTTGGTATGTGAAGATTAAAGGTCCATGGCCATGCAGGTGCCCTGCAGCAAATTTGTTCGGAATTAATTTGGCATCTCCAGTTGTGGTTTGTTTTGTATAGGAAACCAGATAGAATTCAATAGTGTATCTTGAATCTTAGGACTTAATACTTTTGTTACAAACAACAGGAAAAAAACATGGCCAAGTGCCAGTAACATTTATTCTTCAAAAGAAAGTTTTTGTCTTTCTGTGTCTGGTTATCTTCAAGAGTTGCAGAGTAAAAGAGAAAATTTCAGTGGAAGTATATTTCTGCCTGTGATATAGAAAAGACCTTTAAAAGAGTCATTGTTGACATGAAAGGCAAAACATTCTGGTTTTCTGGGATGTAAGCCTTAGAAAACAAGCCACAGTAAAAGAACAAGTAGAAATCAAAAACTTATGACTTGAGGAGATGACCTGTTATGAATTATTTAATTCAGTGGGTATCTCAGATGGCCAGTTTTTCTCTACATTCTTGCTTCCTGTGAACTTACCTTTTTGAGTAGGTATCAGATTTGTTTTAGAGTGAAAAATCACTGTAACACATACCACTGTTGTGAATACACGAAACACTTGGTATAGAACATACTGTAAAATATGTACTATAAATAACATAATAAGCTTCTATACAACCAAAGAATATAAGGAAGTATTTCTCTAGGTAATTGTACCTATTGATTGGTCTTTAGTAATAGGTGACTTGGCTAGCAGATTTTAGAATCTAAAATTAGTGGATGCATTTTGCAATTTCAGTTAGGTACTTCTGGCATCAGATATAGTAATCTGGAAGCAATAGAGAAATCAAAAAATAGAGAATCAAGAAGTAATAAACCCTTTCTTAGGCACGTATCTTCTACCTTTTTGTTAAAGTGGGCAGCAAAACATATATTTCACAATACTACCAATCCAGCTGAATCCTGGAGTTTAGTTGGCTATGTTCTATTTAGGACTAGAAAAGCTAAAAACAAGCATTTGGTAACATATCTGATAAGTTCTGAGTGTGTTTGATAAAATAGTACATTCAGAATCATGAAGGGCCATTCCTCTTTAAATATCTAGCATGGGCAGAATCAATTTGTTCAATATGTATATCATCATGTTATTGAAAACTTCTTGAATAGTTGGGTAACTTATAAATATTTATCAAAGACAGTTTCTCAGTCCCTATAGTTTACTGTAGTGAACCTTCTGAAATTTCATTGAATAGAAATTTAGTTATGCCCTTCTCTTTTTTAGGAGAGATATGCTTAGTTCTCTTATTTGTTTGTAAGTCTTGGCTTTGAACTGTTAATTTGATAATTGTTAAGTAGAAGAGAGGAGAGACTAGAACTTTAAAAGAACCTTAATCAGTAAGTTTTCATGACTCAGGAATACTTTCTTAAAAAGCCATTTTTTTTATTGCGGGATATCATGATGGTTTAAAACAGAAGACTCTGGACCACATACTCACTAGCCTACTCACTAGCTCTGAGACCTTGGGCTAAGATACTTAAATTCTCTGTGCCTCAGATCCTCTTTCTGTAAAATGGGGCTAATAATAGTACCTATCACATGAGGTTGTTATGAAGATTGAAAGAATTAATATAAGCACTTAGAAAAGTGCCTGGCAATAGCACTATGTATATTTTAGCCAACATTATTATTAAATCTGGTACTTTTGCCTATTTTTTCACTTTGGCAATTGTTTTGCTTAGGGAGCCTGTAATTGTAGTTATTGAATTAAATTTTTTTGCAGAAAAAAATTTGTGTCTGAATTATATCTCTCTCAGAAGATTGGACCCATGACAGGAAAGCTAGGCAAAGAGTTAAGTATTTCCTGGTAAATATTATATAATGGATCACTTAGTCAACATCATTTAGTGCCCATGCGTACAAGTTTTGTTTTATCCTTCCTGGTTTGCTGGATTGGATCAAGTTAAACAGTTCAAATCAGAGGTATTTGGAAATTGTGTTTCTTACAGGGATTTGATTCAGGAAGGCAGCTAGTTACAGTCTCTAAGATCCAGGACTTGAACTGTAGTCCTCATGGAAGCCATATTGAACTGGTATCTTGATGCATCACAAGGGAACATGCATTGCTTTTCTTTTTCTACCTGTTGAACTAGTACTATAACCAACCCAGAAAAAATATTTTGTTTGTGGTTTAAATAGCATTCAGCAATCTTCTATTGTTGTTGATACTGTTTTTCACTTAGAGAAAATTTGGAAGATGGTTATCTGTTCAGTGCTGCCAAATACATTGTTAGTATGCAGACCCTACAGGCACCAGCTGCAGTTGTTTTCCAAAGGACATGCAACCAATCTAGCTATCATGCACACAGCTGTAGTATTGCTGGCTATATTTGGTCTTTTTTTTTTTTTTTTTAACACATAGTTGCATGCATAGTAACTAACACTTTTGGTTGCAAAACTAAAATTGAAGGATGCATACTGTGTTTTGAGGCTCTTGATCTTCTTTTTCATCTGTTCTTGGTTTCCTGCTATTATTCTTAGGCATTTCTCATTGCAAGTATACATTCAAATTCTATCTGATAATACCATTTTGGAGGGGTGGGGCTCAAGGCAGTTTTATAAGTATATGATGTACTGAAATGATTTGCTTTGACGTGACCTGATTAGAATTTACTTTAGCCCTGAGCCAGCTCAAATAAGATTGAGCTAATTTATGCCACTTTTTTTTTTTCCAGTAATGTTGAACTGGAGCAGAACCACTTATTGTGCTAATGCTCTCTTCTAAAATGTACAGATGCATATTTACACAGCTAGGAAGCTTATGTATGCCAGTTGCATTTTAATCTTGTGGTAAGCAACATACTGTAAAAGGTATAGCTTACATCTTTGGCATGATTTTCTGGTGTGAAACATGATGTATTAAATATTAAAATAAAAAGCTGGAGTAGTATGGATATGTTTATTCCATAGTTATAGTCATGTGGTCAATTTTATACTCTATGAAGCAAATAGTAGTAATGATAATGTGATAATAATAATAATAATAATAATAATAATAATCGAATATTTATTAAGCCCTTACTTTGTATTAGGCACCAGGCTAAGCTGTTTAAATTAAGTATTTCACACTGAAGAATAATTTTTGAAGTGGATACTGATACTATTTTTTTAATTTCGCACATGAAGTAAGAGAGGCTTACAGATGTTAGTATACTATTTCAAGGTCACACAGTTTGAGAGCAGGGATCTAATTCCAGTTGTTTTTGACTTTAGAGCTCATAGTGTCTGTTCTGTTTTTTCTGCTTCAAATGTTAAATTGCCACGCAGGTTATGTAGATTAGTGTCTCAGCAGCAAATAGATGGCACACTCAAATGGAGTAATTGAGAAGGTAGTTGTGAGCAAGGGTAAGAGAGAACAACAAGGGAGGTGAGGCTGACAACAATGGGAACCATTACCATCCCTATGTGTGGTGGAGTAGAATAATGGATTGGTTACCAGAGCTTGAAGAGTATACCTGTAGTATAGGAGAGACCATCTGACAGGAGCTAAATCGCCTTAGGTTGAGGTACACGATCCCCTTGGTGATCTAGTAGGGAAGGAAATGAGGAAGGAAATACCTGACCCCACTTTCCTCCCTCTCCTGTCTCTTACCAGTGATCCTCATTGGCCAAACTCAACTGGAAATAAGAGGAAAAGGGATCCTTTGATACAGTGGTCAGTTTCTTCTGACTCAGAGCAGATTGGAAACAGATGGAAAGTTTTCAGGGCAAATGGAAAATAGCCAATTCATAGAGGCACTACCAAGAAAATAGTTTCTCAATATCAACGCATCAGTGAAGCCAAGATTTTTTACTTCTCTCTCTAATCATTTGACTTGCTTTTCAAAAAAAATTTGAATTTTTAAGTTTTGTCTTTAAATTACAGATTTCAGAAGCAATATGGGTAGACTAGGATTGCCAGAGTTACCTTTGGGATTTTGAACAAATGAACTTTGGATATGCCTCTCCTTGTTTTTTCTTCTTCTTTAAAATATGAATACCAATACCAGTACTATTCCTGTTCTAGATAGATAAAATAAGAGTTCATGGAATAGAATTAAACTTTGGACACTTAATAACATAGATATATCTACATTTTTTTACCTTTTTCATTGGTCTTACTTCCTAAATCTTCAGACTTCTAGCTGAGATAATGTTTTCTCTGCCTAAAAAACACCCTTTATTATTTCTTTTATTATGGGTCTGCGGGAAAGTAAATCCTTCAGTTTTTCTTTGTGTGAAAAGACTTGTTTATGGTCATTTTTGAAAGATATTTGTGCTGGGTATAGAATTCTAGAATAGCAGTTATTTTCTTTCTGTGCTTTGAAAATACCTGTCCTTGGTCATCTCACTCTGTAGTTACTACTAAGAAGGTAGCTATGTTATTCTATTACTTCTTTAAAGGTAATCTGTCCTTTTTGGGCTGCTTTAAGATTTTTCTCTTTTTTATGTCAGCAATTTTAGAGACTCTTTTTTTTTTTTTTTCAAAGATTTTATTTATTTGACAGAGAGAAATCACAGAGAGGCAGGCAGAGAGAGAGGAAGGGAAGCAGGCTCTCCGCTGAGCAGAGAGCCCAATGTGGGACTCGATCCCAGGACCCTGAGATCATGACCTGAGCCGAAGGCAGCGGCTTAACCCACTGAGCCACCCAGGTGCCCCTATTTCAGCAATTTTAGTATGATAGGTTTAAAGTATGGATTCATTCACAACTCATTTTTTTCCAAAGCTCTTATTTCAAGAGGGCCCAAAAGTGTGGGTGATAAATCGTTGTTACTTTTAAAAGAAGAAACTGGTGAAAGAAACCAGTAGGTAGTGTGGGTTGATATAGGTAGGTTAATAGTGTTTCTTTTAAGTACTTTTACATATCCTTTTTTTTTTTCTAAGATTTTATTTATTTGAGAGAAAGAGAGAGAATACATGTGTGTGCATGAGTGCAATTGAGGAGAAGGGCAGAAAGAAGGAGAAGGAGAAGCAGACTCCCCACTCCTACCTCAGCCAGGAGCCTGAGGTAGGGCTCAATCCCAGGACCCCAAGATCATGACCCAAGCTGACGGCAGATGCTTAATCAATCAACTGAACCAACCAGGTGCTCCACATATTCCTTCTTAATATTGCTTCTTTTTCTCCCCCTAGCTGTATTGATATATAATTGATAAATAAAATTGTATATATTTAAGTTGTACAATGTGATGGTTTGTATGCATATGTATTGTAAAATGATTACCACAATCAGCTGATTAACAATTCCATTATCTGTGTGTGTGTGCGTGTGTGTGTGTGTGAATGAATGAATACTGGTTCTTAACAGAAGGTAATGGTAATGCAGGAAGTCAGGAAAGGTCAAAGAGAATCTAACAAGGTTCTTTCTTTCGCTTATGTTGGAAAAGTGGAAGAAGACAAGAAAGGCATACACTTTTTCCCCCTTTACACAGAGCACTAGGAAAAAAGATAGAAGAGAAGAAGGTGATTGGGATCTCAGTGCTTATTATAGTGTAGTATAGACTTATAAACATCTCTTCTGTCTTTGTCACTTTGTCACTAATGAAATAATACATTTGGAGGGAGAATTTTTTTTTAATGGAAAGCATATCAATTCATAAGCATTGTACTAAAAGTGAAGGATCTTATAAAGGGTGGAAGATTGTTTATGGTAAAGGAAGACTTATTTTATCCAGTGAATGTAAATCTGTAATGCAGGCCATCATGCTGTTGAACCCTTTTTCCTTCCAGGCAGCCAGTTCATTTTACATCAGCATCAGTGAGGTCTCCCAAAGTCAATCCTGTTACTCAGAACAAGAAAATGTAGAAAAAGGAGAACAAGGAATTTTATGGTTTAGAATGTAAAAATTTTTTTGCAATCACTAAACTGTATTGGAGTAAAAATGATGAAATGCTTTTCTTTTGATAGTAATCTAAAAATGTTTGTGTACTAAGTCCTAATCTGTACTAAGCCAGATACTTGAGTTATTGGATTGATATTGTATGATGGAAAGTATCTGAAGCATTTTGATTTCTTGAAAGGTTATGTTGTGAAAAATTTGTTTTGTAAGAATAGATGTACCAAAAGCATATGCCGTTGTTATTACCTAAAATCCAATAAAAGATAGTTTTGCAGATTATTACCACATGTGTGTAGCAGTTGCTTTCACAGTTAGGTTATTTTAGATACCAGAGTAATTTGTTTCATATTTTAAGCATTGAAGTGCCCCTTCAAATCCAGTATTCCTGTGACTCTAGCATGATATATAATAGAAATAGCACAAAATAAAATATCTCAGCAAATAATTGAAATAACAAATTCTATGGGCAGCCCACTGAATGAAATGATATTTACAGAGACATTGTGTGCATGCAGTATCTTTGAGGAATCTTCTCCAAAAGCTACTAAATTCAATAATTAAGTTCTTAAACCACATAATTCAAAAGAACAAGAGCACAAAGCAATTTGATTGAATGACAATCAATCCATTAGTGACCACAATATAGTATATTTTTAAACATTCAACTTGTAACATATTTGCTTATAAAGTATCATTTACCTGTGTACATGCAGTAACAAAATTAGGATTTCTTCTTTTTGTGGTCTCTGTTTTTTGGATTTTAAGTGATGACAAAATTCTCAAGTCATTTTGAACTAAGGTTAAATACAACCAGTAGTAATAATAGTAGCAGAAGTAATTAAAATCATAAAGAAGGCCATTCTCATTTTTCACTTGGAAGGACATGAGCCTTGTGTGGTGTATTATTATTAATGATTTTCCATCACCATCTAGATTAAACATTTTTTTTTATCAGCATGAAATGTATTTCACAAATTTGCTCTCTGTTCAGGAGTACAGTTTTTGCCTTATATATTGCATTTTGGAGGTCTGTTTATTATTAATTCCTTAGTTGTAGAAGCTAATAGACATTAAGGAATATTTTACTTTTATACCTTAAAGATGTTGCTAACTTGGGCTAAGTTCTGGTAAATTTAGATGATGTGTTTATTGTTAATGTGAATGCAAATAAGTAAGTCTTGTAGGCCTACAAAAAAAGAGTCAGATTTGTACTGTAATGAAACCATTCACTGAAGATATTCACATTATATTGTATTTTGTTGTAGTATTGTGACTCTATACCAAAATGAATTTCTGAAACAAATTGCTAGATATTGTTAGCAGGTCTGCAAAAGGACCTCAATCACTGAATGAAGAACTTGTCAAAAGTCAGGTGATAAGGAAGTGGCATATGTTCAGTAGACTATATGTGTGTAGAGGGGTGGGAATTGTAGATGTACAAGTAAATAACTATCATCTTCTGACTGGTAAAAGATAGATAAGCAGGGTGTTGTTAGTTGGTTGTTCTCTGCAGCTCAGGCACCTAGCTAACTGTATGCCACAAAAAGATTATGTGTAACATGCCAAGAAACATGGAATCAAGTTAGGAGTGATTCAAATTGGAGGTGCAGCTCAGCACAGAGCCCTTTACTTTCCTTAAAGAAGATAGTAAGGTCAGAATTAAGGGATGAGCTGGGCAAAGGGATGTGTGAACACAAATTTAGAGGTCAGACTGTTAAGATTAGCCTCAACGTTCAGGCAGGAGTAAATAGGTGAGAAAATAGACATTAGTGAGTTTCTGAAATTTTTTGTTTTAATTGGATTTTTGCTAAAGAATTATCACTGCTAAGGTGTTAGTCCAATCATAAGATTTGTTTATTCACTAAAGGTCTGATGTTTGCTAGCTTGAGTTCATAGAGCTATAGGGAAAACACCATAAAATTTACATATTCATCATAAGATTTTATTTATTTATTTACTTACTTACTTTTGACCCCCTCCACCCATTTTTCCCATTTACTGTCCACTGCTAGCTTGAGTTCATAGAGCTATAAGGAAAATACCATTAAAATTTATGTATTCATCAGAAGATTTTATTTATTCATGCATTTATTTATTTACTTTTGACCCCCCCCACCCATTTTTCCCATTTACTGTCCACCTCTGGCAACCACCAGTGTGTTCTAATCTATGAGCTTTTTTTTTTTTAAAGTTCCCATTTATGAGAGACATCATACAGTATTTATCTTTCTTTCCCTGACGTATTTCACTTAGCAAAATACCCTCACAGTCCATCCATACTGTCCCAAATGGCAATATTTCGTTCTTTTTTATGATTGGATAATGTTCCAT
Source organism: Meles meles (assembly GCF_922984935.1). Lineage (NCBI taxonomy): Eukaryota > Metazoa > Chordata > Mammalia > Carnivora > Mustelidae > Meles > Meles meles. Next base: position 44,675,788 of record NC_060075.1, on the reverse strand, counting down.
TATATATATGTGTACCACAATTTCTGTATCCATTCATCCATCAATGGACACTTAAATTGTTGTTTCTTCTGTTGTTGATCTTAGCCATTCTGACAGGTGTGACATGATTTCTCATTGTAGTTTTGATTTGCATTTTCCTGATGATAGTTGATGTTGAGCATCTTTTTTATGTGTCTGTCTTCCTTGCAGAAATGTCTGTTCATATCTTCTGTCCATTTTTAAATTGGATTGTTTTTCTGCTATTGAGTTATATGAGTTCTTTATATATTTTGGATATTGTCCATTATCAGCCTGAGAACTTGAGCTGAAGGCAGATGCTTAGCTGGCTCAGCCACCCAGGAACCCCTAGATTGCTTTTGGTATTATGCACATTTTAACAATATTGATTCTTTCATGAGCACAGAGTATCTTTATGTTTATTTGTAACTTCTTCAATTTCTTTCATTAATGACTTGTAGTTTTCAATAACACTCTTGGTAAAATTTATCCTTAGATATTTTATTCTTTTTGATGCAATTATTAATGGGATTGTTTTCTTAATTTATAAATTTCTTAGCTTTCTTCTTTTCATAGTTTGTTATTAGTGTATAAAGATGCAACAGATATTTGTGGGCTGATTTTGTATCCTGGAGTATTCCTTTCCTGTATTTTGTTTATTAGTTCTAATTTTTTTTTTGATAGAGTCTGAAGAGTTTTGTATATATATGTAATATGTCATCTCCAAAATAGTGATAGTTTTACTTCTTCCTTTCCCATTTAGATGCCTTTTATTTCTTTCATCCCTAGGACTTCCAACACTCTGTTGAATAAAGGTGACAAGAATGGACATCCTTTTTGTGTTTCTGATATTAGAGGAAAGGCTTTCAGCTTTTCATCATTGAGTCTGGTATTAGCTGGGGGCTTGTGATATATGACATTTATGATGTTGAGTTACAGTCCCTCTATACCCTCTTTGTTGAGAGTTCTTACCATAAATGGATGTTGAATTTTTTCAAGTGCTTTTCTGGTGCATTTGGTGACTTTTAATATAGAGCCATAAGGCAGAGAAAGAATTACGGTTATTATTGGGGACTTGATGGTGAGGTTACTTGTAGTAATATTGAAAGGGATAGAAAGCTTGGAATAGGAACCAGTTTTCTGAGCAGGAAAAGTTTTAGTTTCAGCATGTTGAATTAAGATGGCTGATGTATATAGTTGAAAATAAAACATGCAAAAATCTGTTTTAAACTGGAAAGACTCATATATAGGTAAGTTAATATAATTCAGGTAGAAGTACTATGCTCTGGGACAGCAGGATCTTTGAGATTACAGGCTAGAAATGGGCCTGGCAATTGTCAGTACACATGTAACAGCTAATAGAATGTTGAATTCTCAGACTTAACAGTGAGTAGGAAGAACAGAGGTATGAATAGTGTTTAGGGAGTCGTCATAATTGGGAGGCAGGAAGAAGAGCTCTTAAAGAAAGCCAAATAGATAAGTAAAATCTTAAAAAAAAAAAAAGCCAAATAGTAGTTAAAAAATCAAGGGAAGAGGGAGGAGTCAAGATGGCGGAGAAGTAGCAGGCTGAGACTACATCAGGTAGCAGGAGATCAGCTCGATACCTTATCTAAATATTGCAAACACCTACAAATCCAACGGGAGATCAAAGAGAAGAAGAACAGCAATTCTAGAAACAGAAAATCAACCACTTTCTGAAAGGTAGGACTGGCGGAGAAGTGAATCTAAAACGACGGGAAGATAGACCACGGGGGGAGGGGCTGGTTCCCGGCAAGCGGCGGAGCAATGGAGCACAAAATCAGGACTTTTTTTTTTTTTTTAATTTTTTAAATCTTTTTTTTTTTAATATTTTATTTATTTGACAGAGAGAAATCACAACTAGGCAGAGAGGCAGGCAGAGAGAGAGGAGGAACAGGCTCCCCGCGGAGCAGAGAGCCCGATGGGCTCGATCCCAGGACCCTGGGATCATGACCTGAGCCGAAGGCAGAGGCTTTAACCTACTGAGCCACCCAGGTGCCCCCCAAATCAGGACTTTTAAAAGTCTGTTCCACTGAGGGACATTACTCCAGAGGCTAAACCGGGGTGAAGCCCACACGGGGTCAGCGTGGCCCCAGGTCCCGCAGGGTCACAGAAGGATCGGGAGTGTCTGAATGTCGCAGAGCTCGCAGGTGTTAGAACGGAGAAGCCGGCTACAGAGACAGAGCCAAGGACTGAACTCTCAGCTCGGGGTTACCTTGAACCGGTTGCGGGCTGGGTGAGCTCGGAGAGCGGCTGGAGGCTGGGGATACGGGAGTGATTGGGTGCTGTCCTCTGGGGGTGCACTGAGGAGTGCTCCTCCGGGCCAGAGACTGGGAGGCCGACATTTTCATTCCCGTCCTCTGGTACTCTACGGAAAGCGTTCAGGGAACAGAAGCTCCCAAAAGCGAACCCGAGCGGATTACTTAGTCCGGCCCCGGTAAGGGCGGTGCAATTCCACCTCGGGCAAAGACACTTGAGAGTCACTACAACGGGCCCCTCCCCCAGAAGAACAACAAAATATCCAGCCAGGACGAAGTTCATCTATCAAGGAAAGCAGGTTCAATACCTAAGACAGCAGTGGAATTCCAGAGGAGGAGAAAGCAAAGCATGGAACTCATGCCTTCTCCCCATGATTCTTTAGTCTTGCGGTTAATTCAATTTTTTTTTCAATTTTTTTTCTTTCTTTTTTCTTCTTCTGATAAATTTTTTAAAATTTTACCCTTTTCTTTTTTAACGTTTTTAGACTAGTTTATCTAAAATATATATTTTTTCTTTCTTTTTTATATTTTTTCTTTATTTTATTTTTTAAATTTTTTTCTTTTTTTTTTTCTGAACCTCTTTTTATCCCCTTTCTTCCCCCCACAATTTGGGGTCTCTTCTGATTCGGTTACAGTGCATTTTTCTGGGGTCTTTGCCACGCTTTTAGTATTTTATTTGATCCTTCATATCCTCTTATCTGGACAAAATGACAACGCGGAAAAAATCACCACAAACAAAAGAACAAGAGGCAGTACCGAAGGCTAGGGACATAATCAACACAGACATTGGTAATATGTCAGATCAAGAGTTCAGAATGAAGATTCTGAACGTTCTAGCCGGGCTGGAAAAAGGCATGGAAGATATTAGAGAAACCCTCTCTGGAGATATAAAAGCCCTTTCTGGAGAAATAAAAGAACTAAAATTGAACCAAGTTGAAATCAAAAAAGCTATTAATGAGGTGCAATCAAAAATGGAGGCTCTCACTGCTAGGATAAATGAGGCAGAAGAAAGAATTAGTGATATAGAAGACCAAATGACAGAGAGTAAAGAAGTCGAGCAAAAGAGGGACAAACAGCTACTGGACCACGAGGGGAGAATTCGAGAGATAAGTGACACCATAAGACGAAACAACATTAGAATAATTGGGATTCCAGAAGAAGAAGAAAGAGATAGGGGAGCAGAAGGTCTACTGGAGAGAATTATTGGAGAGAATTTTCCTAATATGGCAAAGGGAACAAGCATCAAAATCCAGGAGGTGCAGAGAACCCCCCTCAAAGTCAACAAGAATAGGTCCACACCCCGTCACCTGATAGTAAAATTTACAAGCCTTAGTGACAAAGAGAAAATCCTGAAAGCAGCCCGGGAAAAGAAGTCTGTAACATACAATGGTAAAAATATTAGATTGGCAGCAGACTTATCCACAGAGACCTGGCAGGCCAGAAAGAGCTGGCATGATATATTCAGAGCACTAAACGAGAAAAAGATGCAGCCAAGAATACTCTATCCAGCTAGGCTATCATTGAAAGTAGAAGGAGAGATCAAAAGCTTCCAGGACAAACAAAACCTGAAAGAATTTGCAAACACCAAACCAGCTCTACAGAAAATATTGAACGGGGTCCTCTAAGCAAAGAGAGAGCCTAAAAGTAGTAGATCAGAAAGGTACAGAGACAACATACAGTAACAGTCACCATATAGGCAATATAATGGCGCTAAATTCATATCTCTCAATAGTTACCCTGAATGTTAATGGGCTAAATGCCCCAATCAAAAGACACAGTGTATCAGAATGGATAACAAAACAAAACCCATCAATATGTTGCCTACAAGAAGCTCGTTTTAGACACGAAGACACATCCAGATTTAAAGTGAGGGGGTTGAAAGCAATTTACCATGCTAATGGGCATCAGAAGAAACCTGGGGTGGCAATCCTTATAACAGATCAATTAGATTTTAAGCCAAAGACTATAATAAGAGATGAGGAAGGACACTATATCATACTCAAAGGGTCTGTCCAACATGAAGATCTAACAATTTTAAATATCTATGCCCCTAACGTGGGAGCAGCCAACTATATCAACCAATTAATAACAAAATCAAAGAAACACATCAATAATAATACAATAATAGTAGGGGACTTTAACACTCCCCTCACTGAAATGGACAGATCATCCAAGCAAAAGATCAACAAGGAAATAAAGGCCTTAAATGACACACTGGACCAGATGGACATCACAGATATATTCAGAACATTTCATCCCAAAGCAACAGAATACACATTCTTCTCTAGTGCACATGGAACCTTCTCCAGAATAGATCACATCCTGGGTCACAAATCAGGTCTCAACCAGTATCAAAAGATTAGGATCATTCCCTGCATATTTTCAGACCACAATGCTCTGAAGCTAGAACTCATTCACAAGAGGAAAGCTGGAAAGAACCCAAATACATGGAGACTAAACAGCAACCTTCTAAAGAATGAATGGGTCAACCAGGAAATTAAAGAAGAATTGAAAAAATTCATGGAAACAAATGATAATGAAAACACAATGGTTCAAAATCTGTGGGACACAGCAAAGGCAGTCCTGAGAGGAAAATATATAGCAGTACAAGCCTTTCTCAAGAAACAAGAAAGGTCTCAAGTACACAACCTAACCCTACACCTAAAGGAGCTGGAGAAAGAACAAGAAAGAAACCCTAAACCCAGCAGGAGAAGAGAAATCATAAAGATCAGAGCAGAAATCAATGAAATAGAAACCAAAAAAGAAACAATAGAAAAAATCAATGAAACTAGGAGCTGGTTCTTTGAACGAATCAATACGATTGATAAACCCCTGGCCAGACTTATCAAAAAGAAAAGAGAAAGGACCCAAATAAATAAAATCATGAATGAAAGAGGAGAGATCACAACTAACAGCAAAGAAATACAGACAATTGTAAGAACATACTATGAGCAACTCTACGCCAACAAATTTGACAATCTGGAAGAAACGGATGCATTCCTAGAGACATATAAACTACCACAGCTGAACCAGGAAGAAATAGAAAACCTGAACAGGCCCATAATCAGTAAGGAGATTGAAACAGTCATCAAAAATCTCCAAACAAAGAAAAGGCCAGGGCCAGATGGCTTCCCAGGGGAATTTGACCAACCATTTAAAGAAGAACTAATTCCTATTCTCCTGAAACTGTTCCAAAAAATAGAAATGGAAGGAAAACTTCCAAACTCATTTTATGAGGCCAGCATCACCTTGATCCCAAAACCAGACAAGGATCCCAGCAAAAAAGAGAACTACAGACCAATATCCTTGATGAACACAGATGCAAAAATTCTCACCAAAATACTAGCCAATAGGATTCAACAGTACATTAAAAGGATTATTCACCATGACCAAGTGGGATTTATTCTAGGGCTGCAAGGTTGGTTCAACATGTGCAAATCAATCAATGTGATACAACACATTAATAAAAGAAAGAACAAGAACCATATGATACTTTCAATAGACGCGAAAAAGCATTTGACAAAGTACAGCATCCCTTCCTGATCAAAACTCTTCAAAGTGTAGGGATAGAGGGCACATACCTCAATATTATCAAAGCCATCTATCAAAAACCCACCGCAAATATCATTCTCAATGGAGAGAAACTGAAAGCTTTTCCGTTAAGGTCAGGAACATGGCAGGGATGTCCATTATCACCACTGCTATTCAAGATAGTACTAGAAGTCCTAGCCTCAGCAATCAGACAACAAAAAGCAATTAAAGGCATCCAAATCGGCAAAGAAGTCAAACTATCACTCTTCGCAGATATGATATGATACTATATGTGGAAAACCCAAAAGACTCCACTCCAAAACTGCTAGAACTTGTACAGGAATTCAGCAAAGTGTCAGGATATAAAATCAATGCACATAAATCAGTTGCATTTCTGTACACCAACAACAAGACAGAAGAAAGAGAAATTAAGAAGTCAATCCCATTTACAATTGCACCCAAAACTGTAAGATACCTAGGAATAAACTTAACCAAAGAGGCCAAGAATCTATATGCAGAAAACTATAAAGTACTCATGAAAGAAATTGAGGAAGACACAAGAAATGGAAAAATGTTCCATGCTCCTGGATTGGAAGAATAAATATTGTGAAAATGTCTATGCTATCTAAAAGCAATCTGCACATTTAATGCAATCCCTATCAAAATACCATCCATTTTTTTCAAAGAAATGGAACAAATAATCCTAAAATTTATATGGAACCAGAAAAGACCTCGAATAGCCAAAGGAATACTGAAAAAGAAGGCGAAAGTTGGTGGCATCACAATTCCGGACTTCAAGCTCTATTACAAAGCTGTCATCATCAAGACAGCATGGTACTGGCTAAAAACAGACACATAGATCAATGGAACAGAATAGAGAGCCCAGAAATAGACCCTCAACTCTACGGTCAACTCATCTTCGACAAAGCAGGAAAGAATGTCCAATGGAAAAAAGACAGCCTCTTCAATAAATGGTGTTGGGAAAATTGGACAGCCACATGCAGAAAAATGAAATTGGACCACTTCCTTACACCACACACGAAAATAGACTCAACATGGATGAAGGACCTCCATGTGAGAAAGGAATCCATCAAAATCCTTGAGGAGAACACAGGCAGCTACCTCTTTGACCTCAGCCGCAGCAACATCTTCATAGGAACATTGCCAAAGGCAAGGGAAGCAAGGGCAAAAGTGAACTATTGGGATTTCATCAAGATCAAAAGCTTTTGCACAGCAAAGGAAACAGTTAACCAAACCAAAAGACAACTGACAGAATGGGAGAAGATGTTTGCAAACAACATATCAGATAAAGGGCTAGTGTCCAAAATCTATAAGGAACTTAGCAAACTCAACACCCAAAGAACAACCAATCCAATCAAGAAATGGGCAGAGGACATGAACAGACATTTCTGCAAAGAAGACATCCAGATGGCCAACAGACACAAGAAAAAGTGCTCCACATCACTTGGCATCAGGGAAATACAAATCAAAACCACAATGAGATATCAGCTCACACCAGTCAGAATGGCTAAAATTAACAAGTCAGGAAATGACAGATGCTGGCGAGGATGCGGAGAAAGGGGAACCCTCCTACACTGTTGGTGGGAATGCAAGCTGGTGCAACCACTCTGGAAAACAGCATGGAGGTTCCTCAAAAAGTTGAAAATAGAGCAACCTTACAACCCAGCAATTGCACTACTGGGTATTTACCCTAAAGATACAAACATAGTGATCTGAAGGGGCCCGTGTACCCGAATGTTTATAGCAGCAATGTCTACAATAGCCAAACGATGGAAAGAACCTAGATGTCCATCAACAGATGAATGGATAAAGAAGATGTGGTATATATACACAATGGAATACTATGCAGCCATCAAAAGAAATGAAATCTTGCCATTTGTGACAACGTGGATGGAACTAGAGGGTATCATGCTAGTGAAATAAGTCAATCGGAGAATGACAACTTTCATATGATGTCCCTGATATAAGGACATGGAGATGCAACATGGGGGGTTAGAGGGATAGGAGAAGAATAAATGGAACAAGATGGGATTGGGAGGGAGACAAACCATAAATGACTCTTAATCTCACAAAACAAACTGGGGGTTGCTGGGGGGAGGTGGGTTTGGGAGAGGGGGAGGGGGTTATGGACATTGGGGAGGGTATGTGCTATTGTGAGTGCTGTGAAGTGTGTAAACCTGGTGATTCACAGACCTGTACCCCTGGGGATAAAAATACATTATATGTTTATAAAAAAAAAAAAAGAAAGAAAGGATGAATACCCAACTTTTGTACCAACATGGACGGGACTGGAAGTGATTATGCTGAGTGAAGTAAGTCAAGCAGAGAGAGTCAAGTATCATATGGTTTCACTTATTTGTGGAGCATAACAAATGACATGGAGGACATGGGGAGATGGAGAGGAGAAGGGAGTTGAGGGAAATTGGAAGGGGAGGCGAACCATAAGAGACTATGGACTCTGAAAAACAACCTGAGTGTTTTGAAGGGGCGGGCGTGGGAGCTTGGGGGAACTAGGTGGTGGGTAATAGGGAGGGCATGTATTGTATGGAGCACTGGGTCTTGTGCAAAAACAATGAATACTGTTATGCTGAAAAAAATAAATAAATAAATTAAAAAAAAAATCAAGGGAAGTCCAGTGGCATTGGAGCCAGAGGAGTGCAGCAGATCACTACAAAGATTTGTGTGTCTACAAAGTCTTGTGCTTCCACATGTCTGGTGGTTCTCACCTGAATATGGAGGAGTTGCCTTAGAATGCAATCTTGCTATCTTCACCTCCCCATCTACCCTGCAAAATCCAACCGTTCTTCTGCTTTGTATCTACTCTTGATAGAGGACTTTAGACCTACCTCTCCTGGGCTAAAACTTAGAAGTCCCCTTTGACTTCTTTCTCTACTCTTTTTCCATACTGAATTGACTGTCCTGTACTATTATTCATCCTGTCTCTGCCATATTTCTTCTGTCCATTGTAATTATACTGTTCCTACTAATTCCAAAATGTACTACATAGAAAGGTTTTTGGTATTGTTTTAAACCATATTTCTTGGAAATAATGATATCATTTCTGCTATGTTAGAAATAAAACCATGGTCATCATATACATAATAGTTCAGTTATTCTGGGGAAGAGAACCCATAAATATACATCTAGGTAGGAGGACAATATAACTTACCATCCAAACTGGGATACTTCTGACAATGAAAGGGGGTACTGTTAATAATTTACCAGTACAACAGGCAGAAGCAGGGACTACACAAAGCAGGATATATGATCATCTACCTCAGTGATTCTCAACTGCAAGTGATTTTGCCTCCTATAGGACATTTGGTGATGCCTGGAGACATTTTTGGTTGTCATAAGTGGGTGGGGGAGACTTATTACTGGTGTTTAGTGGGTATAGTCTGGGGAAGCTGCTAAACATCCTGCAGTGCATGGGATAGCCCTACAACAAAGAATCATTTGGCTTTCTTCATTTTATTAATTCAATTAAAATGTTTATTTAGCTTCCCTCCCTCTCGATACCACTTATTTAAGGTGCTAGGTTTTGGAGATGCATTTATGAACAAAGCAGTCATGGTCACTAAATTCATGGAACTTCTAGTTCAGGAGACCAAGATTAAAGACATAATTACATAAATATATTATTTCAACTGTGGAAAAACCTCATGAAGGAATAGTACTTAGTACTTTCGTATGATATAATAAAAGATCTGACCTAGAATGTGAGGTGAGGAGAAAGTTTTCTGACATTTGGATTGAAATCTGAAGGATGAGTAGGCTTGAATTAGACAAAGATAATTTATAAGGAGAGGGGAGGAAGAGTGTACCAGGCACCAAAGGGGCATGGAGAGTGACAGTCCCAAAGAAATGGAGTAAGATCAGTGTGTGTGTGGGGGGGGTGGGGCGGGGAGGGTGGATTGGGGGGCAGTGAGTGGAAGAGGGGAGAGTGGGTAGAGAGAGACTGGTGAAGTAATCAGGGGTCAAATCATAGCTTTATTGAAAGATTTTTAATTTTAATTGGGAAACAAAAGGAGGTTTCTAAGCCTGGGAATGGTGTGATCAGATTTGCATTTTAAAGAAGATTCCATTTCTTCTTCCCCTTTACTCTGCATAGTTCCTAACACAACGACCTTGTTTGCTGCATGAGGTGTTGGAAAGCTACTATACTTTTTTCGTCAAAAATGTCTATATCTTAACATTTTAGTGGGTTAAAAACAGTGGTCATTATTTTTTCTCCACTGACATTTTTCTTTTCAGTAGGATGTTAATCTAAATAGTAAGAAATATACTTTCTTCCATGGGGGTTATTAAACACTATCTTAATTTTGAAAGAAAGGTAATGTGGTCTATGAACATTTGCATTTTTTCTAGATTAACTCTTATGCAAAAAAAGTTTCCTGCCATGCTTTACCTCATACTGCATTTGGAATAACATATGATTGTGTATTTCCAAACCTCTACTCATGCTGCTTCTCCACCCAAAATACCTTTTTTTTGTCCATCTCTTTTTGTTTAAATTCAACTCATTTTTCAAATCCTCCATGAGGCCTTTCTTAGTTTCACAAGTTTAACATTTTATAATGTCCTTATCTGTGTTTCTACTGAACTTTGTTTATCCATTGTAATACTTAGCACATAATGTCTTGTGTTATGCAGAATAGGATGTAGTCACCTATCTTCCTTAGTGACTGCACATGAGCCACAGCTTTGTAAACTTCTATGACATCTTATACAGTGTTACATTAAAAAATATTATTTTTAACCCAGTGGTTCCTTACACACCTAGTCATAGTCATGACATAGTCAGGAGTGCCTGTTGAAGGAGTGAATGGAAGGGACATGATCAGTTCTGTCAAATACATGGAAATTTAGGAGGACTGAGAAAATGTATTTTTTTTTTCCTCCATTGGAATCTTTCAGTGGCTTTCCATTATTCCCTTTAATTTTTATCATCAGCCACTTTTCCATCTGAATTCTCTTAGGGAGAAATAGATTTTCTGGCTGTTGGAAACACCTGTATACTAATACTTAACGCTTACACTTATCCACTTCTCTGGAATGACCTCCCTAGGCTTAACACCTATGCAAATCATGCCTTTTCTTTTAGGCCCAATTTGATTATTAATTTATCTGCTTTCTTTTTCTCCATAGCACTTGTCACCTTTGAACATACTCTATATTTACTTCTTTTGTTCATTGTACTTCTCTCCTAGAAGACAGAGATTTTTTTTTTTCAGCGTAACAGTATTCATTGTTTTTGCACAACACCCAGTGCTCCATGCAAAACGTGCCCTCCCTATTACCCACCACCTGTTCCCCCAACCTCCCACCCCTGACCCTTCAAAACCCTCAGGTTGTTTTTCAGAGTCCATAGTCTCTTATGGTTCGCCTCCCCCTTTTTTTTTTTATAAACATATAATGTATTTTTATCCCCAGGGGTACAGGTCTGTGAATCACCAGGTTTACACACTTCACAGCACTCACAATAGCACATACCCTCCCCAATGTCCACAACCCCCTCCCCCTCTCCCAATCCCACCTCCCCCCAGCAACCCCCAGTTTGTTTTGTGAGATTAAGAGTCATTTATGGTTTGTCTCCCTCCCAATCCCATCTTGTTTCATTTATTCTTCTCCTATCCCCCTAACCTCCCATGTTGCTTCTCCATGTCCTCATATCAGGGAGATCATATGATAGTTGTCTTTCTCCGATTGACTTATTTCACTAAGCATGATACCCTCTAGTTCCATCCACGTCGGAAGACAGAGATTTTTGTGTGATTTCTTCACTGATTGTCTCACTCTGAAAACTGTGCCTGGCACATCTTTGATACTCAGTAGATAACTTGTCAAATGAGTGGTTCTGGCCTAACTAAACACTTTTCCTGAATGTCTGATATTCTGTGCTCTGTGTGTGTGTGTATGTGTCCCCTTCATGGAGTGCATTTGGCTGGAATGTTCTGCTCCTTGTCTTATCCAATTCCTGTGTATGTTATCTCCTCTAGGAAGCATTCTCTCCTTTCACTGTCTGATTTGTTGTTGTTCTCCTTTGTTTCTGTTGTCTCCCTTGCTTACATCCAGTATCTGTCTCGTACATTCTTGTTTGATTTACATGTCTATATTGCCCACTGTGCTTTAAGTTCTTCAAGAGAAATGACCAGTGTAAACTGTCTATGGTACTAGAATACAGTAGGTGCTAAATAAATAAATAAATATCTTTTTCAATAATGAAAGAAGTTGGAGTTGAGTCAAATCCTTATCAACACATTTTGCTTCTGCAGCACAAAATAAGTACTTGTAAGAAATTACATTATTTTTTTTTCCTGGTTAGCAATTTTCTTATTTAGTCTGTGGATATATAATTAGTAATATGCAGCATATAGATAGCCTTGTGCTGACTTTCTAGTTAGTCTAATAAGAATTAGTTCTTGATCTCTGAGTTCTTGATGCTTGGAATTTTTTTTACTACAAGAGATATTTTGTTCTGTCTCTCCAATACAACTTCTGTAATTTCTGCAATTTGCTGTGACAACTTCTTTTTGCAGAATTTTTGCTACTTTGATATCTTTGGAAGCTGGCCTTGGCTCCCCCATTTTACTTGTCTTTTCTTGGACACTCTAATTACCTTGTCTCTCCCATTAAATAATCCAGCTCTTGATTATCATGAAGCTAATTATGGATAGCAATAACTGAAAACTATTTACATAAACTCAAATTGTACCTTAAAACTTGTTTTCAATTTTCTGTTCTCAGGAAGTCACCATGGAATGGTCAATGAAAAAATACCTCACTGTGAATCAGGAAATTTAGATTCTATGTTTGATTCTTCCTGGCTCCCAGATTTTCATATTCAGTATGAGCTATGTATATCAAAGTGTATTGGTATGATGCTTTGCCTGAGAGATGTTCATGCAGGGAAGGACAAAGAAAGCATAATTATTTTTAAAAATTGCAAAAATAACTTCTTAACACATACATACTAAACATACACAGGTGGTTTGTTTAATGCCTGGCTTAATTCCTCTTAAAGGCTTAATGCGGTAGAAAATCATGGCGTAGAATCATGTCTTCTTTCATGCATCAGGGAAGGACTCTAACATCTAGTTTTATTTGTAGAAAGATTAATTGCCTTGAACTTATTCTTTATAAAGGTTTCTTCTTTTCTTTGGGAGAGAATGTATTTGCATATGGCTTTCTTGGCATTTATACATAGAAGGCTCAGTGCCAGGTCAGAGCTACCACCTGCATATTGTGTCTTGCCACTACATTTGGCATGGCCTTATTGTTTGATTACTAGAAGGAATAAGGAAGGGATATTAGATAACTGTAAATAAAGTTGGGTGTATTCTATTATTGACCTCAAGGGTCTTATTCTGTAATTATTAATTCCTGTATGGAATGTTGTGGTCTTTTTGGATTACTTTATATCTAAAAACAGGTATTATAAAGATGAATTTAGAGTGAATTCTTTTAGAAAATTTCAGATAGATGAAGTTATCGTGTTTGATATTGAGGGATATAAATTCACTGTCACATAATCTCTATTCTGAGAGAGTTTACAGGCTGACCAAAGGTGACAAACATGCCAAAGTTAAAAAATAATGCTATAACATTTTATAAATGCTATTATAGAAGTATTATGTAGTGGGGATAGTGAAGTGGTCCATTTTATTTGTAAGTAATAAGATCAGCTGTGGAAGAGAATTTTTTAAAAAGGCGATATTTGGAAGGCTGATCATGTCAATTATCTTTTCTTTGTAACAAGCTGTCTGAAAATTTAGTAGCTTAAAACAACAGTTATTTAGGTCATTATTCTGTGGGTCATCAACTTTTGACTGATTGATTCTGTGGCTCTGTGCTGTGTATTAGTTTCCTAGGGCTGCTGTAACAAGTTACAACAAACTTGGTACCTTAACAGAAATTTATTCTCTCACAGTTCTGGATGACAGAAGTCCAAAATCAATGTTTGAAGAAGGCTGGTTTTGTCTGCAGGCTCTTAGTGGGAATCTATTTCATGCCTCTCTCCTAGTTGCTGATTGCTTCTGGCAACCCTTGGTGTTCTTAGTTTGAACACTCATTGCTCCAGTCACTCTCTGCCTCTGTCTTTACCTGGCTTTCTCTGTGTCTTCTTTTTTGGCTCTTTTAAGGACACACAGAACTGGATTACAGCCCCCTCTGATGCAGGCTGATCTCATTATTCTCTTAACCAAAGCAAGATACAAGTTCAGTCCAAATTCAAGGAGTGAAGAAATAGGCTTCACCACTTGATGAGAGAAGCTGTAAAGTCACATTGCAAGAGCCACTGGATACACAGAGGGAGAATATTTTGGCCATCTTTGCAGTCTACCACACTGATAAAGAGGAATGGGCAGGATGAATGAGAGGGTTGAATGAGTGTGGGAGTGGGGAAGAGAACTTATATGGCTTAAATATAGAGCAAAAATGTTAGACAGGCCCAGGTCGTGTCATGGTTGATTTTATATATAATCTCTGTGGGTAGTGTGTTGATGATGTCTCCCTCTCTGTCTCTCTTTCCTCTCTCTCTCTATATACATATTTTACTCTATACTCTCTCTCTATATATATATTCTGTGTGTGTGTATACACATATGTATATATATAGTGATATATCCACTTGCTTTGTATATATTTGAACTTCTCCACAATATAGATGGAGGGGGGAACAGCAAATAAAATGTATACAAACACTATGTGTGTGTGTGTATACACATAGTATATAGTATATAGTATACACATATATATATATATATATCACTATATATATACATATGTGTATACACACACGCACATAGTGTTTGTATACATTTTATTTGCTGTTCCCCCCTCCATCTATATTGTGGAGAAGTTCAAATATATACAAAGTAAGTGGATAGTATAATGAATTCTACTGGATAGTATAATGAATTCTACTGTACCTAGTGCTTAGCTTCAGTAATTATCAAAGTCCTGGCATGTTTGCCATGTTTTTCACACCTTCAGCTATCCTATTTTTTATTCCTTTTTTAAAAGGTGAAATTTATGTACATTGGAAGGCACAAACCTTAACTGTATAGTTTTGGCAAATGGATTTACCTGTGTAATCTATAGCTCTCTCAAGTTATTGAACATTTCCATGATCAGAAATATTCCTGGGGCTTTTGGGTGGTACAGTTAGTTAAGTGTTGGACTCTTGGTTTTGGCTCAGGCCAGGATATCAGGGTCTTGAGATCAAGCCTTGTGTTGGGCTCCACACTCAGTGTGGACTCTGCTTAAGACTCTCTCTGTCCCTCACACTCATGCTGTCTCTCTCTCCCTCAAGTAAAATAAATAAATCTTAAAAAAAAAGAAAAGAAAAATACTCCTTGTGTCCCTTTTCAGTTAATAACCCCCTTCCAGGTAACCACTATTACTGATATTTTTTTCATAATAGATTTATGTTGCATATTCTAGAATTTCATATAAATGACATCACACAGTATATAATTTTTAAGTCTGTCTTATTTTGTTCAGCATAATATTTTTCAAGTAGTTTTTCTTATTGTATGTAACATTGGCTAATTATAATTTTTTAAAAAGATGTATTTATTTGAAAGAGAGAGTGCATGAACAGGGGACAGGGCAGAGGGAGAGAGGAGAATCTACAGCAGACTTCCTGCTGAGCTCAGAGCATGACAAGGAGCTCAGGCCCAGGAGCCTGAGATCATGACCTGAGCTGAAATCAAGAGTCCGTTGCTTAATCAACTGACCCACCCAGGCACCCCTATTGTTCAATGCTGAGTAGTGTCCCATTCAATGAATATCCCATAATTTGTTTTTTTCCCTTCTCTTGTATAAGCCTTTTTGTGGACATATATTTTATTTATCTTACACTTGATCTTAGCCAAAAGGCCGAGAAGTGATATATTTTATTTATCTTAGATAATTAACTAGGAGTATAAAATTGCTGGGCCAAAGGGGTGGTATGTGTTTAATCTTATGAGAAACGGGTAAGCCCTTTGCAAAGTAGTAAAACCATTTAATATCCCACCATGGATGTATGAGGGTTCTGGGTGCTCCATATCATCTCCAATATTTAGTGCTGTCAGTCTTTTTTTTTTTTTTTTAATTTTATTTATTTATTTGACAGACAGAGATCACAAGTAGGCAAAGAGGCAGGCAGAGAGAGAGGAAGGGAAGCAGGCTCCCTGCTGAGCAGAGAGCTGGATGCGGGGCTTGATCCCAGGACCCTGGGGTCATGACCTGAGCCGAAGGCAGAGGCTTTAACCCACTGAGCCACCCAGGCACCCTAGTGCTTTTTAATTTAACATTCTAATATATGTGAGATAGTACCTAATTGTGATTTCAATTTTCATTTCCCTATTGAGTAATGATGTTGAGCATCTTTTTCTTAGTTTATCAGCCATTTTTATCCTTTATTCTGTGAAATGTCTACTCAAGTCTTTTGCCCAGTTAAAAATTTTTTTGATGTTTTTTCATTTGTTATAGTAGTTCATGCAGAGGACACTCATCTTTTGTCGGAAATTTGTTTTGTGAAAATTTTCTTCCAGTTTTGGGGTTGTCTATTCATTTTCTTAATGGTATCTTTTGATGAGAAATTTTGTATGAACAAATCTAATTATTATTTTTAGTGATTTTTTGCTTTCCACATCCTCAGAAATTGCTTTTAATTTTTAAAGTTGAAACATAGTTGCCATACAGTAACATATTAATTGCAGATGTACAACATAGTGATTTGACGTTTATATACATCCCCAAATGCTCACCACAAGAATTGTAGTTACCATCTGCCTTCACACAAAGCCATATATTATTGACTGTGTTCCCTATGCAGTACTTTATATTCCTGTAACTTATTATTTTCTAACTCTCTATTTACTTGTATATCTGTAAGAAATCTTTGTCTGTTTCAGGTCATAAAGATGTTGTCTGATGTTTTCTTTAAAAATCTTTATAGGTTTATCCCGTATGTTTAGGTCAATGATCACCTCAAATTAATTTTTGTATAGAATGTAAAGTTTCTTTTTCCCATTTAGATATCCAATGGTTCCAACACCATTTGTTAAAAAGACCCCCCCCCTCACCCCCATTGAATTGCTTTGGCCTCTTTGTTGAAACTCGAATGACTGCATGAGTATGGGTTTGTTTTTGGAGTCTCTGTTCTATTCTGTAGATCTATTTATCCTCATGCTAATGCTACAGTGTCTTGATTACAGTAGATTTATAGTGTGTCCTGATGTCATTTTATGAAAGTGCTCCATCTCTATTCCTTTTTTAAGATTGTTTTGCCATTCTAGGTTTTTTGCATTTCCATAGAAATGTGGAAATTGGCTTGTTAGTTTCTTAAAAAAAAAAAAAAAGCCTGGAGATTTTCATTTGGATTGTCTTGCATTTATTAATCATTCTGGTGAGGATCAACTTTTTTTTTTTTTTGAGCAATATTGAGCCTTTTAAGGTATATCTTTTTAAAGCATTTTTTTCTCATGTCACTCACCAATTCAAAAGCATTCACTTGTTCCACAATTGCATAGTGTAATGGTTAAGATCTTTAGGTGGCTTTATTCCCAACAGTCTGCTCTTAATTTCATCTACCACATGTATCCAGGCTGCTTGTTCTTTCACATACATAGTGTGAACTTTTTTCCCTTCATGCTTTTATTCTCTCATGTTCTCCATACTGGATATGAAGGCTACTCTCCCAATTTAAAAGATTCAATATTATATATATATTTGTTATAATGTCATAAATTATAAATTAACAGAAGTTTTTTTTTTAAATTGAGATATAGTTGATACACAGTGTTGCATTAGTGTGCACATTAGTGTACCAGTAAGAAGTTTTTAAAAAACAAATTTTCATGGGATGAATCACTTAAAATTTATACAGTTTTTAAATTGGAGCACTAAATAAGTAAGCAAAACAGCACCCACCAAACAAAAAAGAAAAAAGCCAGAATAAAAGAGGACTTTACTTTTTCCTTTTTAGTGGGAGGAGGAGCAGAGGGTGAGGGAGAGGGAGAGAATCTCCCTCTGTGCTCCTCATTGAGCACAGAGCTCAGTGCAGGCAGATTCCAGGACCCTGACAGCATGAAATAGCCGTAATCAAGAGTTGGGTACTCAGTGAACTGAGTCACCCAAGTGCCCCAAGGACTTTACTTTTATTTTTAATTTTTCAATGTATTTTTTTTAAATTTTTTTTTTTTTTTGACAGAGAGAAATCACAACTAGGCAGAGGCAGGCAGAGAGAGAGGAGGAATCAGACTCCCTGCGGAGCAGAGAGCCCGATGTGGGGCTCGATCCCAGGACCCTGAGATCATGACCTGAGCCGAAGGCAGAGGCTTTAACCCACTGAGCCACCCAGGCGCCCCATAATTTTTCAATGTATTTTTAAAAGATTTATTTATATTAGAGAGAAAGAAAGAAAGAACGAAAGAACGAACACGTGAGCAGGAAGAGTGGCAGAGGGAGAGGGGGAGAAGCAGACTCCTCACTGAGCGTGGAGCCCAATGGAGGGGTTCTGTCCTACAACCCTGAGATCAAGACCTGAGCTGAAATCTAGTTGGTCCCTTAACTGACTGAGCCACCCAGGTGCCCTAGGACTTTACTTTTAAACAGAAAGGTGAAGTTTGCTTAAAGGAAGGGTGGAGGAGATAAGAGCAAAATGTACACTGATCTTGAGAATCCTGTAAGAAACACTGTCAGTCAAGGGCCCCTGGGTGGCTTAGTGGGTTAAGGCCTCTGCCTTCCGCTCAGGTCATGATCCCAGGGTCCTGGGATCGAGTCCTGCATCAGGCTCTCTGCTCAGCAGGGAGCCTGCTTCCTCCTCTCTCTCTGCCTGCCTCTCTGCCTACTTGTGATCTCTGTCTGTCAAATAAATAAATAAAAGAAAAATCTAAAAAAAAAAGAAACACCGTCAGTCGAGTTCACAGCTTCGCAAACTGATCTGTGAAGGACAGTGGAAGCATGGTGCTTTGTGTATGGTCACATACTCTACTTGGAAGTTCAGAGCATTCAGATAGTGGCAAAAATTGATTATGAACCAATTTGAAGTTCTATTGACATCATTTTGTTGCTTACATATCACATATGGGTTAATTCAGGTTTCAGAAACAGTTATTGAAGAATAGGCAACATTCAAGTTTTCAACTTTAGCTTCAATTTCCACCATTAAAATTTCCCTGATCCTCTTGGCTAGAAATGACATTGCTACTTATGAGTACTAAAGTACTTTATACTTGTCTTATGGTACTTATGTCTTCCATGACATAGGAGCATGTCTTATTCTTTTTTGGGGTTGCAATCTTTTTGAGCTAATTTCTGATTTTATTTTTATTTTTTAAATATGATTTTTAAATTAAATTTATTTATTTTAGAGAGAGAGAGAGCACACGTGTGCACATGTAGGTGGGGAGGGACAGAGGGAGAGGGAGAGAGTCTTTTTTTTTAATGATTATTTATTTATTTGACAGAGATCACAAGCAGGCAGAGAGGCAGGGAGAGAGAGAAGGGGGGAAGCAGGCTCCCTGCTGAGCAGAGAGCCAGATGTGGGGCTGGATCCCAGGACCCTGGGATTATGACTTGAGCCAAAGGCAGAGGCCTTAACCCACTAAGCCACCCAGACACCCCTGAGGGAGAGAGTCTTAAGCAGACTGCTTGCTGAGCGTGGAGCCCAGTGTGGGGCTCGATCTCACAACACTGAGATCAAAACCTGAGCTGAAAGCAAGAATCATACGTTTAACTGACTGTACCGCTAGGTGCTCCTAATTTTCTGATTTTAATTGTGTATATCCTATAGCACTTCAGATGGTATCCTGAATATAATAGGTGTTTGAAAATGCTTTATGAATGAATGAATAAGTGAATGAATGATGAGTAAATAAAATGCAGCAGAGAAATGAGAGGTGAATATATAAAAAAGAGAGTAGAAAAAAATTGTGCACCCCCTGCTTTTCTTTTCTGTTTTAGGGTTAGTTTGGTAGGCACTAAAGATTCCAAAGCTTTTAATCATAAGTGTAATTATGATATGAGGTATTTCCATTGTGAAAATTATTTTTCTTTTGTTTAAGACATACTCATCCTCACAAGAACTAACAAGAGAGCCATATCCTTGTTAGATTCTATATTCATTAATCTGCTTTATAACTCAGATAATTTTCGGCACTGTTTAAGACATACTCATCCTCACAAGAACTAACAAGAGAGCCATATCCCTGTTAGATTCTATATTCATTAATCTGCTTTATAACTCAGATAATTTTAACAATTAATAACTCTCATTAAAAGATTTTAGGAGCTCCTGGGTGGCTTAGTTGGTTAAGTATCTGACTCTTGTTTTTAGCTCAGGTCATGATCTCAGGGTTGTGAGATTGAGCCCCATATTGGGCTTCATGCTGAGCATGGAACCTGCTTGAGATTCCCTCTCAACTTCTCCCCATCCCCCAAAGATTTTAATTTTTTTCTAAATGTACAAAGTTGGAGGCTGCTGACAAAAGCAACTTCTAAATGGCTATCAAATATGCCCTTGGCTATAGAATTCCAACCAGGTGTGTCAGCTAATTTCATCTCAACAAAGGAAGTAATAATCATTTAATATTTACTTTGTAGATTAAAGGCAGATATCATTTATGTGACATGTTCTGTAGAATTTGCCTCTTTTCCTTTTTTCTTTTCCATATTTGATTCTTGAATACTTAGGTATTAATTTTAGAAAAATAGATAATATGACCTGTGGGAGGACCAGGTTTGAGCTGGAGGGGAGAAGTCAAAATCAGGATCTCTTTTTTTAGAAAAATAAGTTTTCATTTATAACTAGGCCGGAGTTTTTTAGTGGGATAAGCACAGTGTCCTATTTACCTTTGTAGCTTCTATAGTATAGCAGATGCTAAATGAAGATGTCTTAAATGAATCATGATGAAATGACTCCAAGTATATTCAAATGACCACAATCTAGTCTTTTGGGGCTGAAGCAGGGTTGCTCACACTGAGTCAGCCTATAGTGCCTAAAGGAAAATGCCTTCAAACTGTATGACCCTTCCTGAGGCGGGGCAAAAATTGCATGCAATAAATAATATTTAAGTTTTTAAAATTTCTTTGATGACTATATCTAGTAATAAACACCAGACTTTAACAATTTGTTAGCTTAAAATATTTCTCTTCTGTGTGAAATGCAGCTGGACAAGAGACCGTTAGAGTCTGCATAACTCTTTTCATTTGTTTTTAAAACTTTCATTCATTTGTTTATTGTAACTATTTTCTATCTTTGGTGAGCTTTATGTCAAATACTTCCAGGTTGCATATTTTATAGATTGGCCTTGTCAGAAAATAGAGAACTGGATTAAAGTTTTAATTCCACAGATCATTTAGCTTTTATTTATTTATTTATTTATTTACTTTTAATTTTCTTAAAAGATTTTATTTATTTATTTGACAGACAGAGATCACAAGTAGGCAGAGAGGCAGGCAGAGAGAGAGGAGGAAGCAGGCTCCCTGCGGAGCAGAGAGCCTGTTGTGGGGCTCCATCTCAGGACCCTGGGATCATGACCTGAGCCAAAGGCAGAGGCTTTAACCCGCTGAGTCATCCAGGTGCCCCATCATTTAGCTTTTAAATGCAGATTCAAATTCAGTCTGTGGGGATAGAGAATGGAACATACATTTTTTTTTCTTAAAAAATAGTTTAAAAAATCTTATTTTATAACCATAAGATAGGATAAAAATAGCTCATAATCTCACTAATCAGAAGTAGTCACCATTTTATTAGCATTTCAGTAATTTTTTTCTAATCTGTATTTTATATATCTTATAAAATTAAAATAAATACATATGCAATATTATGTTTTGCTTTTACACTATATATATGTAGCTGTTTTTTCTGAAAGCAGATATTTGTAAAACATGGTTGTTAATAGCTTCTAAACATTCCATTTCAGATAGCATCATGCTTTTAAAAATATTTCCCCCTGGGTGCCTGGGTGGCTCAGTTGGTTTAGCCGCTGCCTTCTGCTCGGGTTTTGATCCCAGGGTCATGGGATAGAGTCCCGCATCCGCAGGGAGCCTGCTTCTCTCTGCTGCTCTGCCTGCTTTTGCCCTCGCGCGCTCTCTCTCTCTCTCGCTCGCTCTCTGACAAATAAATAAATAGAATCTTTAAAAAAAAGTATTTCCCCTTTTTCTTACCATTTGGGTTTTTCTAAAATTCTTTAGTAACTGTGTAAGTCAATTATTGTGTAAAAGGTAATGGAATTTCTAAGGCTTTTGATAGATGTTTCTAAAATGATCATTAATAGCATCTTTAATAAATTTACATTTCCTCCAAAAGTGTATGAGAGTTTTTATCTCCATGTACCTTCTCTAACAGCAGGACTGATTATTGAATACAATTTTTTCTACTTTCAGGGATTAAAGAATCAAATAGCTTTTTTTTTTTCCAAATATAGCTTTAAAAATTTTTTTTTCATCTATTGACTTATTTTTAACTACAAATTATATATTTCCTTTTACCTTTTTGGATATAATCTCATTTGCACTGATTTGAGAGGGTTTTTTTTTGGTTTATAAGAGTTCTTTACATATTGGATGAAATATGCAGGATGGTTTTTATAGGTCAAAAACAGTTAAATATTCACAACTTCATATGGTACAACTTAAATTATGTACCTTATATTGGTTGCCAATATGTTCCCAGTTTGCCTTTTGTTCTTTTTTATCATGTTTTTTAAAGCATATAACAAGTTTAAAATTTTTTTGTTGTTTAATTTAGTGATCCTTTCCTTTGTAGTTTCCTCCATTGCTTTCTTACAGCAAAAGGTCTCTCTATCCCAAGGGCAGATAAATATTTTTGTAGTTTCATATTGTAAAATTTAACTTTTAAAATCTGTCTGGAATTTTGCTTGAATGTATTGTTAAGGCAGGGATCTGTTTACTGAGTGATGAAACAATTACTTTCAGATTCCTGAGTAACCTCTGTTGTTTATTTTCATGCCTGACTGCTAAATACACAAAATTATCATGTGTCCTAGGAATATAACATTTTGATCTTGATTCCTCATAAAATATATTATTCTTATGCCTTGGGTTAGCTGATGTGCTTCACGGACCAGTAATAATCTGGAGACCTTAATTTTGGAATGTTAATTCTAACAATATAAGTAATAGTGTACTCAATACTTGATTTACTTGATGACTTCTTCCAGCGTAAAATTCTGTCATCCACAGAAGCTTACACATTAACCTAAATGGATAGTATTGTTAAATAAAACATTCTTTAGAAAGATTAAAAAAAAAAACACACCATGATTATGTTTTTCCTTTTTTTCTTATACTTAAATTTGGTTTAGCTTTAGGAATGATATATGTATTTTAAAATTTGTTCTTTGAGGGGCGCCTGGGTGGCTCAATGGGTTAAGCCGCTGCCTTCAACTCAGGTCATGATTCCAGAGTCCTGGGATCCAGCCCCCTCTCGGGCTCCCTATTCAGCAGGAAGCCTGCTTCTCCCACTCCCACTCCCCCTGCTTGTGTTCCCTCTCTCACTGTCTTTCTCTCTGTCAAATAAATATATAAAATCTTAAAAAAATTTTTTTAAATTTGTTCTTTGAGTTAAGATACCAAGTGATGATTGACTTATTTATTAACTGTGTTCTAGGCCTCAAAGTGTCTGTCTCATCATAGATGTCTTAGACAGAAATTCCACTCATTTATTTTAGAGTTTTTAGAACTTGTTACAGTGTTCCTGTGGAATAAAATGTGCAATCTTAACTGAATTCCACTGAAGTCTAAGTTTCTGTTATTTTATCTAAATTATATGCGATGATTCTGATGCACTGAGGAAAAAAGTAAATTGCTTCAAGTTTTGTAATTTATTTTTAAGACATTCTGGTGACCTTTGTTAAATTCTTCCAGTGAGGGAAGACCCTGGCTCCTCCCTTTTATATTTGCACAGGCTGAGCACCAGTAATGATTTTTTTGAGTCTGAAGAAATAAATGTGTACACTACTATTCAAATTCTTTCTATCTTAAACTTAATAGGTTTAGGTACATTTTTAGATAAATCTCTTGTGTCTAAATTGTTGCTATTTGCTGTATAAAACAGTGTAACAAATGTGATTCAATAATAAGTTATCCAATTCATAGATCAAATAAATTTGAATACTAAGGGTTGGCTTATATTGGGTCATACTAGGTTTCACATACTATGGACCACTCAAAGGGAGACGATAAAATGGATATACTCTTTTGTATTAAAAAATCCTGATGATCTCCAGATTCTCTTAGAAGCCAACCAAAGATCTTGTCTTCAGTGTTCTAGAGTTTCCTGAGGGCTCATTAAGTTTCCAGACCTTAGTGGGATTGGGTGGAATGGGGAATAGACCATAGTCACAACTCAGAGGGGACAGAGGGTTTGTTCTGTTGAAATGCACTTGGCAGAGCTGGAAGTTAGGATTTCTGTGACGTGGCCACTAGGTGGCTTCAGCTGACTGCTTAGAAAGGATAAAGCCTAGAGGTACTATGGGTTGCTTTTCACACTTTATTTTAGGAAAATAATTTTATTTTGGGAGTATTTATTTTCTGAGCTAGATTAACAGAACCAATTCATAAAACTTAAAGACCTTAGAGGTTCATCCAGTCTCACTTTCTCATTTTAGAGATAACATTTAGGAAGACTTCTCTAAATTGAGTGCTATATAGGGGTAGAGTCAGAGTTAGAACCCAGAGTCTCTGACTCCTAGTCTAATTTTTTAGCTGTTGAGTCATTGATATCAATTTATTCTTTGTTCCTCTGAAGTCATACAAGAGGGTTTTGTGGCACTGACCATGCCCAAGTAAGCCCTGGAGAAACTGTGTATAGGAAAGTTGTGTCCAGAGCAAAGGTGGGTAACATAGTTGATGGGGATTAAGGAGTGCACCTGCTGAGATGAGCACTGGGGTGTTTTATGGAAGTGTTGAATCACTATAGTATACACCTGAAAGTAATATTACACTATATGTTAATTAACTGGAATTTAAATAAAAATTTTAAAAGTTCTATGCATCAAGAGCCTGAAGAACTAGAGGAAAAATTCAGGTACTTGTTGACTTCTGAGTCAAATATAAGGACTGGGTATACATACATATGTTTAAAAAAAAAAAAAGGGAATGTTGTGTTGAAGGCAGGTGGTAAAGTGGATGCTTCTGGTCACCATATAGAAGAGACTGAACAATATCAGTATCTCCTCTCATCCAAGTTATGCTTTTCAATTGATGAGCTGACCACTTGCTATGGACCCAAAGTTGGGGAGTTTTAAAATTTCTTACTCATTCTGAATAAAGCCTAGACTCTTATATACCATACATATATATTTTTCTTATGAATAGTAGCATTCTTAAGTTATTTTTTCTCTCAGATTTTCTATAAGTTTTGATGAATATTTAACCTTTAGAATGGGACTAGAAACCTCTTTTTTTTTTTTTTTAAAGCAAAGGCCACTAGAAAATATAACAAATGAAAATCAAACAAATTCATTATGCATCAGTTAAAAATGACTTATGACAGTGTTGACTTCTTTTTTCTTCTGAGAAAGCTAAGGAGGGAGCAAATAGTGTTCATTTCAACTTTTTATAGCAAGTTCTGGAAAATTTACAATTTTAAAAAATGGCATGCTAAGTTTATCTATAATTTATATATTAGGGCTAGTTTCTAGAGTAAAAAAAAGTTAAAGGAGACTAAGAGAGAAGGAAGAGTGAAAGGATGGGAGGAAGAGGGATGGACAGAGAACTACAAAATGAGGAAATGGCTCCACAAGTGTTCACATGCTTGTTATGAATCTGCCAAGTAGGAGCTGGAGTGAGGATTAAATGATACAATAGTTGAAAAGCTTTTAGAGCATGATTTATCATGTAGTTAGGTCCCCCAAAGTGACAACTATTATAATAATTGTTAAGGATTTGTTCCTCCCCCGTAATGAATCCTAACATTGGGAGTGCTTATATAAATATAAATCATGTTTGAAATATTTGAATTGAGTCTTTGATGTAAAACTTTAGAAATAGTTATATGGCCATTTTCTTAATGGCATGTTGAAGCTAAATTGAATAAAAATATTTTTGCTCAGGTCAAATCCACCAAAAATTTGAATTATGTCTCCTTTTCTCTTTCTTATTGTAGTGATTTAAAGGGAGTGATAGTCACTCTGAGTGATGATGGTCACTTGCAGTGTTCATACCTGGGGACAGACCCTTCTTTGTTCCAAGCTCCAAAGGTTGAATCTAGAGAACTACACTATGATGAACTTGATATAGAATTGAAAGAACTTCAGAAAATCATCAAAGATGTTAATAAATCACAAGGTATCTCATTTGCAACTTTTTATTATTTTGGTGTTTATTATAAAATTTATTTTGTATGTAGATAATATTTTAAATATATTAATTTTCTCCTCTAGTCTTAATTAAAATCATATTTGTAAAAATAGTGTTGCTCTTTAATTTGTATTTTGTAGCTTGTGAAAAAAACGTTGAGATACTGCTTTTGTTAGTGTGAAACGGGACAGAGCTAATTTTTTTTTTCTTTAAACTTTAAGAATGGAACAAAGTATTTCTCTGCATAGTGGTTTTAGGACTTGAGAAGAGCATTAAACTTTAGAGTGATCATTTGTTAACTTCTAATATCCCTGAAAACATTTTAGTTGCTTTTTTAAAAAGAAACCCTAGCAGTACATGAGTTACCACTTTGTTACTAAAAATGTAGGAATTTGCAGTTTAGTGATATTATTTAGGTATGCAGTTAATTAGACATCCAAATGGAATGTAGCCTGCGTATGTTGATTTCTAATGACTCAGAGGCTGATGATATTTTCAGTTTCTGAGTTTTGAGCAACTCAATATTATCTTTCTTTGGGATTCACAGGGGTATAATTTTATTGTAAATTAAAAGGAGAAACAAAATACCAGTCCTGCAGTTTGAATTGGACATGTGAAAAACATTATTTTAAGTTTTCTTCTCAGAGTCAGGTAAAAGTATTTTTTTAATGAGAAAAAATATGGACTATTTTCACATAAGAGAAATGTTAAAACAAGTAGGAATAATAAAAGAAGCAGAGCATCAAAGGCCAACCAAAACACAAGAGCCAATCTTAATCCTGATCCAATCACTTTACTAGATTTATATATTTTTCAGTCTCCATTACCAAGACAGATTCAGAGGAATTTAGATAATATATTTTAAAAATATGATTATTAAGGTAAAATTATTATGCCTTGGCTTCACATGTTCTCTTAGAAAGTTTTGAAAGTAAACCAGTGAAACTGAGGTCTTTTAAGTAACTCCAATTACAGAAAATCCATTTGTTGTCAGCATCCCCCCTCAAATGGTGAATGGTTAAAATTGGATGTTTCACATTGCAATATACACATTCTCCCCCCCATCCCCCGCCTTGATACTAGTGTTTGGGGATTAATGGAATTATGAGTCTCTTTTTGTCGTTTAAAAATATAATTGGAGAAGAGAGGCATATATATGAAACATTAAATTTCCAGAGTTCATTAAATAAATTTAATGTTACTTTTCACTTTAAATTTTGTGTCTTGAGATTTTGCCCTTCCTATAAACAATGTGCTAATGATATTTTGATTAACACTCAATTGTGTAAAAGATTTCTCAGAAAAATCCTTTACAACTCTAAATTTTTTTTTGGTGGTCATAGTGATACCCTTGAGTGAGAAGGTTTGAGCTATTTTAAAGTTGTCATTACCTTGATCCTTCTGAGTATCTTCAAATAACTGCTAATTAAGGTAGGGATATGCCCACCGACTTGGGTACAAAGTTCATTATTTATATAACCTCAAATTTTAGTTAATATTTGAAGTTCTCTGACACTTTTTTGCCATCATCATTTGGTTTTAGTCCTAAAAACAAAACAAAACAAACAAACAAAAAAAACCCACATGCACAACCAAAAAAACCCAAAGTGCAGCTTGTAAGAAAGAGGGACTTTTAAAATATTTTATTTCTAGATATTGAAAAAACTTAGTATCCTTATAAAACTGTGGTGTATTTCTTTATTAAAATACCTGTAATTATATAAAAGCACAGAATCATTTCATTATAGAAGATTATGAGAAGTTAAAACTGAACTTTTTGATGACCTCATTATTCATTTAAATGCCATTTAGCATAGTGACTTTAGTTCACAAAAAGAAGTTCACAGTCTTGTGGATTATTTTTGGTACTTAGAGCTTTTTTATTTCTTCAAAGCAAAAGTTTCAGCAAAATTTAAAGCCAATTTAAAGAGTACATTTTGTTGTACACATGGTGTATATTATCTACTGTAATAAAAGTGTTTTTGAAGCTGATTTTATGTGTGTAACTTATATGAGGAATGTATGTTGTAAGCATGAAATTATAGTAATAATTTCTGTATGGCTCATGGGTTTTGAAGCTTTTTATATTCAACTCATTAGTGTGAATCCTGCCTAGGATTTCTGTTACCAGTAGTCAACAGCAACTGTTGTTTGGCACTTTCAAGGGCAGAATTTCCTTATAATTTAGCAGTTGATCATTCTATACCTGGGGTGTGAGGGAATGGGTATGATACTGCGATGGTCTCCCACACAGTTGTGTCTTCAGGAAGTGAAAGAGAACAGTAAGAAAGAGGCATATAAATGAAACTCTGCACCCTATTGGAAATATGTCTAGGATAACTAAATTGCCTTTACCATTGAGTCCTAGAAGCATTGACTTGGTGACCTTGTTAGGAGATGTGTTGTTTAGGGCTATGTCTGGCTGCACATAACACAATACCCAAATAAGGTGGCTTAAGCAAGGCAGAGGTTTATTTCTTTCCCATAGAAAAGAAGTCCAGCAATGGGCAGATCCGGGTTGGTCTGGCAGTTCCACTGTCATCAGGGACTCCAGTTCTTTCTCTCCCAAGGTCATCTATTGGTCCAGGATGGCTTCTGGAACTCCTTCTCTCACATCTGCAGCTGAGTCAGCCCCCTTAAGGATCTTTCCTGGAAGCCACACCCTGAGCAGCTTCTACTCACATCTCACTGGCCACTCCAAGCTTACAAAAGAGGCTGGGAAAATTAGTGTTTTAGCTGAGCACTTCGTTGCTCAGAATAAAACTGAGCTTCTTTTAGTAAAGAACTGAAGAATGGTTATTGGGTAGGCAAGGAGCAGGCTTTCGTATTGTTACTAAATAAGTTATGGAAATTCCCACACTGAATATTACAGTAATGGTGGGAATGCTTGATCACAATGGTAGGTAGTTCTTCTCTTTGTGAGACAGCTGATTCCTGTGGCATCATCCAAGAACTTTCCATGTTTTCAGTCAGCTATCCTTGGTGTGTGAGGGGTGTTTCCTCTCAAGGTCACAGGGTAATTTCAGCAGTTCCAGGTATTATGTGCAAATATGATTTACAGGGAAGAAGAGAGATATTTCTCTCAAGTCTCCTTTTTTATTACGGGGAAATAACTTTCCCAGAAGCATGTGCCAGCACCCCCACTCCCAACTTTTCCTCACCTCACGTCTGCCAGGATTAAGTCCTGTGCTTACGCCTAAAACAACAAATGGTCAGGGGAATGAAATCACCATGATTGGGTCTGACCAATCCAGTGACTTTGAGATGAAGGCGAATGCCTCCCTAGAATTATAGCTCTGCCACAAAGGAGGAGGAGGGGAAAGTAGATGTTAGGTAGACAGCCAATAGTCTGTCGTGTATATATATGTATGTATATACATACATATATATGAACATATGTATATATATATACATACATATATATACACACACAAATATTTGCATATACATTTATGTTTCTTGTTTATTTAGGATCTGTGTCATTTGTTCATCATATCTCATTATGCACTGTAAACATTTTAAGTCATGAAATTATAAGTTGTGAAAATAACATGAATATGGTAAAAATAATTCTAAGAGTTTTAAAAGGGTAGAACTCCCAGATCTTAGTTCCTCTACATTCTATAAAGGTAACCTTTATCAGGAGTGTTTGTGTATTCTTTAAAAAAATTTTCATATTTTTTTTTTAAGATTTTTTATTTATTTATTTGACAGATTACAAGTAGGCAGAGAGGCAGGCAGAGAGAGAGAAGGGAGGAAGCAGGCTCCCTGCTGAGCAGAGAGCCCGATGCGGGGCTCGATCCCAGGACCCTGAGATCATGACCTGAGCTGAAGGCAGAGGTTTTAACCACTGAGCCACCCAGGCGCCCCAAATTTTCATATTTTTTATTTTTATACAAATATGTGCATATTAGATGTATTGTACTACCTCTTGCTTTTTTTTTTTAATTAATAGATACATCCTGGAGTTCTTTTCATATCAGTATATAAAGTTTGAGAGCACTCTTATTTACAGCTTTGGGCTTTGGATTATTGCACAGCATACCATAATCTAGTCAACCATTTCCCTGTTAATAGAAATATAGAGATTTAGGTTGTTTTTGTTTTTGTTTTTAAAAACTACCAGCAGCAGAGGAGCTTCTTGGGCGTGACTGTGAGTATTGGATAAATGCTAAGGAGTAGAATTGTTAGATCATAGGGTATGTATATTTTACATTTTGATAGTTCTGACCAAACTTATCTTCAAAAGGGTATAGTTTGGGCTTTTACCTATAGTGTTAAGGAGAGAACATTGAAGTTCCCAACACTCTTCAGTCACTGGGACATATTTTGGGCAATATCTTTGGAGAAAAACAGTTTTTCTTTCAAATTTTGTAGCAGGGGAAGAATTATCATCAGGTTTCTAGTTCTGTAATGCATTAATTTTGTTCAACTTGTGAATATGTTTATGGGGTTGTTTTTTGATACGTGAGATAGAAAAAACTTCTTAAAAAACTATATACAGCAGTTTTGCTTTATGATTAAATATCATTTTTCTTTTTAAATTACAGGTATTTGGCCCATGACTGAGAGAGAAGATGACTTGAAAGTTTCTGCCATGGTTTCTCCTAACTTTGATTCAGTGTCTGTAGGTATATTCACAGACTTTAAAAGGGTTTATGATAGTGGTGGACTATGCTGATTTGGGATCAATATGTACTGATTGAAATTTTTGGTCCCCAGATAGAAACTTAAGAGAGGACAACAACTTTTAGTCTTTATTACCTTCTAGAAAAAACATTTCCAATCTTTTAGTGAGGAGTTCCTAGGATTTTGGTCTAAAAAAAGGAGAGGAAGGGGCAACAGTAGGAGAGGTTTTCCACATTATTCTGAATCTACTTTTATTTTTTTTTAACTTTTTCAGTACCATAATATTGAGATAATCATAATCCAGGTGAATAATACTGACCCTACAAGAATTTTGTTGAAGGTTCAATGAGATAGTGTTCATATATGTATACATATATATGAATGAGGAGGAGATAGGGAGGGAAGGAGGGGGTGTCTTTGTGTGTTATTTAACAAACAGTTGAGCAGTTGGGCCAGGAATTATTTTTTCCTACCATTTCTATCTATGTGACCCAGGGCAAGGTATTTTATTTTCTTTTTCTTAATTTTTCTCATCTGTGAAGTGGGAATAATAATAGAATCTACTTTGTTGAAGTGTTATGATAATTAACAATATCATTATCATCAAATTACATTTTAGTTCTTTTAACATTATTATCCTCACCCCCACCAACACCACCACTGCCACACACTGCTTTCCACTGCTTGTCTCATCCACTGCCATATCTTTAGTGTCTGTCACTTAATGAGTGCTCAGTATTTTTGCTTCATAAATGAATGGAGATGAGAAGCAGCAAAGATGAAAGAGAGACTGTCCTTGGTCATGTTGTCCCACCTCCTTGTTTAGTTTTATGTAGGCACTTGTTAGATTATAATTGGTTATGTCTCACTGCCTGCAGTTTGGGCAAAAATCTATTAAGTTTATCTGTCTCTGAATCAGAAGTTCATCAGTTTTGGCAGGTGATCAAATTCACTGCTTTTTACTATATTTGGAGTTCATGTCATGTAATTTTACCTAGGAAATGACTTCGATATTTAGGTATCAGAGCATAATATAGTAAGTACTTGTCCAAAGTTTTCAAAGATTAATCTTGGTATAAAGAGCCAACCCAAGCTGTGATAAAAATCACGTTAACATTGCCATAATATAGTAAGTTGGGCATACTTAAAAAAAGTACTATATATGAAAGAAACATTCACTCAGCTGAGTCACATAGTAGAGGCACTGTTTAAAACATTGGCCATTCAGCACACACCATTTCTCACTCTACCTGAAAGCTGTAGTCTGAGTGGAACATTTTTGCTTAGTTAGCTGACAAATGTACACACATTTTCTTGCCTTGGAAATGATTCTTATTTTCCTTTGGGCAACTTATATAATTTTTTCTAGGTTCTCTTAAACATAAGCTATTTGGAACCAGGAATTCCCTTTCTGTTCTTTAGTAACTTTTGATCTTTGCAGGAAAAGGCCTTGTGTAATAGTACTTTATTGTAATGTATATTTCCCTATTGGTAACTCAGAGTGCTGTTTCCTCTTGACTAGGTGTCTCTTTCCAGCTTCATTTTCCCTGTCTTACAATTTTTTCCTTCTTAAGAGATTCCCGAGAGTATCATATTCATCCCATTAGAACACACTGGCCCAACAATTTATGTGGTATGGTGCCATGGTGTCTTTGTGTAGTTCTTTGTCTCTGGCTATAATTTTATCTTCCCAAAGGACTGCTGTCCTGGAAGTACCTAGGTGTTTAAACATGGATTGAAAGAACAGGAAACAGGAGATGTTGGTTTCTCTTCTAGATATGTGGGCAGCCAAATGTAAAACATTTCCTGGATTTCAGGTTCTTGCTAGAGCAAAAAGCCTGGCTCAGTGTTTTATTTTGTCATTATTTATGAAAGCACACATGTAAAAAATATTATAATTTCTATTAGAGTGAGGTCTTTTATAGATAAGACAAGCATTGCTATCTTATCTTTTGGATTGAGAAGGTGGATCATAGTTCACACATGGTTTTCTATGGATTCATATATAGAATATGAATCTCCCCACTCTTATGCTGATACCCAGTACAGTATAGCCATCCCTGTTGCTTAGAAGTGACTTTAGTCTTTCTTAGTAAAAAAAATTCCAGATAAGCTAACTAAAAGTACAATAGGTCTATTCATTGGTTGAATTAGTGATTTTATTAATATTAATTGTTCCCCGGTCATGGATATTATTAGAAAATTATATTACCCTTTCGTCTTATTCTGTCATGGAGTGAGCATTTTTTCTTTTCAATCTACCACTCTAATAAGTAAGTTATAATTTCTAAGGAAATGTTTGCCCTATTATGTTATGCTCTGAATTCTTTAAGAGGTAGGATCAAGCAACCCAGGCTGATGTTCAAAGAATGACCTAGTTTATGATATGAATTATTAAAAAAAAATACACTTCTACTTTTATTTTATTTTCTAGGTGTAAGGCCCTTCAAGCTTTTTATCATTAATTATATGTCTTAGATATATATTATTAATCAGAATACAACATATCTTTGGCAGGTGAAAATATAAGGACCTTAAAAGGCTGGCATAATGCTTATCTGAGAAATACAAGGAGGCTTTCTTCTATATAATATAAAGAACAAGTTAATATAATTAATTTCAATACTTAAAAATTTTTTAAAATTTAAATTCAATTAGTTTCAACACTTAAGTAAATTTGGCAAGAGAACAGTTTGATAATAAAATATGATTTTTTCTTTCCTTTTTGGAAAAGGTTTCTATTAGCTTATGACTTTCCAGTTGAAGGTATTCAAAAAACTACATTAACCCTTTTAGTCTTCATTAGAGTGATAAATCCTTTATGATTAGTTCCCTGTTTTGGTGGTGGGAAGTATATATTGCACTCATTGTGTTTACTCATTGATGGACATGTAATTTGAAACCATTCTTTCCTTCCTTCTCTTCTCAATTCTGTGTTTACAGCAAGCTACTGATGTTGCAGTGGGAAATGACCTTGTCCCTTCAGTCACAGTTAAGGTATTGTACCATGGTTCTAGACTTTATTGCGCAAATGATATTACACATTTCATCACATCTGCCACTGTTGTCACCCTATGACTGGCTTATGGAAATGTAAAACAAACACTTGAAATTTGTATATTTCCCTCAGCTTTGGATAGCAAAGATAACCTTTATTTTTTTCCTACAAATATAAAACTGATAATTGCATTCATAGCCATGTTACGTAATATAAATAATTTTTATGAGTTATGCTTAACCATTATGTTTAAATGATCTAGGGTATTTTTTCTAGAAACAAAATTAACATTTTAAGTATGTTGGAGGAATTGTGTCATTACCACTTATGATAGACCAACCAGTTGATTGCAGCATCATATATATAAGAGAATCATGCATGCTAATATCTTTCTTCTATATATAATTATGTGTATGTTTGAGAGGAATTTCTGGTCATCTACCTGCCATGACATTAACTTTAAATGGATGTATTTATAGCAAGAAAATATTAAATGAAGAAGCCACAAAGTAGAGTAGTGACAAATTGATAGTCCTAAAAAAATAGAATATGAAGGATGTGGTTTTGGTTAAGATTTTTAGTCCTGTCATTGTAGAATTTTAGAACTAGAACTCAAATGTAGAACCCTCTTAAGGCATTTAGATTAAAGTGTGGTAATCAGTCAGCACGTTATTAAGTTGAAAATATTTATCACTGCCCAGACCTCGGAGCCAGGAAAAGTTGTGGATCTTGGCAATTTGCTTAGTCAAAACTTGGATAGGACTTTATATTTTCTTAGATTATGGGTTGCTGTCCTTGGAGGAGCTTGACAGGGCACCAGGCTTTACCAATTGTGTTCGCTTACACTGGACCCAGCGGGTGGCCCAAGTGTGGGGATCTTTGGTAGAAGTTGAAGGGAGCCCAATCTTGTAACAGTTTCCTAAGCTAATTTTTTTGGATTCTTGCCACTAGAAACAAGGGTGGTCTTTCCCCACTTCTCCCTCCCCCCATCCAATCAAAGGCTCTATCTCATTAATACTTCTGAGTCTGGAAAAGCAGCAGTGGCAAGAAATCAAACGCTAAAGAAAAAAACAAAAACCAAAAAACCCCTGCAGATTTCCAGGAATGATCTATAGACTTTTGTGTAGAGAAACCTCTTTTTTTATCTATCTACTGATAATGTTCAGACACACACACATAATAATTCAGGAGCACACTATAAACTGCAAAAAGAAATCCTGTACTTAAACCAGAAAACATTGCTTATGCTAATTCCTACCCCCCCTCAACTGCTAGTTATTGCTATAAGTAAATACACCTTTTTCACCTATGCAGTTCTTAGGCTTTCATGTGTAATAATAGCCATCTTAAAATGATGGTATGACACTACTGGAAAATTCTCCTTCATTAGCGGAATTTTTATATTTGAGAATGACTAAGTCTCAGCTCTCTTTCTTACTGCCATTATAAGAGCTCGAGAAAGAATGCAACACACAAGGGTTGCATAAAATCAGCTGGACTTGTACAGCAGACACAGTGACTTCCTGATTCTGTCTGACAGTTTCTCTACAAATTTTGCTATAAATCTCTTCTTATAGCCTTTTATAACAACAGCAGCCAAGATATATAACCATGCAAGTTTCCATCATAATAAATCCTGTTAATTGAGAAAATTTTTCCACCCGTTCCAAGTGAATGAAGATGTGGCTACCTTGAGTATGTGTGTGTGATGCGTGACCATCTATTACAGGCAACTGAGGCAGAGTGGTTGTTCATACCTGGCTTTTGGAGTCATATTTATGTATCTAGGATAAAATTTGGTATTATATTTCTTAGGATCATATTTCGTTTTGTTAGAATCCAAAAACAGCATGGAAAATTCTTGCATTAATGTTTTATATTTTCCCCTTAATATTCTATAATTATTTTTCTCTTAAAATATGAGGTTTATGATCTAGCCAAGTCTTTAACTCTTTTTTTTTTTTTTTGGCTCAG
This sequence comes from Meles meles, assembly GCF_922984935.1. Lineage (NCBI taxonomy): Eukaryota > Metazoa > Chordata > Mammalia > Carnivora > Mustelidae > Meles > Meles meles. The sequence continues at coordinate 44,640,043 of NC_060075.1, read as the reverse complement.
ACACAAGTCTTCTTTGTTTCTCCAGTTATTTTCATCACACATCTCCTTGATTCAGATTTGAAAATGCCTAGGCCATTGTTGGGGTTTAATAAATCTGTGCACAAGAGCTATCATGATCTTGCTAACAGTGTAAAATTGTGTGATCATTGTCTAAGTACACATTGTTATGCCAGGCAGAGTCAGAATGTCTGTTCTCTCTCTTTTTTAAAAGATTTTATTTATTTATCTGAGAAAGAGAGAGAGAGAGCATGAGAGCACAGGAGGGGGAGGGGTGGAGGGAGAGGGAGAATCAGGCTGAGCAGGGAGCCTAATGAGAGGGCTCAGTGTGGGGCTTGATATGGGGCTCCATCCCAGGATCCTGAGATCATAACCTGAGCCGAAGGCAGATGCTTTACTGACTGAGCCACTGAGGCAGTCCGGATTGTATGTTCTCTTATAAGTAGCTTATTACTGCTTTAAGGATTTTTCATTTTCACTTTTAAAACTAAGCTCTTATGATATATTCCTAGTGATAGCTTTCAGTTCTCTTGCACACATTGGCTTATTGGTGATTATTTAGCTTCTCTGAACCTCTTTTTTTTTAAACTGTGAAGTGAGGATACTTTTTAAATGCAGGGTTGTTTTGAGACTTAACCACAGTTGATTAAGAGCATGGGTCTGAATTCTGGTAGACAGAAGTTAAATGTGGTTCTTTGACTTAGAATCAGAATGGCCTTGGGCAAATTATTTAGCCTCTCTGAACCACAGTTTTCTTTTCTGTAAAATGATGTATAGTAATAGTACCTGTTTCATGATTTTGTGAAGATTAAATGAGATAATGCATACAATTTATTAGCATGGTTTCATTAATATAAAAAAGTTGTTAATGGTTATCATTAATATTATTAATTTATTTAAATATATATGTGTAGACTAGCATTATATTATTACTTATAGTAAAATATTTAAGTTGTGTCCTGTTTATTTAGTGGACCTGGCATAATTTCTTCTTCCCGTAATTACCATCAGGATTTTACTAAAAAAAATGTTGTTTATAATGACCAGATATCATGGAGGAAGGTTTGCTTGTGGTATGCAGATTCCCCTCATGTATTCCCAGGGCTTATAAATTAAAAATTGAGGATTCATTGTTCATTTGCTGTGTTTTTGTATTTATTCCCCGGGCTTATAAATTAAAAATTGAGGATTCATTGTTCATTTGCTGTGTTTTTGTATTTATTTGCATCAGTAGTTATCTGTTAAAAATTTTACTTTGCAATTCAAAATTTTTGTGTTTAACTTATTTTTTAAGTTGTATAGAATACCCACATCATATAAAATGAACGCAAGATACGTACTAAATTTAATTATATGTATATAATGTTTCTGGGCCAGGTGCATATTCCTGTATATTGTTTCTTTCTCTATAGCGTGTGTGTGTGTGTGTGTGTGTGTGTGTGTATATTATATATGTGTGTATATATATAAATATATATTAATGAATAGGTGATACATGCCTTTTAATTAAGAGAAATTTGCAAACTACTTATTTTTTTTTTTAAGATTTTTATTATCTATTTGACAGAGAGAGACACAGTGAGAGAGGGAACACAAGCTGGGAGAGTGGGAGAGGGAAAAATAGGCTCATGCTGGGCAGGGAGCTCGATGCGGGACTTGATCCCAGGACCCTGAGATCATGACCTGAGCCAAAGGCAGACACTTAATGACTGAGCCACCCAGGTGTCCCGAAAACTACTTTTCTTAAAAATAATTTTATCCTTGTACTATGTGAGTTAATGAAATATATCTGTCTCGTATACTAGAATCTAATAACTAGATTGAAAGTTGCTCTACAGCAAAGGTATGATATAGAAGGATGCTTCTTAACTCTATTAGTACATGGGTATCATCTGGGGAGCTAGGAAAAAAACCCAATACCCAGAACTACCCCCAGAGATTGTGATTCAGTTGTGATTCAGTTGGTATACCAACCCTGCCTGGGCAGTTGACTGTGATAAGTTTGGCTTACCATACCAGCCACATGAATGAACTCATCCAAGGGATGCTGTTCAAAGGCTGGGACTTTTAGGATACAAAAGTCCAAAGAGAGAACATGTGCAGTGAAAGTAAGATATTTAAGCTTTTTCTTTGATAGCCTGAAAATGATGCCCCTTTGCACTGTGGCCCAGTAAAAATCCGTGGACCTAATAGTTTCTGCTGATGTTTTTCTTGATGGGGAGTTAGAGAAGTCCTGGCCTTCTCTTCCCATACCTGCCCTATTTCCCAGTCACACTGTTTCCCGAGTTCTTAGCTTTTGATTCTAATCTGGGACGGTTTTCTTAGCATCACCATATAAGTGCCCAGTTTAGAAATGCAGCCAGCTGAGATATGCGACAATCAATATTACCACTCTTTGATATTTCTATAATTAGATCTGTCATGTATTTTTGTGTTAAGCCATGGAATACTGTAGTGCTTTGATATGTATCTAGACTAGTAACTATCCACCTAGTAAGGAAATCCTTCCTTAGAGAATAATTTATGCAAAAGGTGGTGTGCAGATACTAGATAAGATAATCCCGTTGCCACATTTACACATGAAAAGAAATGAACATATATTTCATGATATAATTATTCACCAAGCACAGGGCGGATTTTTTCATTTGCTTTTGATAGAACATTTTTAATAGCTTTATTAAGTTATAATTCATATACCGTACAATGTATCATTTAGGAGTTCAGTTCTCTGATTTTTACTGTATTTACAGAGTTGTGGAACCATCACCACAATTCAATTTTAGAACATATTTGTCCCCCGTAAAAGTAACCTCATGCTCCCTTCCCTCTTCCATCCTCCATCCCTCCCTCATTCCCATCCCTCAGCGACTACTAATCTATTTTCTGTCTTTATAGATTTGCCTATTCTGGACATTTTTAAATGGAATCATACAATATGTGGTTCCTTGTGACTGGCTTCTACCCCTTAGCACAATGTTTTTAAGGCTTACCCATGGCGTACCATGTGCCAATACTTCATTTCTTTTGATTACTGAATACTATTTTGTTGTAAGGATATATCATATTTTATCTGTTTATCAGTTGATGGACATTTGGGTTGTTTCTACTTTTGGCTATTGTGAAGAATGCTGCTATGAAATCTGTTTACAAGTTTTTGGGTAGACATATGTTTTCATTTCTCTTGGCATGGAATTGTGAGGTCATATGGTAAATTTATGTTTAATTTTTAAAGAAACTATCAAACTGTTTTCTTGCATGGCTGTACCATTTTACATTTCCATCAGCAATGTATGAGATGTCTTTCCTCACGTTCTTGCTAACACCTATTTTTGTCTGTTCTTTTAATTATATCATTTTAGTAGATATGTAATAGTATCTCATTGTGGTTTTAACTTGTATTTCATAGTGATTAAAGATATTGAGCATTTTTTCATGTGCTTGTTTGGCCATTTCTGTATCTCCATTGGAGAAAGGTCATTTAACTCCTTTGACCAGTTTCTAACTGGGTAGAAAGTACCGCTTATCTACTTACCCATTAATCTGCTATTTACGTTACATGTTATGTTTTGCCACTACTCATTTTTTCTCAGATAGTGTTTCCTAATTATTTTCTAGTGATTTTTTACATACTTGTGCTATCCTGTCAACTTGGATAAAATGTAATTTTCTATTAATGACAATTTCTGTTTCCTTAGGTCACATTGCAGAATCGACTGGCATTGCAAAAAGCCAAATTATCAGTCTATGTACAACCACCTTTAGTATTGACCTGTGATCAGTTCACCTTTGAATTTATGGGTATGTGTTCTGCTTTGGCTTAAAGTCTATCTTGGTGTGAGGTTTTCTTTTAATTAAAAAAAACTTTTTTTTTTGTTAGTATGTTTATTTCATGGCTATATTTCTTGTCTGAATAATGAGCCTGGTATCTTTCTAAAATCAATGATTGTGTTGTTTTGCTTATATTTTCCCTCCAAACATCAAGCATGAATGGTACTTTTTAAAAAAAATAGCAATTCAGTGAATGGTCATTCAGCTGAAGTAATTATAGATTTTCAAGTGCTTTCCTTAACTACATGGGCCTGTAATTGTACTTAAATACTATAATTTGGAAGGCTTTCTTTATTGGTGTTTCTCTAGTGAGCTGTTTATTGAATCAGTTATGTCTGAAATAAGAATATTGGCTTTAGAGCCTGGCCAAAATTTGAATCCTGGCTCTGACACTTACTCGATGTGTAACCTTCAGCAAGTTACTTATGAATTACTTGGAACCTCAATTTCTTTTAATCTGCAGAAAGGGGATAATATCTGGCAGGGCTGTTTTGAGGATTTAATTAGAAAACGAATCTATGTAAGATATCTCTAATAATGCCTAAAATAGTAGACAAGTCATAAATGGCAACTCTCAGTAAGGTTTCTTTGCACAGAATCTCTCATGCCCTATCATTTACATCCAAGTTGTCATTAGTCCTAGCAAAATGATTTCTGATTTATCTTTATAATCTTTTTCTTTCTTTGTTTACTGCTGCTGTTCAACTGGTTATTCTGTATCTTATTCATGATGTCAAGAACATATTTCTCTCTTTTGCCTTTGTATTACCAACCCTTACTTGAGTGCGCCTGGCAGATAGGGGGAATTAAATAATATATTAACTGAAACACTGAATGAATGGTTGAATGGTTGAAGTAATCTTGTAGGTGATGTCCAGATATTGGGTTCTCACTTATTTTCTAATTATTTTCACAATACTTCCAATTTGTCTTTCTAAAACACATTCTGAACAGTTTATTTTCCCAGTTAAAAGCATCTTAAGACTGCCTACCTCAGGTTGGAGGTCAAATACATGAATATAGAAGGTGACATACAATCTGCAAAGTTGTTACAGTTATAGTTATATCCATATGCAGTAACCCCCTCCCATTTTCCCCTGCAGTCTGTATTATAGCCATGATAAAGTGTACTAATCCCAGTTCCCAAATTCTTTTGCCTTTTTGTGTACATTTTTTTCTGATCATTCTGCCTATTCATCTGACTAAAGAGAAGCAATGATGTAGAATATGGGCACCCTTGCCCTGAAGTCAGTTTTCAGTTCTCTATTGGATATATGACCTTGGGCAAGCTTCTTCATCTCTCTGTAGCCAGTTTCCTCATGCACAAAAGCTGGGGACAATAATAGTACATACCTTACTGGGTTATTGTGAGGATTAAATAAATTAATCCATGTAAAGTGCTTAGGATACTATCTGGCGTGTAGTGTATGCATAATTTTAACTGTTGTTAATAATAATTGTCCAGCATTTGAAACTTAATATTACTTTCACATTTCTTATAGCACCAGAAATGAGTAGAACGGTATCCTTTTCTGTTTATCTGAAAGGGAGTTACACACCACCTGAACTGGAAGGAAATGCTGTTGTTTCTTATTCCAGACCATCAGGTAAGCACACAGTTGTTCACAGATTTATAATCCTAATTACTACTTCTAAATAACTGGAGTTATGAGTTAAATGTTTAAGTGTTTAAGACTGAAAGACACATTGTGAAATGATACTGAATGGTAAAATAATTCTTTCCTACTGTTAAATAAAATTGTGTGTCCAAATTACTTTTATGTGTTATGGATTATTAGAGATAAGCTGTTTAACTGATTTCCACATATAATGTTTGATTCTGTCTTCTCAACAGCAAATATGATATATTTTTATTCACACTCAAAGTATGGTATTAGACTTCATTTATTTGAAGAAAAAAGAAAAACCTAGTCTGAATTTGTGAAAAAGACTATTATGAATTGCTCTAATATAAAGCAATATTCAGAGTTTCAGACACTGTTTTAATGAATGACTAAATAAAACTCTTTCGTATCACACATGTTAAAACATTTAAGAATGCATTTACTAAAATTTGATCTGTTTTTTCAAGAATTCTTTTGAAACAAGTTATCTTCAGTCCAGTTGAGATTCAGTTAGTGTAAATTTTAACTTCATTTGGTCAAATTTTATAGTTTGGCTTTTTCTCCTATGCAGTGAATTTTTCATATTAACTGACAATCTGTTTATTGGTAGAATATGAATAGTCATTTCTTTTTTTTCTGGTGTTTTAACATAGTGTAACTGATAACAGGGTATTTTAGCAATGTTACATTTGTATTTTTAAAACTTTTATGTACAGTTTTTTTAGTTCTAAAAGTTTTAGAGATGCCTTGATTATCTTTTTCTTTTCTATTGATGTCCACTTTGCATATTTAACAATTTTTTTTAATAATTATAGTTTTAATTTTGTCTAAGCGAATTTTCTGACTTATGCATTTACAACTCTGTACTCTGAGATGATTTTATACATTTAATACATATTTTCAAAATGTATTTCTTCTGCTTTGTAAGTTATTTTGTATTAGGTTGTTAAAAAATTCATTATTAGCCAGAATCGACCATCTTGATCATTTATTTATATTTTCAAAATTTGTGGTAATGTAACTATTTTATGTTTAAATGACTTTGAGAAAGCTGGCTTCAGAAAGAAATACAAAATTTCCATAAGGCATCAAAGAGTGATAGACTTTTTTAGTTGGATATTTCTGAAAAGAACATTGGGAGTTTTAATGTTATTTTAATTTTGAGTTGTGAAATAAAAAAGAAAGAAATATTTGACTAAGATCTCTAGATCATTTATCATTGAGCGTTTCCGTAATCATAGGGACTTTCACACATTTTATCCTTGTTATACTTCAAATATGTGTGGCAGGTGTTGATGTCTTAATTCAACTAAGTATTTCACTTGTTTTCAGGGAAGGGGGTAACACTGGTTGAATATGAATTTAACATAGAGAAATGGATTATGTAGCAAGTGGACAAAATGCTTTGAAAATACATTACGATATTGTAAAATCAGTCTGTGATCTTATGGTTACACATACCATTTTTAACGATTATGCTTTTCTAAAGACAGAAATTAAAAGATTATAAATTATTGCTAAACCAAAGAACATAACATTAATTAGTTGAAAGTCAATTAGAAATTAAAATGTAAAAAATGTCTATAAAAGTAAAGGAATACCGAGACAAGCCAAAACCAAAGAGACATTATAATATAAATGAGAGTAACTGAAAATACCGTGTATTTGGCCTTGCACTCAAATTTTCCCCCCAACAGTTCATTTAATCCTCTTGATGTCATTTATATTGAGTCTGGTTTGCTCTTGGTCTAGATCATATACCTTACCTCTTTTTATTTATTTATTTATTTATTTATTTATTGCCATATTTACGCTGGAATAACACACTGTCATGGACTTCTGAGAATGAATGTGCAAATATATTGTTAGATTTCACTTATTCATGTTATACTCTTCAGTTGTGAATTGACTTATTTTTGTTGGGGCCATTTAAATCATCTGAGAGACTCTTGAAAATTTTAGTTTATATTTTTAAACAGGTGTATATTAAATTTGTATTGTAATTTTACCACAAATAATTTGTTGCATTCTTTCTTTCCTATCCTTTTTCGCATTGCCTCTGATGGATAGATCGAAATCCTGATGGTAAGTGAAAAGATGATTTTAGGACAAAATGAATCTCAGAATTGAAATTTGGTCTGTGAATTGAACTAGTATTATACCATAAATGAGCTATTTTTAACAGACTGCTATTTTAACCACAGACACTTCTTTAGGATGATTCACTGCCTTCATGGGTCTATGGAGAGGATCATAAATGTTTCCTCTCATAGAGACTTGCCATTCACTATTAGTTGTTTTAGAGTCATGAAAAAGAATGAAGCTCCATGACTGTTTTGGGAAAAAAAAAAACCAGAGTGTCATTGACCACTTATATCTGTAAGTTTGGGTGATTTACTCATATGCTCTGCTATCTTATTTTACTTAAAATAAATAGAGAATAAGGAAAAAACGGTGTTTGTCACTGAATCTAATTGTTTGCTTTCTTTTTCTTTCTTACTATCTTTTTTTTTTTTAATTGAAGGCTGGAGTAAAGCGGTCAAAATGTAACTAGGGTATAGGGAAAGGATAGGCCCTTTTTGAGTCTTTTGATTATGGGGTCTTTTTGATTATGCTAGTGATTTTGATGTTTGTTCTGTGACCAAAGAGCAGCCACTAAATGGTTTTAAGTATGTCAAAAAGTGCATGGATGTGAACATGCACACACATGCTTTTGCCCTGGAAAGGAGAGGAATAGAAATGTATTGTGGAAAGATCACTCTGACTGCAGTGTGAAGAACTGGTTTTGAAAGACAGCCAAATTGCCTGTCAGAAGCTCAGTTGGAGATTATTGCAGTAGAGTAGAGTAGAGGCTATGGAGATGGGGCAGAGACCTATTCAGACCTCGGCTCAGTAGTAATGAGCACCTCTAATGCACAGATTTTCATATCTGAGTACCATATCTAGACAAAGGGATCAGGGTTTTTCGAGAAAGGTCTGGAGAAGGGATAATAAGAGAGCATGTCCTATATTGTTGGGTCAGAAAGCAAAGAAGTAGTCAAGAAATGATCACAGTACATCAAAATGATTCATATGGGACACTTAGAGCATCAAAATCATAATGTAATTATTATAATATATTGAAGACAGAAATAGAATCTATGGGTACAGTGATAAAATAAAGGCATGTATAGAGGGAAAACTCTACAAAAGGAAGTCAGCTAATAAAGGTAGAATGGGTGCTAGAATTAGAGAATCATTATTTTGCAAAACCTGTGTAATAATTAGTTCAGTCAAGATTCATCAATGGACACTAAACTCATTGGAGTAATAAAATATTCAGTCTCAAAACATTACCTAATAGATTACTTTTTAATTACAAGGAGAAAACGTATCTCTACAAGAGTGATTTGGGGGGCACCTGGGTGGCTCAGTGGGTTAAAGCCTCTGCCTTCAGCTTGGGTCATGATCCCAGGGTCATGGGATCGAGTCCCACATCAGGCCCTTTGCTTGGTGGGGAACCTGCTCCCCACCTGCCTCTCTGCCTACTTGTGATCTCTGTCTGTCAAATAACTAAATAAAATCTTTTAAAAAAGAAAAGAGTGATTTGGTAGCACTACCATAACCAAGTGATCAATGTTAGTGTCATTAATGTCAGCATAAACAGACATTATATACAAAAGAAGTGATGCACACTTCTTTTGAGATATACAAATTGTCTGTTTTCTCTATATCTGTTGTCTGTTTTCTGTATGTCCAAATAGATCCACTGTTCTCTCTGATCAGAGTACCATGAGCACTTATTCTGTGTGCCTATTTCTTATCTTGTTTAGAATTTGTGGGACAATGTCATCAAGGTTCTGACCCCTTGAAATTACCTGGGCCAATGTTGATTATTACCGGTTTATCTTTAATATCTTTAAATAAATCTTTATTTATGACTCTACTACAATACCTATCATAATATGAATTTCATTACATTTGTTCCTTAGGTTTCCCTAGTAGATTTTGGGCTGTTCGGGAGCAGGGTTCAAGTACTCATCTTTGAATTGTGTGATGTCAGGGTAAATGACAGGCACTGAGTTATCCTGCTTTGATTATTTTTCTTTCTAGGCACAGACTTAATGTGGTGGTTTCAATTTATTATATTTTAAGATAAATATTAGATAATAATGTTAATAATAAATAAATACTTAAAAAATGATGGCAGTAATATACTCATACAGTTTTGGTAATGCCTACAACCTGAGTTGCATTGTGTCTGGGAGGTGAAAAATATGAGAAACATTTTATAGGAGTAAGTGTTTAGCTTAATAACATGAAGTATACTTGTCAAATTAGGATTTGGGTTATTAAAAATAATGAATATTTACATTTTACTTCGCAAGATTGAATTTAGCTGGGAAGATTTTATACTAATTTTTGTAAAATACCACATTATTTAAATGATTTATCTTTAAAAAATTAGTAAAGGTTATTATTGGAAGGAATTTATCCTCTCTTACTGTAAATTCAGCCCAAACCATGAGTAAAATACCCCAATACATGGAAATTTTAGTATTTCAATACAAAGTTAATAATCTCTTATGATATATTTTAAAATTATAATTAAGCTTTAGGGAGTAGCATTGCAATATTCAGCTTCACTTACTTGGCAAGATTAAATAATATGTTGCTACTTAGATCTTAACTTAGACACAAGGCTTCAAATTTCAAAGACTGGTCCATTTTATTGGCCTGATCTGTTCAGGCTCTTTGCAGATAAGCAGTCCTGCTTTTACATGTGGAAAAAGAGAAGCAAAGGAGGTTTTATGTTGTCCCATAAGAGTTAGTCTCCATTATGTCTGCATTAAAGTTACATGACATGGGCAGTGTAAAACATGACTGCAGATGGGGCACAGTATGTAGCCAGACATAACAGGAAGGGATCAAGGAAGTTCTGGCTCCCAGACATTGCTACTGCTTTGGGGTTCCTTGTTCTCAAAATGAAATGACTCTAACAGGCCCCTGGAAAGAGTTCTGAAGGCATTATATAGATGTGTAATATATATAGTTATTCTACTCTGATATATATGCTCTTTTTTCCTTCTCCCCACCCCCCAAAGCACATTTTGGCTTCTCTCTTGACAGTGATACTGGGCTCTTGGGCGTGCCAGGTATAATTAGAATTCTTTTCCTGAAGAAATTGTTCTGTCAAGAGTGGTTGTGATGTGAATTTTCTCTCTAAGTGTTAAATAATTTTGTGATTAATTGCACCAGAGTAGTTGCGACCATCCATTTCCTCTGTTAGGCTAGAAAGGGAAGTGTCTGAAGGAAAGGTGATTATATTTGGTAAAAAACTGCAGAACAAAGTCAGTCTGATGAACAAGTAGGCCAATATTTGAGTATTATAAATGACCATTTTTTTTTTCTTAGCATAACACTCAGAGAGTTATTTGAATAAGCCAGATACAGGGACAGTTTTGCCAACTACATAGAGAAAATATCACTGATGGTAGGCAAAGTTAGGACCAATTAGACTTTCAGCTAAGTTGAAAGCTATTCTAGTAGCAAATTTGTAAAGTCTTTAAATACATGTAATTCTTTCCTTATTATAGGTACATACATGCATGCATTCAAACATATCTCTATACGCCTGGCTTCAGGTTCTTAGATGCAGTCACAGCCTGAAGAGTAAGTTGGTAGCCAAATTTACATTTCAGGGTTTTTTTTTTTTTTTTAAAGTAAAGCTCAATAGAAATATGCCTCTGATAAAAACCCCATGTCTAAATACTGGAGATTATATTTTAAAAGACTGGGGTTTAAATTTAAGGGGAAGTGGTGTTAAATACTGGCATTACAATTTTTCTTTTTAAAGATGATTTCCTTAAACTGGTTTCTAAAAGATTTCATAACCACCCCCCTGCAAGGTAAAACTTTTCAAGCTGCTAGCATTTAAAGAATAGCCATAATCATTTTATTAAGTAGGAGTATCATCATTTTTCAAAATAATGTTTTCCAAATGTCCTATGAATCAGGTTTACAATTCTTGGGGAGAAAAGAAATTCTGGAGAGTTACTACAAATCTTAGCAACTGTAGACCATTGCCCTAGTGTGTGATATTGTCATTACCTGACCTGAGTTGTGAATTGAGTTATAATATATTTCCCTTCTTGGGTTCATTAGTGCTTGCAAGCCATTTGTTTCAATTTCTGAAAACATATATATATACAACCAGTTTCTTTAGCTCTAGGTTCTTGGAGATTTAGGGTAATAATCTTCAAATATATAGAATCAGTAATGTAAGGCCAGTGTTATTCATTGTGATTGATTTTTTTTTTTTTTTTACCACCAACTCAAGTACTACCTATCTGATCCAAGTGAAGTAGAGCCACAATTTTAGCAGTATAGTTTTAGAAGAAGAACATTTATAGTCGAATTTTGTTTGAAGACTTAACTCAGCTTTTGGGTGAGATATATAGAAAAGTAGCTTCTCTTCATACATATACAGAATTCTCAAAATATGAAGGATTTTTTTCCATTACTACATTCATTAAAAATGAAGGAAATGGAAATAGGTTTTAGTGTCCTTGTTCTTTCTAGGTGGCATCTATTAATCAAGGCTGTAATTTATATATTATAGAGGAAACATATTAGTAGGTATATTTCCATAATTGGGAGATATATGGAATATATGAAATTGGAAAAAATAATGTTTTGTAATATTTTTTATGGTTATACTGATAGTTGTGGTTTGAGCAGTAGCTTAGATCATGTTACCATAATATTTTGAGTCAAAACATTTCATCATTATAAAGTACAAATACACATGCCTCTAAAACCTCACAGAATGTCAGGAAATAATGCCTTGGGAGCTTTTCTGAAGAGACATCAGTTATAATTTGCATCTAGGATTCCAGGAGAAGTGAATTTAACATCTGTTGGTTATGAGCAAAAAAATGAGCTATGTAAAATTTAATGGATAATAGATTATGTTGAAGAGAATCACAAATATGCTCCACATGCTCTGAAAAAGTATTTAATTGACTTCATATATCAGTATGCTTGCCATTGTTGATGATCTCTCACTATCCTCATGAATAAGTAGTGCTGGAAAGTATACTCCCAGCTTGGATGTCAAGCAAGCTCACAACTCCAATTGGCATTAACAGAATATGTCGTTAATTCTGGGGATCCTGCTTTGGGATCATGTCCCCAAGCTTTAACTGCTTCTGCTTTTGCTATTTTAAGCCGCTCGCTGACTCCATTTTAAAGAGATAAAGGTATTAATGTGTGGATACATCAAGTAGAGTAGGACATTTTAAGTTTTTCATTTCTCTACAGCAATATACTAAGATAGAGGTTTCAGTATATTACCTTTTATCTTATCCAATCAAAGGTGGAATCCTAGAATACAAGGAGAGAATACTGAAGTTGTAGAATTGCTTTGCTAGATTTTAAGTAGAGAACCTAATTTGCTTTGGTTTCAACTTCATTCTCTGTAAAAATATTGAAAGGAACAATCTTAAAAACTTTAAATTTTGACATAAAACTCTTTGTTGTTATTTATTTAATTATGTATTTCAATATGCCTATAAAGGTTTTCATTCAACTGAAAAACTCAGTTGAATGACCATGTAATACTCTCGAAATGTCACTTAACAGTGATATGTAAAGTTAAATGGATTGAGAAAAATTTAATTCATATGAAAGTAATATTCTTAATATTACTGTGTAAAATAACATGAACTTCAATGGAACTACAGTAGAGCAAGTTCTTCCTTCACGCTTATAATTTATTGTGGATTTTTAATTGTAATTTAAATCTTTAATACTTAAAAATAGCTAAAGATTTAAATTTTTGGTGGTAGAAAAATATTAGATAAAGTCATATAGTATCTTCCTGATACAGATTTCATATATATATATATATATTTGCTCATTTTAGATGATAGCCTTGGATTAGGGCTACAGCTTTGAAGGTCTTAGTTTAAAGAAGGTTCAGTAATTGAATATAAAATTAAATATACTTTTTTTTACATTCTTTACAATTTTTAAATTTGAATTCAATTAATTAACATATAATGTATTATTAGTTTCAGAGGTAGAGTTCAGTGATTCATCAGTCTTATGTAGGACCCACTGCTCATTATATCATGACCCCATCCCTAGCCCCCTTCCCTCCAGCAACCCTCAGTCTGTTTCCTATGAGTCTCTTACCATTTTTCTCCCTGTCTGAGTAAATACACTGTTTTGTATAATGTTCAACTGTGATGATTTTTAAAGTATGCTATTAAAGGCAAACCTGATGCCTACACTCTTTTTTAGGATTTTATTTTTGTCTTGAGATTTTTTGACAATAATATAAAAATATGTATTATGATAATACTTTATAGATTTTTCAGTTATGCTAAATGAAATGGAGCAAAATTTTAAAATAAGATATGTTGTTACTCAAACTATTAATATAATTCAAATTTTTTGGGTCAAATTTTCTGTCAGGTCTATGACTCTACATTTCTCTCTTTTTATTTCAGGCATTCCTCGGGTTATCCAATGTAAATTTAGACTTCCCCTGAAATTAATCTGTCTACCAGGTCAGCCTTCAAAAACTGCAAGCCACAAACTAACTATTGATACCAACAAATCTCCAGTTAGTCTTCTCAGTCTCTTTCCAGGTAGGACTTTTGAAGTAACATGCCTGTAACATCAGAAATGTTAAGAATTCAGAAAGGAATCCTTCATCAGCAGGTAATGAAAGGGTAATTATCAGATAATTGTTAAGTCAGAATATAGAAATGCCTCAAAGATTTTTCTCTCTTGTTTGCATGTTCAAAGGCAAATAGCTTATATCAACAAGATAATAAGGTATACCTTTTAAGTTTGATTAAAATTATTATAATCATTATTTTGCTTCAGAACTCAGAAGTGAAAACATCAAATGTTATTTTTTAGACTGTAGAATTTTTTGGCTTGGAATGTAGATATTTGTTTTTCATCTTTATGGTAAGTTTTTGGCTATGTACCTTTTTAAAGTATATTCTGTGCCCCTAAAAAGTAATCTCATAAGTAGATGCTCTTTGTGGTTTTGCTTTCTCCAGCAGCTGGATGGGGTGATTGTTCAATTCTCTGGCTCTGATCCTTTGAAAGGGGCTTCATATATAAAGCTTGAATATCACAGTGAATTTGGGGTAATTTGTGAAGGTGTGACTTTCTCCAGGTGTCAGTTTTTTCTTTCTGAGTAGCTTAGAAAAGAGAGAGGTGTTGATTGGATAAAACATCTTTAGTAACCAGGTTTTCTAACGTGTAGCATCTATTAAGTTTCCTGGTGATGGGGTGGAATTAAAAAAAGATCTGGGAATTAAATTAACCTTTTCAAATCCCTTATTAAAAATTGGCACTGTTGACTATAATATGCATCCTCACCCTGGCATTAGTGGGTAGGATTTAGAATACAAAGAATGTTTTCTACAAGGTTTAGAAATTTATGGTAAGTCAACTTTTGTGTTACTAATTACTTAAAGTACTTACAACTTATTTTTCATTGATTTGAAGTATTTCAAAAGTTTTATTTATGTCTAACTCAATGAAAAATCTCCAAAATTAAATACTCTTTATTACAATTAATCTATTCTTGAGTTGTAATTGAATTTGCATATACACACAGATACACACTGACAGACACCCACACACTTTGTTAGCAAATAGTTTTATACTGTTTGGTTTCTTTCTCCTTTTCCCTTCCCTTCTCTTTCTTCTCAGTTTTCTTATAAAAAAGGTGGAAAGAGTCATTATCCTTACATCTTATACAAATGTATTAGTTCCTTGGGTCTTCTCTACTGTCCTGGGAATAGAGTTGGAAGTTGCATGCTGCACACTGAATTTATTGGTGCCTTTGAAAAATGTCTAAGACTATGGCTTCTGAGTGGATGATCACTATAGGTGGATAAAAACCAACAGAAATTAAATAGATGCTTTTGGCCTGAGAGGTAATCTTTGTAAGCTATGGATTAGACAAGAAGATCTAAGGAAAGCTCAGATAACTTATCCATTTGCCTCCTGATTCTGGGCTCAATTGTTTTTATGTCACAGGTTATCTTAAGCTTATTGGTATATACTTGCTTCTTAATCACTCTAGAAATGGGACTCAATGACAAATTAAAAAAATTTTCCCCCAGATCCTGTGTATATGATTCAGTATGTTTTCTTTTGGAGTTTTTGGATGTACATTCATATTGGACATGATGAAATCCTGTAATTATTTAAAATAAGTACTCTTGTTACTTTTTCACTTTTTCCTTTTAGAGAGTGCTTTTCACTCTTGGTGTGTATAAAACTTTCTTTGTTGATGTCAGATAAAGTTGCTCTTGTGAATGTGTTTTTTAGCTGAAGTAAACAAATTAATAAGCCTCATAGAGAAGGAAAAAAACTAGCTTTATTCTGCATCTTTCCCTATTTTTTTAAAATTTTGGTTCTTTGAACAAATATAGGTATATTAAAATAACTTCAATTTTTCTTATTACAAAAGAAATGTGAAATTTAGAAATGGACAGCCAAAGGAGGAAAACAAAAATTACTGGTAATTCCACCATCCAGCAATATCTACTCATGTTTCATGATGCTTGCCTAATCTTTACAAAACTATTTTTCATAACCCCTGAAAGATTTTACTTTGCATAATGCTGTGAAGTATTTTTCTATATAATTAGATATTTTTATTACATAATTTTAAGGATTGCATAATATTCTATCATAAATCCATGCTATAAAATCATTGGGCCAGAATTATGTTTCTGACATATGTGTTGTTTTCAGTTTATTAATATTGTAAATATATTGTAGCAATACTCTTCCAAATTTATTATTAATTCTTTGATGAATATCTAAAAGTGGAATTATAGGGGCACCTGGGTGGGTCAGTTATTAAGTGTCTGCCTTCAGCTCAGGTCATTATCCCAGGGTCCTGGGATCTGGCCCTGCATTGGGCTCCCTGTTCTGTGAGGAGTTTGCTTCTCCCTCTCCCACTCCCCCTGCTTGTGTTCTCTATCTCACTGTGTCTCTCTCTGTCAAATAAATATGTCAAAACTTAAAAAAAATTAAAGTGAAATTAAAGAGACAAAGGCTAAGAATAGCCCTATCAGGTAACCCTAACAACAATATTTGAATGGAGGTATCTAGGACTCCAAATTCTTGCCTTTAGAGAATATTATAATTATAAAAAGCTTTAATATGCTTAATGGCTTTATATTTACTTATGTATGTAATAAATGACCATCTGAAGTACTTTTGCTGAATGTTATTTAAGCACTAAGTAACATTTATACTGTATATATTTACTACATATATATAGTATGTGTATGTGTGTGTATACGTGTGTGTGTGTGTGTGTGTGTGTGTGTGTGTGTGTGTGTGTGTGTATAAAGTATTATTCAGCCTCCCCCAAAAGTGAGGTCCGGAAGTGGGCAGTGGAAGCTGATATAGTGGTTTATGAATGTTACCAAGACCCAGCTTTTAACTTTCTTTACACTGTACCTTCTCTAGTGTGTTGGTTGGCACTGCTTCAAATTCAGTCATCATACCTGACTGCAAGGCAAGAGGTATAACAATGACTATAATTTTTATCAGAAAGGCATGTTTCTATAATATTCCTTAAAAAAATTTTTTTTATAAACATATAATGTATTATTAGCCCCAGGGGTACATGTCTGTGAATAGCTAGGTTTACACACTTCACTTACTCACCATATCACATACCCTCCCCAATGTCAATAACCCCACCACCCTCTCCCTACCCCCCCTCCACCCTCCACCCTCAGTTTGTTTTGTGACATTAAGAGTCTCTAATGGTTTGTCTTCCTCCCAATCCCATCTTGTTTCATTTATTCTTTTCCTACCCCCCAAACCCCCTATGTTGCATCTCCACTTCCTCATATCAGGGAGATCATATGATAGTTGTCTTTCTCTGATTGACTTATTTCGCTAAGCATAATACCCTCTAGTTCCATCCATGTCATCACAAATGGAAAAATTTCATTTCTTTTGATGGCGGCATAGTATTCCATTATGTATGTGTGTGTGTATATATATATATATATATACCATATCTTCCTTATCCATTCATCTGTTGATGGACATCTAGGTTCTTTCCATAGTTTGGCTATTGTGGACATTGCTGCTATAAACATTCGGGTGCACGTGCCCCTTCGGATCATTACATTTGTATCTTTAGGGTAAATACCCAATAGTGCAATTGCTGGGTTGTAAGGTTGCTCTATTTTCAACTTTTTGAGGAACCTCCATGCTGTTTTCCAGAGTGGTTGCACCAGCTTGCATTCCCACCAACAGTGGAGGAGGGTTCCCCTTTCTCCGCATCCTCACCAGCATCTGTCATTTCCTGACTTGTTAATTTTAGCCATTCCAACTGGTGTGAGGTGGTATCTCATTGTGGTTTTGATTTGTATTTCCCTGATGCCAAGTGATGTGGAGCATGTTTTCATGTGTCTGTTGGCCATCTGGATGTCTTCTTTGCAGAAATGTCTGTTCATGTCCTCTGCCCATTTCTTGATTGGATTATTTGTTCTTTGGGTGTCGAGTTTGCTAATCTCTTTATAGATTTTGGATACTAGCCCTTTATCTGATACGTCATTTGCAAATATCTTCTCCCATTCTGTCAGTTGTCTTTTGGTTTTGTTGACTGTTTCCTTCGCTGTGCAAAAGCTTTTGATATTGATTAAACCAAGTCCTAATAGTTCATTTTTGCCCTTGTTTCCCTTGCCTTTGCCGATGTTCCTACGAAGAAGTTGCTGCGGCTGAGGTCAAAGAGGTTGCTGCCTGTGTTCTCCTCAAGGATTTTGATGAATTCCTTTCTCACATTGTGGTCCTTCATCCATTTTGAGTCTATTTTCGTGTGTGGTGTAAGGAAATGGTCCAATTTCATTTTTCTGCATGTGGCTGTCCAATTTTCCCAGCACCATTTATTGAAGAGGCTGTCTTTTTTCCATTGGACATTCTTTCCTGCTTTGTAGAAGATGAGTTGACCATAGAGTTGAGGGTCTATTTCTGGGCTCTCTATTCTGTTCCACTGATCTATGTGTCTGTTTTTGTGCCAGTACCATGCTGTCTTGATGATGACAGCTTTGTAATAGAGCTTGAAGTCCGGAATTGTGATACCACCAACTTTGGCTTTCTTTTTCAACATTCCTCTAGCTATTCGAGGTCTTTTCTGGTTCCGTATAAATTTTAGGATTATTTGTTCCATTTCTTTGAAAAAATGGATGGTATTTTGATAGGGTTTGCATTAAATGTGTAGATTGCTTTAGGTAGCATAGACATTTTCACAATATTTGTTCTTCCAATCCAGGAGCATGGAACATTTTTCCATTTCTTTGTGTCTTCCTCAATTTCTTTCATGAGTACTTTATAGTTTTCTGAGTATAGATTCTTAGTCTCTTTGGTTAGGTTTGTTCCTAGGTATCTTATGGTTTTGGGTGCAATTGTAAATGGGATTGACTCCTTAATTTCTCTTTCTTCTGTCTTGTTGTTGGTGTAAATAAATGAAACTGATTTCTGTGCCTTGATTTCATATCCTGACACTTTACTGAATTCCTGTACAAGTTCTAGTAGATTTGGAGTGGAGTCTTTTGGGTTTTCCACATATAGCATCATATCATCTGCAAAGACTGATAGTTTGACTGTTTCTATAATATTCTTAGGAAATTTCTACTTAGGTCTCAGTAGCCATAATAGTGTCTGCATAGCTTCCTCTAGCTGTAAAGGAGGCTGAGAAATAATATAGATGGACTAAGGGAAAGGGGGAATAGATGTTAAACTAGCTGACCTTCAGAGTATGCCATGATACCAGTAATTTTACACAAAGTTTTACTTAAATGGAATAACAAATAGCATGCCACTGTAACAGTCTTCTGTGTTACGCAAATATATGGCTATTTTCCTTGTCAATAAATTTATATTTTAATGATTACATAACATCCCCTTGTTTGAAGGTACTGGGTATGTAGTTATTTTTTAATTTTTTATTTGTATTTATTTATTTATTTATTTGGTGCTTCTGTTTATCTTTAGAGAAATTCCTTGAAGATAAATGACTGAGATAAAGAGCATGCACATTTGAAAACGTTATTTAAATGCCCACCTTCCCTCCAGATTAATTGTATCAGGTGATGTGCCCAGCATCGGGCATCATCACAAGGGCAGCCCTTGGATTTTGGAAATTTTTTGACAAAGATGAAAAATGACATCCCTTTTTAAAATTTGCATTTCTAAATTGTTAGCATAGACATTTTGTGATTTTCATTAGCTATTTGTATTATTTTTTAATACATAAGGTTTACATTTTTATGTAGTAAAATTTAATTTTATTAATTGCTTTCTTTCTAGTGACAAATTTCATGTTGTGCTTAGAATGGCCTCTATTAAGATGATAAGATATTTAGTTATGTTTTCTTCTGGTACATTTTAATATATTCTTTAGTTCTCAAACACAGTGCTAGTGTGTATTTTTTGCTTTAAAAAAGATAACTTTATTGGTGGACGCCTAGGTGGCTTGGTCGGTTAAGTGACTGACTCTTGGTTTTGGCTCAGGTCATGATCTCAGAGTTCTGAGATGGAGCCCCGTGTTGGGCTCCATGCTCAATGAGGAGTGAGCTTGAGATTCTTTCCCCTTCCTTTTCCTTCCCCCTCTGCTCCTACCTGCCCCCCACCTACCCCTACCCCAACAGCATGTGCTCCCTCTCTGTCTCTCTCAAATAAATAAATAAAATATTTTTAAAAAATTATTTGAATATAACTTATATACAGATGTTTAAGGTATACAGTTTGATCAGCTTGGATATTTATATATACCTGTGTAACCATCTCCACAAGTAAAATGCTGAAAATATTCACCATCCTAAAAAATTTCCTTGTGCCCCTTTATAACCCATTATACCCCATTCCCAGGCAACCACTGGGTTGATTTTATGTCACTATAGATTAGTTTGCATTTTCTGGAATTTTATAAGATGGAATTATTCAGCATGTACTCTTTTTTGTCTGCTTTCTCAGTCATTTATCAGACTACATGAATTACACATATTTTCTCCAAGTCTGTGGCATATCTTTTCATTTTTGTAGCAATATCTTTGGAAGAGCAGATGTTTTAAATTTTGATAAAGCCCATCAATTTTTTTTCTTTTTTCAAATCATGATTTTAACATTGTATCTAAAAAATCTTTGCCTCAAGTATACAAAGCTTTTATCCTATGTTTTTGTCTAGGAGTTTTCTAAATTTACATTTAGGTCTTTTTTTTTCATATTTTGGTATTTCTTTATGGTGTGAGATATGGATAAAATTCTTATTTTTACATATGAGCATTTAATGTGCAGCACTACTTTTGAAAAAAACTAGCCTTTTATACTGGATCACCTTTGCAACTTTGTTGAAAATCATCTGACTGTGTATCATAGGACTATATAAATCATCTAAAAAACTGTATATATTTCTGTTCTCTTCAGTTTATTCCATTGATCTGTTTGTCTTTGCCCTCCAGTATTGCTATATACCAATAGTATAGTGTCCTAATTATTATAAATATGTATGTCCAGAAGTCAGGGAGTATAATTTCCCCAGCTTCATTCTTCTAGTCTCAGTGTTGTCTTGGATATTCTAGATCCCTTGATTTTTCATATGAATCTTAAAATTAGTTTGTCAATTTAAAATAACGCCTGCTGAGATTTTGATTGGAATTGGGATTGCATTAAGTCTGTTGATCCACTTGGAGAGAAACAACATCTTAACAATATTGAACATGGTACAATTTGCTCTACTTATCCTAATTTGTTAAGATGAAAGTGGAGACCTTCATTTATTTAGGGCTTATTTCATTTTTCTCAGTGAGAGTTTGTAGTTTTCAGTGCACACATCTTACAAATCTTTTGTCAGATTTATACCTAAGTATTTAATATATTTTGATGTTATTGCAAATTATATTGTTCTATTTCAATTTCAAATAGTGCTTTTCTAGTACAGGCAAACCTCATTTTATTGTGCTTTGAATTATTGTGCCTTGGAGATACTGCGTTTTTTACAAATTGAAAGTTTGTGGCAACTCTGGGTCAGGCAAGTCTATTGGTACCATTTTTCCAACAGTATTTGTTCACTTCATGTCTCTGTCACATTTCAGTCATTGAAAATTTTTATTATTGCTATATTTGTTATGATCTATGATCAGTGATCTTTGATGTTACTATTGTAATTGTTTTGGGGTACCATCAACCACCCCTATATAAGGTGGTAAACTTATGTGATAAATATTGTGTGTGTTCTGACTGCTCCACTGGCCATTTCTCTGTCTCTATGTCTCTCCTCATGCCTACCTATTTCACGAGACACAACAGTATTGAAAATAGGCATATTAATAACTCTACAGTAGCCTCTTAGGGTTTAAGTGAAAGAAAGAGTTACATGTCTCTCACTTTAGACTAAAAATTAGAAATGATTAAGCTTAAAGAGAAAGGCAGTCTCCCAAAAGCAGGGATAGGTCAAAAGCTAGGCCTCTTGCAGCAAATAATTACCCAAGTTGCAAATGCAAGGGAACAGGTCTTGAAGGAAATTAAATGTCTACTCAGTAAAAACATGAGTGATAAGAAAGTGAAACAGCTTTATTGATGACACGGAGAAAATTTGAGTGGTCTGGATAGAGGACCAAGCCAGCCACAACATTCCTTAAGCCAAAGCTTACTTTGGGGCCAAGTTCTAACCCTTTTCCATTGTATGAAGGCTGAGAGAGGCAAGGAAGCTGCAGAAGAAAAATTTGGTTTAGCAGTGGTTGGTCCATGATGTTTAAGGAAAGAAGTCATCTCTGCAAAGTGGAAGCAGCAAGAGCTGATGTAGAAGCTGCAGCGAGTTTTCCAGAAGATCTAGCTAAGATAATTAATGAGGGTGACTACAAGAAACAACAGATTTTCCATGTACACGTAACAGCCTTGTTTTGGAAGAAGATGCCATCTAGTACTCTCATAGCTATGGAGGAGAAGTCAATGCCTGGCTTCAAAGCTTCGTAGGACAGGCTGACTCTCGTGTTAGGGGCTAATGCAACTAATGATTAAGTTGAAACCAGTGTTTGCTGACTGTTCCAAAAATCCTAGGACCCTTAAGAATTATGCTAAATCTACTCTGCCTGTGCTCTATGCATTAAACACAAAGCCTGGATTACAGAACATCTATTTACAACATGGCTTAATATTTTAAACCCACTGTTGAGAACTACTTGGCTCAGAAAAAAAAAAAAATTCCTTTCAAAGTATTATTACTTATTGGCAGTGCACCTGGTCACCCAAGAGCTCTGATGGAGATAGACAATGAGATTAATGTTGTTTTTGTCTGTGCTAACACAGTGTCCATTCTGCAGCCATCGATCAAGGAGTCATTTCAAATTTCAAGTCTTATTATTAAAAAAATCCATTTCTTAAGGCTGTAGCTGCTATAGAGAGTGATTTCTCTGATGGATCTGGGAAAAGTAAATTGAAAACCTTCTGGAAAGAATTCACTATTTCAGAACCATTGTGATTCATGGAAAGGGTCAAGATGCCAAGATGAGCACCAGTTTGGAAGAAGTTGATTTCAGCCCTCACAGGTGACTTGAAGGGATTCACGACTTCAGTGGAGGGCGTAACTGCAGATGTGGTGGAAACAGCAAGAGAACTGGAATCAGAAGTGGAGCCTGCAGGTCTGACAGAATTGCTGCCATCTCATGATGAAGGGACCCTTATAAAGGATAAGAAGTTGCTTCTTTTTGAGGAGGAACGAAAGTGGTTTCTTGAGATGAAATCTATTCCTGGTGAAGATGCTGTGAGGGTTGTTGAAATAACAAAGGATTTAGAGTATTATACAAACTTAGTTGATAAGGCAGGGACGGTGTGTGTGTGGGGGGGCGGTTTGAGAGGATTGACTACAATTTTGAAAGTTCTCCTGTGGGTAAAATTCTATCAAGAAGTATCACATTCTACAGAGAAACCTTTTTTGAAAGGATGTGGCCTTATTTTAAGAAATTGTCACAACTCTCCAAACCTTCAGCAACCTCCCTTCTGATCAGTCAGCAGCCATCAACATTGAGGCAAGACCCCCCACCAACAAAAATTCAGAACTTGCTGAAAGCTCAGATGATGTTTAGCACTTTTTAGCAATAAAGTATTTTTTAATTAAGGTATGTACATTGTATTTTTAGATATAACGTTGCATAATTAATAGACTGTAGTATAGGGTAAACATAAGTTTCATATGCACTGAGAAGCCAAAAAATTCATTTGACACTTTATTGCAATATTTGGTATTATGGTGTTCTGGAACCAAACCCACAGTATCTGTGAGGTATGCCTGTACACAGAAATACAACTAGTTTTTATATATCACTCTTGTATTATGCAACATTGCTAAACTACTTACTGGACCTACTAGTCTTTTTGTACATTTATTCAGTTTTTCTACAGAAGATTATGTTACCTGCAAGTGAAAACCATTTTACTTCTTCCTTTCCAATCGAGGGATTCTGTTTGTTTCTTGCTAGCCTTTTATCTAAGCTAAAACTTATGGGACAATGTTGAATAGAAATGGCAGAGTGGATGTTCAGGCTTTCAGCATTAAGTATGTTTTAGTTGTAGGTAGTCTGTAGATGTCCTATACCATTTGAGGAAGTTCCTTCTATAGCAAGTTTGCTCAGAGTTTGTTCTATATTAGATTTTTTCCCAATGCTTTTTCTACATCAGTTGAGATATTTTTAATCATTTTCTTCTGTAGGCTGTTTATAGGTGGATTACAGTAATATATTTTTTTATTTCATAAATTTAAAAAATTTTCTTTACTTTATTTATTTTTAAATATTTTATTTATTTGAGAGAGAGGGAGAGAGAAAGAGAGCGTGCACAGAAGCAGGGGTGCAGACAGAGGGAGAAGAAGATACGGGTTTCCCACGGAGCAGAGAGTCCAGCACGGGACTCTGAGATCATGATTTGAGCAGATGCTTAACCAGCTGAGCCACCCAGGCACCCCTTGACTTTAAGTATTGTTGACACAGTGTTACATTAGTTTCAGGTGTACAGATAGTGATTCAACAACTCTGTATATTATGCTATGCTCATGAGTGTATGCATTGATTAATTTTTGGGTTTTAGCATAATTGTACATTCTTGAGATAAATCACACTGAAAGATGTATTATCCTTTCAATATACTATTTGATTCAACTTACTAAACCTTAGTTAGAATTTTAAAATCTGTACTCATGAGGCATATTAATCTATAATTTGATTTCTTTTTTTTTTTTTTAAGATTTATTTATTTATTTGAGAGAGAGAGCCTGTGTGAGTGGGGTAGGGGGTTGGGTAGACGGGGGAAAAGGAGAGAATCTCATGCAGACTCCCTGCTGAGCATGGAACCTGATGCGGGGCTCCTTCTCAGGACCCTGAGATCTTGACCTGAGCCAAAATCAAGAGTGAGATGCTTAACCATCTGAGCCACCCAGGTGTCCCTTGTCTTATTTTTATTTTTCTTATACTTGGGGTTTGTTAAGATTTTTTGATCTGTAGTTTGTAATTTTCATCTAATTTGCAAATATTTTGGTCATTATTTCTTCAAATATTTTTTTCTCTCTTTGAAGCTCTCTCCTCTCTTGACACTCTGCCTTGTAAACTTTTGATATTTAGCCTTCCCAGACTTGCAACTCTGTGTCTTCAACTTGGGTATAATGTTAGGTTGCACCTGGGTTTCTCCTCCCTGTGTGGTGGCTTGGAAGTTTCCTGTAGGCAGTAGGCTGGGGCAGTCATAGGGCTCACATTGTTCTTTGTTTGTGAGGGATCATTGTTGTTCATTTCCTTGTCTCCAGTGTCTTCAAAAACGTTTCATAGATTTTTGTCCCATTTTTTAGTTGTCATAAGTAGAAGGGTATATTTGGCCCTAGTTTATTCATCTTGGCCTGAAGTTAAAGTCTTCAGTGTTATAATTTTTATTTGTTTTTGAGTCAGGATTCAAATGTGGTTCATTTATTGCAGTTTTTAATTTGAATTTTTTGTTATCTTTTTTTCCTATGGGTTCCCCTTCTCTCTTTTTAATTTCCAGTTGATTTGTTAAAGAGTAAGATTATTTTTTCTTGTGAGTTTCCCACACTCTGAATTTTGCTGATTACATCCCTGTGATGTTTAATATTTTCTCTGTCCACTTTATTGTCTGTTAACTCGTAGTTGCATCTAGGTATTAGAGTCAGAATTGATTATTTTGGCCACACTGCTTCCATGAATTGGTAGTATATACTCTCAGCAGGGAGTACATGTTATCTGTCTGTCTGTCTCTCTCTTTTCTGGTATGGTAACAAACACTGATTTTAATTTTGAGATCTATTAAATTTATTGAGATTGCAAATGATATCTATTTCTTTCAAGCTTTCTTTAATATTTTACTAGATAATTTCTATACAGAGAACTTTTCCCTTACCTACTGTGGCTATGTGGTACAGTTTGAGTAGGATCATCTGGATAAATGTTCGGTTCTTTGTCTGATTTTTAAAATATTGAGTTGATTCTCTAGAAGCCTCCATTAGTGAGCATTTGGCCTTTTCTGTTTTTAATATCATATGAACACATGCCTTTAAATTTTTTTGATGTATTTCACTTTTTTGATACTCAAGTATTTTAATCTCTGGCCAGTAATCTCTTTAAGTTGGCTTTTATTTTCATACTGCTCTACTAGTCAGTAATTGTTTCCTTGCTTTCTGGTGTGACAGGTGTTCTAGGTTTATTGTGTGCATTTCCTGCCTCCAACCTAGAATGAAGCAGTAGAAGGAAGGAGATTAAATGATTTCAGAGTGTTATTGTGAGGGAGAAATTTAAGCAGTTGGGAATTACCATGGAAATCAGCTTGTGTATTCTAATTCATACATGGGTTTTCAGGATGACTGGTGACATAAAAAATAATTTGCTGTCTACTAAACTTCCTATTTTAAACATTAAGTATTTTCTTTGTGGTTATATAAAGTAATATTCTTTTTCTTTTCTTTGTAGGCTTTGCTCATCAGTCAGAAGATGATCAGGTGAATGTAATGGGTTTTCGCTTCTTAGGAGGTTCTCGAGTTACTCTTCTTGCTTCTAAAACTTCTCGTAAGTAAACCTATGATATTATTGCTTTTGAAATTTTCTCTTGAGGAACTACATCACAGATCATCACATCAAGGATTTCTGCTGAGAATGTGTTCAGTTATTGAAAACTAAGCCATGGTATTAAGTATTTAGAACATAAAAGTTATGAAGATAAGATCCCATTTTTTTTAATATTTAATTTATTTATTTTTTTCAGTGTAACAGTATTCATTGTTTTTGTACAACACCCAGTGCTCCATGCAATATGTGCCCTCCCTATTACCCACCACCTAGTTCTCCCAACCTCCCACCCCCGCCCTTTCACAACCCTCAGGTTGTTTTTCAGAGTCCATAGTCTCTTATGGTTCGCCTCCCCTTCCAATTTCCTTCAACTTCCTTCTCCTCTCCATCTCCCAATGTCCTCCATGTCATTTGGTATGCTCCACAAATAAGTGAAACCATATGATACTTGACTCTCTCTGCTTGACTTATTTCACTCAGCATAATCACTTCCAGTCCCGTCCATGTTGCTACAAAAGTTGGGTATTCATCCTTTCTTTTTTTTTTTTATAAACATATAATGTATTTTTATCCCCAGGGGTACAGGTCTGTGAATCACCAGGTTTACACACTTCATAGCACTCACCATAGCACATACCCTCCCCAATGTCCATAGCCCCCTCCCCCCTCCCAACCCCACCTCCCCCCAGCAACCCCCAGTTTGTTTTGTGAGATTAAGAGTCATTTATGGTTTGTCTCCCTTCCAATCCCGTCTTGTTTCATTTATTCTTCTCCTATCCCCGTAACCCCCCATGTTGCATCTCCATGTCCTCATATCAGGGAGATCATATGAAAGTTGTCTTTCTCCGATTGACTTATTTCACTAAGCATGATATCCTCCAGTTCCACCCACGTCCTCACATATGGCAAGATTTCATTTCTTTTGATGGCTACATAGTATTCCATTGTGTATATATACCACATCTTTTTTATCCATTCATCTGTTGATGGACATCTAGGTTCTTTCCATAGTTTGGCTATTGTAGACATTGCTGCTATAAATATTCGGGTGCACGAGCCCCTTCGGATCACTACGTTTGTATCTTTAGAGTAAATACCCAGTAGTGCAATTGCTGGGTCATAGGGTAGTTCTATTTTCAACATTTTGAGGAACCTCCATGCTGTTTTCCAGAGTGGTTGCACCAGCTTGCATTCCCACCAACAGTGGAGGAGGGTTCCCCTTTGTCCACATCCTCACCAGCATCTGTCGTTTCCTGACTTGTTAATTTTAGCCATTCTGACCGGTGTGAGGTGATATCTCATTGTGGTTTTGATTTGTATTTCCCTGATGCCGAGTGATGTGGAGCACTTTTTCATGTGTCTGTTGGCCATCTGGATGTCTTCTTTGCAGAAATGTCTATTCATGTCCTCTGCCCATTTCTTGATTGGATTGTTTGTTCTTTGGGTGTTGAGTTTGCTAAGTTCCTTATAGATTTTGGATACTAGCCCTTTATCTGATATGTTGTTTGCAAATATCTTCTCCCATTCTGTCAGTTGTCTTTTGGTTTTGTTAACTGTTTCCTTTGCTATGCAAAAGCTTTTGATCTTGATGAAATCCCAATAGTTCACTTTTGCCCTTGCTTCGCTTGCCTTTGCCGATGTTCCTAGGAAGATGTCGCTGTGGCTGAGGTCGAAGATGTTGCTGCCTGCATTCTCCTCAAGGATTTTGATGGATTCCTTTCTCATATGGAGGTCATTCATCCATTTTGAGTCTATTTTCGTGTGTTGTAAGGAAGTGGTCCAATTTCATTTTTCTGCATGTGGCTGTCCAATTTTCCCAGCACCATTTATTGAAGAGGCTGTCTTTTTTCCATTGGACATTCTTTCCTGCTTTGTAGAAGATGAGTTGACCATAGAGTTGAGGGTCTATTTCTGGGCTCTCTATTCTGTTCCACTGATCTATGTGTCTGTTTTTGTGCCAGTACCATGCTGTCTTGATGATGACAGCTTTGTAATAGAGCTTGAAGTCCGGAATTGTGATGCCACCCACTTTGGCTTTGTTCTTCAATATTCCTTTGGCTATTCGAGGTCTTTTCTG
This sequence comes from Meles meles, assembly GCF_922984935.1. Lineage (NCBI taxonomy): Eukaryota > Metazoa > Chordata > Mammalia > Carnivora > Mustelidae > Meles > Meles meles. The sequence continues at coordinate 44,611,415 of NC_060075.1, read as the reverse complement.
GTTCCATATAAATTTCAGGATTATTTGTTCCATTTCTTTGAAAAAAATGGATGGTATTTTGATAGGGATTGCATTAAATGTGTAGATTGCTTTAGGTAGCATAGACATTTTCACAATATTTATTCTTCCAATCCAGGAGCATGGAACATTTTTCCATTTCTTTGTGTCTTCCTCAATTTCTTTCATGAGTACTTTATAGTTTTCTGCATATAGATTCTTAGCCTCTTTGGTTAGGTATATTCCTAGGCATTTTATAGTTTTGGGTGCAATTGTGAATGGGATTGACTCCTTCATTTCTCTTTCTTCCGTCTTGTTGTTGGTGTAGAGAAATGCAACTGATTTCTGTACATTGATTTTATATCCTGACACTACTGAATTCCTGTACAAGTTCTAGCAGTTTTGGAATGGAGTCTCTTGGGTTTTCCACATATAGTATCTTATCACCTGCGAAGAGTGATAGTTTGACTTCTTCTTTGCCAATTTGGATGCCTTTAATTTCTTTTTTTGTCTGATTGCTGAGGCATAGACTTCTAGTACTATGTTGAATAGCAGTGGTGATAATGGACATCCCTGCCGTGTTCCTGACCTTAATGGAAAAGCTTTCAGTTTTTCTCCATTGAGAATGATATTTGCGGTGGGTTTTTCATAGATGGCTTTGATGATATTGAGGTGTGTGCCCTCTATCCCTACACTCTGAAGAGGTTTGATCAGGAAGGGATGCTGTACTTTGTCAAATGCTTTTTCAGCATCTATTGAGAGTATCATATGGTTCTTGTTCTTTCTTTTATTAATGTGTTGTATCACATTGATTGATTTGCGGATGTTGAACCAAACTTGCAGCCCTGGAATAAATCCCACTTGGTCGTGGTGAATAATCCTTTTAATGTACTGTTGAATCCTATTGGCTAGTATTTTGGTGAGAATTTTTGCATCTGTGTTCATCAAGGATATTGGTCTGTAGTTCTTTTTTTTGGTGGGATCCTTGTCTGGTTTTGGGATCAAGGTGATGCTGACCTCATAAAATGAGTTTGGAAGTTTTCCTTCCATTTCTATTTTTTGGAACAGTTTCAGGAGAATAGGAATTAGTTCTTCTTTAAATGTTTGGTAGAATTCCCCTGGGAAGTCATCTGGCCCTGGCCTTTTGTTTGTTTGGAGATTTTTGATGACTGTTTCAATCTCCTTACTGGTTATGGGCCTGTTCAGGTTTTCTATTTCTTCCTGGTTCAGTTGTGGTAGTTTATAAGTCTCTAGGAATGCATCCATTTCTTCCAGATTGTCAAATTTGTTGGTGTAGAGTTGCTCATAGTATGTTCTTATAATTGTCTGTATTTCTTTGGTGTTAGTTGTGATCTCTCCTCTTTCATTCATGATTTTATTGATTTGGGTCCTTTCTCTTTTCTTTTTGATGAGTCTGGCCAGGGGTTTATCAATCTTACTGATTCTTTCAAAGAACCAGCTGCTAGTTTCATTGATTTTTTCTGTTGTTTTTTTTTTTGGTTTCTATTTCATTGATTTCTGCTCTGATCTTTATGATTTCTCTTCTCCTACTGGGTTTAGGGTTTCTTTCTTGTTCTTTCTCCAGCTCCTTTAGGTGTAGGGTTAGGTTGTATACTTGAGATCTTTCTTGTTTCTTGAGAAAGGCTTGTATCGCTATATATTTTCCTCTCAGGACTGCCTTTGTTGTGTCCCACGGATTTTGAACCGTTGTGTTTTCATTATCATTTGTTTCCATGAATTTTTTCAATTCTTCTTTAATTTCCTGGTTGACCCATTCATTCTTTAGAAGGATGCTGTTTAGTCTCCATGTATTTGGGTTCTTTCCAGCTTTCCTCTTGTGATTGAGTTCTAGCTTCAGAGCATTGTGGTCTGAAAATATGCAGGTAATGATCCTAATCTTTTGATACTGGTTGAGACCTGATTTGTGACCCAGGATGTGATCTATTCTGGAGAAGGTTCCATGTGCACTAGAGAAGAATGTGTATTCTGTTGCTTTGGGATGAAATGTTCTGAATATATCTGTGATATCCATCTGGTCCAGTGCGTCATTTAAGGCCTTTATTTCCTTGTTGATCTTTTGTTTGGATGATCTGTCCATTTCAGTGAGGGGAGTGTTAAATTCCCCTACTATTATTGTATTATTATTGATGTGTTTCTTTGATTTTGTTATTAATTGGTTTTTATAGTTGGCTGCTCCCACGTTAGGGGCATAGATATTTAAAATTGTTAGATCTTCTTGTTGGACAGACCCTTTGAGTATGATATAGTGTCCTTCCTCATCTCTTATTATAGTCTTTGGCTTAAAATCTAATTGATCTGTTATAAGGATTGCCACCCCAGGTTTCTTCTGATGCCCATTAGCATGGTAAATTGCTTTCAACCCCCTCACTTTAAATCTGGATGTGTCTTCGCGTCTAAAATGAGCTTCTTGTAGGCAACATATTGATGGGTTTTGTTTTGTTATCCATTCTGATACACTGTGTCTTTTGATTGGGGCATTTAGCCCATTAACATTCAGGGTAACTATTGAGAGATATGAATTTAGCGCCATTGTATTGCCTATATGGTGACTGTTACTGTATATTGTCTCTGTACCTTTCTGATCTACTACTTTTAGGCTCTCTCTTTGCTTAGAGGACCCCTTTCAATATTTCCTGTAGAGCTGGTTTGGTGTTTGCAAATTCTTTCAGTTTTTGTTTGTCCTGGAAGCTTTTTATCTCTCCTTCTATTTTCATTGATAGCCTAGCTGGATAGAGTATTCTTGGCTGCATCTTTTTCTCGTTTAGTGCTCTGAATATATCATGCCAGCTCTTTCTGGCCTGCCAGTTCTCTGTAGATAAGTCTGCTGCCAATCTAATATTTTTACCATTGTATGTTACAGACTTCTTTTCCCAGGCTGCTTTCAGGATTTTCTCTTTGTCACTACGACTTGTAAATTTTACTATTAGGTGACGGGGTGTGGACCTATTCTTGTTGACTTTGAGGGGCGTTCTCTGCACCTCCTGGATTTTGGTGCTTGTTCCCTTTGCCATATTAGGGAAATGCTCTCCAATAATTCTCTCCAGTAGACCTTCTGCTCCCTTCTCGAATTCTCCCCTCTTGGTCCAGTAGCTGTTTGTCCCTCTTTTGCTTGGCTTCTTTATTTTCTGTCATTTGGTCTTCTATATCACTAATTCTTTCTTCTGCCTCATTTATCCTAGCAGTGAGAGCCTCCATTTTTGATTGCACCTCATTAATAGCTTTTTTTTTTTCATTAATAGCTTTTTTGATTTCAACTTGGTTCAATTTTAGTTCTTTTATTTCTCCAGAAAGGGCTTTTATATCTCCAGAGAGGGTTTCTCTAATATCTTCCATGCCTTTTTCCAGCCCGGCTAGAACGTTCAGAATCTTCATTCTGAACTCTTGATCTGACATATTACCAATGTCTGTGTTGATTATGTCCCTAGCCTTCGGTACTGCCTCTTGTTCTTTTGTTTGTGGTGATTTTTTCCGCGTTGTCATTTTGTCCAGATAAGAGGATATGAAGGATCAAATAAAATACTAAAAGCGTGGCAAAGACCCCAGAAAAATGCACTGTAACCGAATCAGAAGAGACCCCAAATTGTGGGGGGAAGAAAGGGGATAAAAAGAGGTTCAGAAAAAAAAAAGAAAAAATTTAAAAAATAAAACAAATATAGAAAAAATATAAAAAAGAAAGAAAAAATATATATTTTAGATAAACTAGTCAAAAAAGGTTAAAAAAGAAAAGGGTAAAAGTTTTAAAAAATTTATCAGAAGAAGAAAAAAGAAAGAAAAAAAATTGAAAAAAAAATTGAATTAACCGCAAGACTAAAGAATCATGGGGAGAAAGCCATGAGTTCCATGCTTTGCTTTCTCCTCCTCTGGAATTCCACTGCTGTCTTAGGTATTGAACCTGCTTTCCTTGATAGATGAACTTTGTCCTGGCTGGATATTTTGTTGTTCTTCTGGGGGAGGGGCCCATTGTAGTGACTCTCAAGTGTCTTTGCTCGAGGCGGAATTGCACCGCCCTTACCGGGGGCCAGACTAAGTAATCCGATTTGGTTCGCTTTTGGGAGCTTCTGTTCTCTGAACGCTTTCTGTAGAGTTCCAGAGGACGTGAATGAAAATGGCATCTTCCTAGTCTCCGGCCTGGAGGAGCCGAGAGCCCGGGGCCCCACTCCTCAGTGCGCCCCCAGAGGACAGCACCCAATCACTCCCGTATCCCCGCCTCCAGCCGCGCTCCAAGCTCACCCAGCCCGCAACCGGTTCAAGGTAACCCCGAGCTGAGAGTTCAGTCCTCGGCTCTGTCTCTATAGCCGGCTTTTCTGGTCTAACACCTGTGAGCTCTGCGACACTCCGACACCCCTGATCCTTCTGTGACCCTGCGGGACCTGGGGCCATGCTGACCCCGCGTGGGCTTCACCCCGGTTTAGCCTCTGGAGCAATGTCCCTCAGTGGAACAGACTTTTAGAAGTCCTGATTTTGTGCTCCGTTGCTCTACCGCTTGCCGGGAGCTGGCCCCTCCCCCCGGGGGTCTATCTTCCCGTCGTTTTAGATTCACTTCTCCGCCAGTCCTACCTTTCAGAAAGTGGTTGATTTTCTGTTTCTAGAATTGCTGTTCTTCTTCCCTTCGCTCTCCCGTTGGATTTGTAGGTGTTTGCAATGTTTAGATAAGGTATCGAGCTGATCTCCTGCTACCTGATGTAGTCTCAGCCTGCTACTTCTCCGCCATCTTGACTCCTCCCTCCAAGATCCCATTTTATTAGAGATATGTAACTTTGGTTTTGGGGATTAGGAGAGTTTAAGAGAACAATTCAATGAATTGAAACTATTGTTGAGAGAACAATTTAATGAATTAAAAATATTGTTGAGATAGGTATATGGTGAACTAGGTTTTAGGAACTACTAGAAAGTGCAATTAATTTGTGTGTGTATGTGTATTCATATATCCTCCTTTTGGACATTGACAAAGATGAAGGTGAAATTGTGAATAGTTTCTGGTGACAGTAGTCTCAGTAGAATGAAAAGTAGTAATTATGTAGTTAAGTTTGAATTTCAGATATAAATATTCTTCATTGATTTGGTGGTTTCATATAAGAATAGTAGTTGAAACTACTCAATGTAAAACTGACTTCTGAGGTACGTGGGATACTGAAGCTGCTAAACTCATTGAGTTGTATACACCTTCATGGAAATAAAGTAAATATTAAGAAAATTGTGTTTAACAAGTTTTAGGAAAACTAAGGGTATTAGTGTGAATAAATGCATATATTGATATTTATATGTTAAAAGTTTGGCTGAGTACATTCCTAATTTTAAAATCTTTGCAGTTTGTATAATAGGCTTCCACTTTCTACTTTATGCATTTGCCATTTTAGTTGCTTATTTCTCGAATAATCAGAAGATATAGTAAAATAAGTACATATCCCTTTTGAAAAATGAAGGTGTTATCAGGAGGAATTTAAATACATCCCTATTTTAAAAATTAACAGTGTTACAATTCTGAAATATAGACTTGGATACAACTAAAAATCCTAGAATAAGGCATAGAAATGAAAGATAATTCTTAAGAGAATGAGAGGATTCTATACTCTTCATGATCTTTTTGATTGGTCATGATTGCAGTCCTTTTTGCATTGGCACCATTTTGTTTTGATTAGATTAATCTTCAGTTGGATGATGGAATTATGTTAGTACATTTCTAAACTGTTCTCTTTAGTTAAACTAAAATATCATTGCCAGCATTTCCTTGGGAAATTGTACACATCTATTTGACTTCACTTGATAATGCTGTATGATGAATCTGAAATTGAAATTACTAAAAAAAAGCAAAAAGTTCCTCTTGGTGCAAGTGGGAATACTTATGTCCTAATTTGTTCTTTTCTAAATAAGGTAACTCTTATAGCATTGTTGTTGCCCATGATTACCTTATCATCTCTAAATTTCACCAAATATCCAGGTATATAATTGTCATATTCATCTAATATATGGCAATACCTTCATGCCACAGAATGGGCAGACTAAATAATGGACTAGGACAGGACCTTTTTTTTTTTTTTAAGATTTTATTTATTTGACAGACAGAGATCACAAGTAGGCAGAGAGGCAGGCAGAGAGAGAAGAGGAAGCAGGCTCCCTGCTGAGCAGAGAGCCCCATGTGGGGCTCAATCCCAGGACCCTGGGACAATGACCTGAGCGGAAGGCAGAGGCTTCCCAGTGAGCCACCCAGGCGCCCCATGGACTAGGACAGGACCTTTTAAATAAGGAACCAAATGAGCTACATAAACTGAAACTTGAAAAGTAGCTATTACAATTCCTTGAAGGTTTTTTGGCTTTAGTGACACACAGAATTCTACCTAGGAAATGCCCTTTGGTAATAAATGGATGTAGGTATGGAAAGAGTAGTTTTCTGGGTTGGGGCAGATGTTGGTGCTCTCTCCTACTGTATCAGTCTTCATCCCCAAGAAAGGAATGAAGTAATTTGTACCCAGTCTGTGTTTGGCATCTTTCTTTTTTGTGAAAGGCACATGGTTTTTGGTTGAGAAATCTGAATTGACAGAAAATTCCTACATATGGAAGAAGCCCAGTATTTTTGCCTAGTAAACAGTCAAGTACTTTGCAAGTTGCCTTTGGATATTGAGTAGTATTTTCTGTGGGCTTGACATATTCATCTCTTTTTAAGACCTGCCTGATAATTAACCAAGCCTTGAAGTGTGCTGATCAGTAATTTTAGTTCAATTTCCTGCTTAGTTATAGATCAGCCAAAGCAGACAATAGAAAAGTGAATGCAGTTCATTGGCTAAGATATCAAATCACATTCTCTGGGGGAACTGAATAGGTTTTTATTTTCAGAAAATAGAGTAGTGCTTCAATGTCATTAGAGTTTATTATGTGAATTCTGGAAAAACAAAGTGTTGAAGATAAAAATACTTACGAGAAACACTCTTCACTAGAGAAATTGCTGAAAATGATTTCCAGAGTCTTAAATTGAAAATAATAAGATAGGTGAAGGCTATGTTTGTTACCTTGATTGTTGTACAAGTTTTACAAGTGTATGCATATGTCCAAATTCATCAAATTGTGTACATTATGTATATGCAGTTTTTTTGTATGTCAATTATACCTCTGTAAATTTGTTAAAAATAATAAGAGGTCAAATTTTGTGAGATCAAATATTTTATAATGTACTTGAAAGTCCATTATTTTGACTGATTCAGTACAGTGAGATTTTAGAAGGAATATGCTATTGGCTAAATGTGTGTATATGCCTGCCATGCCACTTTCTTAAGCTCCATTTCTGTTGACTTATTCCCTTACACAACAAACACCGCTACCTCCCTCTCCCTCTCCTTTCTCTTTCTTCCTTTCTTTCTCTCTCTTTTTTTTGGTGTTTCTTAGCTGTTTCTGTTATTTATTTATTTATTTATGTTCAATAGCCAACGTATAAGAATACATCATTAGTTTTTTATGTCGTGTTCAATGATTCATTAGTCATTTCATTTTTTAAATTAGTTTATTTATTTGAGAGGGAGAGAGCAAGAAAGAGAGCACATGAGCTGGGGGGAAGGGGCAGAGGCAGAGGGAGAGAATCTCAAGCAGACTCCCTGCTGAGCAAAGAGCCTGATGTGGGGCATGTTCTCAGGACCCTGAGATCATGACCTGAGCCGAAATCAAGAGTCAGATGGATGCTCAGCCAACTGAGCCACCCAGGTTCCCCTCTGTTTCTATTTTGATCTTTATCTCTACTGTATCTATTTGTACCTTGCCTTATTCCACTTGTTTCTTCAAGGATTAAAAATAGTTTATGTGTTTCCAAAATACAAAAGGTGAAACTAAATAGTTGAAGGAAATAGAGAAAATAAGAGCAGGAAATTAATAAAGATGTAAGTAAGATTAACACTCAGAAACATATACTGTACAGTTGATAGGGTGCAGACTCAAAATAATAAGAAAACATTTTAGTTCCAATTTTCAGAAATGTTCAAGGGATAAAATCAAATAAGTTGTTTAGTAGCTGCACAGCCATTACTGATGCTGAGTCCAGAATGAAATTTCTGAATTAACAAGGACAACTTCTTCAGTAATGTCTCTATAGCTTATTTTTATAATTATAATGTCATGTAATTACAACTTATGAGTAACAAATTTCCTAGAGCTTTAAAAATAATGATGAACTCAATTTACTAAATATATTACTGTCTCAGCCCAAATCAGTGCAGTCTGAGCAGCAGCTTAATCCAAGGATAAATTTAGAGTATCTAGTATCGCAATTTTTTAGTATCTAGTATTTTCACTAAGAACTGGACAACCAAAGGGCATCTGGGTGTCTCAGTCTGTTAGGCATCTGCCTTTGACTCAGGTCATGATCTCAGGGTCCTGGGATCCTGTCCCACATGGGGCTCTTGCGCAACTAAGAGCCTGCTTCTCCCCGTCCTACCCCCTCTCCCTCTGCCTTCCCCTCTGCTCATGCTCTCTCTAAAATAAATAAAGTCTTAAAAAAAAAAAGAATTGGACAACCAAACTCAGTAATTCAGAAGTAAAATGTAGCTGGAAGGAGTTGTGGGGTTTGTTTCAATTAATTTATTTTTTAATTTTTTAAAGAAGATTTTATTTAGTTATTTGACAGAGAGAGAGCACAATCAGGGGTAACAGTGGGCAGGGACAGGAGGAGTGGCAGGGGGAGTGGTAGAGGGAGAAGCAAGCTCCCTGTTGACCAAGGAGCCTGATGTGGGACTCTATCCCAGGATCATGGATCATGACGTGAGACAAAGGTATACGCTTAATTGACTGAGCCACCCTGGTGCCCTTCTTTGTTGTTGTTGTTTTAAAATGAGCACTATTAGGGGCGCCTGGGTGGCTCAGTGGGTTAAAGCCTCTGCCTTCAGCTCAGGTCATGACCTCAGGGTCCTGGGATCGAGCCCCGCATCGGGCTCTCTGCTCCGCGGGGAGCCTGCTTCCTCCTCTCTCTCTGCCTGCCTCTCTGCCTAGTTGTGATTTCTCTCTGTCAAATAAATAAAATATTAAAATGAGCACTATTAGAACATGGTTCAGTAATAATTGAAAAGATTGAGTTCAGTGGGAGAGGCTGATGATCAGGAAAAAGAAAGGGGACTCACAAAACAATGGAGTCCTTGAGGGGAAAGGATGTGGGTTGCAGATCTTGGGGACAGGAGAGATTGAATGTTAGGCCTTTGTAACTTTACTGTGACAGGAGGGAGTGGATGTAGATCCAGAGAGGTTTTGTAAATGGTTTTGTAAATTAGTTGTCAGGATGATAAAGGAACTCTGATGGTGACTAAATTTGAAAAAAAAAGGTATAACATTGGTGTTTTGGAGAATAAGAAAGAAAACTCATGAAAGGATAAGGCAATTTTGAGTACCCATTTCAAGTTTTAGTTCCTGAATTTTCACGAGAAACCAAGTCATCCTTAGACAATTTTCTTTGGCAATGATTTGTTTGTTAGCATTCAGGCAACTAAAGTCAGGACTAGGACTCTGAACCAGATAATTTTACAGCAAGTAAAATATTTTTGTGAGAATGATTATAATGATAGACCACCAAATCTAAGCTGTTAAGAGAAATAAAGATTAAACTGAAACATGGTGAAAAATTAATAAATAAAGATCAGAGAAAACTGATATATGATGAAAAATTAATGGGTTCATTGGATCACGAGTCTTAATAAGGTTGAAGAAGTGACATAGTGGGAGTTGTAAAACAACTGAACTAGAAGAACAAAAGGTGGTGGTCAGAGAATGAATGAAATATTGATGTCAGGGTTCAGAGGAACTGCAGATTCTGATAAAGATAAGGTAATCAGACAAAGTATGGCGTTGAGGAGTGGATTGTGAAGATGGGAGAAGACCAATGGAGACAGAACTTTCAAGGAAATGAGGTGTCACAGTTGTAGATACTGAAAGAGCTTGTTTGATGTTACTACAATGAAGGAGAAAAAGAAGCACATTCAGATATATTATTGTGAAATTTTAGAGCACTAAGGATTCAGAGCATAATCTCTATGATTAGAAAGGAAAAAAAGCTACATAAGGAAGATGAGTCAAGAAAGCAGTTTAACTTATCAGCAAAATCCTTGGATATTAGAGGACAATGGAAAATTTCCCCAAAGATCTGAAGGAAATTATTTTCATATTAGAATTTTGTGCCATGCTAAACTGATAGTTAGCACTGGATACTGAGTAAAAATGTACTTCTCAATGTCACAAGTAGGGCTAAGTAATTGCAAATAGCAAATTTATGTAGCCTCAGGTAGGCTGTTGGAAAATGGGAAAGATAGATAATACAGTGAACTTTTCTATTGAAAGATTTTAACATACTGGAAAGAGCGATTGGATTGATTAATGTCAAATATAAAAGTCATTTGCTTGTCTGTTTTGATTATTTTGCTTTCAGATATAATGAAAAAATTATAGTCATGTGTGTGAATAGGGTTGGGCCTTGAAAAAGGCTTTCTTTTTGTACCTGCCCAAAAGAAGCATATTTGGTTAACTGTGTTAACCAAAATATATTTAGAACAAGGAAAGTAAGGGTCTTTCTCTGTTTCATCTGAGTAGGCTATACCTTTGTTCATTTTTCGTTCAGCAGACATAGTAGATATAAAGACTGTCATGGCTCCTGTGGAACTCCTGGACTAATGGGAAAGATAGAGAGTTGATAGTAGAATATTTGATAAACTTCAGAAGTACATTTTAGGTGCAGTTGGAACCCAAAGGATAATGTTCCATGAGACTTTATTCGTAAAGGATCTTGAGGAATGAATAGGAGATTATTAGGTGGAAAGCATTTCAGAAAGAGGAGAAGACTATTAAAGCATGGGGTTTTAGAGATCCGTAAATTTTCTTCTGTGCCTGGAAGTTCATATAGTAGGGGCTCTGTGAGAGTCTTTTTTTTTTTTTTAATTTCAATTTTTACTTACTAATTTTTTTAAGTGGGCTCTGTGTCCAGTGTGGAGCCTAACATGGGGTTTGAACTCATGACCCTGAGATCAAGACCTGAGCTGAGATCAAGAGTTGGATACTTAACCAACAGAGCCACTAAGATGCCCTGTCCATTAATGAAGCCAGAAATTTAGAGATAAATATAATGATCAAATCTAACATATACAGTGATTCATCAATATAATATGACTGTTAAGATTTATTTTAGAATTTCTTAGCAGTATTACCAAGGGGTAATGGAAATATTATATAAATCCAGATTGGAAAAAGCCTCTTGAAAAGTAAACTTAGAGAAGTCATCCATAGTTTCTACTAATACTGAAGGAGTTGTATATTTAGAATATTATACTAATATCTACTGAAATTGTTTATATTACTTCCTCCAACTTTTTGGTTTAAAAAGCATTCATCTGCTTATCTATCTCACATTTTAAAATTTCCAAATAGCATAAATTACATTTCTGCATTGTTTATAATATGAATACAAACATTATTTATATTGATGAACTTCAGATGTTCTGACATGAATAGAGACTGACAAGATACATTTTTGTACCCTGTTTAGTTAAATATATTATTTTCTCCATTTGTAGTAGAGTGGAATGGCAATTGACTAGACTCCAATTATCCAAATTTATTTCATTTGGAGACTGAAGTGGTTATTTCCACTGAGCTGCTATTACAAGATGCAAAGGAAAAGAGATAAAAAAAATAAATTGAATGTTCATTTTGGCAGCTATTTTAATTATGGATATTGTAAGGGTGTATTTTAAAATACAACTTTCTTCTTTCATGTTATATTATAAATAGAAATTTTTATTCCTCCATTCCATGAAATGTGTACTCTGGAAAGTCTCCAGGGCAGTATTAACCACCTTGGAGTACTAATATTGAGAAAATGCTTAATAAGAAAAATAATGCCTTATAAATCTTTAACTTACTGATTCTTGTTGATTTTTGGTAATCTGAAAAAATCAACTTAAAATTTTGTGTTTAGATTTCTAAATCTTAAGTCTAATTGTAAAATTTTTCATGGCAAAAATTTTAGTTTTCTTTTTTTCCCTGCATGTGTTGGTGAAAATGAGAAAATAATTGAAGCCAAAATGCTAAAGTTACAGAAAACATCACACCTATTTAAATGTTTATTATGGTTTACATTTCTGTAATTTAGTGACATTTCTGTACTATAGTTGGTCACAGTAGAGTTCTGTCTCAGTCCATTTGGGCTGTTAAAACAAAACACCATAGACTGGGTGGCTTTTGTACAACAGTAATGTATTTCTCACAGTTCTTGAGGCTGCAAAGTCCAAGATCAAGGTGCCAGTAGATTGGGTGTCTGATAGGAGCCTACTTCTTGCTTCACAGAAGTCTGTCTTTTTGCTATGTCCTCACAGGGCAGAAGGGGCAAGGACGTTCTTTGGAGTTTCTTTTATAAAGTCACTAATGCCATTCATTAAAGCTCTACCCCCATGGTCTTATCACCCAGAGGCCCCAATTCCAAGTACCACTGCCTTGGACCTTAAGATTTAACATACAGATTTTGGACAGGACACAAAATTCAGTCTATAGCAGGGACCTGCTGGGTATCTGGAATTTTAGTTATGTTTGAGTTTTTCATTGAGCTTTAGATTTTTCACTTGTTTTATTCCATACTTTTTGTATCAGTTTTAATTTTTACAACCAATATTTTTTGAACATCTAATTTGCTTGGTCTAAATTTAAAATGTAAACATAAATTGCATTTGTCTAAGTCTCTTCCATACAGTATTATATTTGATCTTCACACTGACCTTGTGAGGTATGTTTTATTTTCCCATTCGTGTACATGAAAAAAATTGAAGATTCAATCATTTATTTGTACTGAAGTCACAGATTTAAAAATTTACTAGATTTTAAGTTTTGATCAGAGGACAAGACTAGAGAAATATAGATTTTCTTCTTAACATGATGCCTCTAATTATTACACATGCAACCACCATCTGTGACCTGGATCATTGTTACAATGTCCGTCAGTCTGTTCTGACCCCTTTCTGATTCATTTTCTACTTGACATCTCTAGTAGTAAAAACAAAGAAACAGATAATCAAAATTATATCATGCCACCCTCCAGCTTGAAAGCCTTTGTGTTTATAGTGCTATCCAAACTCTTTACCAGTCTTTACAGTCTTTCCTGTGTGTGCTGGCCCCGGCCTAATATCCAGCCTCATCTAAGAACACTCACTTCCTCACTCTGGCTTTCTCTCTGTTTCTGGTACCTGTCTGACATTTCCTGCCGTGAGGTTTTTGTGCTTGCCAATCTTTCTACCTAAACTGTTCTTCCATCATTAAACTCCAAACTTTATGATAAAATGATGAGGAATGTGGGGTCACAAATTGATAGTTGAAATCCCAGCTCTCCTTACAATTTGTCTGAATTACTTTGGAAAAATTAACAATGCCTGTATTTTCATCTACATAATGGAGATAAAACTGTACAGTTATATTATGTAATAATCCAATGCGATAATTCCTCAAAAACATGTAGCAATTTCCAACAATACTATATGTGCCAGGTAAATTTTAGCTGCTAGTATTATTTTCATCACTATTACTGTTAACACTACCACTGACGTCAGTTTCTTAGTGTAGCTTTCTGTGACCCATAGTATCTCAAGAAGGAGGACCCATTCGTCTTTATTATAGCATCCTTTTCATCTGCATTCTAATTCTTTCCTGACTCGTAACTATGTATTTGTTGTTTACTTATTTATGTTCTGTCCTTACCACTAGGATAAAAACCAGGACCAGACCAGTAGATGTTGTTCTCTGTTGTCTCCCTAGCACTTACACTTCATAATTTTTGAATGGATGAATAGATATAGTGTTACCTTGAATGTCCTTGAGACTGTCAACCAAAGATATTTGTGCCTTGTGGCCCCTCTGTAAAGGGTGCTACATTTCATTTCCCACATTTGCCCCTTTGCTTTGACCACAGTGTACATGACTTTTCTGTTACTTTATAGAGCAGAAGTGTTTGTTTGCCCACTACAGGGGATTGAGATGGGTCTCTCAGAGAGTTTGTAGGCCTCTGTTCAGGTAATTTAAATCCTGATGAAAGGAGAAGGGAAATGTTTAGACTTGTCCATGTTTCATTTTGTCAGATGAGGGATTTTGTTGTCTGCCAGGGTGGGGAAAGGAGTTCCGGTTATAGGCAGCAGAGACAAGACACTTCACCTCTGGGGAAGAGTTCTAGACACTGCTTCCTTTCTTGGCACAACATCCTAAATGTAACACCAAAGTCTACCATAAGCTGTGAATGTGCACTAAGCCCAGTGCTTCCAAGGAGGCATTAGGATAGGTGCTAATTGGATTTGTCTTGCCCAATCAACGGTCAGCGCCTGGCTAGCTGAACTTGGGGCTACTGTTGGTATTCTATTGAGAATCCTGTCCATGGTTCCCCCAGTGATAAAATCTGATAAATTTTCACACTAACTTTGGTGGGCAGACTTTCCTGATCATACCTGAATATGCCTTGTTTCCAGATTTTCTTGCCAGCATCTATGTGGGCAATTTAACAGAACCTGATATGATAATCTTGTTACAGCGCAGCATAAAAACTGCTCATTCAGCTTCAGCCATACTAGCTTCCTCAGTGTCTCTGAAAGCACATTCCTACTTATACTCAGTTCCCTGGCTTGGAATGCTCTTTGCATGGATATCCAGGGTTTGCTCCTTCACTTCATTCAAGGAATCTTGAAATGTGTGTGTTTTTTTTAACATGTTGAGCCAGTATATAATTCTTTTAGATGTGTCACAGTAATTCGAGTTGTTTATGTACATGTCTTTTCGGGTATGTAAATTGTGACACATTTGTATTGGAAAATTATACTTGAATGGAATAATCTTTTCCTATAGTTTTATTTCATTTTATATAAAAGAAATTTTATTCTTTACGTGTATTTAGACTGCATCCCAGATTTTTCTACCTGCTTGTGGAAGCCTATTCAAAATCCTTCTAGAACCAGAATGAATGAGATTTCCTTTGAAATATTAGTACTATAATGTTTATGTAAAAATTTTGTAGCTTTATCTAAAGTGACAGCAAATTCTATGCCAAGGAAAATACATTTTATTAAAGCCACTTTTTTTTTTCATATCTACTCTTTGGAAGTTACTGGGTTAAATAGGTTCTATGTGGATCTAACTGGGTTTATGATGGAATCCATACCCTGAGGCCCTGAGGCAGGAATGTGCTTTCAGGGACACTGAGGAAGCTAGTATGGCTGAAGCCAAGTGAGCAGTTTTTATGCTGTGTTTTAACAAGATTTATCATACCAGTTTCTGTTAAATTGTCCAGGTAGATACTGGCAAGAAAATCTGGAAACAAAGCATATTCAGGTATGATCAGGAAAGTCTGCCCACCAAAGTTAGTGTGAAAATTTATCAGAATTTATCACTGAGAATACACATACATGAGGAAATAATGGTGACAATGATGATAGTTGGTAACATTTATTGAGTACTTATTATGTGGCGGCCAGCATTTTAAGAATTTTATTAAAATGAGCATTATTAAGGCACTGTGTCTTTTCACTTTCAGAATCTCAGGATCTGAGAGTGGTAAAGGATATTGCTTAGTATTATGAACCTGGGAGGGAGCTCTTCTCTAATATTATTATTATTATTATTATTTTAAATATTTTATTTATTTTATAAGTAGGCAGAGAGGCAGGCAGAGAGAGAGAAGGAAGCAGGCTTCCTGCTGAGCAGAGAGCCCGATGCGGGACTTGATCCCAGGACCCTGAGATCATGACCTGAGCCGAAGGCAGAGGCTTAAAACCCACTGAGCCACCCGGATGCCCCTCTAATATTATTGACAGGTATTCCTACAGGATCTCCATGGAGATTTACAAAAAGGGCAGGGCTCTGAGCTCCTGAAGGAGGAGCTCACATAGCCCAGAAGTAGCTGAAGCTGAAAGATGAGGATGATGAGCAACTGTGGGAGGTGTGGGAACGCCTGGAGCAGGAGCTGGAGGTGTTGCTGATGGCCAGACTTTCTGAGGAAGCCCACAAAATGATATGAGAAGCTCTTATGAAATAGGTGGCATCAGAAAAGCTGCTGAAGGAAGTGGTGGGTACAATTGACTGACATGCTGCGGGTGGAGGTGACAGCTTGAAGATACGAGTCATCACATCCACATCAAGCCTCTCCCAACCATGAGCCCCACTTACAGCTGCTGAACCCTGCTAAGACTGAGCCCCACTAGGGCCAGAAACACTAGCAGCTCCCTCTGCCCAGCCGTGAGCCCCTCTATGGGACATGCTGTTGCCGTGGATGAGGAGGACAAGGAGATGGGTATGGCCCTTTTTGCAGAGTTCTAAGCCTGGAGGGAATTGCATATCAGGAACAAGCCCTATTCCTTCCTGGGAAGGGTGTACCCAGAGGATGTGGGCCGTTGCCTGGACTTTATAATGTGGGATTTCTTGGTGTTGCCGTAGGCCAGTCTGGAAGACAACAAATGCTCACCATCTAGCCCATGGCTCCATGGCTTGGCAGATCTTGCTGCAGTAAGAGTGGACTCAGTTAAGTGTGGCCGTGCCAACATACCTGCCAGTATCATATCTGGCTCTGATACTTTGAAAGCCACAATTACATCTCAACATCCTCTCTAGCTTGGATCACTGTAGTGTTCAGTTTTGTCATGTTCATCTACTACATCCAGCAAGACCTGTTGCATAAAAATATGAAGCCAGTGTTTTGGGGGATCACAAAACTGCAAAAGGAGGTGAAGCTGGCCTAGCTTAGATCTTTCCTCTAGAAGGCCTAAGGTATTACCTGGGTCTGGAAGCAGGGGCTATGGGCTGGGCAAACAGCTGCCCCCAAATGGACAGACACATAAAAAGACAGGGACCTAGAGCCAGTCCTGAGCCAGAAGCCAAACATCTGCCTAGAAGGAAAATGGCCAGGACCTGGAGGCAGCACTGAGCTGGCACCAAATATCTGTCCCAGGACAGATGGGAGTGACAGATTTGTATGTGAGATGACCTGTCTTTCTTCCCTATTGAGTTCTAAAATTCTCAAGGAGATTTTCAAGAAAGCACCAAATGCCAAATAACTCTGAGCTTTAAATGTTTCCAATGGAGTGAGATTGTTCCCTACCTCCTGAGGCAGCTAACTCTACAAATATCTGTAATTATTACACAATACTTACTGTGCCTTCTGTCCTTTGCAGCTCCTTTGCTATTGCCCAACTCTTCTGCTGTGTTATAGACCATCACATACTTGAAAATAGGAATGTATCCCTTGTGGGGAAGTCCTGGCACTTTTGTGGCAACGCCAACCTTCATGGAGTATCCCTGAATCAGTAATGGCAGAAACACAGTATTTACTCTTGCCCCATCACTCCATCTTTCCAGGTCTGCAGTGAACTCCTTGAGGACAGAGGCTCTTGCTATATTCATGGTTTTATCTCCAGTATCTTGCGCTGAGTTGTGTAAATAATTGAAGGAGTGAATAAATACCAGTCTGGGATTAATATGTTGGCTCCCAAGTTTAGCTTGGATAGGCCCTGGGTGGCTCAGTGGGTTAAAGCCTCTGCCTTCGGCTCGGGTCGTGATCCCGGGGTTCTGGGATCGAGCCCCGCGTCGGGCTCTCTGCTCCGCAGGGAGCCTGCTTCCCCTCTCTCTCTGCCTGCCTCTCTGCCTAGTTGTGATTTCTCTCTGTCAAATAAATAAAATATTTAAAAAAAAAAATAGAGAATTCTAATACTGTATTTTGTCATCATTGTTCTTCTACCTCTTTATTCCTGCCCCACCACAGTTGTGCTCTTTTTGTTCTTAGAGCATTAACCATCCAGTGACATTTGTAAAGAAAGGTAAAAGCTGTTATATCTCACCTTAGCCCTATTCTCTTTGATGGGAGAAATGAGGAAATCATCTGATCAGTACTGTGGACAGAAATCAGAATCCAGAATAAGACTGTGGTGAGGGAAGAGCTGGGGGACAATCCAGGAGAAATTATATGATAGCAGAAAACATCAGGGTTTTTGCCATATACTATGGCAGGCATACCCAGTATATTTTATTCTTTATATAATTGAAAGAGAGATGACTAGGAGAATGAGAGGAGATATATATATATATATATATTTTTTTTTTTTTAGGAGATATATTTTTGAATTCTGGTGGAGGATGACAAATTGAAGTCCTAATAACCAATTTAAAGATGACATATATTTATAGAATTTTTCAAGGTATGATGAGGAATATAATAAATATTTTACATGTTCACGTGTCATGCTACCTTAGCAAGACCTTAGACTCCTTACTCAAGGAGACTGACTTCATCTTTGTACTCCTAACATGTCATCTTTCTTTATGAAATTGTACATAAGAAATTCTTAATAACTGGTGAATTACATAGACTAGGGGAATTGGTTCCTCTATACTATAGGGGAACCAATATATAAACTCTCCAAGAATTTATAATCTCTTGGAGAAACTGAATATAATCATATGGAAAGTTAAATAGGAATAAGAAAAAGTATACACCCTAACCAAATGGGATTTATTCCAGATATGCAGTGCTGATTCACTGAAAACCGATCAGTGTAATCCACTTAACTTTAACTTAAGTTAATGACCCAGGGTATCTGTTTGCATTCATTAATCATAATAAATGTACATAATACTGTAAGATAATAATTGGGGAAACTGGGTGAAGGGTGTGTGGGAACTCTGTATAATCTTCATAATTTTTCTGTAAACCTAAAATTGTTCTAAAATTAAAAGTTAATTTAAAAAATGCATGGTTATAAAATGCATAATGAACTGTAGACATACTAAATCTCTAGATAAATTCAAAGAGATACAATACTGTAATGTGGTTAAGATTAATAGCTAATCTTTGGATTAATGGCTAGAGTTCTAATCCCTGTCCTATTACTATCTGGCTAGATAACCTTATAGATTATTTAAACTCTTCTGTAAAATTGGGATAACATATTTCCTCCATAGGGATATTGAGGTTTAAACCAGAGAGTGACTGCAGAGTGCTCAAGACAGTGCCTACTACACATTAGGGTTTGCTGTGGATAGTAGAGAAATAAAAATTTCTTGGGGTACGTAGGCTTGAAGCCAGGTCTTGAAGAATAGGTAGGATTTAGATAGGGGAAAAGGGTATATATCATGAACTCTAGCTCTGACATTGAATTTGCTTTGTGACCTTAGATGAGCATCTGAAATTCTATGTGTGGTTTTCCTTTTTATTAAAAAGAGGTTGTTGCAATCACAGTGCTTGGTTCATAGTTGGTGCTCAACCAATAACAGTTGTTCTTATCATAGATGTAGTTATTGTCACCTTTGCCCTCATTGTTGTCGTCATTAAACGGGGGATGGATAGGAATTAGGCTTTCTTGGAGCTGAGGTTTCAGCTAATGGAGGGAAGCAATGTTTATATTTAGGGAAGAGTCTGATTTTAAATATAAATAATAGAACTATTAGAAAAATAGAAAACTTTGATCATGATTACAGGGATTTAAGCTGGCTACAATGTCTAGGATGTGAAGGACTTTCTAGAGTGTAAGTTTTATTTCACATCAATATTCTGAAAAATTTAATGAATACCAGATTATACTTTTGCAGGCTTTTTTTTTTTTTTTTAACCTTATAAACAAAGCTAGCTTGCTATCTTCCTTCCTCCCTCTTTCTCTCTTTTCTTCTCTCTCTCTTTCTTTCTTTCTTAGAAGGACTAAAATTTGTATTTAAAAAATTTTTTTTGTTTTTATTTTTTGGGTTTTTAAAAAATTTTATTTATTTTATTTTTTATTATATTGAAACCTATGATAAGAAACAGGGAAAAGGACCATACTCTGCAGCGTGCTACTGTGACCACAAACCTTTGGAATTAAATTTGAAAATGTTAAGTGGTTGATGTAGAAAACTGCAATAAAGCACTAGAAATCATATTTGTATTCCAAAAATACAATTTATGGCATTATTTCAGAGTTAGTGATAATTCACATAGTTTCAGCTAATAATTATGTGTTAATAAGCATCTTTCCTTAATTATTTTCTCTCTCAGAACGGTATCGCATTCAGAGTGAACAGTTTGAAGATCTTTGGCTCATAACAAATGAACTTATTATCCGCCTTCAGGAATATTTTGAAAAACAGGGAATCAAAGATTTTGCCTGTTCTTTTTCTGGATCTATGCCCCTTCAAGAATATTTTGAGTTGATTGATCATCATTTTGAGGTGTGTACTATCATAACTCACATTACCTGCAATTTTTCTGTGTGTGGAAGAGAGGAGATGCTACAAAGAATTCTAGTATACTTGGCTATTATATCAAGTGCTTCAAGTAGTTATTTTATGTGGTTGGTAGATTTTGTGTATCTGTTCCTGCCCTCTTGCCCAGACTGTGATCACTTACAGACATCAACAGAGTGACTGCCTGGAGCTAAGCATGTGGTCTGGCTTCAGAACAGAACTGATTTAATTCTCCCACATGGGGACTTAACCTTTGACCCCAATAACCCAGTGTTAAAACTATTTGAGCTTATCGGCAGCCATTTGGCTAACTAATTCTAGCAGGCCATAAATGAGGTGTGATTATAAACTAAAGTGATTTTTCCTTTTCTTTTTTAACAAGCACATCAGAACTTCTGCATCTGAATGAGGGTTAACCACATAAAATATTCTTCAGTATCTGGCACAATGGGCACTTAGTAAATGCTGAATGATTAAATGTCTGAACAAATGAGATCTGACAGTGACTGTGTTGCCCAAATATTTTTGCATTTCTTCTGTGAAAGAGCCTGTGTTAGATTGTCCTGAGTATCATGATGGTATAAAATCTTCATTCTTTGAAGACTGATTTGATATTTGGAAATAGTCAGGAGTTATATTTGGTAAAGGAACTGGACAAATGACAGTCATTATTTTAAAAATCTCATGTGTTAATAAAAAATTCACCAGATTCTATTTACTTATTTGCCCATAAATAGACCCGGTAGGCAATTACAAGGACTGGTGAGGGGGCAGATTTCAAAAGGATTTTGAACATTATTCAAGGAAGCATTTGTTCTCTAGCATAACTACTTTTTAAGGAATCAGTAGGTTTTGGCATTTCAGTTTATAAACAACAATGTGTGATGTGTGCGTGACAGAATGAGTATGTCATGTCTCATGAACATTCTGTATAGTTCAATCCCTTTGACATTCTAAGAACATAGACTTAAACCTATAAAGACTTCTTCTTTTGGTAGAGTATGAACATAAAGGGAAAATTTCAGTGCATACAGTCACAACTGTCGTTATCAAATTAATTGAGCTTACTTGGGTTATCTTTCATCTGTGCTGATAGTATTTTATAGGACAGTATGCTTTTGGCCAAATCATGGCACCAAAATTTACATTTGGGGAATATATTTAGATATTTTAAGGATTGAGAACCTTTTCAATCCTCTAGGATATATTTTAAAAAATTCCTCTGTCACTGTGCAAAACTGGGATCTAGTGGTTTGTGGAAGAGACTACAAAAAGACTATACTAATTATGTCTCTATAATATTTAAAACACAAAATATTAGATTCTGATTGACTATAAGTTTGACATACAGCACCCCCTGCCACCACCTCCTTATTTGCTGGCTAGTAAATCTATGGAGTTTCCATATCAGGGGCATTTTCTTTCTGGGAGGGGTTTAGGGAACATGATGAACTATAGGCACTTCCTTTTGTTACACAGTTTAAAAGAAGCATTATTATATTTCCTTTCTCTCTGGCCCCACTTTCTGCTTTTTAAAAAAAGGTGTCATTTTAATCTTATGAATTAAGATAGCTTTTGGAATTCTAGTGTCCCTTAGTGTTAGCTCCGTGAAGGTAGGAATTTTTGTCTGTTTTATTCATTGCTATATCTAGAGCAATGCTTGGCCCTTGGAGCAATACTTGTTAAATGTTGAAATTCTGAGACATGAAAACGTTTCAATCACTGATGTTTGGTTATACATTCAATGGAGTAACCTGGCTGATGTGTCAGTATTGAAACTGTCTTCTTTTTTTTTTTTTTAAGATTTTATTTATTTATTTGACAGACAGAGATCACAAGTAGGCAGAGAGGTAGGCAGGGAGATAGAGGGGAAGCAGTCTCCCTGCTGAGCAGAGAGCCTGATGTGGGGCTCGATCCCAGGATCCTGGGACCATGACCTGAGCTGAAGGCAGAGGCTTTAACCCACTGAGCCACCCAGGCGCTCCTGAAACTGTCTTCTTAATTTTTGTGTGTTTCATGAATTTAGTAAATAAAATATTATAGCTAGAAATTATATTATTAAAAGTGTATTATGATAATCTGGCTAATATTCTTTTTAAAAAATTTAGTTATTTAAAAAAATCATTTAACTTTTGGTAATAAAAGCCCCCCCCTTCAAGAGAATATTCTTTGATTTAGTTACTTAGTGCTTCTGAAATTGGGATTAAAAGACAGTAATAAATTTCCAAGTTTTTGGTTTTCTTTTCTTTTTTTCTTTTCTTTTTTTTTTTGGTAGTCATGTGTCTGGAGAATGCATACACTGAAAAGTTTTGTTTGATATATAAAAATCAAATATAAGAAACTTTGAAGTTTTGTTTGATATAAGAAATGTAAATTATAATATGTTTAATTTCTGAACCTTTTTTTTTTTTTTTGAGAGGGGGAGAGAGTGCGGTTGAGTGGGGGCTGTGGGGGGATTGTGGAGGGTGAAGGACAGAGAGAGAGAGGAAGAAAGAGAATTTTAAGCAGGTTCCACAGTCAGCCCAGGGATAGACGTAGGGCTGAATCTCAGGACCCTGACCTCATGACCTGAGTTGAAATCAAGAGTTGGATGCTTAACTGACCGAGACACCCAGGTGCCCCTGATTTCTGAACATTTTGAAAATGCTGTTTATTTCAAGACTAGTTGATGCCTGTTTTGTAAAGTTGAATTAGCAGTTTATATAATCTGATTTCATGGAGTATTCCTTCTACTCTATGACTCTCACTAGCTTCTTTTATTTTAATAATATTAAATTCAATTCAATTAATATTAATATTAATAATTAATATTAATATTAATAATTAATATTAAAACATTAAATTAAATTCAAAGAATATGAGAAGAGTTGTAGTAAAAAGAGTCTTTTTTTTTTTTTAAAGATTATTCATTTATTTGACAGAGACACAGCGAGAGAGGGAGCATAAGCAGGGGGAGTGGGAGAGGGAGAAGCAGGCTTCCTGAGAAGGAGGGAGCCCGATACGGGGCTCGATCCCAGGACCCCGGGATCATGACCCGAGCCAAAGGCAGACGCTTAATAACCGAGCCACCCAGGTGCCCCAAAAAGAGTCTATTTTTGATCCTCATCCTCTTACTACTCAGTTTCCTCTTTGGGAGCAACTTTTAGTGTCCCATTTCTTGTGTATATTTTTAGAACTATTATATGCAGTCACAACTACGTTAATGTACAGATTTTTTAAAAGATTTTGTTTGTTTATTTATTTGACAGACAGAGATCACAAGCAGACAGAGAGACAGGCAGAGAGAGAGGGGGAAGCAGGCTCCCTGCTGAGCAGAGAGCCCGATGCGGGGCTTGATCCCAGGACCCTGGGATCATGACCTGAGCTGAAGGCAGAGGCTTTAACCCACTGACCCACCCAGGCGCCCCAGATTTCTGTTTAAAAAGTAAACGAATGGTAGCATATTATGCATACTATTCTGTATTTTGTTTTTGTTTATTGCTTTTCATTCAATGCATCTTTGGATGACATTGTATATTAGTACTTAGTAGTTCTGCAAAGTAGTCTTATTATTTAAGCTGTTCCCCTATTGATGGGTATTTTGATTATTAATAATATCTTACTATTATACAACAGAACAAATAACTCTATAATGAATATCCTTGTATGTACATTACTTTTTGTAAGCATACCTATAGGATAAATTGGTAGAAATGGGCTTGCTTGCTCAAAGGCTATATTGTTTGAGAGCTATTTATTTGTATTACCTTTTCTATGAATTTTGTCCCTTTTTCTATTGATTGATACTCTTTTCTTACTGATTTGTATTGTACTTTGGCCCTTTTCTTTTTGATTCTTAGGTGCTTTCTAGATATTATGGGCTTGACTTTTTGTCTCTGTGGATATTGCTACTATTTTTTTGCAGTTTGCTGTCTTGTCACTTTACTTATGATATATTTTTTAACTGTAAGAATTACTTTCTTGTTTTTTTCAGTTACAGATTTATCAGGTGTGTGAGTGTGTATGTGTATGGCTTTTGGCTTTTGAGTTATAAGGGTCTCTCTTATGCCAAGATTATTTGGAATTCTAAATTTTCTTGTATTTTTATTGTGTCTAAATTTTTTATTCCTCCAAGTGATTTTGCTGTAAAGACTGTTTTGTTGTGCACATTTAATCTGAATTTAAGAAATTCTTTATTGTAGTTGCGGATAAATGGTGAAAAATTAGAAGAACTCTTATCTGAAAGAGCCGTACAATTTCGGGCCATTCAGCGCCGACTATTGACAAGATTCAAAGATAAAACACCTGCCCCCCTCCAACATCTGGACACCTTGCTAGATGGAACTTACAAGCAGGTAAATATGGTATCAATGATAGTTTTCCACTACTGGATATAATTTTTATCCCTTGCCCTAGAGTCATGTACTGGAATATCAAGATAAAGTATTTCTTTCCTATGTACTGTGGGATAGGGAATGGCACATAAGGTTTAGAGTCAGAAAAACCTGGGTTCAAATGTCCAGCTTTGGGGCGCCTGGGTGGCTCAGTGGATTAAGCCGCTGCCTTCGGCTCAGGTCATGATCTCAAGGTCCTGGGATCGAGCCCCGCATCGGGCTCTCTGCTCCACGGGGAGCCTGCTTCCTCCTCTCTCTCTGCCTGCGTCTCTACCTACTTGTGATCTCTCTCTGTCAAATAAATAAATAAAATCTTTAAAAAAAAAAATGTCCAGCTTTGCAACTGTCTAATGATTAATCTTGAGTAAATTACATAAGATCTATCAGTTTCCAAATTTTACCCAGAGGTATTGTGAATATTTTTGATCATTTATGTGAAGAGTCCAGCCAGCACAATCCAGGCACATAGTATGTACTTGATAGTTGGTACCTATTATGCTTAGTGTTATTATTAAATAATTCTTGGTGCATCTTATACTTATCACCATGATTCCCCAGTTGTCCTGCTGAGCAACTGGCTGATTCTCCTTTCCATCAATAGTTTTCCCTTTGCATGGGTAGGGTGAGCTGACTCTCATTCTTAGAGGATTATGTCACCAAATACTGTTCAAAATTATCATCTTTGGCTTGAAGTAATAATTTTTAAAATTTAAAATTTAAAATTTCATGGGTAAAACCTCTGGAGTTCCACTATAATGGAATCAGCTTTGAATGACTACATGTCTTCTTATGCTTCTATATAATATCATTAATCTGTTTAGAATCAGTGTTGGTGGTATGAGTATTATGTTCATTTTTAATTGAAATTTTTATTGAGATAGTTATATATTCACTTGCAGTTATAACAAAAAATACAGTTAGATGTCATGTATCC
The DNA here is from genome assembly GCF_922984935.1 of Meles meles. Lineage (NCBI taxonomy): Eukaryota > Metazoa > Chordata > Mammalia > Carnivora > Mustelidae > Meles > Meles meles. The sequence continues at coordinate 44,585,906 of NC_060075.1, read as the reverse complement.
TTTACCCATTTTCCTCCAGTACTAACATTTTGCAAGCCTACAGTATATCACAGCCAGGATATTGGCATTGATAAAATCCATGGATTTTATTCAGTATTTTGTAATTTTACTTATGCTAGTTTGTGTGGGTTTGTGTATTTTAAGTTCTATACAATTTTAGCATATGTGTAGGTTCATGTACCCACCACTTCACTGAAGATACTGAAAGCTCCATCACCACAAAACTCCCTCATGTATCTTTTATTGCTACCTCTTGCCCCCACTGCCCTCCTCTACTGTAGTCTGTTGATTTTGAATGGACAAATCAAATTTTTTTTTCAGTTATCTTCTCTAGAGGAAAGAAGAATGGCTAACCATGTAGACATCAATAAATGTATTGATAATACAGTTGTTTCTTGAAATATTCATGGCTATGTGAAAATTAGAAGCAATCTGAGGGACAGTCTGTAGACGCAGTAGGGTATTAGGACACAGGGCTTGGAGTCCAAAGACCTCAGTTCTCTCATTTATTAGCTGTGTAGCTTTTGTCAGTTCCCTGACACTTTCAGAGCTTCAGTTTCTTTCCATAAAATGGGATAGACACTATGTTGTTACAAAGACTCTGTTTGCTAATATATGTGGAAATGCTTGGTAAGTTGTTTTGCAAATCTAGATGGCCAGTTTCCTTTGTGCGGGAGCAATTATGCCTCCCAAGTCAGTGGGCATTAATGACACTCTTTCTCTTCCACACTTCTTTCCTCTCTTAAGTGCACTTTTTGTTTTGGTTTGTTTTTCATTTCCTTTCCTTTTTTTTCCTCTTCTTCCTTCATGTCCCTTTGATGACTTAATCTATCTCATTCTTATGATTTACCTGCTGTGCTTGGGGCTAAAGATACACTGACTCTCATCTTTAATGATACTGTATATTTTTTGTGGACACAACAGCAGAGGGGTGTTTAAAGGAATTTGGTGAGGATGTTTGATATAATGCTTTCCATATTTTCTATATAGCAAGACTTCTTTTGTCTTTTATATGTTTGAAGTGCTGGGGTTTTTTGTTTTGCTTTGTTTTTAGTTTTTTTGGTGTGTTTTTGTTTTTGTTTTTGCTTAGCCTCAATGTTGGGTTTTTACATGATTTGTAATATTACAGAAAAGATGATCAAAACCATGGGTTTTAGCTTGAATCCATATTTTTAAGTTAGATTAAATTTTAGATTTAAAGAGAATGAATAAGCTTTTGAAAGATACAAATACTATAAGGAATTTGACTTACTTTTAATGTAATTTACTATTCACTTATTATATACTCAAATTATAGTGAGATATTATTTTCTATTTTAACTCTAGTTAATTTTTTAAAAAGATTTTATTTATTTATTTGACAGAGAGATCACAAGTAGGTGCAGAGAGAAAGTGGAGGGGAAGCAGGCTCCCACTGAGTAGAGACCCCCCCATCCCGGGGCTAGATCCCAGGACCCTGAGATCATGAACTGAGCCGAAGGCAGAGGCTTTAACCCACTGAGCCACCCAGGTGCCCCTCTGTAGTTAAATTTTTAGTGACATGGTTAATACATGAATATAATTCCCAAAGAAAATGATATAATTATACACAGTGCTAAATTCTCTATCATGGCCCTTGACCATCTCCTCAAAAATGTAATACCTATATGTTTTTGTGTCTTTCCAGACCTTTTTTTTTCTTTGCATTTAGAAGTGAAGTATTCTTTGTGAGGCTAAAATAATCCATAAATAGTATTATGCTATATGTATTGGTATACTTTTTTCTTTTTCTTCTAACAGTACATACTTGAGCTCTTTCTATAACTATGTATAGATCTACCTCTCTCTGTGTTATGTAGTATGTAGATATTCTGTAATATGGACAAACTACGGTTTATTAAAGAACGGATCTTAATAGTAGTTTCAGTGTTGAGTCTAACAGTGAGAAAAATCACTTTTAGATGGCTCTACTGTGACCAAACAGGCATATGACATATTTCATTATCACTTACTTTCTGTACCTAGTATAAATTTTTCTTATCTTTATACTTTACCTGGGTAGGGGGCATGCTTTAATTGGCAGATCAGCCAAATGCATGAAATAATGAGCCATGCTTAAGTGTGATCTTACTTTCCATGGCATGACTGTCAATAGATTTTTAAAGTGTTTTCCTAATATAGCAGTTTCAAATTAGATCTGTTACCTGTGTAAAATCTTTGTTTTCTCATGTGTAGGGAGCATTTAATTTTTAAAAAAAATTTTTTTATTAGTCCTTCTTTGAATCTTAGTGCCACTTTAGTTCAATCTGGAATGGAAGAGAAAGACTCTGAGCTGTCTAGTGAAAGATTTACATTTTATTGCATTTATCTGGAGAATGTTACACTGTTAACATTTAATGAACAGTGATAATTGGCTTAATGTGAAAATAGAAGCAGAAGCCAGTATCCTTCTAAAACTAGTATGTAAAGTCTGAAGACAGGAACTTTTTTGTTTTTTTCTTTATGTACTTGTACTGCTATATTCTTAGGATGATACTTCTTGCCACATTATAATTGCTTAATAAATATTTGCTCTATGAATGAATTCTTTATTGCCACTTATATAATTTATTGACACTATGTTTTTTATAAGGGCAGCACTACAAAGAACAGATTGGTAGATAATTCTTTGAGTTCAGGCTCATTAATTATTGGGAAAGTTTATTTTAAAATCCCTAAAAGCCACTAAAGGAAACTCTCTTCTGTCTTCCTAAATAGTTGGAGGACTCAGGTAAACTGTCATAGCTAGGAAAGTTTTATAGCTGCAGATTCTTACAGATTCTTGGCTAAGAAAATCTTTTTCTGTTCTTTTTTCATGAATATGTATATGCCAAAGTAAATTTGAAGTAATATCTGTTCAAATACCTTTGTGCAGGTGGAACATTGTTGAGGTTCTGAGTGGCCTAAGAATTAATTGTTTTTTTTTTCATTATTAATATATGTCCAGAAGCATGAAAAGTTTAATTCTTTTAATTTCTTACTTACATAATTGTTGAGTTCTTCCTCTTGGGAGGCAATTTCTTTCATGTCTTTGGAGAAGCTAGTAGGATATAGAAATGTACAACTGGAGGATGTTTGGGGTCTTATGGGCATTAGGTACTTTAAGAATTGCTGTAGATTCTAATAAAGTTCTTAGGACAAACTGAAAGTGAAGACCAAGGTTCTTCATATACAAATGATTAAGTATCGCTAACTTGGCTGTAATGTGAAACAGTTTGCATAGTATACTCATTCATGTAAACTGTCAGTTTATCAGGTACACAAGTAGGTAAAGCCAGGCCAAGCAGTATACGATCTGTGCCCTTGGTGTTAAGAGAAACTGCAGGTACCACTAGCTTACATAGTGAGCCCATGAAGGAGGCCTCTCATCTTTGAATGACTTGGGGTTTAGGTATTTTTGATTCTGGTCGACAAGAACCTATTAGAGAAAGCCACTGCTTCTAAGGTTGCAGTAAGACATCCAGCATTGTTTCCTTTAAATACATGTTAATAAGGGCTCTATAGGGTTTAAAGTGGCATATCTGATGTGTCCTAGTACAGTGGTTAAGAACTCTATGTTTAGAGTTAGCTTGCTTGTGTTTTAGTCTTGGCTCTGTGACCATGGGCAAATTACTTAGACAAACAGAAAACAAAACCCATCCTAAGCATTAGTTTTTCCACCTGTAGAACGCTTCCTTTTTCCTGGGGTTGTTTTGAGGACTGATCTATAAACACATGATCTATAAACACATAAATTCCTTAGACTAGTGCATGGTACAGAATGAACTCTCTACAAATGTTAACTACAAACTCTGGGGAGAATTTTAATTTTTTTTGACTAATAAGTTATGTTATCTCAAAATGGCACTATTCATTTTTCAGACAGAAGAGGTCATAATAATACATTGGACATATAATAATACAGAGTTTCTGAAACTCTGCTATCTGACAACCTCAAATCTAGACCTCAGCCAAGAATGAGGAAGAGCCTGGATCCGCAGGGGCATTCCCACACTCCTTTGTGTGTTGTTTGGTTCCAGAGAGGATACCAAAAGGGAAGCCACATCAGGATCATGAGGTCAAGTGGCTGTCCTTCCTGAATCCCTGATTGTTTCATCTGGATGTATCCCTAGGAGAAAAACAACAACAAAAAATTTTTACACGCACACACACACGCACACACGTGAACACACACACGTATATGTATGTGTGTGTACTTATACATAAATACTGCTTTGCAGAAATGTTGTACCCAATTATAGTTTCTCAAGCAGTATATGAAAATGTCTGCTTTCTAGGTATTATTGTTTTGACCTTTACAATTTTGAACTGAAAAGAAAATTTGATTGTTGTGTTATCTTCCTTTGCTTACTAGTGACATTTAATATTTTTAAAATGTTAATTAGCCATCTATATTTGTTTTGTAGTGATTTATGTTTGTATGTTTTCTGTTCTATCTGGTAGTTCAGCTTTTTCTTGTTATTTTGTGCATGTTAGGAGTGGCGATCTTTTATCATACTTTTGTCATACATAAAAATATATATATAAGAGATGTAACCTCTCTTCATGTCTCAGAAAAGTTGTACCAATTTGTCCTTTGCTTTTTATCTTTACTTATCATGTTTTCTTGACATGTGAAGTTTAAAAGTACTTATATAGTAAAACCTATCCATCTTTTTCCTTTCAGTTTCTCTGCCTAGGAAAGCCTTTCCCATGCCAAGAGTACATGGATATCAACATATAATTTATTCTAGCATTTTTATGCTATCATTCTTTATATATACTTTTAAATCCATCTGGAATATATTATGCAATTTAGTGGGAATCTAATCTCCCTGCCAAAAATGGTGAGCGACTTGTCTCAGCCCCTGCTTATTACATAATCCACTTTTCTCCTGCTGAGCTAACATACTACCTGTATCATTTAATGATTTTACTGTTAGAGCAAACTACCCCAAACCTTAGTGACGTAAAACAGCAGTAGTTCATTGTTGTTCTTTTGGGCCATTCTGTTGATTTGGGCCATGCTTGGTTGATCTCCACTGGGCTCACTCATATGTCCCTGGTTAGCTGGTGGCTCAGCTGGAGACTGGATGGTCTGGGAAGTCCTTACTCACATATTTGGCAGTTTGGCTCACAGTTAGATGGGATCATTGTGCCACATGTCTCTCCTGGCCTAGCAGGCTGGCCTGGTTTTATTCACATGGTGGCTACAGGTCCCAAATTTTGTTGTCATTACAATATTATTTATTCATAATCACTTTTGGTCTATGAACTCTGGAGATGATTTATCTTATAATTAATTAGTTTTGTCATGAGTTATTTAAAGCAAACAGAGCATCTGTACTGTTTTCAGGTTAGTGAGACTGCCTGAATACTACTCACCTGTGCACTTAGTATGGTCATTTGTTTTGGGGATGGAATCTGTCATTCCATGGGTTCCACATTAGCTCTGTCCATGGTGGGGTTCATGGACGTGAGACCTGCGCAGTCACACAGAACTCTGTGTTTGATTTAAAGTCCTGTGGTTGCCATCTTGAAATTCTTCATGCTTTTGAACAAGAGGCCCTTTATTTCCTTTTGCTCTGGGCCCCTCTAATAATGTAGATGGTCCTGGTCCTTTCAGGATACTAACTAATTTCTGGTGAGTAGACTAAGAAGACGGGGAGTTCAAATATAGAACAGAGTTCAAAAACAGAATGGCTTTATGACTCCTACCGCAAAGTCATGAATAAGTTCCCTAGAGTTGGAGAAAAAGGGATGCAGTAGGGATCAGTGAGAGCAATTCAGGCGGCTGCTTAAGGGTTTCTTTCTGGGAAAGGCATCTTGGTTAACTGATCGTGAGTGGTAAGTCTTATCTCACTTAGGAATACCATTCTGAGACAATTAGTTGTCTCAAGGTGTGTTGTGGATACTAGTCTCATTTTAGACTTCCAACAGGTGGGTCACTAGCTCCAAGATGTGCCATCAGTAATTATGAGTTCTGGTGCACAAGGGGCTCAGCCAACCACTTTTCTCCCATTTTCAACTGCAAGTCATTTCCTATATTATAAAAAAGACATTTTTGATTGTCTAAGAACACCATACCACACATTTCCAAATTAGCATTTTACTCTTACTAGCAGGCCTTTCCTATATAGTATCTACCTTCTATTATATTCCATTGAAGGTGCCAGGTACACCTTCCTGAGGTCAGCCTATATATAGCTGAAGCAAGAAGAGGGGACTGGAGCTATCACTCGAGGAAAAGCATCTTGTAATACTTACATCCTCCAGTGAGTGAAGATTTTCCAGTTGCACACTACAATTTCAATAATTTAGTCTAAAATTTGGGGAAAAAAAGTCTTACTTTTTAAAAGACCTTTCACCTTTATTTATGGCTTTAAAGGCATAATGTTGAAAGAAAGTAACCAGGTCAAGAATTTCTTTTTGTCAGTGGTTAGAAACCTAGATTTCCTCATTTGTACAGTTGGAATACTGCCTTGTCAATCTGAATATATATTTTTGGAGGATCTAAGAAAGGAAGTAAGGGAAGAGAAAGGAAATTCATATTTATTGAGCATCCGTTGAGTCTGAGGTAAATTTCATGTATTATTTCAGTTAATAATCACAATCATCTTGTAAAGATGGCATTTTTGTTCCCAGTAATGGGTCCTAAGTTATGGATGAAGGGCTTAAGACTCCAAGCAGGGTTAAGCAACTTGCTCAATGTTACGCAGATATTAAGCCATCTATTCCAAAGTCCATGCTTTAGTATGTCATGTAGCATATTTAATCATTTCCATGTAAGATGTAGACATCCTAGGTTTTCTTTAGTGAAACTATAGGCAGGTTGAAGAAAAAGGAGATTCATGGAAACTATTTGTACATATTCATGTTGTATATATGTATATATTCATGATCATCCAATATTCATTGGGTATACACCTATCAGAAAGGTAGCAAAATCTGGAGAGTTCCCCTAAGTATGTATTACATCTGAAACTTGAGTATCAGAGGAAGAGGTAACTTTGTTGATTTGTTCACTTATACTGAAGTTCAGGTTCTTTGCTATCACATTCCAATGGTTATTGCATTTGGCGGAAAATCTTTGGAAAATAAGTTCTCTTTTGTGTTATAAAAATTTTATGTACATTTGTTAGTCAAAGCAGGACTGATTGGCTGAATTGAAATTAGGGACATAGACTTACCCTACAGTTTGGCTTATGTTTTGATGCTTTTATGTGTACTGAGTACCCCCCCCCACCTCCACTTGAACACTAATCCTCTGTTGTAGGAGAGGAAAAATGTTTACTAATCTAAAAGTTTGTGTCAGATGACATATGTGTGATGTAATGACTGATAGTCATTAGTGTTCTAGAAAGGCACTTGGCTGATTTTTCTCTTCTGCAAAACAGAGGTTGTTATTAGGCATAATTTTAAACAGAGATCCTGTGGTTTGGAGTTTGCTATTTGTTACTTTTTCTGTACTTAAAACTTCCTTCCACTTTGTTTATTTTTATGGTATTGATGTATAAGAATCCATTTTAAGTCATGTAGAAGTCTAAGAGCTTTTTGGTCCATGACTTTTTAAATGAGCATGATTTTGGCTGATAACACAAAGGAATATGTGATGAAACATTCAGGCCTACTTTTCTCCTTGCCACTGGCAAGTAAAAACAATATGCTGATAGATTGAGAAGGAGGTATCAGGGATTTGGTGATGTTGCTGCATTTGTTTTTCTTCTAACGACTTAAGAGCTAAGAAGGAATTCTTTCTCCTTTGACGGACATAGAAAAAAACGTGGGAAAGAGGGCACAGAAATTTGCAGTCATATGTTTGGGGATGAATGGAAATGGTAAGTTAAAAAATGGAGTTTATATGTTTTTACCCCATTATTCTACTCTTGGTTATTTATCTAATAAAATAGTTCACAAAGGAAAAAAATATCCATTGTGTTGGCCATTAATCACTAAAAACCAGCTTTCTGTGGTTAGAAAATGATTAGGTTTATTGTAGTGCTACCATTTGATATGATCTCATTTCATATCATTATTTCATTTCATCATTTAAAAAACTAGAATAATATAAATATTTCAACTAATTGAAAATAGCAGTAGATGTGGTAAGTTTCAAATTATGAAATAGATATATCTATAGTAGGTGAGTGTGCAAAGATGTGGAAGGAATATAAAAAATTGAAAATGGTGCATATTTGTTTTAGATGACTTTAAATTCTTTTTTTTAAAAAGATTTTTATTCATTTATTTGACAGAGAGAGAAATCACAAGTAGGCAGAGAGAGGGGGGAAGCAAGCTCCCCACTGAGCAGAGAGCCCGATGTGGGGCTCAATCCCAGGACGTGAGCTGAAGGCAGAGGCTTAACCCACTGAGCCACCCAGACACCCCTAGATGACTTTAAATTCTTAAGCAATTTCCTTTAATATTGTAATGATCACAATTTGATAAGCATGAAAATAATTTTTCACAATATGTAAATATACTTAATATCATTGAACTGTATACTTTAAAAAAGGATAATAAATTTGGTGTTCTGTGTATTATGCAATTTTTAAAAATAATTTAAAAAAATGGGATGTGATCACAAACTCCTGGTCTTCTCTGGTATTTTCTGGAGGAAGTATTTTCTCTTTCCCCTTCATACCCTATAAACTCATTTCTCTATGCCCTGAATGTTTAGAATTTTGGATTATTGTAGCATATATGAGTTAGTTTATTCCTGTCCACTCAAAAGGGAGCAATTAGATAACTGAATGGTATGTTTGAATTAATATGTGAATAAGGATGAGAGTTGTCTTATTCTGTCTCACTCTTACCTCTCTAGTCCCTCAGCAAAACTAGAGGAATATAGTAAGCTTTTCTAAAATTATGTAAATTTTTATTCCACTAAGTCAGAGTGCAATCTAGAATGTAATCTCCAAAGTGTGTTTGTTGTAAGTGTATCACTGATATATTCAGTATATGTGTATGGCTATATGGTGTGCTCCTACAGAAATATACTTCAAGCCACAAATATGAGCCATATATGTAATTTAAGTTTTCTAGTAGCCAAGTTAAAAAAAAAACAAAATGAAATTAAGTGAAATTAGTCTTGATAATGTGTTTTATTTAACCTTATGTATGTAAAACGTCATTTCAACATGTAATCAAATGCAAATTATCAAGATATTTTGTATTGTTTTCATGGTAAATCTTCAGTACATTGTTTAGTTTACATTGCAGCACTTTTCAACCTGCATAGCCATATGTAGCTAGCTGCAGCCTCAGCAGACATTATAGTTCTAGCCACAGATAATTGTGAACTCATAGTTTTATATTGTTTCTTGTGATTTTTTTTGTTTTTTTCTTTCCTCTAATCCGTTTATTTATTTATTGTTATTTATTTAATATGTTTTAAAAAATATTTATTTATTTGTTATTTAGAGAGAGAAAGAGAGAATCTCAAGTAGACTACCTGCTTAGCGGGGAGCCTGACTTGGGGCTAGATCTCTGGTCCTGATCAGGCTAGATCATGACCAAGAGTTCGATGCTTAACCGACTGAGCCTCCCATGGCCCCTATTTTTTATTTTTTAAAGATTTATTTATTTATTTGAGAGAGAGAGAGAGAGAGAGATCGTGCGAGCAGGGAGAGGGGCAGAGGGAAAGAATCTCAGACTTCCCACTGAGTGTGGAGGCCTATGTTGGGCTTAAGGTCCAGACCCTGAGGTCAGGACCTGGGGTGAAATCAAGAGAGCAGCACAACGGCTCAACAAATTGAGCCCACCAGCTGCCCCTCCTCAATCCCTTTAAATTCTAGCTCATAACACTATCCTTGATGCAATGATTTTCACTCACTGGTTCTGAAATAGCAGGCAGTAGGAAGCACTCTTACATGTTTAAGGGACTACCAGGAACCTTTGCTCACATAAACCATGCCTTTATTGTTACCAATAAAAAAAGCAAAAAAAAAAAAAAAAAGGCATCAAATTTTGTGTCAACAGACTTAGGTCCTAGTTCTAGCTCTTTACGTTTCTTTGACTTTGGGTATGTCACTTGGCTTCTTCACTTTTATCTTTGGACCCCTTAGAACCTGTCTGAGCAGCATCCAGCATGATGCTTATCTGCATAATGGTTAAGGCAATGGACTTAGAATCTTAAATTTCTTTCAATTTAGAATTTCAGAAACAAATGGGCCTAGGGTCATTTAATGCCAGTCTGGAATGTGTTTTTGGCTGGTTGGTATTTGTTTGGTGAATGCTAATGATAGTGATCTAAGTAACGGGTTTTTGCAACCAAGTTAGTTTTCAAACTAGATATACAAGTGCAGAGTAGTAGTATGACACTGGAGTCATGCTTCCCTGGATATACGTATGTAGCACTAATTGATGTTAATGGGGATTGCACAGAAATAAAGAGGAAAACAGCACTATTCATATATAAAATTTTTCTACTTTTAATATCCATCTGGTATGCTTTACTTCTCTGAAGTGTATGTGTTTTTTAATATAAACTGAATGCATACTTCTTTATCTGCATGTTCTTTAGCTAGTATTTGGTTTTTCTGCTTGCTAATATTAGTGTGAACCCCTACTTAGATTATAAACTCAGCATTAGGATTTTGTTTTGGCAAATTTTTCAAATTCAGAAATTTGATCATCTGATATAAAGTATTCTAAACCAAGTAATCAGAGGTACCCTCTTCTGCTAAAATTTCTATTTGTTGTTTGATCTTTTAAAAAAATCAGTTCTTTGAGATACACTCAGAAGCAAGATGTTTCTAATATTACAGTAAAACTATTAATGAATCCATTATAAGGAAATGAAAATCTTATCTTTTTGTATCAGTGATGAGAGAAAAAATATATAAGTGGCCTCTAATTACCTGTAATTCTATGAGTTTTCTTTCATTTATGTTATCTATCTTCCTGTTTCATCCTATCTAGCACAATTATTCCTTTTGTATTAGTTTTCTGTAAATGGAGTTCTGAATGGTTTGAATTGTGAATTAACAATGATCCCCATCCTTATAACCCTCCTCTTTACCCTCTTTCCCTTCCCCAACTTTCTTTCTTTCACTCAGTTAAGGAAAACAAAGCCAGAGAGATTATTTTATGATATTACTTTTTTTTATTTTATGATATTACCTAACAAAATAAAACGATGTATGATCTTTATAGGATTATCTATAAACAGCTAAGTAATTATATCAATTCTGATATGTTTCCCTGTATATTAACATTCAGAGGGCTAATTGTGCCCTGAGTGTTTTGAAGTACGAAATGAAACCGAAGATAAATTGAGGTGATATATTTTTGAAATGATATTTTGTGAGACTCAACTGTATATTCAGGAACAAGGTAATAATAGGTAAAGGTGATTTAATATAATTAAAAGAAATGAATTTTGAACATTGGACTTCATTTTTATTTTTTATTTTTATCATGTTCCAAAAAAGCTTTATTTCATATAGAGGAGAAGAGTTCAGTCTTTCTTGGCTGCTGCTTTCCTCATGGCTGTCAGGACATTGCTCAGCTCCTCTCTCTTCCTCTTGGCATAGATGTGTGTCCCCACTTTTTTCTTGATGGACTTAGGGTGCACTTGTCTTTGGAGACCTTGAGCCAGCCCCATGGTGCAGTGCTTTTATATGGTGAAGCTGCAGACCTCTCAGATCATGTTCCACACGAACTTGAACTTGGTGTGCTTGGTGAGGCACCAGCCGCTGCTTGCTCACGTTCTTAGTCACCTTGTGGCCCTTGTTGAGGCCTACAGCCATAGTGTAGTGCAGTTATGGCTGCTGCTCCTCCATGGCTCCCAAGGCAAATGGAACATTGGACTTTAAATAGATTTAGCTATATTGTCATTGTACTTGGGAATCATTAGTAGACTGTTGGATAGTAAAATCAGTAGATATTTAACTTCATTGTTTTCCCTGATGGACCACAAGTTTTCTTTTATATGATTTCTTAATCTCTTATAGCAGGATATTGGATTTCAGGAAAATCCAACCACCCTTCCCACCTAAATATTTGTTCTTTGCCTTCCTTTATTCCCGTCTAGGACAGGCTTCTAGCCAGCACTTAATTTGCATGTTCACTTGATTTCTCAGTTGGAATGATGGTCTCAAAGTCTGTATTCTTGGAGATGTTTTTCCTGTGGAAGTGATAGATTTTCATGGGCCATCTCTCTGTCTTTTACCCCACCTTTCTGAGTCAAGGTGAAAGTATGTAAGAGGATCAGCTCTTGCTAGTAATGGACATAGACTCAAGGAAGTCCACAGTTCCTGGTCTTTATGATCTAATGTTCCACTTCTTATCTGACACATTAGATGAGACTAATCTTTTGGGGGAACCTGGGTGGCTCAGTGGGTTAAAGCCTCTGCCTTCGGCTCAGGTCATGATCCCAGGGTCCTGGGATCGAGCCCTGCATTGGGCTCTCTGCTCAGCGGGACATCTACTTCCTCCTCTCTCTCTACCTGCCTCTCTGCCTACTTGTGATCTCTCTGTCAAATAAATAAATAAAATCTTAAAAAAAAAAAGACTAATCTTCTAAATGTAATTATCTGTATTTTTTGTCTTTGCACTATCCCATTCCGAGACCTGCAGGGATCTCCTTTGTCTATCTGGTTGAGACTTCTCTTTCTGGCATTCAAAGATCTCTGAAGAATGGGACCCAACTCTTCCTAATATTAACTCCCACTTCTGTAAAACACACATGCCAGTCAAGTTAGCCTATTCTCTTAAAAACAAACAAACAAATTTTATTGGTGTATAATTTGCATTATGCAGAATTCATCCATTGGAAATGTACCATTTAATGAATTTTAGTATATTTATTAAGTTGTGCAAACATCACTACAATACAGTTTTAGAACATTACCATTACCCTCAAAAGCTCCCTTGTGAGAGCACCTGGGTGGCTCGGTGGGTTAAAGCCTCTGCCTTCGGCTCAGGTCATGATCTCAGGGTCCTGGGATCGAGCCCCACATCAGGCTCTCTGCTCAGCAGGGAGCTTGCTTCCCCCTCTATCTCTGCCTGCCTCTCTGACTACTTGCGATCTCTCTCTCTACACTTAATCCCCTCTTCTATCCCTAACACCAAGAAATTACTAACCTACTTTTTGTCTAAGTTGGCTTTTTCTGGATATTTAATATAGTTAGAATTGTATAAGAAGTATTCTTTTGGATCTAACTTCTATTACCAACATAATGTTGTTGAAGTTCATCCATATTGTAGAATGTGTCAGCAGTTCCTTTTTTTTTTCTTCTGAAGATTTCATTTATTTATCTGACAGAGATCACAAGTAGGCAGAGGGGCAGGCAGAGAGAGAGGGGGAAGCAGGCTCCCCGCTGAGCAGAGAGCCCGAATCGGGGCTTGATCCCAGAACCCTGGGACCATTACCTGAGCCAAAGGCAGAGGCTTTAACTCACTGAGCCACCCAGGTGCCCAGCAGTTCCTTTTCATTGTTGAATAGTATTCCATTGTATGAGTACACTACATTTTTTTTAATCAGTTGATAAATATGTGGATTGTTATCAGTTTTGACCACTAAATGAATAATGCTGCTGTGAACATTTATTGCATATGTTTATGTGGACATATGTTTTTTTGGAGGGGGATTATTATTGGTAGGTTATTGGGAGTAGAATTGCAGAGTTATATGATAAATTTTTGTTTAACTTTATGGTGTACTTTTTCCTCAGTGTTGTATCACTTTATATTCCATCAGCAGTGTATGAGGGTTTCTTCCTCTTCCCCAAGATCAGTCCTTCATTGATCCTTTTGATTTTCTACAATTTCTGGAATAATAACTTATTCATTATTTATTCTGGTATATTTTTGATCTCTCCCCTCTCTGTTCTTTCTCTATAGCCTGTAAACATGCTGAAGCTTATCCTGTCATAGACCTGTCTCCTGCAAGGTTTTTTTGTATTTCTCTTCTATATGTAATCCATTCTTTTCTCCCTCTGCACATTTGTCTCATCAGAAACTGTCTACTTTTATTTTTTTCTATTCTCTCATCTTCCATTTCATTTATCTGTCCACTTTTTTATTGTGTCAAAAAAATCCTATATATGAACTCTATTAACAAATTTTAAGCATACAGTATAGTTTTGTTCACAGCATGCACATTGTTATGTAGTATATCTCTAGAACTTTCTCATTTTGCATATCTGAAACTCTTTACCCACGCACAGGACCTCCCCTTTCCACCCCACCCTGCTTCTACTCTTGACAACTACCAAGATGTCTCATTTAAGTGGAACTTGTTCTTCTGTGATTGGTTTACTTCAATTAGCATAACATTTTTCAAAGTTCATCCATGTTGTCACAAATGGAAGAATTTCCTTCTTTTTTATGGCTGAATAATGGTACATTGTATATACATATACCACATTTTTTTATTCTGTTTATCTGTTAACAGACACTTAGATCGTTTTCATATCTTGGCTACTGTGAATAATGCTGCAATGAAAATGAGAGTGCAGTTATCTCTTTGAAATGATGATTTCTGTTCCTTTGGATAAATACTCAGAAGTGGGACTGCTGGATCATATTGTAGTCTTAAATCTTTTGAGGAACCTCCATACTGTTTTCCATAATGGCTGTATGATTTTTCATCCATTGAATAGTGTGCAGGTGTTCCAATTTCTCTACATCCTTGCCAACATTTTTTATTTTTCTTCTTTTTTTTTTAAAGATTTTATTTATTTATTTGACAGAGAGAGATCACAAGTAGGGAGAGAGGCAGGCAGAGAGAGAGAGAGGAGGAAGCAGGCTCCCTGCCAAGCAGAGAGCCTGATGCGGGGCTCGATCCCAGGACCCTGGGATCATGATCTGAGCGAAAGGCAGAGGCTTTAACCCACTGAGCCACCCAGGTGCCCCCAACATTTTTTCTTTTTGATAATGGCCCTCATAATAGATGTTTATTATCAGGTTGTAAGAGTTCCCTATATATTTTGTATAATATGTGAGTATTTTTTCCCATTCCATAGGTTGCCTTTTACACTGTTGATTATTTTCTTTGCTGTGCAGATTTTTAATTTGTTGTAGTTCCACTTGTCTATTTTTGCTTTTGTTACCTCTGCTATTTGTGTCATATCCAGGAATTCATAGCCAGGTCCAGTATTATGAGAGGGAATACATTGACTCTGTATATAGCTTTGGGTAGTATGGACATTTTAACAATATTAAGTCTTCCAATCCATGAACATGGGATGTCTTTCCAATTATTTGTGTCTTTAATTCTCCATCCACTTTTAATATGGTTTTGCCCCTTCTGCTCTTGCCTCTGAACTTTTCATTGCCAAATCCATTTTTGGTTATAATATTACAAAGTCTTTCTACCATTTTTTAAAAAGATTTATTTATTTTAGATGAAGATAGAGAACATGTGAGTGGGGGAGGGGTGGGACAGAGGGAGAGCAAAAGAGAGAATCCCAGCAGGCTCCCTGCTGGGTGTGGAATCCCACCCAGGGCTTGATCTTAAGACCCTGAGATCATGACCTGAGCCGAAATCAATAATCAAGCACTCAACTGAATGAGCCACCCAGGTACCACTCTACCATGTTTAATTTTGTCATCCTATCTTACTTTTTTCGAAGTGTCCCAAGCTATCTTAATGTATAGCCATTCTTACTACTGTTTTTTCATTGCTGTCTTCATAGGCTACTCTTCCTTCTCCTACCTTTAAATGTTGATGTGTACCATCTAACCTGCTGCTGTTCTTGCTTAATGTGCTCTATCCAGATGATTTCCATATGATTCATATATTCACATATGGGACATTGTGGTGTTTACTTATGTTTAAAATCTTATGTTTGGCACTGTGAGGGGATGAGTGATAAAAATTAACCAGAAATAGTCTCTACTTATTTCCATATTCAATGAATATATATTTCAACTAGGGTATCACACCTCATCATACAAAAAAAAATGTTTATATCCCATTTAATTGATTGGACATACCACTAATGGGTCATGACTCATTGGGAAGCATTGAGGATAGAGCAGAAAACAGGTCAGAGGACTGAGCCTGGTGATTCTCCACATATAAAGCCTATTGAGTGTCCCTCATCCCTGTGGTGAATGGTCTAGACAAAAATACTATTTAAAATTCTTTTGCCTACCTTAAAATAATATATAATCTGACTTCTTTCTTTCTGTTATATTTTGGGGTACAATTTTCTGTTTCTTTCTTTTCCTGATTTGTAATAGCCATGCTGATTCCTAACTTATTGGTTCTAGAGGTTTAGCAAACAGGTTATGAGGTTTATTTGGTATATGTATTAAGAAGAGTGAGTGCTAAGCAGAGACCTAAACTTGTTAGTGCTTTATGTGAATTTGTTTTAGGACATGGGTTTTACTTATGAATCTATTTTGGTAGTTTAGGCATATTCTCCACTTGCTGTCCCCCCTAACCCCTCATAATTCTTTTTCTTTCTTCTTTTTTTTTTTAAGATTTTGGATTTTTTTTGTTTTGTTTTGTTTTATTTATTTGTCAGAGAGAGAGAGAGAGATCACAAGTAGGCAGAGAGGCAGAGAGAGAGGGGGAAGCAGGCTCCCTGGGATCATGACCTGAGCCAAAGGCAGAGGCTTTAACCCACTGAGCCACTCAGGTGCCCCCCGCCCTTTTTTTTTTTTTAAGATTTTGCTTAAGTGATCTCAACATCCAACATGGAGCTCCAACTTAAAACCCCGAGATCAAGAGTCACGTGCTCTACCAACTGAGCCAGCCAGGCTCTCTCACAGTTCTTATTCTTGTTTTGGATGGATGACATTACCAGAGGTCTAGATACCTGATATTTTACTGAATGTACATACTTAAACACACATCTCTATACAGACACACATTCTTACAGTTTGTTACAAAATTTTTACTCTTAGAAAATAAACTGAAGGCAATTTCCAGAGTTAGACTTGATGTGATACTTCACTACTGACATAATGATATTCTTTGCTGGTTCTTAATAAATGAGTACTGCTTACTTTAAAGTTCTAGTCAGAAAGAAATTGTATTCTGTGATAACATAGCAGTAATATAAAATTTCACATTTCATGTAGTCGACAAAAGATGAAATACATTATAACAATCTAGAACCACAGGTATATATTCTGTGCTAACCAAGTTTCCCACTCTTGAGAAATGTATTTTTCCATTTATGAAGAGTTTCTACTTACTGGTATTGAACTGAATCTTTTCTCCTTGAAGCTACCCTGACTTCAGAAATTTCCCTGAAAGTAAGGGAGACAGGTACCTAAATAATCTGGCTCAGAATATCTGAATTGCTTTTAAGCTTCAGGCAAGGTAAAGGCAATATTTGATGATGAAGCTGTGTTTTGTTTGTCTATTTGTAATTTTTGAGTAGAGTGAAGTGATATAGAGAGTGCCTTTGACATTTGTGCCATTGGATAGTTCAAAACATCTCATATTTAAAGAAGACTGTGTTGGCACATTTTTAATTTAGAAAAGAAGATAAAATTATACAGGAAGTTAAATTTGGGTTGTGCACATGTAGAAGTGAACCACAGAAGAATTAAAAATTTTCCTTTTTTTTTCCTTATATATCTCAAGTATAATGTAGGCCCTATGTATACATAAGGGAATAATTAAATACAGAAATGGAGTGTACTTGTTAGCCAAAAAGGATGCCTGGAACATGTGGATAAGCTTGGTTATTTGTCTAATGTTAATTGGAATATTGGTTTTCAGTTGAAGATGCCAAATCTTCAGAAAAGTAATTGGATTTAGCTTCCTATTTAGCAAACTACTTCAAATCCCTGAAGTATCCCACATCCGAAACTAATTTTTCTTGATTGTATCAAGTTTAGTCATGAACAGAACAAGGGTTGACATAGTTTTTTAATATTTAAAATATTTCTTGACAAAGTTTCAACACTGTTGCTTGTCTACAAACCTTGTTAGGTTCCCTAACAAGAGATGAAATCTTAGGTTCTATGGAGCTGGTTTTACAACTTTGCAAAACTTCTTCTTGAAATAAGTCAATTTATTCTTTTTTCCTATGCATTTAAATTTAAACTCAGATTTTGATCGGATTTCAAGAAACAACACAAAAATGGAATATTTCTTATTGCTTTTCATATAAACTTATATGTGTGCTTTATATAATTCCTTTAGAGTCAGCCTAGGAAATGTATTTTGTGGTGATTCTTAGGTTTTGAAAGTATTTTCCAGACTACAAATGTTTAATGTGGTGTATCAAAATATTTAGAAATAGTTAAAATAGTTATAAAATATTAAAAAAAGAAAGAATATTTGATCATTGAAATTCAGGGATTAAAAGATTCAGTTTAGGAGAGTACTCTCTCAAATATTTATTGAGCGAATACTATGTACGAGTTTCTTTGTAATTGAAAGAGGTATATAAAGGTGTTTATGATATGGTTGATGACCTCAAGGAGCATGACTTTCTTTTTTTTTTTTTTTTTTTTAAAGTTATTATTTATTTATTTATTTGAGAGAGTGAGAGACAGAGAGAGAACAAGTAGGGGAGGGGCATAGGGAAAGGGAGAAGCAGGCTCCTGGATGAGCAGGGACCCCAATGTGGGGCTTGATCCTAGTACCCTGAGATCATGACTTGACCCAAAGGCAAATGCTTAACCCACTGATCCAGCAATGCACCCTGTCAAAAGATTTATTTATGGTTGGTCCAACATGGGGCTCAACCCCAGGCGCCTGAGATCATGACCTGAGCCAAAATTAAGACTTGACCAGCTTAACTGACTCAGTTACCCAGGCACTCGTAGGGTAATTACTATTTAAAAGTTTCTTTTGCGTTAGGGACCAGAGAGCATGAGATGCTTCTTCCATTTCATTGTCAATTGTTGTGATATCCTCCCCTTTGGGCTCCTCACTTTCCCAGAGGTTACACCCTGTAGTCTCCTAACCAAGCTTTGCCACAGCACTTGAAATGTAATCCAAAGCAATTGGTTCTACAGCTTTCAAAATGGCACACTAAGATCTCCCCCTTATTCTCCTGCTCCCCCATCTTATTCCACCAGTTCTGAAGCCAGCAGAATAGTGGACAACTGCATATCCTTCTCTAACCACATCTGTTCACCCGACTTTCTTTCTTTTTTTTTTTTTTTTATAGTAATGATAAAGGTAGACACATATTACCTTTTAGTCTAATTTTTTGCCATTGAAGATGATACTCAAAAAGATACAATGGTGCTTAAATGAACCATGACAGATGCATCATATATAATTTTTTAATTAAAGTATATTATCAGTTGAAAATAATTTTAATTGATATTAACAGTGACTAATAGGGGCTATAATAACTCAACAGTAGATTATTTTAGTGTATTTTTTGTACTAGGACCCATCTTGTTAGAAAAAAATTTGTAGCCATGCTTTCATGACATTTTTCTTACAGGACCTGAAACTTATTTAACAGGTAAATACTTTACATTTCAGTTGAAGTGGATTTTCCATCTGTTTTTAGTCTGTTTCCAGGATAAAAGAAACTGCCAGATCTAATGTTGTTCACTCTTGTGCCCCATTGCATAGCACAGAGCCTGGTGTGGCACATAGTAGGGCTGAACACATTATTTCTTGAACTCAGTGGTCCTGCCCCAGTGGTTAGTTGTCATTTCTTCAGGGAACTTCTGAAGGCATGTCTTATGTCTCTGCCAAAAATTTACTCTGGGACCAGGATATTATATTGCTAATGAGATATGTACTTTACAATTTACATATTTAGACCTATGTTTATCATTCCCACTCCTGGAGTTGGAGCAGTCATTGCAGGTACTATGGGCAATGGGCAATGCTCCTAATCCTCCTTTTGCTACGATTTGAGTTGTTTTGGGACTCTGTTTTGTCACTGTGGAATTTTTATGATCTCTTTGTACTTAAAAAGCAGTTATCATCTTGGAACAAGAATAAGCTCTATCATCTTCCTGGTGTTAACTTACAAATGTTTGAAAGGTTTATGCTTTGTATCATTTGAAGTAAATTATTTTTACATTACAGTTAGGTTTACAGTTCTTTTTAAAATGTGTTTTTCATGAGCCTGAATCACAGATTCTGGTGAGTTACTTCATCTTCCCAAATTTTCATCTCTAGTTTGATAGCATTTCCTTGATTTGGGCTTTTATTCTTGAATAAAAATTATTTTCCATAAAGTCTTGAAGGCTTATGGCTACAAAGCTTGATATAGTTTAATAGAGGATGTTAGGAAATAATTGGGTACCTAGTACTTAGAAAAAGAGTCGATTAATTTTTTTTTTTTTTACATTGAATTAGTTTTTCCAGACTCCTCATAGTCAACACCAGGTTATGAGCTGAATGATAGCTCCTCTAACCTCCGATCAAGTACAGGTCCAGATACACTATATTTCAATAGTAAAGGGATGGAGAACCAGGCATTCCTGGTTGGTCAGGCATTCCAACTCTTGGTGCCTGAGAAATCTTACAGACTCACTTCTACTCTCAGCCAGTATAACTTTCAGCTTTGTCAAGATTGAGAGTCCCCTGGGACTATGGATGATGATTTAGTCAGTTATTCCCTTAGTAAGACTTAGGTTAGTTGAATTTTTTCTCTTGAATTTCTGTCTTTTCTCAATAAAAATTTGTTTTCTTAGGATAGACTTGCATAATAGTAATTAATAGCTCAAAGAATAGGAATATTTTTAATACTTTAATGTAAATGACCAGGTAATTGCTAATTTTGCAAGTAGATAGTGCCACCAGCAGTATAGAATGTGCAAGGGGGATACTTTAATTTTTCCCTTACGGTATCTTCTTTAGTAGGTATGTCAGGATCACTATTTGCAGAGCACCTTACAGAGAAACTGCAAAAGAATATGTCTTCATAGTCCTATTCTAAAAGACCATATGCTCCAATTGAAGAGAGCAAACAGTTGCATATGGAAACACAAAAAATACTGTCACGAATAACTAAAGACAGGGGCCAGCCATTGGCCCTTTGCTTACAGTGAATTAAAAAACAAAGCAAACTGGGACGCCTGGGTGGCTCAGTGGGTTAAGCCTCTGCCTTCAGCTCAGGTCATGATCTTGGGGTCCTGGGATAGAGCCCAGCATTGGCCTCTCTGCTCAGTGGGGATCCTGCTTCCCTCTCTCTCTCTGCCTGCCTCTCTGGCTACTTGTGATCTCTCTCTGTCAAGTAAATAAATAAAATCTTGAAAAAAGAAAAGAAAAGAAAAACCAAAACAAATCAAATGCAGCTTCTCAGAGCAGACTGAGAAGGAGGCAGCACATGAGTGCCCCTGCAGTCTTCCCTTATTTTGGGATTTAGATCAATTAGTAGGAATTTTTCTGACTTCTTCAGGCCTGCAAATATCTCTGTTTTTTAAGAAAGATGGAGAGAAAAGGAGAAATGATCAAAAAGGGGCAAGCAATGATTGGCTTTGGATTGTATTATATAGTGGAATGACTTTAAATTACATCCACAAAGAAAATTTTTACAAAAGTCTCTTTTAAAACAATCAGAAATAAAAAAATAAAGCAATCAATTTCATTTTGTGTACCTTTTGAACAAAATGTAAGAATTGAATTAAATACTATCTTGAAAAATTTGCAAAATTCAAACAAATGCAAAACACAAAAATGAAAATGAATGTAATTCCTTGTGAACATTCTTCTTTCTCTTTTTTTGTGTGTATACATGATTTTTTAATTTAATTTTTTTATTTTTATTTTTTTATAAACATATAATGTATTATTAGCCTCAGGGGTACACGTCTGTGAATCGCCAGGTTTACACATTTCACAGCACTCACCATAGCACATATTCTCCCCAATGTCCATAACCCCACCACCCTCTCCCTACCCCCCCACCCCCTCCACCCTCAGTTTGTTTTGTGATCTTATGGTTTGTCTCCCTCTCGATCCCATCTTGTTTCATTTATTCTTTTCCTACCCCCCAAACTCCCCACGTTGCATCTCCACTTCTTCATATCAGGGAGATCATACGATAGTTGTCTTTCTCTGATTGACTTATTTTGCTAAGCACAATACCCTTTAGTTCCATCCACATCATTGCAAATGGCAAGATTTCATTTCTTTTGATGGCTGCATAGTATTCCATTGTATATGTATACCACATCTTCTTTATCCATTCATCTGTTGATAGACATCTAGGTTCTTTCCATAGTTTGGCTATTGTGGACATTGCTGCTATAAACATTTGGGTGCACATGCCCCTTCAGATCACTACGTTTGTATCTTTAGGGTAAATACCCAGTAGTACATGCATTTTTAAAAAATTGGGGTAGTTATATAAAGGATGTGCTTGTAGTCCTGTTTTTTTTAATTTCATCTCAGGAATACTTTTCTTTTCATGTCATTATAAATAACATTATAACATCTTATTTAATGCTACATAGTGGCTATGTCAAAACCAGCTTACCCAATTTTTTAGTGTTGGATAATTTGTTTGCTTTGAAGATCTTATTTCTACAAATAATGCTGCAGTAAATATCTTTGGAGGTAAAATTTGTTCCATTCATGACCATTTCCTCAGCATAGATTTCCACATGCAGAATTGTTGGACCAAGGTCCATGTGCATCTGTAAAGGCTTCTAATACATGTTTCCCCTCAGAAAGGTTATATCAATTTACTGCCCCCCCCCCCCCAGCACATGAGAAAGTCCATTTCTTGGCTTCTCTGCTGACATTGGGAATTATTAAAAAAATAAAACTCTGCCAGTTTTATAGATGAAAATAGTGTCCTATTAGTTGTAGTGTGTGTGAGTTTGTAGTGTGGTTAGGCCTTGGTCCTCATCTTTGTCAACATTTTGGATGAGCTAATTCCCTTTCATGTCTAATGTTGGATGTGGTGATTTAAGCACAGGACTCCCACTCAGATTCCCAGTTTCTCAGTGGTTTTATATATGGTTTGTCTCTGGGCCTTGTTGTGGCATATTCTTTTACATGTGCTTTCTGAACTCAAGGCATATGGGAAAAACTGCAGTTCTTAGCTTACTAGGTTTCTTCCTGCCTTGGACTCTTACCCATAGCACTTTATAATGGAACATTTTACAAAATGTATTTTTACTTTGGATTGTGACTCTTAAGTCCATCTCCTTATTGGATTTGCCTTAGACTTTGTCCCCTTTCCTTTCATTCCAAGAAACCCACCACCACAGTCATTTGTTTTCCAAAATGGCTGCAGTGGAACCATAGGGCCTAATAATACATTATATGTTTATAAAAAAAAAATAAAAAAAATTAAATTAAAAAATCATGTATACAACTGATCCACCTCAGTTTTACATCTTTTAGGTATTGGGCTTCACTTGGGGTTTCAATTAATTCTTTAAAAGTTTGAAAACTGTTGCCCTAGTTAGGTGTTTATTCCAACTTAGAAAGTGCCTTTGAGACCCTTTGTAGTTTTGCTTAAACACTTACAAGGAAATGGAGTTCTCTCTCACATTTTCCCTTTCTTTTTGCCTTTAGTTTTTAGTTAGAAGACAAAAATAAATCATTTTTGTCTTCTTGATTAGACAATAGAATTGACCAATGCAGTTTTTATTAAAACATTTATTAGTTGTCAAAATTCAAAACTAAGAGCCTTTACATTGAAAAATTTGACTTCTGGTTTCTCTTGAAAAGTCCAAAGTCCTTGCCACACTAGGCCTGCATTCTCCCATGGTGTCTCTCTGGCTGCCCTCTCCATGTGGGTCTTGCCTACTGCTTGGTAGCCTCCCTCTCTGATGGTGTCTCCTGACACTATGCCACAGATCATTTACCTTTTATCAAGTGTGTGCTGCTTTCTTTTTGTTTTTCCCTCATATTTATCATGTTAAAAGGAAAGGGAAATTGTTCTTTTACCCACATTTATAAAAATTAGAAAAATAAATGATAGTCTGGGAAGTTAAGTACACTTTAGTGTTCAAAACACACTATATAGTACCCTGGGTGATGGACATTGGGGAGGGTATGTGCTATGGTGAGAAAAAAAAAACAAAAACAACACTATACAGTACCGATTCCAGGGGTCTGTTGAAAACTATTGCCTGAACAATGTAGTCCTTCATTCATTCAACAAATATTCAGTACCTGCTATGTGCCAAGTCACTGAGATAGTCATGAAGTCCTTAGCGGTTTGTAAGATAGTCATGTTCCCACCATAGCTTATAAGCACGTTACAGATGTAAATGGCTATTCCAAGTCACATGAAGGCAGTGGAAAAGGTAGCCAAATGTCTCCTTTTAGTGAGCAGAAAAGTGACACTGAAGCCTTGTTGTTCCCTTTTTCTTCTTTGGGTATAGAAAAGAGTAGGGGCGTCTGCTTCCTTGATAATCCTAGGTTTCCTACTAGGAAATTCTGTCATTTATCTACACTTGCTTAATATTTATCAGGGACACTGGGGGGGGGGAGTTAGGAATGGGTACAAAATGTGTTAGAAATGGTTACTCTCCTCAAGTGGTTTCTAGTCTAGTTGAGCAGTAAGGTATGCACCCCAACAGCTGTAACAGACAAAACATTTTAACAGTTTAAGTAGTTGTTAGATCTTGAGTCTAGTCCACAACACTGTCTTAAAATTTTATTGTGAGTAGTATACTACCCTCCACCCCCATAAGTCTCTTATTTTCTACTAGTTTTTCATTTCAAATGTATACTGGTTCAGTTCCATTTTGGCACATATTAGGCTAAAAGAGTCTTTTGAGGACTGTTTTGTGACATTAATACAATTTATAGTATTATCTCATTGGGGAAATTCCTTCTATGACTTTAAATACCCTACCAATAAACACACTTTTGGAATGTTGTAATTAATTTAAGTTGGATACTTCCCATTTTTAGAATTTCATATTTCTATATTTATGGCATTGCAGTTGGCCTTATTCATCTAGTTCAGCCTTCTATTGGGCATAGAAGCTCTTTTAAAGCAGTCTAAGGTTGCACTAGCAAATAATTTTCATCTCCTATGTCAGTCTGAACAGTTGGTGGTGGCTGCCTAAAATGCTGACTTGAGAAGGATTCTGAGATATTATTCAGGCTCAATGGCAAATGTTTCCATAACTGTTTAGCAGAGTCAGTCGAAAAGGTGGGGATTAAGAATGTTTTAGTATATGCCTGAGTATAAGAAAGGAGATTTTCTGGCTGATCAGAATGGGTTCTCACTGTCAACCTTAAGAAAAAGTCTTCATATTTTCTTCTAATGGCCAATCTTCCATTCAGCCAAATTCTTTTTTTTTTTTTAAGATTTTATTTATTTATTAGACAGAGGGAGATCACAAGTAGATAGAGAGGCAGGCAGAGAGAGAGAGAGAGGGAAGCAGGCTCCCTGCTGAGCAGAGAGCCCGATGTGGGACTCGATCCCAGCACCCTGGGATCATGACCTGAGCCGAAGGCAGTGGCTCAACCCACTGAGCCACCCAGGCGCATTCAGCCAAATTCTTTAAGAACTTCACCAAAGGATTAAAACACAGAAAACAGAGCATATAACGAAGATAGGTGGAAATAGTGTTTCTGCTGACCCGTGTTCACTGTTTGAGTTTGGACACTTTCCTCTTTACCAAGAGCGAAGCTCAATTGACCAAGACTATCTATGGCAGTGTGCAACTTACAGGTTCTATGTCCTGGAAAGACAGGGACCATATCTGTCTTGTTCACTCTGTCAAGCACATTGCCTGGCCTATGGTAGGTAACTCAAAGTTTATAGAGTGAATAAATGAATGTAGCCCCTGATGTCTTTGGAAGAAATTTAAAATTAGCTCTTAGTGCTTTTGAAAATTACATAGTTTTGGTTCCTTTGGTGCTTAAGCAGGTTTTTTATTACAAATATGGTCAGCAGAAGGATAATGGATATATTTTCACTCCTGATTATGAGGAATAAGAACTGACCATATCACTGACCCTGTCCCTTGGGACACAGAGTGTGTGGCTGGTGTGGCACAGTAACTTCTTGCAGTGTAATTCTGAAGCTTGGGCATATACTCCATTCCTCTTTTGTCAAGCTTTGGAGCTAGGTCATGGGGGTTTTTTCACAGTTGAAACCATTTTTGCTCAATTAATTGGATGAAAATAAAGGCTGGCCCAATACCCTCTGGTTATTGCTTTACAGGCAAGAGGCACAGATTGAATTGTGGGCTCCCTAGGTTCAGGACCAGAATGTTGTGGTGGCTCTGCCCCTGTAGAGAGAGCTGGGTTTAAAAGGATCTTGTAGCCACCTTTGTGGTTGACTTAATAGGGGAGAAGGTAACCCTGCAGGAGAAAATTTTCCCAGCCTTGGGAAGTATTGAGAAGTAATTCTGAGAACATGCTAACAAAATTCCTTGAAGGTTTTCATCTTTTCCTCTCTTTTAAAAAGAAAGAACAAACAAAAGGTGCCAATCAGATGGAAGAATCCAGTCTTTCATGTCACAATGTGTCCATTTACTACAGCATTTAGTAGGCCAATAATGTCCTTAGCTTGCAGTAGTTAACAAGCATGCCTTGCAGTGTTACTTTTATTTTCTGCTCCCTGTAGCACTTGCCAAATCCCATTATGCAATTGGGTATTATTAAATGTTAAAAAGTTAATTTGTTCTGCATTCCATTAAAATTGCACTTTTTTTTCATGCGCATTGGTCCTTACATCTTGTTTAAAACCTATAATTTAAGCTCACACCATAGTAAAGTCTTAAGTAACCTTTTGCCCTTGCTACCTTAATTATTCTTCATCACACGCATTATTTCAGGAAGATTGTAGCAATGGGTTAACTTCTTGTTAGCTAATGAAAGTATCTGTCATTTAAGAAGTAAAATATGGACTAGGAGTTTTAATTAGAATTGTAGATCATTAATGAAATAAAATGTATATTTTATTAAGGAAAATAGATTGTAAAAGTGTTACTTGCTTTCTTTTTGAAATAACCATGCTTTGGTTAAGGCCAAGCAATTGATCAAACAATTGATAGAAATGGGTAGCTTATTTCCATTTAAAGATTTGAAACATTTGCTTTTTAAATATAATAGTTTTCCAAATAGGGTCATTGTTACCTTGTATCAATATATCATTATGCTCAGCGATTATGATACAGTAATAAAATGCTGTGAAACTAGGTCCTAATGGTGGCATGGCAAAAACATCTTTCATTCTTTGATTCCAAATATGTTAGATAATTTGAGGGGGGTAATTTGTAGTAAATAAATAATAAATAATTTTAAGGATTGGAATTTTCCAAGACAATGCTAAATATTTTTATAGCACTTGGTGTTTTATTTGGCTTCCTTCTATTTGATAATCAGCACATACCACTAAACGTGACCAGATTTAGAGAGAACATTAGTGACAATTCCAAGCTATGCTCAGCAGTAGAGACTGTCTGACATCTGAAGCCTTTAGGATTACCTTGGATTTATTTAGCCTAGAAAATTTACATCTTATGTCACACCCACTTAAAAAAAGCGGCGGGGGTGGGGGGGGGAGAGACGGGCAAAGAAAGATATGAATAGGTCCTTAGAATAATGGATTTTTGAAGTTTAAGAAAGTTTTAGAAATTATGTTCAGTTAAATCATTTCACAAGAGAACTTTTAAAAGCCCCGAAGAGTCAATGACTCTTTAAAAGTATTTGAGATGGGACAGTAACTGGGATCTCTAAGGGGGTTTGGTGGACTTGAAGGAGATTTTGGGATGAAAAAGAACTGGGTGTCAACCCTGACTTCATTGTTAACCACCTTTGTGACCATGGGCAGATTTTTAAAACTCTCTGAGCCACAATTTCCTCTTCTGTAAAATGGGGATAGTTTTCTGTTTTAGGGGCATTGAGTGATTTTATGAGATAATGAATTTGGAGGTGTGGTACAGGGTTGGCCCTTCTAAATGCTTAGTTGGTGGGGCTCCTTTACCTTTGCCAGGCCAGTGTTTTTTCCTACAGCCCAGGATTATCTTAACAGCAGGTCATTTATGCAAAACAAGACCCTGGTTATTTTGGCCCTGCGGTCTGGGTTTGTTGCTGGCCCAGCAGCAGACACTTGAGGGCACTAATATACACTCGGCTTTTTGACCATGCTGTTGGAAGATTTGGACAGGGATCCACTCTGAGGCCAGTGCACACCTTCTGTCTTGTGGCCTGTGGACTCCCGAATTTCACCACTCTCACTGGAGAATGCAGCAGAGAATTCCATAGAGAGGAGATGATGCTGTGGAGGCTGCTGCTTTTTTCCTCCTCTTTTCTTTCTTTCTTCTTTTTTTTTTCAATAGAAATGTTCCATGGAAACTTTTCCTGTGAACCCTCCTTAAGAGATTTATGCAGATTATAAAGTCAAAAGATGGGTCATCCCAGACTTTTCTTTCCAGGCAAAGAGGCCAAAACATAATTTTAGCAGGTATTAGTAAAAATTGAGAAGTATTTTGTATATGCTGGGATTCTTGCCAACATCTGTGTTTGCAACTCCCAAGACAGGGCTAAGGTGAAAGTTTTTCCTTACTGCCCTCAGAAGATTGTTGAAACAAGCCTGCCACGGTTCTTTTCCATTGCATCTGTGTTACTGAGGCCTCTCCAGACACTGTTTTATGAAATCTCCGGCCAACACAAATTGATTTACTTTTCACCGAAAGAGCTTTATGCTGAATGTTGACTGCAGGTGGGTTTTGAGGGACGAGGTAAAGGACTAAAAACAGGGATTGGTAGGTGGACATAGCAGGTGTTAAGTCATTTGATTATTTCCCAACAAACTGAAAAACTGCTTTAATTTGGTAAGGTTTTCTTTTTTTTTTTCTTCTTAGTATAACAAATGATTTCACGTAATGTGACTCCAGTTAGGTACATCTAAAGAATTTACAAGATTAAAGGTAGATCTTTGAGTTTGTTTAGGAGAGTTGAGAAAAGATCTACCTCTTCTTAGAGGTTACAAAATAAACACTTAAAAATATTACCTCTAACATACCATAATCAACTATTGCATATATAGCTACTTATTGGTATGTGAGCATGGTAATCCTTGGTGTGTATGTTTGTAAACTATATCCCTTTTATTAAAGAACATTCTCATTTATCCATAGAAATACGTAAACCTCCATGAGGACATTTTTAACCAGATATATATAGCAAAGATGTGAGCATTCTTTATTGATCATTTTGTGTAGAACACTAGAGATTGTTCCAGCAGAGTGCAGCAAAAGCCACTTATTGCAAAATGTACTCTAGTCTTTCCTTAGTCAGTCTGGAATGTGGAGACAGAGGAATTTCAGACTCAAAAAATCATGAAAACAAACAAAACAGATCCTTAAACAATATCCTGCTCCCCCATCCTAAGTGTAGGCCCCAACCAAGAAAAACTTTCTCTAATTTTCTCAGCAATACTGATCTTGAACAAAGGATATAGTAGTTTCCGAGGATAACCATAAAAGTTATTAGCATGGCATAATTTTACTCTTTAAAAAAAATAATAGGTATTAAAAAAGCTACAAGTACTACATATCAGAATTCTTTATCAGAAAATATCGGTGAGTAAAGAGAAGAAAATGAAAATAAAAATTATCCTAACTCTACCACCTAGGAAGAAATCATATTTTGAATTTAGTATATATCCTTTCAGATTTTGAATGTGTTATAATGTGTGTAAATATAAATAAAAATAGAAATATTTAAAAATAGGGTCACAGGGTACCTTTTCTTTGCAAAAATAAATCATTAACATTGTTCCATGTCAATATATATAGTTATAACTACTATAGCTTATAATAAGTACAGTTACTCTAGCTGCTAATTTCAATAACATTTGTTTGGTATGTTTCTGCCTTTCAAAAAAATGTGGCATATTGTTTCATGGTAACATGTAAGTAATTCATTTCACTTTGTGAATAAATATTACTCTGATGCAGACCACTGTATATTTGATGTGTACCACAAAGAATAAATATTTACTTTTACAAATTAGCTGATTTTTCTTTCTGTTGGTGATTTACTTTAAGAAGCTTCTCATTCTAACTTTTGGCCATTTTAAGAAAGAGTGGTGTTTTTTACTAGAATGTGATTACATTGTGAGAATACCTTAAATTTGGTGATTTTTATTTTATTTAATTAATTTTTTATTTTTTTAAAAGATTTTTATTTATTTATTTGACAGACAGAGATCACAAGTAGGCAGAGAGGCAGGCAGAGAGAGGAAGGGAAGCGGGCTCCCTGCTGAACAGAGAGCCCGATGCGGGGCTCCATCCCAGGACCCTGAGATCATGACCTGAGTCGAAGGCAGAGGCTTTAACCCACTGAGCCACCCAGGCGCCCCAAATTTGGTGATTTTTAAGGTATTGGTTAAGTAGTAAAATAGATGCCCAATGTTTATTGCTTTCTGTCTACCAAATTTCTATTCTTTTGATTGTCCTACTTAAATTCCCACTGTAAAAGAAGAGTACCATATGTTCGGTGTAGTTTTTCAAGAAGCATAAAATTGTATTTGGCTTTCTGCAAAGAGAAAAGAGCCATCAAATTAAAAAAAACAACCATAATTAGTAAATGCTGACTATCCAGTTTGTATATGAGCATACCTATTTGAATTATGTCTGGCATATGAATATTCCTGAAGGAATCCTGGCTAGGAGAGAAACTGGGATGACCCAAGTCAAGGACCCTCTCATTACAAGCCAATGCCACATCTTCAACAGGCTAGGGCAGTGATCCCAGTGAGTGCCTGGAATCCTGATACTTGCTGATTCAGGGGTAGGGAGATCAGCAAATTAGGAAACTATAGCCAGATTAGAGAGATCATGGAAGCCACCCACCGAGGACCTGAGTGTGGATCTGGCTTCATTGCAGGCAACGTCTGCCTCTGCTTCTGGGAGTGGGATCAGCCCTGGGCCTGTAGGAACACAGAGCAGGAGGCATTCAGACAGGGCCCATGGGCACACTCTGCTTCTAGTAGTTAGCAGGGGCCAAGATTAAGGGGCTCTTTTTTATGGTATTTAAAGAAATATACAAACAGCAAACAAATGAACAAAAGCATAGAAATATTTTGCATTATTTTAGCAACACAGTTCAAAGTTGGTAAACTTCAAAAATTGTAAATGTCCTGGGAAATCAATTAAAGGGCTAGGGATAGTTGCTTTACAAGAATGAATATATCAGGACATTTAGAAACCAACTTTAGTTTGTGTTCTTACTTCAAAGCTGAGAGTAGTCTTTCATTACTAGTTAGACTCCTTTAAAAAATCTTGTAAGTGGGGTAAGCAGGCACTAGGGGGCAGCCACAACTTGGTTAAAATTACAAGTCTGCACAGTATTTTCTCTGGTGGGAAGATTAGAAGAACCACATTTCTTTCTTTTTGAACTAAAGCAAATAAAAAAAGTTCAGTAAGTTTATGAAACTTAGAAGTAATTTCTTGAGTTGGCTTAAAAGGTGCATTCTTTGACTTTTCAGCTACTAAGTGGCATTTTTTTTGCTTCAGCCTCCAGCAACAGTCTGTCTTCTTTTGACTTAACTTTACCTGATGATTACTTTCATTTATCTACAAACTGTACACATCTACCATGAATACGTATTATTTTCATTTTAAAATTCTTTTTGATTCTGTGCTTGAAGAACAAGTGGTTGTATATGGAGGAACAGAAGAAAACTCCTTGGGTTATCACTTGGAAAGAATAGCGAGAGGACTGCTTTCTTTTCTTTTGAAGGAGAGAACCACCCTTTTCCAAAGGCAGTTTTTTTGCTGCCAGCTTGATGCTATTTTGAAACATACAACGGCAGTCTTTCAGTAGTTCTAAAATTCGTCCAGGATTGAATCTAGAGAGGATATTTAGAAATACAGGTTCCTGAGCCCCACTGTAGATTCACTGTATTTGAAGGGACAAGGGATGGTTTTTAAAAGGTTCCTTGGTGATTCTGTGCAAAGTCCAGGAATATGCCTGGCACCTTTTTTTCTTTCGTTTGTTCTTTCTTTCTTTCTTTCTTTCTTTTTTTTTTTTGTAGCTTGTGAGAACTATACTAGTAAGAAAATTCATCAGAATGAACTTCTTAAAAAGTTTAAAATATTGGAAACATGTATTTAGAAATACCTACAGATAGTACATGTAATATGGTTTTTAAGCAGAGATTTTAACACAGTTTTATAAAAATTAGTATTAGACCACATTTTAATAAAATTTCTTATTTGGGACTTCTTCACATAAATGGCTATAAAGTATAAAATTTGTGTTTTTTTTTAAATTTTGGAAATGGAAATTTAATTCCTTGCTTAGCTTTAGCTGCTATTCAAGGAAGATCTATAATGCCACAGTATTAGAAGTTCCCTTTTATAACTTGACTTAGAGATTTGATCCCTCTGAGAGTGTCATATGCAAGTGGATACTCACCATCATGTTTTGTGAAAAACAAAATATCATTTGTGCTTTATTTTGTATAAAATTAATATTTTATAATTGTTCATAATCTCTCCTCTAAACTATGAAATGAGGGGGGCAGAAATCACATTCCAGTTTAGAGATACAAAACTGAGAAATAAGTAGGAAAAGCCTTTATTTAAGGACATTCTAACGTACTGTAAACACACAGAATACTAGATTATTTTAATTTCCATGTCATTATATTATCTGCCATTCTGGTATAATTGGAGATGTTCTTCCCTCCTACCCCCTACCTCATGTCTAAACTTAGAGACTGGTTATAGATCCTAGACCTTACTTTAACCAGTGGTTTATCATTAATTAATTCAAACTATGATGATAATACAAATAGGCACACTTTTGAGAACCAGTCTGGCCAGGTGATGGATGGCTTATAGAAATGGATGCCAGCTTGCCTGCCAGGTCTCCCCTCCTCCAAAACCTCAGAATGAAAAGGTACTGTCATGAGGGGAGCTGGAGGAAGCAGGGGATTAGAAATCTCTTTTGGGACGTATGCAAGCTAACTTGACATTCCCTTCATGCTGAAGTACCAAGCTGACGTCACTGTATTTTATTTTAGTGCTGAGCTTCCGATAACTTAGCCAATGCCTTTTGCCACTTGCTCATGAGATCCAACTTGACCTTTCAGTGGTAACTCTGTTAAGAGAGAAAAAAACCAAAGAAAGCACAGACACTTAAACTTTGAATTAGTTCTTCTAAACAAATGGGGAATCTCATTTTTTACATTAAAAGAAAACAAAAAGGAAGACTGGCTTTGAGTAACATTTATCAAATTTAGACTAAAATAAACCTAGAGGCTTATAAGGTTCAGTTTGTGAAGTAAAAATTTGGCATGAGGAGAATGGAAACATTGCATGTAGGAAAGTGTACGGTAGTAGAATTAGAGAAGGAAAAATCACTAGTCATGACCCGATGTTACTACAGCCACCCCAGCTTACTTATAATAGGAATTCAGTGTTTTATAACAAAGAGGGTTCTGTAAATGCACCATGATAGACTGGCTAATACTTTAATTGCGGCTATTTTTTGAGCACTTACTGTGTGCCAGCTAGTGCTAAGTACTTTACTTACATTATCTCAATTATTTTTAAGGGTTCTTTTGCACAGAGGGGCTCTACAGTTTTGGGGTTTTTTTGTTTTTGTTTTTGTTTTTTTTTGCTTCCAATAACTTAATACTTTCAAAAGGCATTTCTTTATGTAAACATTTCCCTATGGATTTGGGATTTTAGGAAATAAATGGGAAAATATTAGCTAATCTTATATAAGAGAGAATGATGATATGGGGCACATGATATAAAATCTCCCTAGAGTTCCCAAATTGTGATCCAAAGAATGTTCCTCTGGGAGGTATTTATAGGTGTTTTGTGAAAAATGAGTTTTAAAACTGCTTCTATCCTCCTGTTAGGGGTTTACTAAGCCACTTTGGATTATTAGGCTCTGAGAAGTTCTGTTTTAAAGAAACTTAAAAAAAAAATCCTTGTGTTTAATAGTTCCCTAATTTATGTAAGTACAGAACACTGTGTGTTGGGACCAGACAGCAGGCACAATCTGTATGTGCCTTGTGGTGTTGGGAAACAATTCTGCATGTTGTGTCATGTTTCTGCATGTCTTATGATCACAGGCACTGCCTGCTTTTGCTATGGACTATCTTTTTAAGGATATTTTTACAAGGAATAGCCTTGGATTATAGAGATAGTAGTTCTCTCCAGAGCAAGGCATAGGTTACTTATTGTATAATATGATAAAGATAACTACTCGTTCCATGTGTACTTACTGATCATTATAAGAGATTCAGGTTCCCTGAGCTCTGGGTTCTTCTGCTGTAACCCAGCCCCTCACATGTATAGATGTCACCTTGGCCTTTTTTGTATCACTCATGGTAATTTGGACTCAGGGAACTAGCACTGATGTTGACATTTTGGCTATTGCTGTTGCTTTAAGTAATAAAATCCTTTGCCTCTGGTTAGGGTTTTTTATTCTTTACTAAGATTTTATTTATTTGATAGAGAGAGAGAAAGAGGATACAAGCGAGCAACAGGGAGCGGCAGAGGGAGAGGGAGAAGCAGGCTTCCCACTGAGCAGGGAGCCCGACTTGACTCAGGGCTCCATTCTAGGACCTGAGATCATCATCGGGACTCCATCCCAGGACCTGAGATCATGACCTAAGCTGAAAGCAGACATCCAACCAACTGACCTACCCAGGCACCCTTCTGGTTCAGAGTCTTGAGTCTTCTGCACATATCCATGAAATAATGGTAGATTAATTTGTTAGTTTGCTTGTAGTGTAAAATCTTATACTCTTCATGATTCTCCACAGTTAGGAAATATTGAAATATGTCCTTAGAGGTAAATGGATCTACTTTTCTAGCCGAGTAGTCTAGCCGAGTAGACTGGGGTGGGCTGAGGTGGAGTGGCTGGGGGAAGCCTACAAGAAATGTTAAAAAAAATAGTGTTTTAACAATATATGTCTCCAAAATGCAAGCAACCTTCCTAATGTTCTAGAATGTTAAATCTCCTTGCAGTTTTGCTCTTCTGAGACAATTAACCTCAGTTCTTGTTGCTTTCAAATTTTATTTACTAGACACTATCATATTTTGCTATTGTTCTTTTTTTGTATTTTATTTTTCAGGTATAGAATTTGTATTTGTATAATGAAACACAAGGTAGTAGTGGGTCATTAGTGCTACAGCCTTTATAGATTTAAGGAAATGAAGGAAATACACATTTATTGAGCACGTATTATATACCTGACACTCTGCCAAGCACATTATGTGGGTTTTCTAATATAATCTTTCATATCACTCAGGATTTGGGTATTATTATACTCATTTTATTTTTTATATTTTTAAAATATTTTTATTTATTTATTTGAGAGAGAGAGATAGAGAGAGAGAATGGGAGCGAGCGAGCATGAGAGGGGGAAGCAGACCCTGTGCTGAGTCCCCATGCAGAACTTGATCCCAGGACCCCAGGATCATGACCTGAACTGAAGGCAGTCCCTCAGCTGAGCCACCCAGGTTCCCTATTGTTCTCATTTTATGTGTGAAACCACTTGGGGCTCTGTGAAGTGGTTGTCACAATTTTCATAGCTAGCATTTATAGAGCACTTAGTGAATATCAGCTACTATAGTAAGCATAGGATATTTTCTTACTCTCATCCTCATATGACCATGAAATAGTTATTATTATTATCTTATCTTATGTGAGGAAACTAAGGACCAAAGTGATCTCACCCAGGTCACATAATTAGCAAAGATATGACATGAATGCAGATATGTATAGGAGTTTGATATCAGGTCACTCCCCTTGACCTAAGGTTTTATGAAGATAATGGTACTATATGGTTTGAGCTTAGGGTGACTATTTAGTCCAAACTAGGCATTTTGGAGAGGAAAGAGTGGCAAAATTAATAACTGCACCAGGACAGCAAGTGTAAGCCTAGATTGTCATGGAAGAGCAGGGTGTGCAGTCATTCTACCATGCGTAAAATACACAAGTAAATATGAGGATAGATTGCAGTTTTATTTGTACTGCTGATTCTTGACAGCGTGGGATATTATCTTTCATTGAGTCAATATGTTGAATTCAAATAGTTTTAAATATTTTATTGTGATTTTAAAAGTGTTTTATTGCAAAGGTGGACCCACCCTTATTGACAGTTCCAATATAGATAAAATGGATTACTGCATATCCTTTTCTCACACCTCAGTGTTTTATGAGTTTCCAGAATTTAGTGCAGCCCAAAGTAGAGGGAGTATTTATGGCATTTTTAAAGCAGATCATAAGAGAATTACTTTCCTCTCTCCCTCTACTCCCTCAAACTGAGGAACATGATTGACTTGGTTTTATGGGGTCCATATTTCTCCTCTAAATGAAACCCATCTGAGGATGAAAAACTGCAATCCTATCTTGTTCTCCCAATGTCAACTGACAAAGAATAAAACTTTGGTTTCTTTGACATCATTTTCAGTGGGAGTTAAAACAGAATAATACTTAATATACAGATCTATAATAACTATGGTAGTTTTCTTGTTGTGGCTTACACATAGTTGTTTAATTAGCCTCCACAGGGTATCATAGTGGCTTTCAATTGATTTTTCTCTATTGAACTACTTGTTAGATTTTTTGATATGAGTGTTAGGCTAGCTTTGTGAATATGTTATACACATTTTTTTTCCATACTAAAGTATTTTTTAAAGATTTTATTTATTTATTTTAGAGAGAGAGGAGCAGGGGAGGGAGAAGGAGGGGGAAAGAATCTCAAGCTGACTTCGAACTGAGCATGGAGCCTGACACGGGACTCCATCTCACCACCCTGAGATCATAACCTGAGCCAAAACCAAGACTCTGACTCTTAACTGACTCAGTCACTCAGGTACCCCTATAGTGACGTCTTTTTTTAAAGGTGTGAAATGATCCTCCTGTCAAATCAAGTAGTATTGGAGTAGTATTAGAGATTAAGAGTAAACTGTAGGATGTTAAAGATGAAGAGAAATGCTGGAAATAATTTTTTCACTTTGTTTAACCCAGAATTGCCCAAATTTAGATACTGAATTCCTGTGTGTGTGTGTGTGTGTGTGTGTGTGTGTGTGTGTGTGTGTGTGTGTGTGTGTAGCATCTATGAACTTTCTAAAACACTAGAAGCACACTTCAGCATATATTGGCATAAGTGTATTTCTCCTTTTTAAAGAAAATGCCACCTTTACTTGTTGTTATATCTCCTTTTCTTTACTAATTTTGTGTTACCCTCACCTACTCACTTTTTGGGGGGAGTTATTTTTGCTTTGGGATTTAAAAAAAAATTCAACCAGAACTATTGTTTATTTATCAATAATAATTCATTATGCTCTCAATCTCTTAATTTTCCTTTTTCTGCCTACTGTGCTTTCCATTGTTCCTTTTTCAAACTTGTTACTTGAATGTTTGCATCATTTATTTATTTATTTTCTATAAACATATAATGTATTATTAGCCCCAGGGTACAGGTCCGTGAATCCCCAAGTTTATACACTTCACAGCACTCACCATAGCTCATACCCACCCCAATGTCCATAACCCCATCACCCTCTCCCGACCCCCCTCCCCCCAGCAACCCTCAGTTTGTTTTGTGAGATTAAGAGTCTCTTATGGTTTGTCTTCCTCCCGATCCCATCTTGTTTCATTTATTCTTTTCCTACCCCCCAAACTCCCCACTTTGCATCTGTACTTCCTCATATCAGGGAGATCATATGATATTTTTATTATTTAAACACTGAAAGCATTTAAGGCTATTAATTTGTCTTTGAGTACAGCTTTGCCAACATACACATTTAAGTGTAGTGGTGAGGCATTATGGCTTGGTAAAAATACAGACTTAGGAGGCAGCAAGAATTTTATTAGGATCTTACAACTTATTATCTCATGACCTTGAGCTTCAGTATCTTCTGTTGTAAAGTGGAGCTTTTAATACTTACCTTTTAGGTTTAAAAAATGTAATTAATTTTGTCTGTAGAGTTCATAGCATAGTCCCTGAAAGGTAAATTGTTGACCAACAGGTATCTATCTTTATTATTTTTATGATTTTACAAATACTGTATAATTTCAGTTTTGATTTCAATACAGTGGTTGTATGGTAGCTGTTTAAAAGAATGATTTTAGGGGCGCCTGGGTGGCTCAGTGGGTTAAGCCTCTGCCTTCGGCTCGGGTCATGATCTCAGGGTCCTGGGATCGAGCCCCGCATCGGACTCTGCTCAGCGGAGAGCCTGCTTCCTCCTCTCTCTCTCTGCCTGCCTCTCTGCCTACTTGTGATCTCTGTCTGTCAAATAAATAAATAAAGTATTAAAAAAAAAAGAATGATTTTATTACCAAATAGTAAAATTTAAAAGCATGCAACTTTCTTAATATTTAGTTGTTTTAGCTGACCAGAGTATTTAACAGTAAAATTTCACATAGTTAAACCTATATAAGCAAAGGATAGATCTGGATTTTGGTGGAGATCTTTTTGAAGGTCCATCTCTTTCTACTTAACCTTTTTTCTTGTTCAGAGTCAGAGCCATATGTTCAATAGAAATCACTTCTGATGTACGGTGGATAGTTGACAAATATTCTTACTTTGCATGGCTTTGTAACTGGGCCTCTTTTTGTTTGCTTTCAAGATTATTAACTTTGAAATATGAGAAAAGAGCAAATCGAGTACCACTTGCTAGCTACTATGTCAACCAGAAAGTTCCTTAGGGCTACATTTGTTCTTAAGATCACCAAAGAAAAAATATTGTATAATATCCCCCAAGAAACCCATTCTAGCTTGCCCATCACTTGTGTCTGGAGTGTTTTCTTAAATTATTCTAAATAGTCTTTATTTTGCAGTAGAATTCCATTATGATGTGATTTTTAAAATCTTGTTTCTTTCATGTTTCTTGTTTCTTCCATAGAAAACTAGCTAATATCAAATTCAAGGTGTTCTTTTCAGCCATTATGCTGAAGTGTTAAACTGCTAAGCTGGCTTTGTTTCTTTTCTTGTTTTACAAGAATTTAGCAGAAAAATGCCCTTGGAAAATTAAATTTGTGTATTTTATTCAAAATGGAGGATGATTTGAAATAAAAATATTATTTTTAATTAGTCCTATAAGAGAGTTCCTATAGGCATCTCTAAGCAAGTTTTTAAATAAACATTCTTTTCCTTTTTTCCAAGATATTTTTCCCAATTTTTACCATATGTGGTACATGTTTTACCATATGTGGAACATGTCCTTTGAATTTCCCCTGTAGGACTTGAGAGTTAAGGAGCAATTTACCTGGTAGTATCCTCTTTTTTTCACTCTCTCTTAAGGCAATGATCTACTATATAATTCAGACCCTCAGTTGAAAAGGAACTGACATGTATGTGAATAAATTAGGGCTTAAGTATTCTTTGATGCATGTTCCATTAGTCACATAGCCACTTTACCTAGCGACTGAAAACTGCATTATTTCCTTCAGAGCTATGTGCTAGAAGACTCTTGACTTAGGAATATGGATAATGTGTGCTACAATTAACTGTCTTTATATCTGTGTTATTTCTGTTCTTTGCCTTAACATATAACATATAATTTTATACTAATTGTAGAGATGGACAGTTAAAATTTTGCATTTCCTGGCATCATTATGAGTCTTCTTTTAGAGGGTACACATAGTTACATGAAAACACATGTATATTAATCAGTAATTTACTTCCAGTGACAGTTATCTGTATAGTCTTTCCTCTGATATATCATTGGTAGAACACAGTTTGGCAGTGAGAAAGCAACAGTTGTTATCGATTTTGGATTCTTTTGGCAGAGTTGCAGCAATTCTCCCATACCCTGGTCCAGTAGAGATACTAGATGGATTGCTATACTGTACTTGCATTTGAAATTTCTTCCTCTGTTTTTACTCTGAACATTTATTTTCCATCAGCTTGTAACATTCTAACATCGATTGGTGCAAGTAATGTATTATTCATGCCATTCTGGTTTCATTCCATTAGTGCTATCAGCATTAGTATTCAGTCTGAAGAGATACAATTATGTCAAGAGCTCTCTGTGTTGGCTTGTCCTGTTTTTGCATTTCTTTCACATTC
Organism: Meles meles; assembly: GCF_922984935.1. Taxonomy (NCBI): domain Eukaryota; kingdom Metazoa; phylum Chordata; class Mammalia; order Carnivora; family Mustelidae; genus Meles; species Meles meles. The sequence continues at coordinate 44,546,037 of NC_060075.1, read as the reverse complement.
ATAGAAGGGTCTTCATTTGTATAGTGTATCTTTTTATTTTGCTGGTGCCAATTAGAATATATAAGAAGCTAAAATAAAGTTGATATAAACATAACCTCAGATAATTTTTTAGTTTATGCATAATAGTTGTACCAAATTTGGGAAAATTAGAAATGTAGAAGGAGGAAAATGAAATCATAATTTTAACACCTTATTCACATACTGATTCAATGCCTTGCCTTATCTTTTTTTTTTTTTTTTAAGAGATTTTATTTATTTGACAGACAGAAATCACAAGTAGGCAGAGAGGCTGGCAGAGAGAGAGGGGGGAGGCAGGCTCCCCGCCAAGAAGAGAGCCTCATATGGGGCTTGATCCCAGGCGCTGGGATCATGACCCAAGCTAAAGGCAGAGGCTTTAACCCACTGAGCCACCCAGGCATCCATTGTCTTTTTTTTTTTTTTTTAAATAAAGTTAAGTTCATGTTGTATAAGCAGTTTTGAATGCTGAGTTTTTCTTTAGCAATTATATGTAATAACATTTTGGAAAACTTGTTTTTTGATCTATTTATAATAATTATTCATATTGTGTCATTTTCAAACATCCTCAATTTCAAACATTTGTATTTTTACATGGTTTTATTTTTATCAGTTAAGAATACATGTCCTTGTTCATAAATCTTTGATCATATATCCCTGAGTATTTCCTTAGAATAGATTTCTAGAAGTGAACTTATTGGTCCCCAAATTAAAACATTTAGAAAGCTCTTGATTCGTGCTGCCAAACAACTTCCCCAAAACACTAAATCATTATTTCCTGTTTGGTAAAAAAAAAAAAAATTACAGTCTTCTGGGGCACCTGGGTGGCTCAGTGGGTTAAACCTCTGCCTTCAGCTCAGGTCATGATCTCAGGGTCCTGGGGTCGAGCCCCGCATCGGGCTCTCCGCAGGGAGTCTGCTTCCTCCTCTCTCTCTGCCTGTCTCTCTGCCTACTTGTGATCTCTCTCTCTCTGTCAAATAAATAAATAAAATCTTTAAAAATAAAATAAAATAAAATAAAAATCAGTAATTTTAAAAAAAATTACAGTCTTCCTTTTCCTTAGGTTGCTATAGCCATTTTTTTTTTAAGTTTTTAAAATTTATGTAAGTAATCGCTATACTCAATATGGGGCTTGAACTCATGAGCCCAAGATCTAGTCACATGGTCTTCTGACCGAGCCAACTAGGCACACCTCCTATAGTCATTTTTGATGTAAGGTTGTCTGTTCTGTCTTTTCAGTAATATATTCATTAAAATGGACAAACTAACACATCATTAGATTGCTAAAATAACCAATGATGGAGAGCTTCCTAATGCTATTAGCTGACTGACATTTTGGTGTATCATCTTTTCTTAGTATATAATTTTTGATGACTTAAATTGCTAGATCCTGTGACTAAATGCATGAATAGAAATACAGTGTGGGTATGAGCATTCAGGCAGATAATGACAGTTCTGTTCATCTGATGTGGAAAAGTGAGAGCTGCCATCTCCTGCTTCCTGAATAATAATTGAGATTTTATTGTGTTTTAACCTAGTTCATAAAACCATTTAGTGACCTAGTTTTTTATTTATAAATATGTCAAAATATGTAGAAAGTCTAGGTTATCTAATCAAAAGAGGTTACATTTGAAATAACATACTTGCTCATAAACAAGAATTCTGGAACACTGAAAAGAAATTAAAAAATAAATAAAAATTTAAAAAAACTTGCTCATTTACATATTGGATCTTAAATAATGGGGTCCAAAATGTGCAGTGATGTTTATGACATATTATATTAATTTTAAATAATTCTATGGCTTTGATCTCGCAAGATATGCAGAAAATAGTAAGTTCAAGGGAAATGTTTTAATTAGAGTATTGTGGCTTTATTACTTCTTTTTAGCCTATGTCAAGACATTTTAAGAAATATTAGGAAACCTTACATCCTCTGTAAAGATTATATGAAATGAATGATAATTTCTGTTCCTTTGACCGAGCTGGTGGGAGCACTATTTTACTGCATGATAAAGTAACTCTAAAATCAGGACATAATATAAATACTGTATTTTGGGAAGGTCATTTTTGGCACTTTTTCTACTATACTATACTTCTTTAGGTCTGGCATTGTATCACTTCTTATTGATGGTGAAGGGAAAAAAGCTCTGAAATTATCAAGATACTTGGAGTCATTTAAAGATTTTGTCTGTAATTGGGGAGGGTATGTGATATGGTGAGTGCTGTGAAGTGTGTAAGCCTGATGATTCACAGACCTTTACCCCTAAGGCAAATAATACATTATATGTTAATAAAAATAATTAATAAAATAATAGTAATAATAAAAAAGATTCTGTCTGTAACAAGCACTGGCTTTATGACTTTTGTCAAGTTCTTGATACTTTTTTTTTTTTTTTAGATTTTATTTATTTATTCGAGAAAGAGACAGAGAGATTGAGTGAGAGCATGAGCAGGCAAGGGGCACAAGGGAGAAGCAGACTTCCCGGGGCTCAGTCCCGGGATTCTGGGATCATGACCTGAGCTGAAGGCAGATGGTTAACCGACTGAGCCACCCAGGTGCCCCAAGTTCTTGATACTTTCTAAGCCTCGGTTTTCTCATCTGTTGATGAGGGATGGAATTACCTCAAAGATTTAAGGGAGTGATGAATGAAATACTCAATTTGTAGAAGATCCTTCGCAAAAGTTTATCCCTTTCTTGTTCTCACATGTATAATATATAGAAGGTTAGGGCTAGACCAAGGACTCTGTTGAGGAGAACCAAACCATTAAGTATGTGTCATGTAGCACTCAGAAAAATAATACCTTCAAAATGTTTTGGTCCTTCCTCTGAAATACAGATGCACAGTACATACTGAATTAAATGTCAAGGTTAGGGGTGCCTTGGTGGCTCAGTAGGTAAAGTATCTGCCTTCAGCTCAGGTCATGATCTCAGGGTATTGGGATCAAGTCCTGCATCAGGCTCCTTGCTGAGGAGTTTCTCTCACCCCACCTCTTCCCCTACTTGTGCTCTTTCTCCCTCTCTCTCTGACAAATAAATGAATAAAAATCTTTAAAAAATTAAAAAAATATATATCTTAAATGTGAAGGTTAGGATGTGGGTTGACAACATCCTGTGTTTGCAACTGTTGGAACCAGTTTGTACAATTTATAGGAGCTGTAATTATAACTCCTATAAATATGTTACTCACAAAATAGCAGTGACTTGTTCATTATGCAGTTATATTTTCCATAAAAGCCATTAAATTGGTTCCACGAGGATTTAGTGTGCTCCTATGACATTGAGTTTTTGGTCCCTTTTCTTTGTGATATGTGAAAACTTTAGTGCACAGAATTACTAGTGTGATAATTGTGCGTGGACCAAGGGCATCATGAAGAGTTATTAGGGCATTCTTTGTGGCCAGAGGTGGCACTAAGTGTTCACTGGGGGCAAACGTCCTTAGTCCTATGACCTTCAGCAGCCTTCTCCAGTTCTTCGATTTGAAGAGATAACATATTCACAGTGTTTGTATAGATGGCGCTGGGCAAACACAACCTCAAGATGAGTCAACCTCCGAATTTCCAGGAGTTTGCCACACTGTGGAACCACTACAGTTTGGAGTTGTCTGATTTAAGTAAGAATTGTTGGTTTGCCATCACTTACTTTTTGCTACTATCTCTTCCCTGAATCTTAAAGATGTGGGAATCCTATGACAAAGCATATGGCCAGCTGCTATTACTCTTTTTTTTTTTTTTTAAGATTTTATTTATTTATTTGACACCCACAGAGAGCGAGAGAGATCACAAGTAGACAGAGAAAGAGAGGGAAGCAGGCTCCCTGCTGAGCAGAGAGCGGGATGCGGGGCTGGATCCCAGGAGCCCAAGATCATGACCCGAGCCGAAGGCAGAGGCTTAACCCACTGAGTCACCCAGGCGCCCCTGCTATTACTCTTGGTATGAACTTAGATCATATTTTTGCATGCATGGAATAAGTATGTTATAGTGTACTTGAAGAAAGCTGCCCAGTGGTTTTAAAAAAACCTTGTTTTGTTACTATTAATGATCAATGTAATATTCTTTTGATCAGTGTACCAACTTTGAATCATCTAACATCTAACTTCAGATAATCATTGTTAGGAAAGTTAGTGCTTACTGGGTATTTACCCTAAAGATACAAATGTAGTGATCTGAAGGGGCACATGCACCTGAATGTTTATAGCAGCAATGTCCACAATAGCCAAACTATGGAAAGAACCTAGATATCCATCAACAGATGAATGTATAAAGAAAATGTGATATATATATATGTATATATATATGTATGTATAATATACTATGCAGTGATGTGATATATATAATCACATATATATGTGAGATATATATATATGTGATGTGATATATATATATATATATATATATATATCTATATATGTATATGAATACTATGCAGCCCTCAAAACCCCCCTGAAACCTTGCCATTTGCAATGACGTGGATGGAACTAGAGGGTATTATGCTAAGAGAAGTAAGTCAATCAGAGAAAGACAATTATCATATGATCTCTCTGATATGAGGAATTTGAGAGTCAGGGAGGGGCATCATGGGGGGTAGGGAAGGAAAAAATGAAACAAGATGGGACCGGGGAGGGAGACAAAACACAAGAGACTCTTAATCTCAGGAAACAAACTGAGGGTTGCTGGGGTTGGGGGAGAGAGATGGGGTGGCTGGGTGATGGACAGTGGGGAGGGTATGTGCTATGGTGAGTACTGTGAATAGTGTAAGACTGATGATTCACAGACCTGTACCCCTGAAGCAAATAATACATTATATCTTAATTAAAAAACAAAAGTTAGTGCTTCAAGGATTATATAATTGACACTTACAATTACATAATTTATAATCTCAAATTCTCATACTAAAAATAATGAATAAAAACAGTTGATTTTTAAAGTCCAAACCATTAGATCCACTGAGGTTATTTAAGATCTATTCATTTAAGACTCTGATCTACTGCTAATTCCTGATTTGCCATCACAGCTTTTTAGGTCCACCTTGTTTACAGCATTTATGACGTTGCATTGCAATTGTTTGGTTATACATTTTTTTTTTTGAGCTTTTATATTTGAGTTTATTCTTCATTTAACTTTTAAAACACTACTATAGTTGAATATTAAAACAAAAACAATAGCAAGTAGTGAGCTATGATTATAGTCCTTCACTCATTCACTACTGCACATAAAATGCCAGCAGTGTTATTCACTGGCCCCATTAAGAGGTCTGACACTGAACACCACCCCTGGGATGATGTTCATCATCCTCATATGCTTCCCCATTGTAATGGCGCCGTCTTTCCTGATTTGGATCAAAGTCCACCAGTTCTACCTGGTCCATTTCATCAGTCTCTTCTACTTCCTTCCTCTCAGGTAGGAGTTTTTCCAGCAAAGAGAGTTTATCAGGAGACAGAAAGCCATTCTCAGGAAAGTTTACCTTAAATTCGATGATGAGGCGACCCTTCTCATATGGTCTACGATAAATTGGCATGCCTTCATTTAGCACACACTTGATATCTCCATGCTTGACAATTTGACCTGGATGAGAGGTGATGACAATGGTTCGGTTGTCAAGAGTAGATATTGGCTTTTGAAAACCACACAGTGCTTCAACCAGCTGTATGTCCATACACATGAAAAGGTCTTCTCCTCGCCGAGTAAAAACAGCATGGTCCTTCTGATCTAAAACAATGATAATATCTCCTGGTTCCAGTCCTGGTTCTTGGTCTCCTTCACCATGGAATGTTATCTTCTGGCCATCTTTCATGCCTTTGTCAATATGAACTTCTAGAATCTTCTTCTCTCGAACTATCTTCCTTCCATTGCAGCTTTTACATCTATCTTTAGGACTGATCCGTTCCCCATGGCCCTGGCACTCCATGCACACAGACTGAATTTGCTGAACCATGCCAGGTCCTATCTGATGAATTCTTATTTGCATTCCAGTACCTCGACAATTGGGACAACACTCAACTGCTCCTTTCTTACCACCTCGGCCTTCACATTTATCGCAAATCACATTCTTCTGCAGCGCTAGTTTTCTTGTTGCACCATTGTATAAATCTTCTAAGGTTACTGAGAGCTGATGCACAACCTTTTTACCTCTCCTTTCTCTCTGCATTCTTCCTCCTCCTCCAAAAAACATATCAAAGATGTCCATGGGGGAGCCAAAACCACCACCAGCTCCACCTTCTTTAATTGCCTGTTCACCTCCTTTGTCATATAATTCCCTTTTCTTTGCATCAGAGAGTACTTCATAAGCTTGAGAAATCTGTTTAAACTTCTCTCCTTCATTTGGATTCTTATCAGGGTGGTACTTCAAGGCCAGTTTCCTGTAGGCCTTTTTCAGTTCTTCTTGGGTGGCATTGGGTTTGACCCCCAAAACATCATAGTAAGTGGTTTCTTTCACCATTTTCTACAGCCGGTGAGAGGGCCGAGGCCGATGTGGGGGAGCGGGAAGGAGCGCGTTGCTGGGCGCAGCTGGGGTAGCCGCCGCTCCTCCACGTCTCACCGAGCGTTCTGGAAAGTTCCTCTGTTTGGTTATACATTTATGTTATTAACAAAGTTGTGTGCTGTTTAAGGGAAGAGGGTCTGTCTTTTTCAGTAATATCTCTAAGTTTTAGTACATGTTCCCATGTTTAGTAAGTGCCAGATAAATATGTCCCAAACAGTCTTGAAATGACTTAGACATGGAATACTATATAAATCACTCAAGCATTAGTGATCCGAGATCATTTTTGTGTGACTTGACTGATAATTGTGGCATGATTTATTTAATATGAATTTTGGTGGGTGATATTTGTACACAAGTAAGGAAGTTTTAGTAGATTATTCAAAATAACAGGAATTAAATAAAGAACAGAGAAACAACCTATGGCTTTTACATGTTGATTTGACAGCCTCTGGAAGCCATCTCTGTCCACCGCAGTCCTGTCTCTCCTTCAGGCCCATCACAAACATTTAATTCTTGCCTAGAAGGATACTTAGAAACCACCTAATATAAAATTATTTTTGTTGAGGTAAATTGAGTTAGGATAAACTTAAACTCACTTTGGCATTACCCTTAATGTCAGAGCAGGGCTTGAATGTTGTGACCTCTCAGTTCCAACCCCACTCTTCTTAATCTTTTTAAAATTTATTGTGTTACGTTAGTCACCATACAATACACCAAGGAGAGGCTTGAGCCTGTTCGTTGAACAAAGCCAGGTGCTTTATGAGGTTAACTCCAGGAAGTTTTGAGGGAATAGTTCTGTATTTTAATTAAGTAATTTGTTCTGTGTTTTTGCTGGCATTGTGTTAGGTTCTGAAATACAGAAATGGAAAAGACATAGACTCTCTCTCTCTCTCTTCTTTTTTTAAGATTTTATTTATTTATTTGACAGGCAGATCACAAGTAGGCAGAGAGGCAGGCAGAGAGAGAAGAGGAAGCAGGCCCCCTGCTGAGCAGAGAGCCTGTTGTGGTTCTCCATCCCAGGACCCTGGGATCATGACCTGAGCTGAAGGCAGAGGCTTTAACCCACTGAGCCACCAAGGCGCCCCTAGACTCTCTTCTTTAGCAATTCTAATCTGCTGGCAAAAACAAACAAATAAAAAGCACATTTGTAAAATATTGTGATAAGAGCCACAATAAAAGTTTGTTTGTTTTTTTTTTTTTAAGTACCATAGAACTAAACTGATTGGCTATCCACATACAGAAAGTTCAGTTGGATCCTCACCTTCATCATAAACAAAAATAAATTCTAAGAAACTAAATACTTAAATATATTAAAAATACTTAATATATAAAAAATACTTAAATATATAAAAATAAATTCTAAGGAACTAAATACTTAAATATAAAATGTATAGCTTTTATAAGAGAAGAGAGAAGTACATCTTTATAATGTCAGGGTTGGGAAGGATTTTCTAAATCCTCAGCAAGCTCAGTGAGTCCTTAAAAGATTGATAAATTTGATTTATATTAAAATATAGAACTTTTATACAACAAAGGAAACTATGAACAAAATTAAGATGGAATTTTTTATTTCATTCTAACAACAAAGGCGTATGTAAAGGGCTACATAAAAATCAGAAAAATGTGCAGTGTGTGTGAAGAAAATTCCAAAAGAGGAAATGTAAGTAGCCAAAAAAACATATAAACAGATGCTTAGTCTTGGTAGTAATCAAAGTTATGTAAATTGAAACCACAGTGAAATTCCATTTCATACATATCAAACTGAAAAAGATTTAAAAGTTCTGATAGGATGAAGTGTTGGCAAATATATGGAGCCGTGAGAACTTCCCATACACTGCTGGTAGGAGTACAAATTGGTATAATATTTAGAGAGCACTTAAAATGAATTAATATTTAACATTTAAAATTTAAATTTAAATTTAACATTTAAAATAATCTCAAAAATACAGTGTTGAGAAAAATAGGACACATAGGAATACCCATGGTGTGATTTTAAAGTTTTAACGACATGCAAAAAGATCAGACATATTGTTTAGGGATACACATATTGTAAAAGTGTACAAACATTCTATTCAGGATACTACTTACTTCCAGGGGAAGAGAGAGGATGATATGATGGGAGCAATGCCCAGAAAAGGCTTTAGCTGTATCTAAAATGTTTAATTTATTAAAATAAATGACAGATATGGGATATGGGATAATTAAGATTTGCAAATGCCGGTTGTTTGCTCTATTATTTTCTATACCACCTTGTGTGTTTTAACTGTTTCGCTCTATAAAGAAAGGGGGAAAATGCACAGTGGAGAACTCATTCTCTGAGGGAAGGTCAGGGAGTGCCCTCTGGAATAGATGGCCTTTAAGCTGGTTTTGGAAAAGTGGTACAGTGTGTAGAAAGGCATGGAGTTAGGAAATAGCATTTTGTGTTCAGGGACCTATATGCAGTTTATTTCTCTATTTGCAGGACTGGGGTGTGCATAGAATGAGAAAACAGACAGGTTATCAGAGATAAGCCTAGACAATGAGCCAGGAATCAGATCGTATGATAGTATTCACTTTCCAAAGCAAGTAAAATTTCTTGTACACTGCTATTCTCTACTCCACTTGGGACAGTCAGCTCATTGAGTAAAGATGACTAGAGTCTCTGAAGATGACTCTTATGACCTTCGTTCATAACATTTGGTAGATGCTCATAGAGTTTTGAACACTCTACTGGTGTTTTGGTAGATGGAGAACCAAGAATGAAAACAGTGGTTTTGAGCTTTGAGGTGATTTACAAACAACCAACATAGCTTTACTGTTGAGCAAGCTTTATGGGCCATCTAGTCTGAAAGGCTCAGGCCTCCTCAGCTCTGAGAATCATGCCTAATTTTCTTTCTTGGTCCAGTTGGGAAGTGCAGTTTCTTCTCTTATGGCCACTGACATGGCTCTGCTGTGCATTTTTTGGTTCCCTCTATCCCCACGTGGTGGAGAGGTTTTATCAAGAAAGGATTCTGTATTTTGTCAAATGCTTTTTCTGCATCTATTGAAAGGATCATATGGTTCTTGTTCTTTCTTTTATTAATATGGGGTATCACATTGGCTGATTTGTGGATGTTGAACCACCCTTGTAGCCCAGGAATAATTCCCACTCGTTTGTGGTGAATAATCCTTTTAATGTGCTTTTGGATCCTATTAGCTAGTATCTTGGTGAGAATTTTTCCATCCATGTTCATCAGGGATATTGGTCTATAATTCTCTGTTTTGATGAGGTCTTTATCTGGTTTTGGGGTCAAGGTAATGCTGGACTCATAGGCTGAGTTTGGAAGTTTTCCTTCTAATTCTATTTTTTGAAACATTTTTGGAAGAATAGGTATTAATCCTTCTTTAAGTATTTTGTAGAATTCCACTGAGAGGCCATCTGGCCCTGGATTCTTGTTTGTTGGGAGTTTTTTGATTACTGATTCAATTTCTTTGCTGGTTAGGGCTCTGTTTGGGTTTTCTATTTCTTCCTATTTCAGTGTTCGTAGTTTATATGTTTCTAGGAATGCATCCATTTCTTCCAGATTGCCTAATTTGTTGGCATATAGTTGATCATAATATTCTTTTATAACTGTATTTCTTTGGTGTTGATCATGATTTCTCCTCTTTCATTCATGATTTTATTTATTTGGATCTTTTTTCCTTTTGTAAGTCTGGCTAGGGGTTTATTGATCTTATTAATTCTTTCAAAGAACCAGCTCCTAGTTTTGTTGATCTGTTCTGCTGGTTTTTTTTTTTTTTTTTTTTTTTCATTTCTATATCATTGATTTCTGCTCTACTCTCTATTATTTCTCTCCTCTTGCTGGATTTAGGCTTTATTTGCTGTTCTTTTTCCAGCTCCTTTCAGTGTAAGGTTAGTTTGTCTATTTGAGACTTTCTTGTTTCTTGAGAAAGGCTTTTATTGTTATATATGTTCCTCTTAGGACTGTCTTTGCTGCATCTCACATATTCTGAACAGTCATATTTTCATTTTCATTTCCTTCCATGTATTTTTTAAATTATTCTTTAATTTCCTGGTTGACCCATTCAGTCTTCAGTAGGATGCTCTTTAACCTCTGTGTATTGATGGTTCTTCCAAATTTTTTTTGTAGTTGCCTTCAAGTCTTAAAGCACTGTGGTCTGAAATTATGTGAGGGATAATCATAATCCTTTTGTGGCAGTTGAGACCTGTTTTGTGACCCAGTATGTTATCTATTCTAGAGAATGTTCCATGTGTACTTGAGAAGAATGTGTATTCTGCTTTGGGATGCTCTAAATATACCTGTTAAGTCCATCTGATCCAGTGTGTCATTCAAAGCCCATGTTACCTTGTTGATCTTCTTCCTACATGATCTGTCCATTGCTGAGTGGGGTGTTAAAGTCCCTTACTATTACTGTATTATTATTAATGTGTTTCTTTAATTTTTTTATTAATTGGTTTATATAATTGGCTGCTCCCAAGGAGGGGCATACATATTTACAATTGTTAGATCTTCTTGATGGATAGACCCTTTTATTAGGATATAGTGTCCTTCTTCATCTCTTATTACAGTCTTTGTTTTAAATTTCATTTGTTGGGGTGCCTGGGTGGCTCAGTGGATTAAGCCGCTGCCTTCGACTCAGGTCATGATCTCAGGGTCCTGGGATCGAGCCCCGCATCGGGCTCTCTGCTCCGCAGGGAGCCTGCTTCCTCCTCTCTCTCTGCCTGCCTCTCTGCCTACTTGTGATCTCTCTCTCTGTCAAATAAATAAATAAAAATCTTTATTAAAAAAAATTCATTTGTTGGATGTAATGATTGCTACTCCAACTTTCTTTTGATGTCCATTGGCATGATAAATGATTCTCTACCCCCTCACTTTCAATCTGGAAAGTGTCTTTGGGTCTAAAATGAGTCTCTTATAAGCAGTGTATAGATGGGTCTTGTTTTTATTACCCATTCTGATACCTATGTCTTTTGATTGGAGCATTTAGTCCATTTATATTCAGAGCAATTATTGAAAGATATGAAATTAGTGCCATTGTATTACCTGTAAAGTAGCAGTTCCTGTAGATTGTCTCTGTTCTTTTCCGCTCTTTGTTACTTTCAGGCTCTTTCTTTGCTCAAAGGATCCCCTTAAATAGTTCTTGCAGTGCTGGTTTAGTGTTCATAAACTCCTTTAATTTTTGTTTGTTCTGGAAACTCTTTCTCTTTCCTTCTATTCTGAATGACAGCCTTGCTGGATAAAATATTCCTGACTATATTTTTTCCACATAGCACATTGAATATATCATGCCTGTCCTTTCTGGCCTCCCAGGGCCCTGTGGACAGGTCTCCTGCCAGCCTTACGTTTCTAGCCTTGTAGGTTAAAGACTTCTTGTCCCAAGCTGCTCTCAGGATATTCTCTTTATCTTTGAAATTCGCAAGTTTCACTAATATATGTTGAGGTGTTGACCTGTTTTTATTGATTTTGAGGGGGGTTCTCTGTGCCTCCTGGACTTAAATGCCTGTTTCCTTCCCTAGATTAAGGAAGTTCTCAACTATAATTTATTCAAATAAACCTTCTGTTCCTCTTTATTCCTTCTGGGACCTCTGTCATCCAGATATGATTTCATTTTATGGAAATGTTGAGTTCTTGAAGTCCCCCTTTTGTGATGCAGTAGTCATCTTTCTCTCTTTTTTTCAGCTTCCTTATTTTCCATTATTTTGTCTCTATATTACTGACTTTCTTCTGCCTCACTTAAAATATAAGAAAGAAGGAAGGGAAAAACAGTAGGGAAACAAGGAAAGAGAGAAAAAAAAAATGAGAAGCCTGATCTGAGAAGTAAGAGAAGGAAACAAACCAACAAATGAACAAATGATTATAAGGCTGATAAAAAAAAGAAAGATGAAGAGAAATGAAAAAAAATTTATATATAAAATAAAAGATAAAGAATAAAAAATAAGAAATAGAAAAATAAAAAAATTTAAAAATTTTTTTAAAAGTTAAGAAAAGAGGAGAAAGTGTCCATATCTGGGCTCTCCACTCTGTTCCACTGGTGTCTGTTTTTATGCCAGTACCACACTGTCTTGGTGATCACAGCTTTGTAGTAAAGCTTGAAATCGGGTAACGTGATGCCGCCAGTTTTGTTTTTGTTTTTCAACATTTCCTTAGCAATTCGGGGTCTCTTCTGATTCCCTACAAATTTTAGGATTATTTGCTCCAGCTCTTTGAAAAATACCAGTGGAATTTTGATCGGAATGGCATTAAAAGTATAGATTGCTCTAGGCAGTATAGACATTTTAACAATGTTTATTCTTCCAACCCAAGAGCATGGAACGGTCTTCCATCTTTTTGTGTCTTCTTCAGTTTCTTTCATGAGTGTTCTGTAGTTCCTCGAGTACAGGTCCTTGACCTCTTTGGTTAGGTTTATTCCCAGGTATCTAATGGTTCTTGGTGCTATAGTAAATGGAATTGATTCTCTAATTTCCCTTTCTGTGTTTTCATTGTTAGTGTATAAGAAAGCCACTGATTTCTGTACATTGACTTTGTATCCTGCCACGTTACTGAATTGCTGTATGAGTTCTAGTAGTTTGGGGGTGGAGTCTTTGGGGTTTTCCATATAAAGAATCATGTCATCTGCGAAGAGAGAGAGTTTGACTTCTTCCTTGCCAATTTGGATACCTTTTATTTCTCTTTGTTGTCTGATTGCCATTGCTAGAACTTACTAATACTATGTTGAACAAGAGTGGTGAGAGTGGGCATCCTTGTCGTGTTCCTGATCTCAACGGGAAGGCTGCAAGCTTTTTCCCATTGAGGATGATATTTGCTGTGGTTCTTTCATAGATAGATTTTATGAAGTTCAGGAATGTGTTCCCTCTATCCCTATACTTTGAAGCGTTTTCATCAGGAACAGATGCTGGATTTTGTCAAATGCTTTTTTTGCATCAATTGAGAGGACCATGTGGTTCTTCTCTCTTCTCTTATTGATTTGTTGTATCACATTGATTGATTTGTGAATGTTGAACCAACCTTGCAACCCAGGGATGAATCCCACCTGGTCATGGTGGATAATCTTTTTAATGTGCTGCTGGATCCTGTTTGCTAGGATCTTGTTGAGAATCTTTGCATCCATATTCATCAGTGATATTGGTCTGAAATTCTCCTTTTTGGTAGGGTCTTTGCCTGGTTTGAACACTGTTATGCTGGAAAGAAAGAAAGAAAGAAAGAAAGAAAGAAAGAAAGAAAGAGGAAAAAACCTGAAGGAACAGGCCTGGTCCTATTTCTAGTGGAAGCTGATGTTTTGGAGCTTTCTTTAATCAGTAGACTTGGTAGATGCCTAGGCCTTAGTTGGTCTTCAGAGAGAGAGGCCTGCTGGGCTGGCTCAGAAATTGACTTACTCTTACCCCCAGGAGCAGGGGGTGGGGTTTTGTGTAGGAGACTCCAGCCCCCACTGGAGGTGCTGTGTTTCTCTCTGAGGTCCTACTGTGCTGGTGGGAGGGAGGAGGGAGGGGTGGTAGTAGAGGAACAATATGGCATCATCCCTCTCTCTTGTCCCTGGGGAGTGGACCCAGCCATCGCTGTTCAGGGGGCCCTCTTAGCAAAGTGAGCAATCTCTCATGTCCCTGGCTTTCATCACTTCCCTGCTCTTAACCTGTCTGTGCCTGGGCCATGGACAAACCCAGTGCTACAGATCTCTTGTATTTTATCTCTGACCTGTGGCTGGGATTCAAAACTCCACGTTTTAAAGGGCCTGGTAAGGTGTGGGCCCACTCCAGTCCCCTGGAGGAGAGGCTCAGGCCCAGCACAATCCTGTATAGAGAAGCAGTCACACAGTGCGTGCACAGAGGTTAATAGTTTATTGTAATACTCAGGGAAAAGCTGGAACTGGGTTATTGTGCATCTGTATTCAACTCAGTCCCCTATTTCCTCGTGTCCCAGAAAAGCCATTGAAGAGGCTTGAAATCTATTGTGGCAGATGGCGAAAAGCAGTGGCTAGGTTATCTGCAATCTGCTCCTGTCTCTGCTTTCTGTTAGTTCTGCTGCAGATAAGCAGTCGCTCAGGCACACATAGAGATTTAAGCCTATTGCGGCTCACAGTGAAAAGAGGTTTTCTGCCTTCTGCATCTCTGACCTTGCTATTGAACATGGCTCAGTGGATCCCAGCTGACCTTTTATCCTTGAAGAAGCAAAATAAGCTCTTCCAGATCCCCTTCGGGAAGGGGAGCTATTGCTAGCAGTGCAACCCAAGGGATCTCCTCACCAGAGCTTATTTTGTGGTCCCTACCCTCTGGGCTCTTTCCTACTTCTCCCTCTTCCTGATGTTGCTCTGTGAAAAGGGTTCTCTCCCCTTCATGGCCATGTGCTTTCTTCATCCCCAGTACATGGTACCAAACCTTGCATCTGCCACTTTCTCTCCCTTCAACCGTGCAGATTGTTTCCTTAATCTTCAGATCATCTTCCTAGTTGTTTAAAATAGCTGAACGTCCATCTAGCTATATTTGAAGGACGGGGCAAGTTCAGGGTCCCTTTGCTACTCCGCCATCTTACCTTGGCCCTCAGCATTTCCTTCTTTAAGAAGTTATTTATCAAGAACCTAACAAACTATTGAATTACAAAATATTAGGTTAATTGATGTTAAAGAGACACTGGGCATTCTTGAAGGTGGAAAAATTCCAGGGTCCATTGATATACCATTAAATGAGGTAGACCAAGGTTATAGGAACCCAAGATATTTCAAAGAGAAGTACAATGAAACAAAACCATCCAAATCTGGCAGTCTACTGTATTCTTGTTTAGCTAAATGAGAAAGAAGTGAAAGGCTTTGGACACAGCAATATCTTTGGGCTTTAATAGTGCTCAGCACCACGCTGGATTTTGGAAAAAGTGGGCAACGTATGACTTTTCAGAGTATAAACAAGGAAATTGAATTTTGAAACAAGTCAGCTCTTTCCTGTGTACCTGCAGCCTGAGATAGTGGAATGAGAGAAAAAGAAATTAATGCTGGTGCCACCAGTTAATTTGTAGAGTGATTTTGAGCAAGTTAGTTACTATTTGAATCTTTTCTTCATCTGTAAACTGAGGATACCACTTGCCCCTGCCTACTTTAAAAGGCTGTTGAAAATTTATCCAGACAATTTTTGTTACTTGCCATGCCAATATAAAGGCTGAGATATTAGGACTTAATTTTTATGTAGTTTAAAATAGTTCTGGTCTCAAAGACCAGGTTACCTGTGTCACCTAATCAAAAAGTATGGTTTCAATTTGAATTTCTCTAATGATTAGTGATGCTGAACACCTTTTTTTTTTTTAACTAAGACTTTATTTTTTTGAGAGAGAGAGAGAACCCATGAAGATGTGTTGGTGGGGGGAAGGGCAGAGGGAGAGGGAGACAGAGACTCTCAAGCAGATTCACCACAAGCATGGAACCTGACTCAGGGCTGGATCTCAGGACCTTGAGATCATGACCTGACCAAGTATCAAAAATCAGAGTCAACCAACTGAGCCACCCATGTGCCCCCACTGGATAAGTTTTTATTTTGTTGCTTGTGCTTTGGGTGTCATATCTAAAAAAATCATTACCAAGACCCATGTCAAGTATCTTTATTCTTATGTTTTCTTCCAGGAGTTTCATGGTTTTAGGTCTTACATTTAAGTCTAATCAACTTTCAATTAATTTTTATGAGTGGTGTGAGGTGGGGGTCTAGTTTCATTCTTTATGTGTGAATATCTAATTATCCCAGCACCATTGAAATAAATCAGATGGAGAAAGACAAATACTTCATGATCTCATTTATATGTGAAATTTTAAAAGACCCCCAAAACAAACAAACAAAAAACAAGCTCTTAGGGAAAAAAAAAAGGTCACCAGAGGTAGTAGGTAGGGGAGTGGGAAGTGGAGGAAGGTGGTCAAAAAGTGTAAACTTCCAGTTAGAAGACAAATAAATACTAGAGATGTAATATGCAACATGATGACTACAGTTAACACTCCTGTGTGATATATAAGAAAGTTATTAAGAGAGTAAATCCTAGGAGTTATCACAAACTTTCATTTCTTCTTTCCTTTTTATTATATCTATATGAGATGATGGATGTTAGCTAAGCCAACTGTGGTAATCATTTCATAATATATGAAAATCAAACCATCATGCTATATGCCTTAAACTTATACAGTGATATATGCCAATTATTTTAAATAAAACTGGGGTGAATAAAAGGAAGTGCAACCTTTTGTGTTAGTACATCTTCTGTTCAAATAGACTATGTGTTAGACCAGTAGATAAATTAGCAGACCTGACTCTAAAGGATAAAAATCTAGGACGCAGAGATACAGATAAATTAAATAATAAAAATATATTAGCAGCATCTCAGGACCCATGCAATAGGTATATACCAATATGACAGTGTTATAACTTAACAATTTAATAAATGGACATGATATATAGGAATAGAAACCAGAAGAATGTTTGCTTTTGCTTTTGGCTTTGCAAAGGGAATGAAGGAACTTTATAGTTCTAGGGTGATAAAAATATTCTATATCTTGAGTATTGTTTGTATAGAAATATACCTTTGTCAAAACTTGTTCAACTTGCTACATAAAATTTGTGTATTTTTTGCATATAATTATGCTTCAACAAAAATAATAAAAGCAGAAAAATGTTTAAGTGGAAAAATAACTAGGTATGAAAGCAATAATCAAGTGGTATAAGTAGAACACCTAATTTTGATGCAAAATACAGTGAAAGAATCATCCAAAGAGGCCGGAATGGAGTTAATCCAGTAATGCCCCCTACGTGGTGAATTCTAGAGCTGGGTTTTGAGGAAATGATGAACTGTAAGTGCCAAAGAGGTCTTTCAAGGCCTGGAAACCTCAGAGGGAGCAGGGTGCAAACTGAGGCAGGGCAGCAGATTGAGTTGCAGAGAATTTATAATGGAATAATAATGCTCTAATGTGTATGCTTATAAATGAGAATCTCAATAACAGCTTGTGGAAACTTAATAATTAGTCATTCAGTGATATTTTGGACTATTACTACATAAAATAAATGTACTTTTTTTTAGAAAAAAATTGTTTTTGAGATCTTGAGTATTCTTGTAAGTAGAGGTTGAAGCTTAAGTGCCCATTTTTTTTTTTTTTTTGCCTTTGTCTGATATCTTCATTATACCAGGAGGTTACTATTCACATGGTTATTATCCCTTTTAATTGGAACCAATGTGTACTTTGATGACTTTTGTTTTATCTCATTACCTTTTAATTTGTTTTGTTTCCTAAGAATCCATTATGAAGACTTTGATTCATCTTTTGTGGAGCTCAGAAAGTTTAAGATGAATTAAAGACATTCCTTTTATAGGTTATCTCAGCTCAACCCATAAAAATTGCCCATCAATTATAGGAATGTTTTCAACAATCCCTGGCATATACTTCTAAGAAATTTTCACATTCAGTCAGTTTGACAGTTGAATCCGTGAACTCTTGGTCTAAAAGCCCTTGATACTAATTATTGTATTATGTTTGTCAAAGAACAGGAAAGAGATTAAGATAACAACAGTTTGCATAATTCAGGCTATAACATAAAGCATAAAAAAGAAGCAGTGTGGTTAGTGGTGTACAAGCTGTATGTAGAATACAAGTATGAATTTTTTAAAACTAAAGTGTTCTCAAGATAGTATCAGTGGCATGCATATGAAGTAATTTAGTAACATTTCACCAAATTATTAAATTTATAGTGGAATTAGAGAGAGTAAAAATTAATAATTTAGAAAGATTTTTAAAATTATGAGCTAAAGTATTTCAGTTGATTAAAATGGAAACAAATCCATTTTTGTCTGAAAAATTCTTACTATCATTTGGTTGGAAAGGAAAAGGTAATTAGCACCTCACAAATCAGTATCAGTGATGGGAAGCTGCACTGTAAATACACCAATTTTGAGGATTATAGTCCCTCAAAGAAGGTATACATTAAAGATGATATGATCACTTGTATTTGTTTCATTAGCTTGATGTTAACCCAGATCTTGTTAGAGTTGTAAGCTGTTTTCACCTAGACTAGTCCTTATTCAGTTTCAACACTATGCAAATATAGGCAGAAATAAAGAATAAAAATCATTCCTAAGAAATAGCTTTAAAAACTAAGGAAGTCTTAAAAAAAAAAAAAAGAAAGAAAGAAAAAGAAAAGAAACAACTTAAACTAAGGAAGTCTATTGGAAGCATAAAGCAGTTTTGGCATCTTATATGTCATGTGTGAAAAATTAATGGAATTGGTTTTTATGACTGGCTTATGGAATTGGTCTCATTATTTTACAGTCACACCTTATATATGGTCAAATGGTTAGATCATATACTCATTTCTACCAAAAATTATGACTGCTTTGTAGTAGAACTGGCAGTATTGTCAAGAATTTATGAATTGGAAGTTGGTTTAGGTAAAAATGACTTTGTTTTATCCAAATGTCTTAAAAGCCAAAACTTGCCATGTGTAACTGTTCACCAGAATTACTTGATTTGAGTTTGATAACAAAGATAGAGATGGAAAAGGAGACTTACTTGTCATTCTGTCTGCTGGTTCGTGAAAAGAAATATGGAAAACTTCATCCCTGCACATTGTGAGCATCAGTTGGTAGAGGACTAGTTTTGTCATTTGGATTCTTTTAAATCCAGATATCCTGTCTTCTGTGTTTCTGACTTTCCCTCTGGGAACTTGTATATCATCCTTCCCTATGGACTCCATGCTTTAAATATTGTTTGTCTCCCAAGTATATTATACCATTTTTTGCACGTTTTTGCTAGAGCCCACGTAGAATTACATATAATAGTTTCTAACCAGTGTAAAGTAATCTGTATTTCTACAAAGACACTTAACATTTTACTCTAGTTTGGAAGCCGTATTATACATAAACGCTCACATACCGTCATTTAAAAAAAAATTGAAAATAACTTGATTCTCCATTTTGACCTATAAGGAATTCATATTGGAGGCATTTTCTTGTAGTCCTGTTAGCAAGTATTGACCTGTAATCAAGCCAAAATAGGGTACATATTTTGTGTGGAATTTTTTTTTTATGAACTTTTTTATGAACATGGATTGTAACTTTTTTATGAACTTTTTTATGAACATGGATTGTAACTTTTTTAAAAGTGTCTTTACATGAGACAAGTTTAGGGCCATAAAATGAATGCCCAAGAAAAGAAGTCATCAGCAGATGTTTATGAGTTACCAAAACAAAAGAGTTCAAACGGTGCTCACTACAAGAAGAAGTAGTCAAAGAATTAGAGAAGGTGTTTGAATTGATAAGCTGTTTGAATTGGTCTTCTGACCTCTGAATTGACCTTTTCCATTACCTTCTCGCATTTGAAAGATAATTACTCTCTTCTTCTTTCACCCTAAGGCAACTTCGGCCAGAATTTCTGCTTTTCCTTGTGAAGGATGATGCTGTAGTGCAGTGTATTGGGTCAAGGTATGACCTTATACAACTTATTTCACTAGGACCACCAAATAGAGATGGCCACCACTGTTGCTAGTGCCTCCCCAAATCCGAACCAGTCAGCAGGCCTATATTAGGTCAGCATCTTGATGCCTTCTAATTGCAGGAGGATCATTCCGTTCACCCTAACACTGTTTTTTCATTGTCAGTTTTGGAGAACAGTAACTCTATTATTCAAGGAGATAAAAATGAAGTAAGTTATTTGGAAGTGGTCTAATATGGTAGATTTATTTTATAAATTATAGATTTATATAATAATTTATAATAGATTATAATATAATTTTCAACATGTTTCGCTACTGTCTTATCTTCATAGCACCTCTGGAGTTGCAGTAATGAACAAGTTAATCAGGACATATAAATTTATTGTACATTGCGAAGGACTTTAATTGGAACTATAATAAATCCTTTAAATAAGGACTGGTCATTATAGAAAGCTATTTGCAACAGCTAAATGTTCATGTTATACTAACGTGAGATATAAACACTCCTTTTTAACTTGCATGTCATTATAACACACAGATGTCTTGGCTCCAAGAACACATGTATTACTAAATGAGTGCTGGCTTGGATTTATGCCAGGGCAGAGGCTTAGTGGTCTTAAGTAGGAGCCCAGAACATCGCACGATGGGAGGTCATACAAACTGCCTTTTTATTATGGGAGTTCTCGTCCCTGCTTTAGAGTCTGCCACTGGTAAAGAGTAGATGCCCAGTATAGTCTATTTTCCTACAACATACTTGAAGCTCTCTCATTACTAAAGAAAAATCCTTAAGATATAATTTGAAAAGAGACCTTAATATGTAAGTTGAAAATCTTGCAGAAGACTCTCACTTTAAGGCGAGTAGTGCCTTGTTTAATTGCTTCAAGAACTGCTGCATTTCCATAATAGTTATCTGGGGGAAGCTGAGCATATAGAGGGCAACTTTCCCCATCTAAAAAAACAGTGCATGTGTTGGGGGGAAGAGAGTGGAAGGAAGAAAAGGAAGAAGAGGAGCAAGGTTATGTGTTGGTCAGATCCCTAGGTCAGATTCAGAATTTTGATGCATCTCATCTCTATTGGAAATGAATCCATGCAAGGACCTATATCCTATAGGAGGAAGCATGAGCCTGGGTTTTTGGCTGTAAAGCATGGACTGATACATTGCTGGATGCAAATGCCAGTGGATATTGAACAGTGCTAATATTACTATTAGAACTGTTATTATTTTGTTTCTGACTACAGAATTACCCAAGTTTTGATTGGTCTGCCCATAGTCCCTTTCTTCCCATTAACCCTGTTATTTTCAGTAGGCAGTTTTGCAGAATGGGAAGTTCTGCAGAAACACATGTATTGAAATACAGAAATGCTGGTATACCATAGTAAGTATCTACTTGGTAAACTACTTGTATGTTGATATATAAAGTTAATAAAACCTCTGTGAACAGATTGAGAAGCTGGGGCATAGAGAGTTTATGTTATTATATAATTGGCATGTTCTCTATTTATCAAATTGCTCCTCACTTTGTTGAAACCATGTTAACCCATCTAAATGGTATTAATATATTTTTGAAGTAGATAATGTAGAATTATATCATCATTCTTTCAAATAATATGCTAAGACTTAGAACCTCAATTTTAAATATATTTGACATGAGACTGAGACTTCTGGCATATGGCTCCTTGAGATTAAAACAACAACAACAACAACAACAAAACCCATCTATCATAGAGACAAAGTCACAATACTTTATAAGTGAATGAAGGAGACCTTAAAAATGAAGTCCTTATGAGCAAAGAGAATAACTTATATGAGCCAAAATTTCTGTGTTCAATTTCTGGGTACAATTCTGAGTTGAGAGTATTACTAATTGGTAAATATCTTGATATTAAATATTAAGTTATTATTTAAGTATAAATATTTAAGTAATTAACAATCAATAATAAAATTTTATTATTAAATAAAATCAAAGCTATTTTCTTGAAAGAGCTTAAAATTTCCTTACAATGTTAAGTGTCATAATTACCATCAAATCAAATCTAAAACCAGACAAATGTTAGTTTGGTACCTGCTTTGTACCAGATCATATTTGACAAACAGCTTACCTAACTGAATGTTAAGGTCTTCAGTTAAGTTTTATTTAATGTTGGAAACGCGGTGTTTTGCCATAAAAAGGCAGAAAGTGACTGAATGAGAAAGTGGCTTACATCTTGCCTTCTCCATTGTCTTGTATTTCTACAAAAAGACAATATTGCATTTTCCACTGCTTCCTCATGTGCTGTGGGGTGAATGGTGAGCAATACTAGCATGAAGTCTTGAATTTGCTTGCTTTCCATTCCCTTGGGGTGAGGCACATCAGTCCCCAGATAGGATCTGGTTTTGAGTACATCAGATGTCTTCCAACTGGCATCTGGACAAAGCCTGAACATGTGGAGAACAGATTTAGTCTGAGTCGACTAAGAGGCTCCTTTCACCCTATATTAAGTCAAAGGTGGCAAACCCTGCTACCAAGTAAAAGTTGCTTAGTAGGAGGGGGAGGAGGAAAAAAAAAAAGCCAAAGATCAGTGGTAAAGAAACTAATGAATTTATAGGATAAGCAAAGAAGCATGTCACATTATCAAAGGCCAGAATCAGCCCTTAGGAGCATCCATCCAGAGACCATGCAAGTATTTCTAGGATTGTGTTTCTTACACATTATCATGGAGGAAGAAACAGAAAAACAAAGATTGCTAAAGATGTGAAAGAAGAGACAAACCATAATATTCCCCTTTATTCTCAGTTGGCAGTCTTCTCTCCTCACTTCAAGGCCAGATGGCCACAGACTGATATTGTGAGAGCCTGAAATCCACAATGAATTATTGAAGTGGCAAAAAAGCAATCCTAGTAGGTTCCTCACAAAAAAACAGACTTCAGAGGAGGATAGTTCAATCAGACCTAGTATTTCAGAGGACAAAGCTCTTTACAATTAGCATTTGCAATGCTTAATATACATTAAATAACAACAAAGAATATCTACATTTTAAGTAGTCATCACTTGAGTTGACTTTAGTATTGTCTTGACATTTTAAAAAAAATTGTATATAGAAAATTTAGGTCTGATTTGGATGCTTGTTAGAAGGTTAGTCTTCTAATTATTTCTAAAGAAGACTTTTCTTATAAATATCTCCCTTAATTTGCTACCAGATATATTTGCTTTTGTTTTGTAGAAATTTACCATTGATCCGTTAAATATTTTTTTGATGTGGAATGATTAGGTTGGCGATCTGAGGTGGATGCTATGGCTCATGTGTCTACTAGAGAATTTTGTGAAATTTAAACCAGGGCTAATTTTGGATAGCTTTTGCCCTATACTAGGTATAATAGATATATTACTTTTTGTAGTTTCCCAAAAATACTGAAGAATCATAGCTGATTTTAGTGAAGAAGGAAAGGTGGATATATGTTGTTTAGGGACTTCAGGTTGCCTGCATGGTATCTAGCACTCCTTATTTATTAGTGGAACTCCCAGTTTTATGTGGGGGTTGGGAAAATGAGTGGGTGGGCAGTTTTATTGGTACCTCTTTTTTTTTAACATTTTATTTATTTATTTGACAGAGAGAGAGAGAGATCATAAGCAGGCAGAGAGGCAGGCAGAGAGAGATGGGAAGCAGGCTCCCCACTGAGCAGAGAGCCTGATGCAGGGCTTGATCCCAGGACCTTGAGATCATGACCCAAGCTGAAGGCAGAGGCTTAATCCACTGAGCCACCCAAGTGCCCCGTTGGTACCTCATTTTAAAAACCCACATTTTCTAGGCTCTTTCAGCTTGGCGTGGACATATTCTATAGTTTGGGCCAGGGAGGTGGAGGTGGAAGGCTTCCCGGCTTTTTTGATGGTCCATCGCTCTGATTCCTTGCTACCAGGTTTGTGGCCTCTTTTGGCCCTGATAGCTGCAGCATTGCCCACCATAAGGGAGAACAAGGACTTGCACTGATGGGTGTGTGTGCTAGTGTGTTCCTTTGAATCCCAGATTCACTGGTCTCAGCCCTGATGAAACTTCCAATATTTTCGCAGCTCAGGCCTCTTTTCTTCCTTTGTTTCTAGCCTCTCTAGTGACCTATGCACACTTCCTTAAGCTAGGATTGATTCTTCAGATTGAGATGTAGTCCGAGTGCATTTCCTTTGTCTTGGCAGTTTTCCACTTCAAGGTTCTTGTGTGTAGTCCCTCATTTGCACTTATGAAGGCATTTTGGGGTAGAGATCTAGAACTTAAGCTCTAGAGTCAGACTGACCTGCATCTGAAGGTTGGGACTTAACTTGATCTCCCTGTTCCTCAGTTTCCTGAGCTATAAAATGGGGATAGTAGTGTCTGTTTCATGATACTATTGTAAGGATTAAATGAGGTGATATTGTAAGGCAGTTGGCCTAGTGCCTGGGCATGTAGTAAGCACTCAGTAAAGTTGAAGTGATTTTATATGATAATGATGATTATTGTACTAAACCAAAACCAAACATTGACTAGAGTTATTTTTTTTTTTTCTTTTAAAGAGCTAGAATTTAAGACAGTTTGATCATATAGTGTCAGAACTGGTGCCAAATCTGTGAGTCTAAAAGCTCTGTGGGGCAGGACCCACGTTAATTTCATTCATTGCTCACTCCCTAGTATCTGACAGAGGGCCTGGCATAGGATAATAAGAAAAATAGCTAACATTTAGTGACGAGTTAATTTGTACTCAGTAAAGTGTTTCACATAAATTAACCCATTTCCTTTCAAAGAACAATGGAGTAGGTATTATTAATACACCCATTTTAGAGATGGACTAATCTAGAGAATGTAAGTAAGTAGCCTAAGGTTAGTAGTCTGGTTCCAGAGCTCCGTTGCCTTTCAGTAAATATTCACTGGATACATGAGAGAAGGAAAGGTGGGAGAAAAGAATGAAATCTGTATCTTGATTTCTTGTATTTGAGGTTGGTTGTCGTACTTGCACCATAGAATTTGATTTTCCCTGTGCTTTAGAAAGGAATGTCACCCTGAATGATTGATTTTGGGGGGAGAACATGATACATTATTTATTCCCTGGGGCTTCTGTAAGGTCAGTAGTAAAGAGGAGTGGTACATGAATTACTACTCATAGCAAATGGATCACTACCAAAATAATGCTGACTGCAGGTAGATTGGTTTTCCAAAATGTGTAATTTCTGTTTGAAACTCAGAAGTTATCCAGTAGAGAGTAGCTGGAGTAATTCTGGGGCCTAGAGCCGTGGAGAGGCATCAATGGCTTGGTGGAGAGAGGTCTCAATGACAGGAAGCCAGCAGTGAGGGCTTAGAAAGGCCTTAAGTTTGACTATTTTTTGAGAAACTTACTATTTTTGAAAAATTCCCATGTTTAATTAGTAAGATTTTATATCTTTGAAGGGCATAGAATGTTTCTGTGTTAGAGTGTAAGGACATTGTTCAGGACAAATTTCTCCATATATCATCGGGAAATGAAACATATTTAAGATGAGGTAAGCACACCCATCCAATTATATTGTTATGCGTATCTCCTTTTTACCATAGGAATTAAGAAAACAAATTGTATCATGCTTGGCCAATAACAGAAGTACTCTTTCTTAAACACCAGTTTATAGAATTGAGTTTATTTCTGAGTTTTTCCTTCCACAATAACACTCTGTCTTTCTGAAATTTAGCTTTTCTGTTTTCTCACCAAGAACCATAAGTCTTTTGAATAATGAAAATAATGTTAACAGAGCCTGTGTACTTTACCTGTAGGCAGGTTCTGTGCATCCTCACTTCAACTTTGCCCTTAACCTCTGTCTGACCTTGGGAAGATCACCCAGTTTAGGGATACTACCTCCCTTACGAGGTTGAGTATTATATGAGGTAAAGGACATAAAACTCTGAATGTAATTAATGAAACATGTCAAGCACTCAGGAAATGATATTTGTTATTAAATATTATTAACAATAATGCATTCTTAATGTTTCATGTGTTTAAAAACATACTGTAGAGTAAATGTAGTAACTTATAAAGGTAAGAGGATATTATAGGTAGACACTTTAACAAGAGTGGGTAGTAAAAACTTATTGTGTGATTAGAAGCAAGAAGACAGCAACTATAAAATTAGATATAAGAGCAACAATTGTGCAATAGTTACAGCTATGTAGTATAGGATCAAAAGAGCTTTCCACCTCTCCCTAATTTCTTCCAGCTGAATGAATGTACAGCCTAATACAGCAATTGATGTTCATAATAGTGACTTCTTTGAGTCATCAGGAAAATATTAAATTATGTGAAGTGCACTCCATTTAAGAAGGCAGTGGGGTTGGAGCACAATTTGGAAAATTTCTCCTTTAAAAGAATGCCCATTTTACTGATGGCTCTACAAACCCTCAGTTTATCTAAAAATCCCTGATGTTCCATGTGACAGAGATTTTAAAGTACTGGAAATCAAACTAGAGCTCGACTGCAGTGTGGGGGTAAGAATGGCTGTGCCATTAGACAAAACATGCTCTTTATACTTTTCAGATGGTACATCCTGGAGGATTCCTGTTCTCTGACTCCATTCACAAAGCTGCTGAGCTAAAGGGAAGAAGGGGCTAAGTGGCCCTTGCTGTGCTAACAGTTAGTCAGACTAGAGCTAAGTACATGTTTGACTCTGGACTTAAGCGGGATTTAAGAGCCTTCTGACTCTTCATGGGGGCTCAGGGCTTTCCATCACTCCTTCCTTCTTGCTCTACAAGAGAGAGAGTGTTATCTAATGGTCAAGAGCAAGGGCTTTGAGATCTACCAGTTAGGGATGCTTTGGGTCATAAGTAACTGAAACCCAACTCAGACTGGCTTAAACAATGAGGCAATGTATGGGCCCATACACCTGAAAGTCCAGAGGATTCTGGGTTGTCTGTCCAGTGTCTTCCATTCTGTTGCCTAGTGACTCACTTGGCTTTGCCTTCCTCGATGTTTTGGTTTCATCCTTGGGCTGTTAGTAGCAAGATGTCCATAGCATGCTGGATCCCACAACTGTATGTGACATTTAGAGGCTTACTCCTAGAGGACATAAATTCTAAGAGCCTCCAGCAGACTTTTCCTTCTTTCTTTCTGGCCTGTATTGGGTCAGCCACTCATTTTCCAAGCAATCTCTGATGCTGGAGGAATATTAAATATTGAGTATCTTAGGCCAGGTCCCTGAACCAGTTATTGCCTAGAGGGATGGGACTATAATGATTGTTTTATACAAATCATGATTTACCTCTAGAAGTGGAGTTAAACCACCTAGATCATAATGGCTGCCTTGGTGTGGGTGCATAGGGGTTGAGAATGACACAGTGTTCTCTCTAGAGTCAAATAGATTTGTTTTCAAGTTTTAACTCTGCCATTTACTGGCTGCAGGCCCCAACCTAATATTTGTGGGGCTTGAGGGAAGAGTCCAAATGATGGCTTATATACACTATATGGACACGTTTTTGAAAATTATAAATCAAACCAATTTTTTTTCTACCCTGACAAATATACCTTTATAATGATCTGGAGAGTAGTGTTTGAATTCGAATACTTGGATACTTCAGAGTCCTTTCTAGAGTGTTATTACATAAAGAGGATAGGACCCAGGCCTGCATTCTGTGTCTATAGCCTGCTGGTGTCTCTGCCACAGTACAAGGGTTGACATGCCAGTTGACAAGCCCAGGTTGTATCTTTCATACCCAAAAAGCCACCCTTTGTCCACACCTTGGACCTAGGCCTTTGGGCCTGTGACATCTGCTCTAAAGTCAGTCCTAGGGAGGGATTTGGGGAAGAGGCCCACAGAGGCTGTGGAGGAGAGCTTGTACCAGTTTGGCAGGGAATTCTGAGCTAATCAGAGTATGCCTAAAAGGGGAATGCATGAATCTTAGTTAATATATTTCTGTGGCTCTGCAGACTATTGTACCCATGGGGTAAAATACAGAGAATAGGGCCTGCTCTGGCCTTTCAGAACTCAAAACCCAGAGTAAAGGTTTATCTCCCTGGTGTCATGGCACTTCCAATGAACTGTAAGATCACAGGCAAGTGACAATTCTGCTGAGACTCAATTTTCTTCTGTAAAGGGGAATAATACCCATAATTCCCAGTTCATCAAGTTGTAAAGGTTAAGTGAGATGAGGTATGCCAAATACTCACAAAATGCCAGCTATTTTTAGAGTTCTTAAACACCCAGTACACAGGTGTTTCCTGAGTCTGATGCTTACGTATGGGTAAACCGGGGTCAAGTCACTTCATCTCCTCAAATATCACTTCCTTGTCTTTGAAATATGGATGGTGATGCCTAATCGGGAGCCATTGCTGGATGTAGTTAGAGGGAATGCAACCCTCTAACAGAAGAATAACAGCAGCACAGCCTCTGCAGTTGTGTGGACTCTCAGGAAAATTCTGTGTTCCTCATGAGATAAGGTAGAGCTTCTGGATCATCACTAAGGCCCTCCATCATTTTCCATGTAAAATCTGCTTCTAACTAGATAATATGTTTGCACCACAAAGTCAGTTTACTAAACCAGGAAGAAATCTTTGACAAAGTATCCCCCTTCTTTTTTTTCCTACTTCAAAGTAATTGCCTTTATGTCCTACCTTTTACTCAAGGCGGTCTAACAAAGTTAAAGTCTTGTTTTTCCTAGACTTTATTTCAGCAAAATTATACCCATAGAGATGATTAACCATGGCATTAGAAACCGTAGAAAACTGTTAATGGTGAAAACACCCCCATGTGGTGCAGTAACTAGGGTGTTGACTTTTTCAAAAAAGGCAATGTTGAATTGGGGCTCCAGCTAGCACAAGATCAGAACCACAGGGGATGTTAAGAACAATCTGGGTTGGCCTCCTTTGTATTCTGTTTTAACAGAGCTGTTAGTGGTAAATGGTTGCTTATTTGGCTCCACATATTTTGTTACAATATTTTAAAAGAGGAAGTTATTTATTTAATTAGTACTATTGAGTAAATCAATATATCTGGCTTTTATGTATACAATAGCAAGCAATTTCAGAAATATTTGGAATATGTGGAGATAATGAATTTATTGTGCTGGGGGAATAATTCACCATTAAAGCAGAATAATGGGATCAAATACACACACACATGCATGCGCACACACAAGCATACACACAAACACACACACCCCATTAATCCAAAATGTGTTTACGCGATATTAGTGTTTTTGGTAAACAATTACTGTTTAGTCATAGAGATAACAAATATTTTTAGTTCTCAGAGGAAAGGCATCTAAGTATCTTGGAACTGACCCAGGGATATAAGTTTTAAAATTTAAGTTCTAAGTTTAAATACTTTAAACTGTTAGGTAACTTCATATTTCTTGCAGGTTTTGAATTTGAATGAATATAGATACCGGAGTTGATTGTGTATTAAAAGAAAAATATGTAATTAAGACAGCTTCATTTTCACAGTGGCAGCTCTATTGCTGTAATTATGAATGGAAGGAAAGACGCATAAGAAAAGAAATAAGATGGTGTTTTCACTTCAGAATCTTTTCTCTTAAACCTGTGCCTTTGCTAATTTGTATTAGAGCCATTTTTCAGTTGTAATTGGAAGACTCTCTTATTTTGTTATATGACTCTATTTTTTAGAGTTAAAAAAGCAAAATTCGAGTCAGAACCAAGATGTCCCTTGTTTTTCCTCCCTCTCCCCTGAAGTATCTGTTTTCTGTATCTTAGATATGGGTAAATAGATATCTCTTCCAGATAAAATAGAAAGTTTAAGATTGCTATCATCGATGACAAAATGAATGTAGGACTGTGAATATAGGTTCCATTAAATCATGGCTGCATTTCCTATAGTGTCATGTGGAGCTTTGATTTAAAAAAAAAAAAAAGTGGCATTCTCCTCCAAAAAATTCAAGTTTTTATTTATTCTTTATTTTTTAAGTTTTTGCATAGAACAAATACAGATGCCACAAATAGATTACCAATTATCTTTAAAACTAATTCTGATTATAATTGGGATCAAAATAAAAACTTAAATAGCGATTTTAAGATTATTATTAAGATTAACTTTCCTTGGGGCGCCTGGGTGGCTCAGTGGATTAAGCCGCTGCCTTCGGCTCAGGTGATGATCTCAGGGTCCTGGGATCGAGCCCCGCATCAGGCTCTCTGCTCTGCGGGGAGCCTGCTTCCTCCTCTCTCTCTGCCTGCCTCTCTGCCTACTTGTGACCTCCCACTCTGTCAAATAAATAAATAAAATCTTTAAAAAAAAAAAAAAGATTAACTTTCCTTGGGTTTCCTGGGTGGCTCAGTGGGTTAAGCCTCTGCCTTAGGCTCAGGTCATGATCTCGGGGTCCTGGGATCGAGTCCCGCATCGGGCTCTCTGCTCAGCAGGGAGCCTGCTTCCCTCTCTCTCTCTGCCTGCCTCTCTATCTACTTGTGATCTCTCTCTGTCAAATAAATAAATAAAATCTTAAAAAAAATAATGTTCGTAGAATTTTTGTAAAAATTGTTTGTAAAGAATATATATATATTAATATATATATATAATATATATATATATTAAATTTTTGTAAAGAATGTTTGTAGAACAAATGAGTCATGCTGTTAATTAGTAGGATGACTAGTAAGTAGGGCCAAGACCTGGTCTCCATGGTGCACAGTGGAGAATGCGTAAGGAGCCCCTACAGAGGAGCTAAGGTGCAGTCCGGAACTACTTAAAACTGTCTTCTGGGAAGCCTCTTCTCTGGCTTCTGTGGGCCTCTTCAGACATTGTTTACACAGAGGGTCATCTTTCTGGAAATCCATGGGACATACTGATGAATGAGTCACAGAAGTAATTAGCTTTGTAATACTGAGAATTATTAGCAAGAGGCCACATATTTTCTAAGGTACAGAGGAATGTCAAGAATGAAATAAATTAGCTTATGTTTGCTCAGAGGAGTTTTTACCTTCACAAAACTTGTCTCTTATTATTGATAGACTCTGAGAAATGGTGTGGGGCAGATTGTAGAGTCTTTGTTCTGCTTAACCTAAGAGGATTTTGATTAAAACTTTTCTCTGGACCAGAGAATAAGGATCCCTGGTTGGCTAATATTTTTGTTTTAATAAGCCCTCTACTATATTTAATCAGTGAGAAATGTCATCATAGTCATTTCCATACATTATGAGATCTGATGACTTCTGAAACATTGATGGAATAAGGTATAATTTTTGTACTTAAAATGTTTCACAGAATATATAGAAAGCATGTATCTTAGAATAGTTTTCTTCATTTTCCATAGCCAGCTGATTATTTTGAATTCAAGATTAATTTGTCCGGAAACACAGAATATTTATCTGCGGGAAATCTTTATTGAAATTGTGTCTGAAAAGAGTGTTATTGTAAAACCCCAATATCTCTACTTAGAGTTTTAAAATACCATTTAACTTTCATTTAACAACTCTTAGTCAACGCTCCTGAAGTGTCCTTTCCATAAATGACCCTATCATTTGCCAAACAGTTGCCATTTATAGGTCAATAAAAGTCCAAAGAGGTTAAGTGACTTGTCAAAATAACACAGCAAGTGGCAGAATCAGAAGATTCAAGGCTTTTAATTTCTAGTTTTTTGCTCTGAGACAATTAGGTAGTTCTCCCCTGAATTTAGCACAGGAAAATTTAAATGGAGCTTCCAGGTGCACTTTGTAAAAGGGACAATTGTCTAGCTTGGATGAATGCTGGTTTTTTTTTTTTTTTTTTTTTTTTTTTTTTTTGAATAGTATTTGTTGTAGAAAATGTCTGGTTTTGGCTAAACTGTTTGTGTCACTCTTTAAGAAAGAATGTAAATCTCAGCTAAAGAAGGGGTGAATGAAACACATCTGTGAAGTTGATTTTCTGAATGAGAAAAAAGTGAATGATAAAACAAGTGTAGGTAATCTTTTAAAAAATCTAGCTCTCCATGTACCTGTTTATTCATTTGATCCATGAATTTCTTCCTTGAGAACATATAACATCAGTGCTTAAAATTCCAGTCCAGTTTATGAATTTGTAGAATTAGCTTACTATTCTGGAGACAGCGTTTATATTAATTATTCTGTACCCATTTTTCTTTGTGAAAAATCCTTCTCTTCTTTTAGGCTAAAATAAGTCACAAGAAGCTAAGGATTGTAGCTAATTGTCTAGAACACAGGATTAGAAATCCAATTCTGACAGAAGCCAAATGAGTTACACTGAATTTGGCACAGGGTGTAAAAGAAACTGGTCTCTGTTAATGATATGTTCTTGTTCATAAACAGGTGTTTGCCCAAGGGGAGTATATTTGCACTTCTTTGCAAATGTTACGGAAGAGTGATTCACTGGAATAGGTGAACATTTCTCAATTTCACACCCAGAATATGTTATGGTGATTCTTTAGTGCTCTGGGGTCGGTGAGCTTTTGCTAGCAGTAGAAGAGATAGGATTCCAGAAACTGTAGCACCCTCCTTATTTGGTATTTCTGAGTTTAGCTGGGAGGCTGTTGTCTCTGTCCTTAATTAAACTGCTTCTCACCCAGTGTCTTTGAAAGGCAGCTTTTGTGAAGTGTGTCAAGTGCTAAGGCTTTTCTCTTTTCTTCCAGGAGGCTTTTTAAAAAGAAGCAGTGGGAACAGAGTTAGGGGATCAGGAGTACAGTGCTAAAATAGTTGTTAGAAAGTCCTTATTGCTGATTGCTGAGGGGGAAAGAAGAGAAAAGTTCAACAAACAAAAAGGAGCTCCTTTCCCTGTTGAGATCCCTCTTCCCATTGCTATATTGGCTTTTTACACCAGCCAGAATCTCTCAGCATTGTTCTCTCAGTTGAACTAACAAGTTTTACTTACTTCATCATTTTGGAAGTTTCTCTGGAGCAGTGATTCTCAGGGCTGTGGGCATTCAGTGGGTAGAGACCAGGGAAGCCACTAAACTTCCTATGCTGCATATAGGACAGCCCCCAATTCAAACATGGGGCCCAAGATGTCAGTAGTGCTAACATTGAGGAACTCTGCTTTGGATGAAAAATTAAAAGACTTTTGAAAGCACTGGCCTGTCTCTGCAAATTTATAGAATTTTTGTGTAAGCTCTTATTCTAAATATCCCGCACCAGATAATGAAGGTACTGAGCTGTTTTTGTTTTTGTTTTGAGCACTTCCTTACTTTCTGGTATTATAAGACTCTCTAGGCTCATCTTCTTATTTCCTGCCCTGGTGCTAGAATCAGCTGTTTCTCCAAGGAGCTCTGGCTCTTTTTGTTGCAGAGTAGTATTAGAAGCCAAGGTCCGGGTGCTGGGTGTGCTCATTGACACTGAGTTTTGAAGTCCATAATCTAAACTTAGTTTGTTCATTAGATCATCATTTTAAACCTTGGTCTTCATCATACACATAAGTGTACTTTAAAAATATTTTTCTGATGTTTGAGTTTATATGAAACACTCAGATTATCCCAATAATACTGAAATTTGGAATGACATTTTTATAAATAAGTGAAATCTCAATAATGTGATTTATAAACTATATTTCTTCCTTTCTAATGTACTAATGGCATTTGAGTCTACTCTTGCCTTAAGTCAACTTTTGTTATTAAGCACTTACCATATGTAGTTTTATGTCATAGCCTCCTATAACTGGAAGGTGCTTAGTCCTGCCCTATTAACATTCAGATAATTTGTCCTGGAGTATATGAAAATTTGCAAAATGGTGGCCCTTGCTATATTAGTTCTTTTGTGATGAGGCTTACATTCTTCATTGGTCAATGTTCATGTCTCTGGAGAAATTTAAGGTTTAAATTCTCCAAAGATTATTTCTAAAGTTTCCTGACTTTGCCTTTAACTGCTTTGCTTGTTTAAGAAACTGTCTCCTATACCTGTGATCAATCTGTATAACTTGTCAGGGTTTTTTCTTTCAGTGGCATCATTGACTTTTAAAACATTTTAAAACATTTCAAGTACAAGTGAAAATAATTTTGGTTTTAAAGCAAAACAGTGCAATGATTTTTTTCTTATTACATAAATGTTTATTTTATGTATTGAGAGAACTCCTTGAGACTTATTTAGACTCAAATTTTATAACTTCTTATACTTGGGTATATGCTTAAAGAAAAAATATAAATAAAATAAATTTTTCAAAATATTCTTAAAACTTTTTCACATTTAGGATCTATTTGAGATCACTTTTAAACTTAGAGTTTTCAATGCCTGTGTTTTTCCAAATAGTATTATCCTCTGTGTCATCAGATGTTTTGGTGATGTAGCATTATTAAAAAATAATTTATTGAGGTGAAATTCACATAACATAAAATCAGCCATTTTAATGTGAACAATTCATTGACATTTAGTACATTCACAAGGTTGCTTAACCACTTCTATCTGCTTCCAAAAATTTCTATCAATCAAGGAAAATCCCTTATCCACTAAGCCATTTCTCCATTTGCCCTTTTCCTCTGGCAACCAACCAATATGAATTCTGACTCAATGGATTTATTTATTCTAAATATTACATAGAAATATAAGCATACAGCATGTGACATTTTGGAGGTTGACCTACATTGTAGCATGTATCAGTACTTCATTCCTTTTTATGGTAGAATAAAATACTCCATTGTGTGGCTATATCAATTTGTTTATCCATTTGTTTGTTAGTGGACAAATGGATTGTTTCCACCTCTTGACTGCTGTGAGTAATGCTGGTGTGAACATGTGTGTGTATGTATTTATGTGAATGCCTGTTTTCAATTCTTTTGGGTATATGCCTTGGACTGGGATTGTGGGGTTGTATGGTAATTCTGTTTAACTTTTTGAGGAACCTTTAAACTCTTTTCTACAGCAGTAGAAAGATTTTTTAAAAATAAGTCTTGATTTTATGTCTTTTATCTAAATCAAAATAATTTGAAAGCATATTCTCTTCATTGTTTTGATTTTATTAAAAAAATAGATTATCCTTTAATATATCCATTGCTTTTTCCGAAGCTGCTTAAAAAAAAAAATCTTTGCATAATTCCCATGTTCCTCTCAGGAGAGTTTGAGCCTGAGAAAAAAAATCAAGGCTTTTAATTTCTCATCTTCTGCTCTAGGACAATTAGCTAGCTCTCCCCTAAGCTTTAGCATAACCATTTTAAATGTGCAGACATAGAATCTGCTTTCATGTGATTTGACAAAAAACAAAAAATTGTACTGGGTGTTCAATAACCTTTTATACATATATTTAAGGAGACTGTAAATGTTTTGTTCACTCTGAATAGGAAAAAAAAGAGATCAGTATTTTAAGATGTACCCACCCATGGAATAGAATGCTGGTTCCTTTCCTTCTTTGCCATGTTGTTGGAGTTTTAAAGATCAGCCTAAAAAGGCATTCTTTTGCACTGGACTGTTGTAACTTCATACAGCATATATCATTACCAAGTGGATTCAGAAATAGTGTGCGTATTTTGTAGTATTTATTGCTAGCAGCTAACAGTTTGTATGTTTTCTAAGTACTTCATTTATATGAGCTTTTTATTTCCAAAGACACAGGAAGGGAGTTTAGGATCCTATATTAGCTTTCTGGTATCCTTAAATGAGTCAACACAGTACTGGTTTATTACAGATGTTTGACAAATACTTGTTGAACTGAATTGATAGTGAATTCTCTAGACAGGAGACCTCATGACTGCAGGAAGTGTGTCTGTCTGGTTCATGGGGATATTGCCAGCACCTAACTTTCTCGTCCACATAATAAATATTTATTGTGTGAATGAACAAACTCTAATAATGTAAGCATTTTCTAAGTACTGGTCAAGGGCAGTTTTCTGGAAGCTGATTCTTCCCATATCAAAGGTAATTTTAATTTTAAGTCTATATTTGTTATCTATGATATTCAAACATGAAGATACATAGTTTTTCCTTGGGGAAGGTACATGTTAATTGTTAAATAACAAAAGTCAATCTGAATTTAAAACCCTCACTATAGTTTGAGGACACAAGAACATTTTATTGGGATAATACTTGATTATTTGTTTGCCTTTCCTATTATGAAATACTTCAGTTCTATTATATATATATATATATAAAATATTCCAAATTTGTATCCATAATGATGACTGTCTTATATCCCACCTGTATTTTACATTTATATTTGAAGTCAATCAGAGCTCTTTTTGTAGTCATTTCTTTGATTAGGGGAATATATAAAATTTTTGACAAAAAATATATGTCACTGTAGGAAGTAGAACCAAATGATAAGTTCTTGGGGGTTGGCCCTATGAGATGGCACATAGTAAATTTAACTCTATGTTGCCACAGTTATTAGATACCAGAAGTAGTCTCCTATGGATGCTATACTTACCTGAAAACACCAGTAAAAACTATTACATTATATTAACTTGGAAAATCAGCTTAATCTGAAACTATGAAAGTTTGAAATATTCACATTATTTCTGGCATTGACAAAAAGAGATGCACTCAGGGGCACCTGGGTGGCTCCTGGGTTAGGCCTCTGCTTTCAGCTCGGGTCATGATCTCGAGGTCCTGGGATCAAGCCCTGCATCAGCCTCTCTGCTCAGCGGGAGCCTGTTTCCCTCTCTGTCTCTGCCTGCCTCTCTGCCTGCTTGTGATGTCTCTCTCTCTCTGTCAAATAAATAAATAAAATCTTGGAAAAAAAAAAGTGCTCAACTTGCCTTTAACTAAACTTTAACAGAAAATCTGTGTTCACTCACATACTTATGAAAAAAAAAATTTAAAGATTTTGAGTGGGCTCTTTAAAACCTACTCCACAAAAATGAAGATATCACTTGGAACAAATCAGAATTGGGATACAGAGCTAAAGTGAGAGACTATGTCTGGAATGACAGCTCTTCTTGCATAGTGGAATTGCTCTTCTGGATTTGGATCAAGAAAAATCCATGAAACCCCTGCTCTGTCCACTTTTAAAAAATGTTTCTTAGGGGTGCCTTGGTGGCTCAGTCAGTTAAGCATCTGCCTTTGGCTCAGGTCATGATCCCACAGTCCTAGAATCAAGCCCTGCATCAGGCTCCCCATTCAGTGGGGAGGCTGCTTCTCCCTCTGGCCCTCCCCCATCTTTTGCTCTGTCTCTTACTCTCTCTCTCTCTCTCAAATAAATAAATAAATAAAATCTTAAAAAATAGTTTATTAAGACACATTTAAAGAAAGTCTGAATGAGTAGATCACCTACAAAAACCTTTTGCACGTCAAATCTTTTTAGGATTTAGAACTATACAACCAAACCAGGAAAACACGAGTGATAGAAGGGTGTGTGCTGTGTGTGAAGAACAAAATAGAAAACCTGGGCCAACCCCAGGCTGGGGAACCTGGAGGGTCTGCATAAAGAGTAATGGATTTGTATTTTATCAGGATTTGCCAAGATTTCTTTAAAAAAGTGGTGTTTCCAGGGCTTTCCTTATATTTACTTGTCTGTGGCCTGAGGATTGAGGCTGTGTTGTTTAGTTGAACAGCTGATCAATTAATTGAGAAGATGAAATCAAACCAAACTGGTTGCTGGGAGTTATGTAGTCCAAAAACACAGATATGTAAAAGCTTAGATTTCTCCTAAGAAAAATCTGCAACGAGTTGTGCTGGGTCTTGTATATACAGGAAGTGAAATAGCAAAGGGAATTTCTGTATTAACTTTCAGATGTTAAGATGCCTGTTTCTCACTTTGTAGGCCAAGTTTCAGTTAGGGTCCTTATGAAAGAAAAGAAACAGTTGTATTGTTTGTGAGTAAAGTGGGTTGCAAAGTATTTCCTCGTTACCATGATCCCTTCCGGTTCTAAAAATTCTAAGATTCTAGACTGTGAGTTTATACACTGTCTCTAGGAGCCACGATGTCCTCTTACCATGTCCTTAATCTTTTATTTTTGTTTGAAATGAAGTTAATCAAATTCCTCTACACTGGAGTAAACTTCAGCTAGTGAAATGGGGCTATTGCAACCAGATGTAAACAAAATTAAAATAATGGTTTTCAAGTATTTTAGGCTTTTAAGCTATTCTCTGTTAGCCAAACAGAAGAGCCTAATTTATAGATTGAGATCCATCAAATATACAAAGGTAAAGATGCTCAATTCACTTATGGAGAGAGTCAACTTAAAATTTAAATTTTGATCTCCCTATAGACCTAGCACTCTCTGAAATTCTGAGTTTACATTTCTGTTTTATATAGGTATATGATTATTATTTTATTTATTTATTTATTTATTTGACAGAGATCGCAAGTAGGCAGAGAGACAGGCAGAGAGAGAGGAGGAAGCAGGCTCCCCACCGAGCAGAGAGCCCAATGTGGGGCTCGATCCCAGGACCCCGGGATCATGACCTGAGCCGAAGGCAGAGGCTTCCACATCTGGTGCCCCAGTATATGATTATTTTACTTTTAAATTACATAATCTTGCCATAGATAAATCTATTGCCTGTTGTCCGGTGGGGTTGAAAATATTATGGTATAATATCCTCAAGTATTTATAGATGTGCTAGCTTTAAAATATGCTTCATGCTTTTAAATGATTATTCTTGTTTTGTTAAATTAAAATTATGCTCCATCTATAACATATCAAATTTGTATGTCTTATGGGACTTCTATAAATTTCGCTATCCTTTGGCTAGTACAATTGCTTAAAAGCCTAAAGTAATTGAAAAACATGATTTAACTTTAGCTAGAGGCAGACATCATTATCAGAAAACTTAAGTTTTAAGATAAAACAAAAAAGAGCCTCATAAAAATGAGGGACCTTTTTTGAACAGCCTGGGACAATATGAAAAGGTAAGAAATGTAGATCAGAAGATTTGAGATTTATTTCTTACTTTTCCACTTACCCCCGACTCAGTTTCCTCTTTTATAAAATAAGAATGATAATATATTTCCTTCATAGTAGATAGGATAATAAATATGTAATGGATATGAAGCTAGAAAACTTACTTATAATTATGTAAAGGCTTTTTTTTTTTTTTTTTTTGAAAGGGTGAGGAATAGTTTTATGAACTTAAGTTTTTCCCCAGAACTTTTAAGGTCTCCATTTAGATGATCCAGTTGAAAATATGATATCATCTGTTTATATTAGTATTTTTTAGCTTATTTTTATTGTAAATATGGAGTGCTAATGATTTCATTCTCAGTTTTTATATTATATATTTAATCAGTACTTAATTTTATAAAGCATATTCACCCAGTTCTTGTTTAATTTGTTTAATTCTCATCATGATCCCATTACATGTTTATTATTGTATTTTATAGGTGAGGAGGAAGCTAAGGCTTACAAACTCATCTTTTTTTTTTTTTAAAGATTTTATTTATTTATTTGACAGAGAGAGAGATCACAAGTAGGCAGAGAGGCAGGCAGAGAGAGAGGAGGAAGCAGGCTCTCTGCTGAGCAGAGAGCCCGATGCGGGGCTCCATCCCAGGACCCTGAGATCATGACCTGAGCGGAAGGCAGCGGCTTAATCCACTGAGCCACCCAGGTGCCCCCAAACTCATCTTTTTATTGTGCTTTTTCTACCAACCCCAGGTTCCATGACAGGATGTGTCTGTTGGCCAGACCTTATAGTTTAATTGTTAATCATGTTGTTCTTTTAGAACCTGCAAGAAACCTGTTCTTCCATAAAAGTCACAGCTCCTTTGTGTTTCTGTTATTTAGTGGCAGCTTTGTAGAGACATGGGGACATTATTACTATAGTTTTGCTTCAGAGATAATACTTTTCATATCAGAAAGGCTGGGTCTGTATGGAAAAGGAAGCATGAATGGTTCTGCTTTCTTCAGCTTTTTCCCATTAATCCTTCCATGAGACATACTCATTTTATGATCCTTATGAAAACTGTTCCCAGTGCGGTTTCTCACTAGGGAGCATTGTGTACGGTGCATTTGCAAAGGAAGGCCAGTAGGGGGAAACATGAGTGCTACAGTGCTAAAAGTACTTTAGTTTCAAAAGTGAGGGATAGTTACTTCTTTGGCTGTATCTTATACTGAAAAGATAAGATGAACACTCCATGAATACTGATTTCAGAGCATTTTTATTCCATCAGAAATGACTGGTCTGAATTAGAAATGTCTTTCTGGGGACTGTCTGGATTTGAATTCTGGCCCTCACTAGCTTTGTGTCCTTGTGCATGTTGCTATCTATGTTTTCTTATATGGGGTGATGACAACCTTACCTCTTAAGATTGTTCTGAGGATTAATTGAGTTCATATATCTAAAGCACTCAGTGCGTGGTACATACTAAATACTTAAATGTTAGCTATCAATATTATTATTGTTGTTATGTTCCTGCTTTGTTCACAGTTAACGGAGCAGTAACTTTAAAAAATACCCTTTCTAGCAATGAAAGTAGTGATTTTTGTTTCTTACTGTATTTGATGAACTATAAAAATAAATCAAGATGATATAAATCAAAGAAGATCATTTAATTAGGAGTAATTATAGTCTTGAAAGATACTAATTGATTACTGGGTAGGAGAGTAGGAATCATGACATCACAGTTGAGATACTTAAAAGCACAAAAATGCTGAAAAGAAGGATAAATGGCAGTTAAAGAGAGGTATTTCATAACCAGGAAGAAATGGAACAATGCCAAGTATTGATCATATGTAAGTCAGAGCGAGCATACAAGAGGGAAGCTCAGAAGTCCAGTACATAAAAACTTTGCCAGGGAATATGTCATGGATAGAGGTCTGTTAGGTGCTGTGCTTCAGAGTGGAAAGCTTGGGAGGGTGGGGGAGAGTTGTAGGCAGAGGTCAAGGGTGAATACTTCTTTGGTGTAGCTTCCTGATACAGGAACGGCGTCCACCTCCCAGGCCCCTCAACTCCTTCTCCCTCTCTCCTCCTCTTTTTCTCTCCCTTGTTAGGACAACTGAAAGAAAACCATCGAATGACAATAATCTAAGGGCTTGCAATCATTAAGAGAATATGGGTTACCTTTTAGCTGGGGTGGACGCAGTGATTGAAGATGGCTTAAAGACATTTGCTGTATGCTTCCTGAAAATGGGAGGGTAGGGATTGAGGGATTTAATTCTGATAGGATGGTTTCCAGAGAGCATGACATGCAGTGTCTCTAGTTTTGTTTCCTTGCTTTTTGACTCATATCAGCAAAAATTCTTTCATTCCAGTTTGTTCACTAGACCCAGAATGATGTGCTGTCTTCTTCTGTGTTTATATCACCCCCCAGATCTATTTGAAAATCATTGGTGATCCGAGACCCAGTGTTAAATTTCCTTTGTATCTTCTTTGGGACTTGACAAAATGATTAACTTTAATTAATTTGTGCTTTTTTAATTGCTAGTTTACACAGAGAGGTCTACCAGTTCATCTCTGTATTTCTTGCACTGGCCCAGTTGTGTGATCTTTTCTTTTTCAGATGTCCTCCTTTACCACTGATTCAGGTGTGCTGTGGAACAAACCCTTGCTCCTACCCCCATTACTGTATTTGTCCCATAATAGCCAGTACTCTTGATACAGCGTGTTAATCTTCTGTCCTAACTTGCGGTTTATAATAGAATTTTCCTATGGAAATGAAAGGATCTTGCCGGAGTAGTGATTTAGAAGCCACATTCTTCATTCAGAACTCATTATGTTCCCTCCATTTTTTCTTTCTCATTTTTAAGCATGACTTTCTGGTCTGTTCATTTTTGTTAAAATAGTGATTGTCTGTTATACCAGCTGAAGACAATTTACTGGTTTCTTTGTGACTTATTATAGGTAACATGGATGGCAGAATCCATTAACAGCCTTTTGCCATCTAATTTGCATTGAGGTATATCAGTGCTATGCTTGTAGGAATTTAATGTAACCTTTAGCCATTTTGAGATTTCTGACTTCTGTTG
Source organism: Meles meles (assembly GCF_922984935.1). Taxonomy (NCBI): domain Eukaryota; kingdom Metazoa; phylum Chordata; class Mammalia; order Carnivora; family Mustelidae; genus Meles; species Meles meles. The sequence continues at coordinate 44,504,404 of NC_060075.1, read as the reverse complement.
ACACAGAACCGTAGCTGTGACTTTATGGTACTGTAACTTGTTCTTTTATTATGAACCATTGTGAGGATTCTTTACATTTTTTAATGACATTGAAAATTATGCCCTAGACTAGCACTCACCATGTTTAACCCTAAATGCTGTCCTCCTACCCAAATCTATCCATCTCTTAATAGATCCTAAAGTAAGGCCCAGCTGCTGAGAAATATGCTCTATTTTCCAGTATTTTAGCAATGAAGGGTAATTCAGTCACTAGAATAAAACCCAGGGGATGTTTAATTTAAAATCTGTTCAAGATGTTTAGCTGGACTTGAATTTTGGGGCTCTTTTGCATACACTTGGACAAGCAACAGAACACACATTGCACATAACGTTATATCATTGTTAGGTGATAGGAATGAAATTGAAAAGGGAAGCAGCAATGAATGAATAGGTATTTTTTGTGCTGAAAGATAATAAGCTAGAGGGATCTTTTAACATGCAGAAACTCTAATAGATTCTGAGTAGTCAATACCTAGGTGACACAGAAGTGAGGAGAAAAGGCATCGGCTCCTGTTAATGAGGGGCAGGATGAAGAATCAAGTGATGAAAGAAAGCAAACTAGTTCTCAGGCTGAAATCTAAAAATGTTGGCCAAACTGAGTTGGCCAAACTTTTGACTGAAGAATTCCTGGTCACCTTGAAAAAGATTTTGTTTCTTATTTTGCTGATATTGGTCAACCTTAGGCATCATTCTCTGTAATCTAAATGTTCAAGTGATTACTTATTTTTAGGGAAAATGTAGCCTTAGGAAGGTGCAAGTGCTCTTTCACTCTGATGTTATGGAAAATAGTGGAAGGAGGAAGATGAAAAGAAGGAGGTCAAGGGGTGGATAAACCAGATGTAGTAGGAAAACAAGAACAGGCCTCTCTAACATTAATGGAGGTAGTGTGGACATTGTGAGTTGACTCATGTTGTTTCAAACCTAGATATTCCTTAGTACATTTTGAAAATTGTTCTAATACATACATTTCACTATGAAGTTTGAACCTATTAAACAGTGATAAATGCTTGAGTTCTCTTTCTTTCCTTCTTTTTAAAATTTTATTTATTTGTCAGAGAGAGAGAGAAAGAGAGCATAGGCAGGGGGAACGGTAGATGCAGAGGGAGAGGCAGGCTCCTTTTTGAGCAAGGAACCCAGTGTGGGATTCAATCTCAGGACCTTGGGATTATGACCTGAGCTGAAGGCAGACACTTAACCAACTGAGACAACCAGGCGTTCCTGAATTCTTCACTTTCTGATAGGATTCAGAGATCACTCTTTTGGAGGTTGTATTAATAACCAGTTATCACAGTGGGATAGATTGAATGTGCATTGGTAAGGTAGTGTCAAACTAATCATCACCCCGTCCAGTGATTCATTGGTAGAATCTGAGGTACATGAGAAGGACCAATGAATGCACTGTTTTTAAAACACAGATCTCTCTTCCCAGCTAGGGGAGAAAAATCAACATAAGTTACACTGTATGGCACCCAGGACAAGAGCAGTCTATCTTATTTCGCAATCATTTGGTTCAGACGGGTGACCACCATGCAGGGTGGTCAGTAGAGTCAGGATATGCAGACATCCGTGCATGTTTTTGGATAACAAAACTTTATCTTAAGGTTTGGACTTTATCTTAAGGTTTGATTTTCCAATTGATATCAACTTTATTTAGCTAAATAACTTTGATATGTATTATATCATAAAGTCCTGTCTCTTTATAAACCATTACCAACTTAAACGGGAAAGAGTAGAGCAATTGATGAGAGGACAGAAGATATCTTGTTTCTCAACTAAGATAAAAATGAAATGGTTGGCAAAACGGGAGACTATCTGGAGGGTTAAATGAACTATAAAAATGTGAAGTCTTTTTGAAAGCATTTTTATTTTTTGCAAAACTAAGCAAAACCAAAATAGGAACCTTTTTGGACCAGGCACCTTACTGCACAACTTTCCCAGCTGTTACAAAAGAAAAGAGAAGCTGCTGGGCCCTTTGTGTTCCAGAAAGCATGTAACCCAGGTTTATGACTCAAAGAACCCTACTATCCTTTACTTGCTTCTGTTGTTCTTCATTGTGTGCCCTTGAATGAATCAGCTGACTCTGTTGTCTTGATTTTCTTATAGTTGTATCTCCTTCTTCTCAAGAGTATATACTTGGGAGCATATTTGAGGAGACTTTAATTACCATAACTAGTAAGATGTTGATATGTTAGATTGGGTTTGTTCTGAGGAAGCTTTTGTTGAATGTAAGCTTCTCAAGGGTAGAGGCCATTTCTTATTCATCCTTGGAACTTGAGGACCTGGCACAATTCCTTGGGGCCATGGTAGGCCCTCAAGAAATTCTTATTTCACTGAACTGAACTGTGGTGTTATTTTGCCCTTTCATGACAATATAGAATTACATGGCCAGTATCCTTTTTGTCAGATAAATGATTAGATATAGGTGATTCAACCAATAGTTTGTATGGTAGAAAATTAGAAACTAGGTTTTAAAAAGAAGAAAATCATGTCCAAATCTTCTAATGGACACTACTTTTCTATTGATAAGCTCTCTCCCTAATCTTCTAATGTAAATTCCTTTTCTTTCATATCACTCCTATTTATTTCTCTCCTATAGGTTATCTCTAGTTTTCCATGAAAATAGCAAGATATTTTCCTTTCCTGAGATGTATGATGCCAATGCTCAATGATGAATTCCCTCTTTTCCAAGCGATACTGGACTTCTGTCTTAGCATAATGGGCTTCAGAAGTTGTAAAGCCAAAGGAGGCAGAAAATAGCAATGAGTATGTGTTTAGGTTGTTACCCTGTGCACTATTCTCTAACCAGTTTTCAATGTAATATTTCACGTGTGGAATAAGCTGAGATTTTTAGCTGGTATCACTAAAAAGTATGTTTTGTTTTGTTTTTAGCGTCAATTCAGGCAACTTTTTGTCATCCAGTGGCTAATTATCTTATTGTTGACGTATCCAAGCTTCTTCTTTCTCCTGTTTCATCCTCTTTTAATTTGATTTCAGAATGGACAGTCCCAGTGGACAAGGGAAGAAAGACGGAACTTATGGTTTTTTATTTATTCTAAAATTGTTACCTATTTGCTTATACAGAAGTTGGTGGAGAAGTTTTTAAAGAGTTGGCCAAAATTAGAAGTTGAAATTGATTTTGGATTTATCAGCAGCATTTCTTTTCTTTTTTTTTTTTTTTAACATAAAAGATGGCAAATTGGCTATGTATTGAATCAGAGAATCATTAGACCACGAACTCCTGGAGGGTGGGGTTTTTGGCTTATATCCCTTGTTACACTCCTAGCCCATAATAGGTGCTCATTAACTGCTATGGAACTGTCTGACTAGAGCTAGATGGGAGCTTAGAGATGCGGAAACCGACATCCAGGAAATTTAAGGGCATTCTCATTAGTAGTAGAAGCAGGACTGGTCCCAGGTCTCCTTACCTTCCGTCCACTGTGCCTTCTACCACACCACATTGCCGGAGGCAATGGCAGAGTTAGCTGTCTGCAGCCCCACAGCCAAGCTGGAGACTGTGCCCAAGGACAGGAAATCAGAGGCAGCTGGGGTGAGATGGGTGGCTTTCCAAATTTGCAAATGTTGGTTGTCAGCAAACCAGAGCTACAGAACTTTTTTAGAAAATTTCCAGTTAAAGTGGAATTTCAAAACCATGAACTGCCACCAGGTCAGTGAAGTTGATTTTATGGTAAGCCAGGGCTCTGCACAGCTGGTAGAGCAGACTGGTAATGTGGCTCAGGCTGAGAACTTCCGTCAGGCTGGATTACTTCTGACCACAAGTGCCTAAAATCATCCACTCCAGAAATTTTTCTCCTAGTCATTTCTTGGGATAAAAATTCATTTTTTTTCTCTAAGGACTTTTGACTCACAGAGTAACTTCTAGAGAGACATTTATCCATTTCATATCTCTGTAGGCTGTGACTGAAAATTCATGAAGTATGCAAGAGAGTGTCGGAATGATTGCTCAATGATGAATAATGACTTGTACCGACAAATTATATTTTTATTCCTTCAGAGGCAATAGCATATCTAAAATGCAGTAAAGTTGTCCAGGTGAGTTTATTAAGTTTTGAGAGAAAAGAAGTAGATGAAGAGCAGATGAGAATTTTGGATGAAGGCCTAGACCTTGATCATGGAGAATTTTATTTATTTTTTGATATTTAGAGTGGATAATAGCAAAGCAAAATTCACGAGGAGGATCATTTTCCAGAAAAAAATGTAGCACTGATTTCTTGTGCAATACTTGAGAAAATATCTCCCAGAGAAGGGTCTGGTAGATGGGCCAAATGTAATAAGTAAGCTTGAAGCTGGTTGACCTCTCAGATCTAATAAGATGAGGGCATGATGTTAAATAACCTGGGGGTTGGCTAGTATTTATGGACATACCGTCCCTAGCAGATCTGGCATTGTAACCACTTGAGAGGTTCTTTAGCAAAGAGGTCATTTAAGGATGGCATTGTTGATTATGTGACCTGTTTGGGCCAAATGGCTTCTAGTTGTTCTGTGACTCCTTGCGTCCTGACATGCAGTAGCACTAACCCCATCCTCTTAACTACCCTTACTTTTCTTTTCTGGTGAACATTTAAACTTTATTGTTTATGGAATTCACACAAGATAAACATTAACCGTAGGACCATAACCACATAAGAAATTGCTTTCCCAGGTGGTCCAAAATGTAATGAGATGATTCATCCTAGATCTCTTCTTTATGATGACTTGATTAGGTATTGATCTAGTTCCTGGTTCAACAGGGTCTTGGACTGTCTACAACCCCAGGCTCTAATTTAGCTGTGTGGACCCTAGATGGCTCCGCTAAGGTCCAGGTCTGGCATGGACCCTTCGTTACACTTGGGAAAACTTTCATGATATTGGGACCATCCTTTTGAGTCTTCAAAGAGGGCTCTTCTACCAGGTGTACAAGGAAAAATTAATGAAGATAAATCTCCCAAGTACAGCAACCTTTTAGGAAGAACAGTGTTTGGCAAATAAAAATATGCCCCACCTGTCCCCGCAAAATGTTTCCTGCAGACTAATGTATTTTAAATAATTACATTCAAATTAATTTACAATGTAAGCATTACAGTCTTATCTGTGCAACATATAAAAATACTAGTTTTCCAAATAGTAGTTTCTGAAATATTTGTATTTGTAAGGTAAGTTAGTTTCTATAATATTTTCTCCCTTGTGACTTTGATTCTGACTAGAATATCTGCTCCCCCTCCATGTTTCTACAAATGCAAACTTCTATACTATGATTCCTTGTCTTACAATTCTGTATGTATTTGTCATTTTCCCTACCAGAAGGAAAGCTACTCTAAGGCAGGGGATTGTGTCTTACCTGTTTTTGTGTCTGTAGAACCTAGGTAGCACAATGCCATTTGCATTATATATTGTATAGATAGGTGCTGGGCTGTATTTTATTTGGTGGAAAATGAGGTTCTTCATACTTTGAAGATTTTAAATATTCATTTGGATTTGGTGCAGCACAAATTCGAATTGATTAAAATCTAAGTTCTGGTCTCTTTAGTTGCTGTTGATTTCTTGGAGAAAATGATTGCAAGTAGAATGAGCTGGTGCTGTGTGCTCGCTGTGGTAAACCTTTGATTATATTTCTGCAAATGTGGCCTGTTGGTTTAAATTGCTCTGGTTGCAGTGGAAAAGGAAATAGTTATTCTTCACTATTGTTGGGGGAAAAATTTAATTTGCTTCAAACCAGAATTGTTTTACTTCAGAATTTGTATGGATTATGGGTCCAAACATACATACAGTAAAACATAGACTTAAGGTAATTAAAAACGCCTGTGGTTATTTGGGTTCATCCTTTTTTAAAATTTCTTTTTTGGCTTCTTATCCAGTCCTTTTGCCTCTCAATTTATTTTTTTCCACAGCCTCACTGTGGAAAAAAAGTTTAACATATAGAAATCAGATTCTTTCTGTCTTTCACTTCCCCTATCTTTGGAATATTGTTCTTGCCTTAGCCTGGCTTTCCCTTTGACTGCAAGATGGTTTTTGCAGTTCTAGCTATCACATCACGGAGGTGAAAAGAAGACATCCCTTCCTCTTTCTCCTCCTTAGAAATAAAGAATTCTTTCTCTAATGTTCCACCTTCATGCCTACCCACATTCCTCTCCTATCCTATTGCTCCTTATAATCTTATGCCTTCCTGAACAGTGCTTCCTAAACTGATAACCAGCAAGAATGATAAAATTACCATATCTGGCTTCAGGGATTGGCAGACTTCTTTGTAAATGGCTAGATAGTAACTATGTTAGGTTTTGCAGTCCATCTGGTCTCTATCACAACTCCTCTGCTCTTCTATTGTAACAGCAATGGACAAAAAGTAAATAAGTGGGTATGACTGTGTTTTAATAAAAATTTACAGAAACAGGTAGCAGGTCCATGGGCCATAGATGGCCAACTCCCGGTGCTGCAGTGTAGTGACCCTGAAACATTAGCATACATCAGAATCACCTGGGAACTTCTAAAATATAACATTCCCCATCCAGAGCTTCTGATTCAGCAGAGTTGAGGTAGAGTGAGAGAATTTCCATTTCTAACAAGTTCCCAGTTGATACTGCATTTAAGATCAAGCTGACACTGGTTCAGAAATCTCACTTTGAGAACCAATGGCTTAGACCAGGGTTTTGGTACCTCTTTTTCGCGTGTGTGTGCATTATCCTGTGCATGAAAGGATGTGTATAGCAGCATCCCTGGCCCATAGTCACCCTGCCCCTTCTTTAGTATGAGGACCAGAAATGTCTGAAACATTGCCACATGTGCCCTACGGGGCAAAATCTCTTATTCTCCCTCCCTGTTAGACTTAGACTATTCAGTTCTATCCCCTGGATCTGGGAATAGGTTCACGTTTCCTTGTATCATTTTGGGGGGAGGAGCGTCACCATTCTGTGAGGAAAGAAGGGAGAGAAATGATGGCTGGATAGGCAACCAGCAGTGTGTACTGCTGATCACATCATAGCTTCTTGGAAAAAAGACCTCACTGGCCAAATATTTCAGAAAATGGAGCAAGAATACCCACTTTGTAAGGTTTTCTTGAGGATAGAATCTAATTGCATAATTGAAGGAACTTCACGGAGAGCCTCACAGTAAATACAGAGAAGTGGACAAATATTTAATGAGCAAAACATCCCATTAACTAAAGCCTTACTTAAAGGTGACATTTGTATTTGGTTCTTATAGGATGATTTTCATGCAAAGTCTGTGAAAGAGTTAATGTTATGTTTATGAAATTTCATTGGCCTTTAAAAAGGAACATTAACATAATTTGTTTTCTATTTTATATAGTTAAAATATGAAAAATCTGGCTTGGTAAATGTGTAACCCTTTTGTTTAGAAATCTTTACTCTTGGATACTATTTGCACCAGAACTTCGACTATGTAGGTAACAAAGCCACAGTGGAAAACCATGTGGTTACTGAGCCATTCCTCAGCCACCTTTAGCTCAGCTCTGTGTCACAGGGTTGCAGGCTGCATCTCTCAGGAACTAACCATGTCAGTTGGGAGGCACTGGTAGGAGACCCGAAGGCAGCAGGAATTTTGATGTTAATGTTCCTCCCTGTCCTCATCTGCTTTGGGCAGCATCTCATTTGTGGCTGAATTTCCTCCAGGGCTCCAGTTCCCTCTGAACAAGTCTTTCATTGTTCTATCTGGTGATTTCAGTTCCCTGGGCTCTGATACCTCTGTCTTTCCCCATTATCCCTCCAGCCTGTGAGGTGGTAGTAGCTTCCTGCTGTTGCTAATTGCTAGCTTATATCATCACCCACCCCCTGCCTGGCTTCTCAGCGCCTCCAAGATACCTGCATTACAAATACTCAAAGTGGTTTGTGTTTTCTTGATTAAACTCATACTGATACAAAGTCCTGCCCTAACGGTCTTATCATATACCTAAAAAAATTTTTTTTTATCTCGTCAGATTTTGTTGTTCTTTAAACAAAAGGTACTAATAATACATCTATTGAAGTTGTCAGTAATAACACATATACACATATAACACATATAAGGTGTAATCTTGATAGCTGTTAGCTTCAGATTCTTAAAAGGAGAAAAGGAAGTTAAAAAGTTGGTAAATTATTTCACAGGGGAGACCCATTATTATAGCCTAGGGCAAAGAACACTGGTTTTGTTTAAGTGGGCTCTTCTATTTACTAGCATTGTGGCTTTGAGCAAATGATCTAGTTTCTCAGTATCAGTTTTCTTGTCCATAAGTTGTTGAAAATAATGGTACATATTTGGTCTCAAGGGACTGTTGAGAGGATTAAGTGAATATAATATCCAAAATGCTTTGAGAAATGTTTGGCATATAATAAGCACCCAATAAATATTAGCTATCATCATCACTGTTGGTTTTTTTTTTTTTTATACTTATCCTAGCCACAATTGATTGAGTCAGCCTCTCACTGTGGGGAGGAGCTACATGGAATAAGGAAGAAAATGTATACCAAAGGGAAAAGCCCATTTGAATATTGCTTTCTGAAACACCTCTTTTTTCCTCCTAATTTACCATGACTGTGACTGCTTTAAAGTATATATAAATTAACACACATACCCATACCTTAATATCTCATAATAGAGGTTAACTTAAAAAAAAAAAAAAAGCTTTTGTGAATGTCAGAGTTTCAATTTTAAGAAGAGTAAGAAAAATTCTCTCAATTCCATGGATTTAATCGGCCTATGGCAGGTACTAGCTCAGCATGCCTTATCATACAGTGTCCCCAAACACTGTGAATAAGAAAGTATAGCATTAGGTTTTTCCCACAGATATGTTATTGGCTATAGGTATTTTATTTTTATTTATTTATTTATTTTTATTTTTATTTTTTTTTTAAAGATTTTTATTTATTTATTTGACAGAGAGAGATCACAAGTAGGCAGAGAGGCAGGCAGAGAGAGAGAGGAAGGGAAGCAGGCTCCCTGCCGTGCAGAAAGCCCGATGTGGGGCTCAATCCCAGACCCTGAGATTATGACCTGAGCCGAAGGCAGAGGCTTAACCCACTGAGCCACCCAGGTGCCCTGGCTATAGGTATTTTAATCATGGAATATAAGCAATGGGCTTCTAGAAGAATATTAGCTAATTCATCAAAGTTACTATGAATTATGCAAACGCAAGTCCTAACGGTGGAATAGATGTAAGGAATGGGAGGGAATATCAATTGAAACTTTTGCAGGAGGTGTTACTTTGTGTTTTATTTTTGTTTGTTTTTTTTGGAAGAAGAGAGCAGTCTTCTGAGAGATATGGGGAAAAAAGTCAGGAAATACTAATCATGACATGTTAATTGTTAAAATATTTGGCAAAAAAACAAAAGGTCTTCTATTTAACATTTTAACTTTTCTGTGGGTGGCTGTGCTGTTCATTCATTAGTCCTAAATTCCTTAGATCTAAGAAGTAGGAAACATTTGGTGTGAGATGTGGAAATTTGTTTTATTCGTCACTTATATCCCGTTAAGTTCCTAAAAATAGTTTGGGTTGCCTGTTAGATTTGTCAGGTAACTTGCCTTAAGTAAAATTGAAGTAATAACAAAGAGAGAAAAGCAACATTTATTTCATTCATTTACAATTACACATATTATTTATGAATTTTAACATTAATTGCTATTGTGTAGATTTGAAGACCTTTTTATTGGGATTCATTTTAGAGCCAAAGATTATCCTTTAAGTGTTGGAGCTCTATATGATATGGTATGACATAGAGGGTGATGTAGGACCCAACTTGCCTTAAAATACCTTATTATTCTAGCTTTGGATGCTTTCAGTTTTTATCACTCAAGTTATTTGTTTCATTTCAACACTTGTCTTGGAAAGATCTTGAAACATGGCAACCTGGGGAATGTGTCCCCGAAAAATCCCTGTGAACATTTGCCCACAATTCAGGTGGACTGGCCCAGTGTCCTCAACCAGGTAGCTGGCTGAGTCATCTGTCAACAGTTTAAGATTGGTAACTCTGATATATCAGGGTGAATTGGTGGGTGAGACCTGGTAGGATGGATTGGTGGAAGAGGGAATCTCAAAGAGAGCTTTGTGAGGGTTAGGGTGTTTTAAGTGAAGGAAATCATATGTCTCTTGCTTTAAGGCAGCAGGTAGGTTTTTCTTGACGGCTAGAAATTCCAGATCTGTGAAATAATAATGGATGTGGGCCATTAAGTATGATGGAGGTGGTGAAAGGGGAATATTAAAATTATACTTGTGAACCTTTTCCGAGGTCAGAGACTCCAGTGGGACTCTGAAAGCTATGGGCTCTTTCCTCTAGAAAAGTATATAAAATCACCCAAATTGTTACTTTCAGTTTTAGGGGACTTCCTGGCCCCTGAACCCTATTCTTGGCTTTAACCTCTAGGTTAAAGAAAAAGTTGGGGTTTTTAGAAACATGCCAGGTTTTATAATTTTATTATTCATTTGTGAAACAATTGAGAGCCACTATGGTTTTCTGACTGTGGGATTAATATGGTCACACTAATTCTTACATTTCTTACAGAATGCTTACAGAATTCTATCATGTAGAATATAGTAGCTGATGCAAGGTACAATAAACTTAGAATTATTTAACTAAAAAAAGAGTAATAATTTCAAATATTTTAGTAAGGGAAACAAAAGTATATTAAATATAGTTGTTTTTTTTTTTAAGATTTTATTTATTTATCTGACAGAGAGAGAGAGATCACAAGCAGGCAGAGAGGCAGGCAAAGAGAGAGGAGGAAGCAGGCTCCCCGCGGAGCAGAGAGCCAGATGCGGGGCTCAATCCCAGGACCTCAAGACCACGACCGGAGCCGAAGGCAGCGGCTTAATCCACCGAGCCACCCAGGCGCCCCTTAAATATAGTTTTATTTCAGAATAAGAGGTGTTCTTATTGGAAGCTTTGACTTAGTCAAAACAATCAAGAAGGTTTGTTAGCAATTTATTTGTAATTTTTTTTTACTTGAGAGATGATTCCAGGCTTTTTGTTTGTTTTATTCCTTTCATTCTACATAAATCAGAACATGATTCATTAGAACCAGATATTTTGCTTTTTATGACTGTTTTTAGATGTATAATCAGTCATACTTCATTTAGACAATCTTGACATGTCTGCAAAATAGTCTATATAGATTATTCTTCCAAATTAGCAACAGAAGCGAATTTTTAATATTTTTTGGAGCTATTTAAATATGATGTTTTTGTTTCCATCAAACATAATTTATTCTTGATTGATTATGTTATTTTACTGTCCATTTACTAGTACGTTATATTCCTAGAATCAGTATTATTAAGCAAACCAATCAGGCCAGGTTCAGGATGTGGCTGTACAATATAGCAAGCAGTTCTGTCTTTTTTGAAGGATTTCAGACCTTTGGGTGCCAAGCTTATCGACTTTTAGCCCAACATGGCTAAAAGGAGGAGTCCTAGTATTGTTTTCATGTACTAGTACTCATGAGTGCACTAGAGAGGGAAGTCTTGGTAGAGAGTTACCTAAACTCTAAACTCTAGAAACAAATTAGGAATACGAAGACGCTGCAAATGATAAAAAATATTCTAAATTATTAGAAGCATGGAATTTCTAGTCATAGACAAATTCTTATTTCTCAATGTTAGCAGTGACAGTAACAATACACTATTGCTTATTGCAAGGGTCTATACTAATATCTAAGAGTGCAAAAGAAGGATAAAACAAGTTCTTCATTTCTATGGAAACTAATTGTTTAAATAGAGAAGAAGAACATACACCCCAAAGGTAAATTATGGTATAAGAGAGCATAGACTAAGTTTTAAAATGAATAGTACAGGTAATAAATAAATAAATGACAGAGGAATTCTGATCTAGGAGGAGACACCATGAACCAGGATGTCTTTTCAGGCATTACAGAGGAAGTTCTCCTTTTGGCTCCCCCATAGGTCTCTGTCATGCATCTTTACCTAATGTTTATCACATTTTTGTGTTATTACTTGTGTAATTGTCTTTCTTGATCAGTAGTGGATAAATTGTTTGGGGGCAGGGCTGGTGTGTATATTGTTGAACTCTGAATCTTTAGCATTGGGGCATAATACCAGAGTAAATATATATTGAATGAATGAGTCATGAATGCATGAATGAAGGCAAAACTTCTGTTTAGTTTTGAGGGAAGGAGGCACATTTAAGAGCAGATTAAGGATTTATAAGCAGAAGGAAGAATATAAGTTAATGTGTATTAGTGGAGAACTTGAGGTACCTGAGAAATGATGAGTGGGCTAAATTCTTTTTGGTAAAAAGGCTGATATAGGGGTGCCTGGGTGGCTCAGTGGGTTAAGCCTCTGCCTTCGTCTCGGGTCATGATCTCAGGGTCCTGGGATCGAGCCCCATGTTGGGCTCTCTGCTCAGCAGGGAGCCTTCTTTCCCCCCGCCCCCAGCCTGCCTCTCTGCCTACTTGTGATCTCTGTCAAATAAATAAATAAAATTAAAAAATAAAAAGGCTGATATAGGAGAGCTAGTATAAATTGAGATTAAGTAAGATAAACACTGGTAAGATTGGGGAGACTGAATATTTTTATTAAATTATTCCATAGCATGGGTAAGATCTGTAACTTCCACACATGTATTTCTTTTCTATAAAATGAGGATTAGATCATTTAGGAAATACAAATTTAGAAAATTATATTTAAAATTAAATTGTATGGTATGGTATGATATTTATTGTATAATGTTGCATAAAATAAGGAAAGCATCTTAAGTATGGTCATATTCATGTAAACTTATATGCATATCTGGATATGTGGAGCTAGTTTTGGAAGGAATTATCCGAAAAGGTATTTCCTAAAATATTAATAATTACTCTCTTTAGCACAGTCTGAGTGATCTTTTCTCCTCTTTTTTAGTTTACCTGATGTCTGCTTCAGTGAACTAGAGGTGATTTGAGGATAGTGGTGGTTGGAGTGGAGAGGAAGAAATACATACAGGGAGATATTTTGAAGGTAGAACTGAAATCCTTGGCGACTTACTTAATATTTAAGTGGATACAGGAGGAATTGTGAGTTAAATATGATGCTGAGATTTTGAGCCAGTTACTGTTAGTAGCAAACTTCGGAGGGTTGTACACCCTGCAAATTGGGATACTTTTTATTAGAATGTTGGCTTATTAATGTTAATATCTGGAACTACTATATAAATATATGAAGCAGCAGCTCGAGTAGTAGTTGGTAGTGAGTTGTATTAGATAACAGAGATTAGAGTATAAGCATGGCGGGGGGTGGGGTGGGGGCGGCGCCGGGTGGTTCAGTGGTTGAGTGTCTGCCTTCGACTCAGATCATGGTCCCGGAGTCCTGGAATTGAACCTCGTATCAGGCTCTCTGCTCGGTGGGAAGCCTGCTTTTCCCTCTCTCACTTCCCCTGCTTGTGTTCCCTCTGTTGCTGTGTCTCTGTCAAAAAAAATAAATAAAATCTTAAAAAAAAAAAAAGAGTTCAAGCATGGGTCTGGTGGCTAAAATTGTGATTTTTCTATCAGAATTTAACATTCTTGAAAAAAAATGTCTTCTCAATTCTCATATATTCTTGAAGAAAACGGACAAGTATAGTTTGTGCTCCTTTTAGAGAGTGAGACGGTAAGAGTTAGAGGAAATAGAGGAACCTCTAGTTATGTGCTGGTGCTTATTGAGTGGGAGAGAAAGGATCTCCCTGTTGGTTGACTACCATGTTGCTTTGAATGGGAGGAAAAATGTACATCACTGACACTCATGTATCCCATTGCGATTGGTCTTTTGGTTGTAACTCTCTTTCCTTTTTAAATCCAAATTTTAAAAAGGGATCTTTTTCTTTCAAAAGCTGTGGTGGCCTATTTTTTAAGTTTAATTAAAACATAGATGAGATGCCATGAAGGATGGCTCAAAATAGAAAATACAGTTGTATAATTGAGACAGAAAGGGATATCCTGGAAATAACGTTATGTTTAGTAGTAACTTTTAGAGCTTCTAATTACACTGGTCTTTTCCTTCTCCTAATTACTAATTTTAGAATATGTTTCTTTCAATTTAAGAGTTAGCCAGCCTTAAATTTGTCTGCTGAAACTATGTTAGAAACCACACCATTTCCAGTTCAGTGGAAATTATATGGTATTAAACCTGTATCTTTCTAGGTTCTATAGTCTTTGGCAGAAATGTTGGGATTTAAAGCATTAGTGCTTCAATGGCTTTTAGAGGATAAGACCCTTTTGTTGTTCGGGCCATACACACTTCACTGTTTCTGTTTCTGGGTTGTTCTGGAATGGAAATGGGATTTATTCATTTCCTTTAGATTAAAGTATGTTATTTATCTCCATTCTAAAGGTGGATTAGTAAGCCAGATTCTGGATAGAAATCAAGAAAAGGGGCAATTTTATATTTTAATCTCATAGCTCGAATAAGCCATGAATTCTAAATGAAGAATAAACACCTTTATTTTCTCTGGGAACTAGCTTAAACACAGACTGAAATATTTGATAATTGGTAGCCTATCTTAAAATAATCTGGTCCTTGGTCTTGAGCAGAAAATCTTTATACTCCATGAAGAGAAGTATTTACTTTCAATATTGACTGGGCCCAAGATAGAAAGACTGGGTGTTCTTTTTGGACACTGTAATCACCAAGCTCAAATCTTTGATTTGATTTGTTATGTCCTCACATATTTGGGGATCCTTGACTAACTTTTAGAGGTGTGGATTTTTAAGGCATAGGTTTGTTTCAGAATTGTGAAGTTTGGGGGACAAAGCTGAGATCCTGCTCTTTTTCCTCACCCAACATAGAGCCAACGTGTTATTGTTGTTGTTTTTATAGATGGTGAAAGAAATCTCAGTAACTTCTGTCTTTCTGCCACAAACCAGTTGCCTGTTCAGAGGTGGCCCTGGTAACTGTTCAGGTGAAGAGTGGGATTCTCCGAGGAAGCCTTTTTCTATCCCCTAATCTCTTTAGCTGCTTGAGACCGAAGCTGATGTTCACTGGCACTCTTACCAGCCAAGAAAACATTGTTTTCTTCATTGTCATAGCCAGTAATATCTTTTATTGAAAACAAGTTGAATTTGTGACTTGTTCAGTGGTATCTTACCTTATGTCCTTATCATGTGCATGTCCCACCCAAGTCAGTGACATGTTTTATTTTAGAAATTGAAATTCAATACCACTATTACAGAAAGCAAAAGTTTTTATTATAAAATTTTTTGGGGGGCGCCTGGGTGGCTCAGTGGGTTAAGCCGCTGCCTTCGGCTTAGGTCATGATCTCAGGGTCCTGGGATCGAGTCCCGCATCAGGCTCTGCTCCGCGGCGAGCCTGCTTCCCTCTCTCTCTCTCTGCCTGCCTCTCTGTCTACTTGTGATCTCTCTCTGTCAAATAAATAAATAAAATCTTAAAAAAAAAAAAATTTTGGTACTGAAAATCCTTTGAACCCAACTAACTATTGAATGCCCCCTCTACTTCTGTATAATCTGACAAATCTTTACTCTTAAATATTAGTATTCTTTGTTTAAGGACATATGGCAAAGATTCATTGTAATCCATTGGTGTCCTCATTTCTTAAACAGAAATTTGTCCCAGATGCTATTTTTTTTCCAGACAAGATACTGATACTGTATTCTTTCCTTATAAATTAGTGGAATAGTAGGTCTCAGTCTGGAATATATTTGGAGAAACAACAAAACTGGGAGTAAAACTGTTAAGTCAAAGGGCTTGTATTCTTTCTAGCATACCAAGCAATCTTTTTTTTTAAAGATTTTATTTATTCATTTGACAGAGAGAGGGAGAGAGAATGAGAGAGAGCACAAGCAGGGGGAGTGGCAGGCGGAATGAGAGAGAGAAGCAGGCTCTTTGCTGAGCAAGGAGTCCAATGGGGAGCTCGATCCCAGGATCTCTGAATTATGACCTGAGCTGGAAGCAAATTTTTTGCTGCTGGAAGAAGTGGTCTGGGCCATTTCTTTTCCCCTTTCATCCATGACCATACTTTGGTCCCTGGTTTCCCAGTCACTCTAGCCAGAGTGGCCAGTTGATATATCTGGGTCTTTGTGCTTTATAAATTGTGTTTTCCTCAGTCTCAGGGCTCTCCTTTCACTTGCCTCTCTTGTCCCTTTTAATATAACATCTCAACTTGATGTCCCACCCAGTATCACAGCTTAGTGATCAAGGGGAAAATAATCATCAATGTCAGAGATGTGGTAGACTAAAAAAGTATACATTAAATCACCTATACAAATTAGAAAACCGTGATAGCAAAGAAAATTAATCAGTTTCTAAGAAAAGAAATAAAGCCAGATTATAATCCCATTTTATGGAGAGATTTACCATCACCAACTTCAGAATCTCTTCTTTCCTCCAGTCAACCACACCTATGCCCTCATATCAGTTTCTTTTTATACAATATTTATGCTTTCCCTTTCTTCTGCCAGAATGGATTTCGGACATCCTGGAACTCTTGTGGTGAGCAGTTTCCTAAAAACGTGTATAATCTTTCATAATATTATTTTTTAATCATCAAACCATAATTTTTCTAAGGACTATTAAACCCTACTTTTCTAAGGTGTTCTTAGTAGAATTAAAATGATGGCTGCAGGGTAAAACTCTAGAGAGCTGAAACAAAGAACTGCTTCCTGAGTGTTCACAAGCTACACTGTAATCTTTCTCATCACTCTTGTGGGCCTCAAGTGCCAACATGGCATTCTATCCCCAGATTTTAAATTTCTTCTCTGGATAGTTGGGGTGATAACTGTTATTTTATCCAAATTCAACTCATTATCACATTTTTGGATATTAATACCAAGAGTTTAAACAAAAAGTGGCTGTGTGAATCAGTTCCTGGTGTGATGATAATCTTTTTCTTTTGTTATTCCCTGAAAATGGATTCAGATTTCTGGTAAATGGACTCTCTTGGAGGATTCTCATTTGACCATGGCACCTGTTTGATTTAAGTAAACTAAAAAGTGAGTTATTTGAAAAACTAGTTTGTAACCCATACTTCTCTCATCAGATGCAATCTTCCTCATATAGTCTTTTTCAGCTACTTAGAAGGAAGAAAAGATAGATGTTGGATTTAGAGGGACCTCTCATCCTATCAAATTCAAACTTGGACATTTCAAGAAAAGGTCTCATTTTAATATATACCACATTTATTTGCTTGTGTGTGTTGTTTTTTTTGTTTTTGTTTTTTTTTTACTTTTTTCCTCTTTTTTGTCAAGGCAAAAAATTTATTTTTTCTACCTGTTTTATTTTTGTTTTTATTTGTGTGTTTTGTTTAAAAGGGGAAACTTTAAATGAGAATATTGATGCCGGGACTGAAACCATTGTGGGTCCTTTTCCTTTTTATGTTATTCTGGTCTTTATTAGAAATGTACATAGATATTTACTATCTTTTGGCTAATTTCGTAGCTCAAGGTCATTTTGCGAATAGTTATTAAAAACTACTTTTTAAGTGTGAAAAGTCTCATGAATGTTTACTAGGGTAAATCAATCTTAGCCTTTATTCATAAGAAATATACTTTATTACCTTCCCCAAATGGATTTTTTTATTGAAATCATAAGAAAACAGAATTAAATTTTTAAAAGTTAGTGAAAATTTTGCAGAAGTGAATTTTCTAACTCCATGGAGCTAAGGTTCTATAGCAACAGGGGATGCAGTCGAGGAACATGTGCTCTAAGACCTGGGTTTGAATCTGGCTGCATATTTGTGGACAGTCTTTCAAACCTTTCAGAAAGGGCCTCAGTTTCATCATGACTAAAGTGAATCTAGCAACTCTACTGCACAATTTTGTTATGAAGAGCATTAGGTCGCACTGGGAAGGGCGGGGAAGGCTAAGGGGACCTTTATGAAAACAGCCCAACTGTCCATTGGCTGATGAATGATAAAAATGATGTATGGTTGTGTATATTACACACACACACACACACACACACACACACACACATATGTAATGTATGTATGTGTGTGTGTGTGTATAATATACATATATAATGAAATATTACTCAGCCAAAAAAGGAATGAAATCTTGCCATTTGCAACGACATGGAGGAGCTAGAGAGTATTATGCTAAGGGAATTGAGTCAGTCAGAGAAAGACAAATACCATATGATTTCACTCATATGTGGAATTTAAGAAATAAAACAAATGAGCAAAGGGGATAGAGAGAGAGAGAGAATCCAAGAAACAGACTCTTAACTATAAAGAAAAAACTGATAGTTATCAGAAGGGAAGTGGGTAGGAGGTATGGGTTACATAGGCGATGGGGATTAAGGAGTGTGCTTGTGGTGATGATCACCCAGTGTTGTATGAAATGTTAAATCACTGTATTGTACACCTGAAACTAATATTACACTGTGTGTTAACTAACTAGAACTTAAATAAAAGCTTAAAAGAAGAAGAAAAGAAGAGAGAATATCCCACAAGGGGAAGCTAGGGTATGCCCTAGGAACAGTTATTTTTTGGGAACTGGATGAAGAAACTGGCATTGGGAGGTATGATTCCAAACAAAATATCAAACAAAAAGGTATTCAATAGATTCTAAGATTTTAAGTTTTTGTTTTTGTTTTTTAGAGATGTGGAGGAGGAGGGGACAGAGGGAGACAGAATCTTAAGCAGTCTCCATGCCCAGCTCATAGCCTGATGTGGGGCTTGATCCCATGACCTGATCATGACCAGAGCTGAAATCAAGAGTCTGACACTTAACAGAGTAAACCACTCAGGTGTCCCTAATATGTTATTTTTAAGGCCCATCGTTGATTTGATTACCTTTGAAAATAAAAAAAGTAAAATTAGCATATTAAATGAACAGAGATAAGACACATTATGATTTGAAAATCATTAGAGTGTGTGTGTATGTTAGCACCTAAAAGGCAAAGTACATTATGGAATTAAGGAAATGTGCTGTTTGCTGGGCATCACAACTGGTATGCTAGGTATTAGGTTTACTTCTTCTTTTTTTTTTTTTTTTTTTTAGATTTTATTTATTTATTTGACACAGAGAGAGAGAGAGATCACAAGCAGTCAGAGAGGCAGGCAGGGAGAGAGGGGGGAACCAGGCTCCCTGCCGAGCAGAGAGCCTGATGAAGGGCTCGATCCCAGGACCCCGAGATTATGACCCAAGCTGAAGGCAGAGGCCTAACCCACTGAGCCATCAGGCGCCCCTTAGCTTTACTTTTGAGAGAAGCTTCTGAGAGTTGTGTTAAGCCAACATGCTACTTTTCCAAGATATGCTAGATGGAACTTATTTCAATTAATTCAGATATTTGTTGAACCCTGCTGTGTGTTAGGCCCTGTACTAGGTGGCAGGGGACACAGCAGTAAATAAGAAAAAACACAGTTCCTTCTTTCCCAGAGCTTAAAATGATCAAACAAGTCATTCTGAATGTAATGGATATAATGGATGGGGACATACAGGTGCTTTGAAAGTGTAGGGTGTGGGAATTATGCTACACATGTTGGTAAATAATACATATAACTTGTGTGCTTAATCAGTCCCATGAAGAGATGCTGAAGTTATTGGGACTGTGTAAACTAAGATGGGAAGTGGGGGTGGGGGTTGGGGGTTGTTACTGTATATAATAGGTTTTTTTTGTTGTTGCTTTCTTTTGTTTTAATAAGAAGTTTGTTGGTTGGGTATTTAGCCAGGGAAAAATTAATAATAATAATAATAATAATAATAATAATAATAACGGTGCTAAGCTCAATTGAATGCTTACTGTGTGCTAGGTGTTGTGACAAACACATTTATGTTGCATCTTATTTGAGCTCCACAGTGAATACCTCTCCTTTAATGGAGGAGAAAGCTGAAGTTTCAAGAGATGAGGAGACTCTTTTAGTGTCAAAACTACAGGGAGTGGTGGGACAGGACCAGAGCCCAGATTCAGATTTAATCATTTGTCATGTGGATGATTTCTGTTTCTCCATACTTGTAGTTGTTTTATGTTTGAAAAGTTTGTGAGTATTGCAGGGGTTGCAAACTCAAATGACTCCTAGGCCAGATAGGTAACAGAGATGCAGGCAGAAGAATATAGGAGCGATGTTCACATTGTCAGTGCTATTCTGAACCAAAGGCATTCAAACATTCAAATGTGGATTATTTAAAAGAAGGACAAATAGAAGAGTCTGTAGGCCTTTCATCCCTAGGAAATCAGGTTGGTGGGGAAGACTTGTTTATAGATTTTCTTATGTTAACTCAACCTAATAGTCATTTGTATCCTATAACTCTGTGTGTCTCTGTGTGTGTGTGTGTGTGTGTGTGTGTGTGTGTGTGTCTAAAGCTATAGTGTAGTCGGCTGGGAAATGCTTGAGCTTTGGAGGTTTCAGGCACACCTGGTTTGAATTTGGGCACTGCTGTGTGATTTTGGACGAGTTACTTAACTTCTCTGAACCTTGTTTTCTTTGTAAGTCAAAAATAATAATTACCTAAAGTGTTGTTGAAAGGTTTAGGAATAATATCCATTGACTTCTTAGGACTTAGGACTGTACCTGGCCCATAGTGGACACATAGTAAACAGAAGTTGTTGTTTTTATTAATATATTTGTTTTCCTTCCTGCTTCCTTCCTGTTAGTTTTTTGCAGGCAGCTCTTAAATCAGACGTATCTCTATCACTTAGCACTTAATTGACCTTGTACACCATTTTGCCAATTTGGTCATGTCAAAATTCTTAAGTAAGTAATGATAGCCATCAAAAAGCTTGAGGTCGATGAGAATAAACTGTTTCCCTGTAACCATTCTCTTTGGCTCTAATGGAAGTAAGGCTCATAGTTAAATTTTGCCTTACACAAAGACATTTATTAAATACCTGTTATAAGCATGGAACAATTCTTGCAGCCTGTATTGTAGTAGGCTGGATGAAGTTCAAATCTATGTCTTGTGGGCACTAGAATACCACCTTTCTGGAAAGATTCATTGAGGCAGGTAGGACAGTAATCCCTCTTTTATCCCTCTTATCCCTCTTTTATGCAAAGAAAAGTATGAGTGTAAAAATATTCTGCCAATTCAGGTATCTTAATACTGATGATTTTGCCAGTGAATCTGTTTCTAACACACATATTGATGATTATCCAACCTCTGATCTCCCTAATCAGAACTTATTTCTGAAATTCATTATGGTAATTAGAAAGTCTTTGGTATTGGTTGGAGACCGCAATAGCTTAAGTGCTTGTGTAGACCCCTCCGACATGTGAGCTTTGCTTCTAATTATAGAAGAGTAGATCTTTTGAGGACAAACTCCAACTCTAATACTCTGGTTTCTCTTCAGATCGCATAAATCTTTCCCCTTTTACTAAAGACAAACTCCAACTCTAGAGCTGTGGTTCTGAACCAGGGTGATTTTTTCCCCTAAGGAGATACTTAGCATTGTCCCAAGACATTTTTGGTTGCCACAACTGGGGGGAGGGTGCTATTGACATCAAGTTTATAGAGTCCAGAGTGTTGCTAGACTTCTAACAGTGCCCAGGACAGGCTCCTGCAACAAAAAATTATTTGGCCCTAAATGTCATTAGTGACAAGGTTGAGAATGTGCTCTGGAGTGTAGCTTAGACTGACTCAACTGCTTACATCAAATGACCTTTTCTATGATGATGTATTTTAAAGTTAAATTACAGGCTTTGTAACATTCATCACATAAACTTCATGGTAAAGTCTTGAGTGAATTTACTAATTCATTGTAATGCAATACCTGTGGAAGGTATGAATTTAGAGCCTAGCTACTTAATACCTATGGTAGACCCAGTAAATAGCATATAAAAGCTTTTTTAAAATGGTAGGCCTTGGTCTTGTCCACCTGGAATGTAGGGATGGGTTTCCATTGCCCAAGTAGTGCTCCTATAAATTGCTGTCTTTTTTCTTTTTTTTAAGATTTATTATTTTAGAGAGAGAGAGAACCCGAGAGCAGTGTTGGAGGGGAGGTTGGTAAGAGAGAGAGAAAAAATCCTCATGCAGAATCCCCGCTGAGTGCAGAACCCCCGCTGAGTGCAGAACCCAATGCCTGGCTCCATCCAAGGACCCTGAAATCATGACCTGAGCCGAAGTCAAGAGCTGGTCACTTAGCTGATTGAGCCACCCAGGCACCCCTATAAATTGCTACCTTGATGGACATTCTTTGTGCTACTGAATTGTCAGACTTTTTATTTTACTTCAGTATAGTAAACATACATTAAATGCCTACTGTAGGACTAAGGCTATGGAAGGGGTACACCAAACAGTAAAACAGTCTTTGGCCTGGAGGAGTTTACAGCACAGAAGAAATCAGGTACAACATATCTTCAGCAAGGCCCCTTCCAATTATAATGTCCTAACAACCTATGGTTGTAGAAATACCAATAGTTTACCCTTGTTTCTCTTCATATGAAACCAGGAAGCTCCACTCATTGACTTTTGTATTATTTCCATGTGGTCTGAACTGTATAGCCCTGTACATGTCTTGCCAAAGTACTACCAGATAGTAGTGGTTTAACTATGTATTTTGTCTTAAAAAATAAATAAATAAATAAATAAATAAATAAATACCATTGATGTTCAAGATGGACTCTGAAAAACTAGGTGTTTTAAAAGAAGATGCAAAAAGAATGAATACTGTTACGCTGAAAAAATAAATAAAATGGAAAAAAAATAAAATAAAAAATATGTTCTACTTCTCAAAAAAAAAAAAAAAAAAAGAAGATGCATAGAAAGAGAAAACAATTTCACTCTTGTGAAAATGCCACATTTACCTCTTAACGAAGAGGAATGAAGGAAATGCTCAATACCATCATCAGCACTGTTGGGGTCTCTAGTTTCTCTTTTTGCCTTTTTGGGGGGATTATCAGCATTCTTTAATTGATTACATGTAATAATGTGTCTTAGCATTAGCAGCCTTTAGCTAAAGGAATGCTATTGGCATAACCAACCAAGTACCCATCTCCCCATCATTTACCTTCACTGGAGATGGCACTCAAGGCTGTGTGGGTGGCTCCATAATTACTGACATGTCTGCCTGTAGGAATGTGGTCTAAAATATTCTAAACTTAGGAGCTATTCAGATCAGACCTCTTGAATGTTGTTTTTGGACGGTGATAATTGTGGCATTCTCCAGGGTTTGTAAAATGAGCTCTGACATTGCCAACCATAGATTCCAGCTTTAATAGCGATCTGTTCAATGAGTAACCATGGTCCAGAGAACATTCATTCTTTTATTTTACAGCTTGATTCCATTAATTATTATTTTTTAAATTGGGTTTTCACTTGGCTCTAATAGGTAATTTTATGGAAAGAGGTAAAAATTTGGTCAGCAGGGGAGTGGAGGTGGGGGGAAGGTAAAAATAGTAATCAGGTTTGAGATCAATTGTATTTTTAGCATTATATTAGCCAAGCATTGGAGTTAGTTTCCTTTCAGCTGATTAAGTTACATGTATATTTGGTGAATAAACTTTGCAGAAATAGCAAAATTTGTCCTTGTGTCACTTACAAATGATTTATTGTCATTCTCATTTAATATTTTTATGTATCAGTGCTATATGTTTTAAAAGTCCCAGCCAAAGTCTATATTCCAGAACTGCCTACCTTTCATATTCTTCTGGCCAGAACATTAAAAAAAGAAAAAAAGGGGGGGTTCTATAGTATATAGTATAAAGAAATTTCTCAGGAATAATTTGTTTTTCTAAAACCAGTTTTAAATGAATTCTCAAGGCATTTGGCAAATACAGATTGGTGTTAAGGAAAATTATAATCCTAGACCAGTAAAACCATCATGACTTCTAAGAGTCAATGATCATACCTTGATGTTCCAAAGCATCAGGGGATTTGGCCAATTAGCAGGTCTCTTTTTATGAAGACAAATCATGTGTGACTGCTTTTTTTTTTTTTTTTTTAACTAAAGGCTACATTTTCCCTATTGTTTTAATAGCTCCCCAAGTGATAGCATGGTTAAAAATATATTCTAATCCTGGGTTTGGTTTAGGAATTTCAGCTAAATGCTTGTTATAGGGGAATCCTAGTTTTTACTCCATGAGAAGAGTAATAGAATGTAATCTAGCCCCTGTTCTATTTATACAAAATAACACAGTAGTAAAAGTAGCTAAGAATTAGATTCTTTCTATGCCTTCCAGTTAAAAACCTGGGTTCTCTTTTATCTAGTTAAAAGTTCAGCACACAGATAATGAAGCACTTCTTACATGCTTATTTGGCATTTGAATCATCACACCCTTTCTCTTTTCATTTTGAACCTTATTTCACTGTTTCTATTAAAAGCACAATTCTTTTGGATACAAATTGGATCTTTTCAGCCAAAGTAGAAGTTTAGACATGGTAAATTTTTTCTTCTTCCTTAGTGCAGGGGCTTTCCCATGTTGGAGTCTGCAGCAAACACCATCACAAATAACATCATTGTGTGGGAAGTATGCCCTTTTTCTTGGCTCTTTCCAAATCTCCTGTAGACTGAAAGTGTGTCTTTCTGACAAAAGGACAGCCATGTGAACAAAAAATTCATTTCAGCAGTCATTATAGCTGTCTGTAGCCTGTTGTTAGGCAGCCATGGTTAAAGGTGAACTGAAGGAATTTTTTTTTTTTTTTTAAAGTAGATGACAGATATATTGAGGTAGATATGTTGTTTCCATGTGACATCATTTGGGTTCCATTCAAATTGGGAGCCTGACAATGCCTGATTGAGTGTGTCTAGGATTTAAGAGGCAGTTTAGTTGTGCTGGAGTTTTAGGTGGACTCTGAGATTCATTAATTCAGCCAGCATTTATGAGACACCCACTGTTTACCGAGTATTAGAAAATTGTGGGCATTGTGGGAACTTACTAATTGCTCTTTTTACATTGGAAGTTTCTGGGCTAAGTATGAGTTTCGTTTTCCGTCTGTCTTATCATAGTGTACTTAGTAAACATCTTATTTAAATCACCAAATTTGCTAGCATTTTCAATAAGGTGTTTAAAAACATCCAACATCTAGCTCCCTGATTAACAAGCCTCAGAGAATTTTTAGAGAACAAGTCATAGCAGGCAAAGTTGTATGTTTGTATGTGTTTGTGTGTTTTAATAGAATTGCTGAAGGAATAAAAAAAGGAATCCAATACATGTAACCTTTCGTAATTTTTAGTATATATTTGATACAGGGTCTTGTGACATTTTACTTTGAAACTTCATTATACTTGGCTACAAATGAGTATTCTCTTCTGTTGAGTGACCACACGGAGAGGGCCAGGGAACACTGCAGAATGATCAGCTGTCCTGCATTGCCTTAGGAGGTAGTAGTCAGTAGTGTGCCTCAAGTACTGGAGAAGGATCTTCCTTTTTTCAGTGTCATTGTTAACCTAACAGAAAAAGTAGAATTTGCCTGATGTTTCTACAATGAAATGAGCACTCAACTATAGAGTATTAAGAAATAGTAACCAGGAGCCAAACAAATTAGAAATGAATAGAAAGGTTGTTAACTAATTGAGTACTATTTTATAGATGAAAACTAAGTCTAAGGAAGGCTGAGAAACCAAAGGTTGTACAGTTAGTAAGTAGTAGCATTACCAGTATTCATACATATCTAATTGACTCCAAAGTTACTTGATTATTGCTTCATCCAATGTTGTTAAGCCCAAGTTACAATATGGTATAGCCATTAACATATCAAAATTGTTGCTTAAATAAAATTTGCCTTTATTTGTGTAAATTTATCTACCTTACATGTGTTACACTTTATATACTTTTTATTTCTCTTATTATTTCAACAGCATTTTGAGAAATAATTTATATACATAAAATTCACTCATTTAAAGTGTACCATTTAATATAAGCATATGCACAGGGTTGTGCAGCCATTAGGAGGCACTTTCCTTTCCCCGCCTGTCCACCACCCACCCCCCCAACCCTAAGCAACCACCGATCTACTTACAGTGTTTATAGATTTTCCTGTTCTGGACATCTCATATAAAGGGAATGATACAACATGCAGTCCTTTGTGACTGGCTCCTTTAACTCCACAGAATGTTTTTAAGGTTCATCCACATAGTAGCATGTGTAAGTTTCTTTTTATGGCTGAATGGTATTCTATTATGTAGATATGCCACATTTAATTTATCCATTAGTTGATGGACAGATATTTGAGTTGTTTTGCTTTGGGGCTATTATAAATCATGCTGCTATAAACGTTTGGAATAAATTTTTGAGTAGGCATATATTTTCATTTCTCTGGTGGTATAAACCTTGGATTGTAATTGCTGCCTCATATGCAACTCAGTGTTTACCTTTCTGAGGAACTGCCAACCTGTTTCCAAAGTGACTGAGCCATATCACATTACTACTAGTAATATGTGAGGGTTCCAGTTTCTCCACGTTCTCGCCAACACTTGGTATTATCCATTTTCTTACCTCTTTCATTTAATTTTCATAGGATTATAATTATAAAATAAATAAGTATTATCCTTACTGTCATTTTATAGATTAAAAACTCTAAATCAGTAAATATTAAATGAGAAACACAAGAAGTGGCATGGATAGTTCAAAACAACATATTCAAAAGTAATTTCAACATTTTTTGAATCTGGCACTTACAGCTATGTTGGATGTTAGTGATCATATTTCCCACCCCTACATTTTAAACATAATGAAACTAGAGCCTAGAAAAAGGAAGTAATTTGCACTGTGACATAAAGTTGTTCCCTAGGGAAGGCGGTCCTGGCACAGCCTGCTGTATTCAGCCCTAAGGGATGTATAAACTCACCCATATCATACAACTCCGTTTTCTTCACTCATTCATCCATGCTGACCTTTTATTAAAACAAAATCTTTTATTAAAATAAACCTATCTTAATTCATATGGGGGTATTAGAATGTCCGCAAAGTGGATACCTGCCATTGGGAAGCTTCAGATAGAATTTGTTCCACATATGCCTATGAGAAATTGATTTGCAGGCAGAAAATCAATGCAGGTGATGTTACTTGGTGACATTTCTTGGGTCAGTTTGCTTGGGTCAGCCGCTTGGCTCTGCTGCGGACTAACTGCTCTATATTTCTGTCTCCTTATGTTTTTAAAAGATTTATTTGTTTATTTTTAGAGAGAGAGAGTGCATGCAGAGGGACAGGCAAAGGGAGAAGGAGAATGAGAGAAGCAGACTCCCCACTGACTGGGAGCCTGATGCGGGGCTTGTCTTAGGACCCTGAGATCATGACCTTAGCCGAAATCAAGAGTTGGATGCTGAGCCACCCAGGAACTCCTCTATCTCCTTATTTTTAAAATGGGGGCAATAATAGTTTCTACCTCATAATTGTTTTGACAATAAAATGAGCTAATCTCTTAAGGAGGTTAGCGCAGTGTCCGGCTCCTAGGAAGCCCTCAGTTAATGATGACAGTTATTATTACATAACATCAACTTGCTTAGACCACTGAAAAGATTGTAGTTTGAGATTTGTAGAAAATAAATGAATCATCCCTTTAAAATATGAGCTTCACTAAAGGAGCAGGTGTAGTAAATAAATAGCTCATCTCTAAAGTCTTCGTAATTTTGAATTATATGGAAACTAATACAATTTTTTAAGGAATAAAAAAGCTTCCCATCATTTACAAATGATGAAATCATTTTCTTTTACTATAACTTTGGGCAGAAATAAGCTTGGAAGTTCTAGCTTGATTTGACCTCATGGTAAAAGCCCCAACTATGGGGAAGTTTAACTAAAGCACATATGGCTGTTATGGATGTAATGTATTAGTAGTGTTTCTCCTGAGTATCTTTGAACATCAAGATAAAAACCTACTGTATTATTTTAAGGGGACTACTATATATATTTGTGTACTGTTGCAGAAGAAAAAGCACTCAGTAGGGAATCAGGAGACAGCCTTGAATCCTGGTGCTTCTCTGCTGTAGTTCAGGACCACAGGCACTAAGGTCATCTGAGCACTAAGCTTCTGTTTCCCCATCTAGAAAGGGGGGCTGCAGGGATCAAGAATTCCTATCTCAGAGGTTAGTCCTGAAGACCAAGTGGTAATCTGGATATAACAGCACTAGCACAGTGCCTGGCTCTCAGTCAGTAAATGGTAGCTAAGCAGCAATGTAATAGGGTTCTGTGTGCCTCACATAAGATTTGGAGGCAGCTTTGATGGTGAGTTTAGGTGAAGAAATTGGACATGTCTATGTTCACATAGTATGATTCATGTCTACTCTGCTGTTGCTGCTGCTGCTTTCCTGTAACCAATTTTAGAGCCTATCTTGGCAGCTGGAAGTATTTGGGATTAATTTCACACTCATTTTATGAGTTGAGCATTTTCCTGCAAGCAGCTCCCTGGGCCTCTGCCTCATTACTTTGGCATCAACTGATATGGCAGTTGGACACGGATGTCCTTGGGGGTCTCCATTTTATTTGGAAACCTTCAATTCGAAAAAGCAAAACAAAGGCCATCAACACATTTGTGCTTGAAATCGTTAGCATTTATTGTTTCCTAAACCCTTTCCTTTCTGTAGTTCTGTTGAACACCCAGGGAACACACATCTTGCACAGCCAGTGATGAGCACTGAAAAATCACTCTCCTTCAGATTTAAGCCCTAGCAGCTGGTTGGCCTCATTTTGCAGTTCCAGGTGAGCAGTGAGATCCTCTAGGCCTTGGTGGGACAGATCTAAATCTTGATGGGTCTACATTTTCCAGCCCTTTTTACTATGTTAATTCTGCTAAATTCATTTGGCTCTTATGGAGAACAAAGTAAACTTGGCTGTTATATGTAGAACTAAATTGAGAACATGGAGATCTGTTTAGTATTTCATGCTGGCCAGTAGGTCAGGAAGATTTTCCTTGGGGGTAATTTACATAAGGAATTGTTTATCCCATTTCTTTCCAATTTCTGTGACCGTTTGGGGATAGCAGACTTTCCACAATGGCACAGAAATATAACGAGCAAGACCGAAACTTAGAGAAACGATGCTTCTCCCAGATTGATGTATTTTGGGCCTTGCTCAGGAAAGATCCTGTGGCTTGGGCTGCTGTCTCACTGAGAAGTCATTCTTCCACCACAGCTGTGTTTAGCAAGTTGGGTGGGTCTATGAACTGACATGCTGTTACACTTAGTAAGAATTTTCCCTTGATAGTGAGGAACGTGCATAACAGCCTTACTTTAAGTCCCAGCAAATGCTCAAATGTTTACTATGATCGATAGCTGCTTTGAATGCAGCCTCCATCAGGGAACACCCACACTCACAGTACTCCACCACCACCCAGGACCTGTGCTGTTATGTGCATGCTCTTCGCTTGACATTCCGGTTCCTCTACGACAGTTACCCAGATTACCTTTTTTTTTTTTTTTCCTTTTTTTGATCTCATCAAATGCTGTTCCCGAACTGGAATATTTGTTCCTTCCTGAACAAGCAGCCTCTACTTTTCTGTTTTAAATCATTGTTCAAGTTGTTTCCTACACTTCTAAAGCACCCTTACCCAATATCTGTTCTTAAGGATGAATTTCTGATACCTCTCTCAGTGGCATGCTGGTTCTCTGGGAAGGAGAGGTGTTGGGAGGAAGCCCGGTTTTGTAACATTTGTTGATGTTCATGTTGTAAATCATTCTGCCATGGCTGATTTCAGTCTACCAATGTGAGGTCACTGAATGCAAAGCTGGGAAGAAATGGGCAATAACCGCCATTGCAGAGTGTTTTCAACATACAGATACAATAAGCATAAATAACCTCAAGGGTCTCGACAATAGTAAACTAATTAGGAAGCAATGAGTTTTGAGTATTTATTACCCTTGTTTTGGTGTAACTTATTTAATTTTAAGTTTATGTGACTTAATTTTTAGTAATGGCTAAGTTTAATAGCTGACATACAAAACTGAAAATCAAACGACCCGTCCTTTCTCTGGCGCCTATATGAGCTGGACAAGTTGGTTCCAGCACACCACTGTTTCTTCCTCTACGTTTTCTTTCCTAAAGTGCTCCAGAGTCAGTAAGGCCTTTCTCTGAACCTAGAAGGTGCTTCAGGCTGCATGCAGGCTTTGAAGTAAGAGACTCCCAAGTGTGAATCCTGGCCTCTCACTTGCTAGGTGATGGTCAGGCTGGATATTTAACTTACAGTTCCCCATGCAAAATGAAAAGGCAGGGCCCTTGTTCAAAGGCCGGAAGAATTTCCTTTTAAAATAACTACTAAAATACGAAGCTTTTCCTTTCTTTAGTAGTCTATCCTTCCACCCCTGATGGTGTGTTTTTATTTTCTATTTAATGCCATTCCAAGTAAGAAAAAATTTAAATTTAAAGTTGTTAGCATGAATTTTAACATTAGTCTTATATTGTGCAATGCCAATTTTAAGTGCAAATATAAGAACATTTAACACTGCGAGTTAATGAGCATTATCTCCTCATGTGCATGTCTCTGATTCCTTCATCAACCTCACTTATAAAACACATGTTCAAAAATAAAATTATTAAGAATTTCTAGACAGAGGGGCGCTTGGGTAGCTCAGTTGGTTGTGTCTGACTCTTGATTTTGGTTCAGGTTTTGATCTCAGGGTCATGAGATCATGCCCACATTGGGCTCCTCACAGGGCATCAAGCCTGCTTAAATTCTCTCTGTCTCTCTTCCCCTCCCCCTGCTCCCTCTCTCTCTTAAAAAAAAAAAAAAGAAGAAGAAGAAGAAGAATTTCAAGACAGAGACAGCAGGGCATTAAACCAATTATGGAGCCCTTCCAAACACAGGCACAGTTTGCATCCCTGTGTGTAGTACTGGCACAGCAGAATGTTTGGCATGTAGTCTATGCTTACTTAATTACAAGGATTATTATTAACCTAATGATTATAATATTAATGGCATTCTCCTTTATCATTCGTAGGGTCTTCACTATAATATCAACATTTGCCTCTGACCTATTTTCCTTTCTCCACTATAAACGCTCTGAAGATAGATATTAGATTTGTTGCCATTGAATTCCCTAGAGTGCTTCCTACAAACTCCTACATATACCTGATACTTAGGAGGTGTTTATGACCTTGATCTTTGTGTGACTTGGGCTTATCGACAAGGCATCTGTGTCGTTATATGATGGTCCTCACAATGAGGCTTAATTGGTAACACTCACGGAAGAAAAGAAAATAAATATAGAATTTAACAGGAGTCAGTTGTAATCATGGTGAGGGTGGAGGGGAAAGAAGCAGATGATTCCAGGTGTTTTGATTTAAGGAAAGTGGCCTCTGTCTTTTAGAGGGGACTTCTTGAAGTAACAGGAAAGGGATGAGTTCCAAGCCTTATTTGAGTAAAAGAGGCCCCAGGGATATTAACTCTGGCCCATAGTAATCTGTCCCTTTGCTAACTTCTTTTATACTTATTTTCTGTTCTGCACAATTAGGACATTATTACAGTAATGTTTCTTTCCACTAATTGGTTGTATATGTATATTTCCTGTCCAACAAATTATAAGATCCTTATGGACTCTAAGGTATCATGTTCTTTTTTGAATACCTGTGGAAAGGAAGTAGCACAGTATTAGGTACATAGTAAGCAGTGCATTTTATTGTAATGCTGACCTTGGTCCAAACTCCCAGGGCTCCCTGGAGATCTGAATGTGAATTGTGATTGTCTTTTCTATCTCCTGCAACCCCTCAACCAAATGACGAAGAATCCTGGTCTACCCAGCATTGTCAGGCAAGGACCTTCAATTGCTTTGTCTTTCCGAAACTGTATCTCTTTTCCATCATCTCCCAGATACTCTGAGGACTGTACCCCTACAGCCCTGTTGCTACATGGAATTTGGGAGACCACACAGCTGTAAACCCTTACTTGTTTGAATGATGATTTTTTAACAAGCCCTTTGAGCCAGGGTCAATAAGCCATGAAATATCACCAAATGGTTCATGTGCACTAGAGTCCTGAAAGTCATCTAAGCTCTCGTTCTTCAAGCTGGCAGGGACTGATAGAAAGGAGCTCACATTGCCCTGGATTTTACTATTCCTGTTCTGGGGGCTGTCAGATGCCTTGCGCCTCTGAGCCAGTCAGTTCATTACTTTTAATGAGCACAAAATTCACCAAGACATTAAAATAAAACACCAATGGGCAGTCTTGGATGTTCCATCCAATTGTTGCTTTAGTTCTTTTTTCCACAGGATTATTCAGGAGGATGAAAAAAAAAAAAAAGCCAATTCTACTCCTGCCAATTTTATCCTAAGTAGATTTGGCATTGTAAAGCTAACACACCCTGAACATTTTTTTTTTTTTTCATTCAGGTCCTGTGGGCTAGTGCCTGACATTTGTGTTAAAAATGACATTACTCAATTGGTCAAATGTTTGAACATTATCTACCTTTTAGTTATAATAAAGAAGTACTGGATATCCCAGCACCATGTAACAAGTAAAGAATAATAATCAGAGGCAGTTATTTTCTAAAAAGGGTGTAATGATGTCATTATTTTAAATTACATGGCAAATGAAGTTATTTCGATATTTTTTAATTGATCAATCTCTGTGGCCAGTAATAAAGACTAAAGTAACTGTATTAGATGTTACTTATACTATCACATATTGTAGAAGGTCAATTGATGGTGAAGCAGACACTGAACAATGTCCCCATTAAGCCAATTTCATGGATATTTTCATCTCCTGGCCATATGGGTTTGGAATTACCTTAGGGATTTTTTTTTTTAAAGAAGGAAGTGAACAGATGAATGATAACTATTTTATTACTCAACATAGCTTGTGTTTGTGGAAGACAAAGTTCATCAATTTGTTTTAAAGAAAAACAAGAGTGTGCCAAATGTAATTTGTTGAGGGCTCAAGAATTGTGAAATTATCCCTAACTGAAGTTTGTCATTTCTGCAGGTAATCGCTCTAGCAGATGCAGTAGAGGAAAACCAAGACAATCTGTTCCAGTCATTCACCAAGCTGAGAAGTGCCACCCATCTGGTGATTCTGCTGATTGGGCTGTGGCAGAAGCTCAGTCCTGACCAGGTTGCTATTCTGGAAGCAGCATTTCTGCCACTGCAGCAGGACACTCAAGAACTGGTAAGGACCCATAAGCCTGCAGTGGTAACAGCCATCATTATTGAAAAGAGTGTGGTTTTAGGAAGATCTCACATGGCTATCATGTTTTCTAAGATATCAGATGGAGGCTTTTTTTTTTTTTTTTTAACCCAAATCCTGTTTTTCTTTTCTTTAAACCATAATAAAAATGTCAAATAAAGACCTTTTTTTTTTTTTCTAGAGCTGTTTTAAAAATAGGTATATAGTCCATTTTTATGTGGTATTCAGACTATTTTTTATGTGCTCTTCAATCACTTAGAGCCACGGAAACAGTCATTTGACTGCCTGAGCGATGGCAGTAAACCTTCAGATTAGCTAATCTTTTCCTTTTCCACCAGAGAAAACAGTTCAGCCATTTTAATTTGCACAATGTTCTTAAATTTAAGTGTCATTTCTAGGGTTAGGAAGAGCTGAGGTAGCCTTGCTAAATGACAGGAATATTTTGCTACATTTATATAGTTCTTTATATATAGTGTATAAACTCCTTTACTCTTGACCCTTTGAGTAGACAGTTTAGAACCAAACGGGGGAAAATGAGTGTTCATATTTGGAATTTTTGGTGAAAGATTATATGAATAAAAATATTTTAGAGCCCTTGAATTTTAGAGGATTATATGACTACCAGGTGTCATTTTGGGGAAACTTCTTGCATGCTTTTAAATACAAAGAAATAATATACTTCTTAGAAATTAGAAACTGCTGGACTTAATTTTCTGTATTAGAGGAAACCATTTCAAGAAAAAAGTCATTTAAAATTAATTTTTAAACACAGTATGAGAACACAGGATAAAAATAATAGTACTAAAACTAGCATTTTTGAGTGCTTACTAGGTAGGCATCAGGTGGTATCTTAAGTGTTTCACAAGGATTATCTCATTTAATCTTAAACGTGTCCCAATAAGGTAGTTAAGGTACTATTTTCATCCTCATTTTATATATGAAAAAATTTAGGCTTTGAGAGTTAAGTACCTTTTGGAAAGTAGTGGGTGGTGGAGCCAGGATTTGAGCCCAGGTCTGGTGGCTTTCAAAGCATATGTTTTTAACTAATATACTATATTTTAGCAAACAAAGTCATGAACAAGATTTTGAAAATCACAGTCTTTATCAGGTGAATATAATTTTCTATAATTGGGTCAAAATATTGTCAGATGAAAAAAATGAAACTATATTTTATGTCCTAAACAAAATACTAATAAAAAATTGGAAAATAATTTAGAGTACACCTTTTTCTTAGATTGAGAAAA
Organism: Meles meles; assembly: GCF_922984935.1. Lineage (NCBI taxonomy): Eukaryota > Metazoa > Chordata > Mammalia > Carnivora > Mustelidae > Meles > Meles meles. The sequence goes on along the minus strand of NC_060075.1, from coordinate 44,470,232 downwards.
TAAAATCACTGCTAAAATTGATTACAGTAGTAGAAAACAGTACAATTAGGAGTGTGTTAGTAAGAATGATAACTATGAACTCAGATTTAGTAGTCAGAAAGATGTGGGTGGACTCAGTTCCTGGTTCCACCACTTGATGATAAAGTCCTTCTGAGCAGGTTTTCTAGCTATTCTAAATCTCTACTCTGTAGCTCTAAGCTGGAAGCAATAATAGGACCAATGCAATAAGTTGAGTAAGAATTAAATGAGATAATGGAATAGAGTGGAATTATATCTTACTCATTTTTATATTCTCAGCATTTGACACAATGCCTGACCATAGCACAGTCAATATTTGTTGGGTGAATGACTGGAGAGAAGGGTGAAAGCTAACAAGAGTTGACTTGTCAGAACAGATGTAGTAGATATAATCTGGAGCATGAGGAAGCAGGGCAGGGCCAGCTGTATAATTTACAAAGCCCAGTGCAAAATGAAAATATAGATCCTTGTTCCAAAAGTAGAAAAAGTGCTAAAGTGTTGTTAAAATGGATACCAAAACAAGCCTTTTACTTTCTGCCATCTCTCTTTCATCATGGTGTTTTATATGCTATTTTATGTTGTTCTAAATGAAGGAAAATTAAAAATTCAAGTTTTTAGCATGAATTTTACCCTTATTCTTTATAGTGTACAATGCCAGTCTTATACAAATATTAATCACCCAAATTATGTAATTTGTATTTTGTAGCTCATACATGCATATGTATTTTGGTCTTAAAGAACTGCAAATCACTGCACAAAATTAACTGTTTTTATTTCACTTCTTGATATGTACCCATCTACCAACACTGTCCACCTTCAGCTTACTGATGAGTAAGGAAGGAGAGAAAGAAAAAGGAACTCTGTGTTATTCTATTTCCCCTTCCTTCTGTTACCATTTTCAGTGTAATAGTTGGATAATACAGGGAAGTAACATGATATAATGGACTGCCTTAGTCATTCCTGTTTTTTTAAATCTGTTTCTGCCTTTCTTCATTCAAAACAAGTCTTGGTGCAAATGAAAAGCCTTGAAGGGCTGTCAGTGCCCCACTTAATCAGTTTAGATGTAACATACCTTCCTTGTACTTGCTTTAAGTCTCCCTGACTCCCAGTCATTCAGGGGCCATGGAATTCTAAGCTTATGGGACAGAAAGGGAGAAAGCCATGCATATTGGGCATGTCTTCCCCTCTCAGAAACACTTCTCTGTCCCATCGGACTTCACTTACAGAACATAAGTTCAAAGATAACATTATTAAGAATTTCAAGATGGCGATGGCAAAGCATTAAATCAAGTGTGGGGCCCTTCTGAACATGGGGCCCTGTGTGACCACACAGCTCACATGCTCCTGAAGTGTGGTTAGACCCAGAGGAAGAATTTCCTTGAAATAGAGGTTCTCAAATGTAGGGATTGAGTTCCCAGAGAGATTGTGGTATTTCTGAATTTAGGGAACTTTGGAAACAGCCTCGTTCTGCTGGGAGTTTGTAGTACGTTCATCCCTGTAGGCAGGTGAATGGACGAGGCATCTTCTCAAAGCTCCTTTCTATCCTGCCACTGTGTTCTGTGCTGTCATACCTCCCAAAACATGGAGGGGAAAAGTCTTTCAACTTTCTTCTGAATTTGGTGAGATTAGAAGGTGTGTATACTCGTAATGTCTATCAAAGTCATTAATGGGACAGGACACTTGATAAAAACATAACTTGGAGAAGAATGAATCAAAAAAGACATTTTAATACTGCTTGTTATGCTCTTCATCTTTAATTAGGTTGTGGTATTCACTTTGGACTTATACTGTTGAGATAGCTTATATATCTTGAGAAAAAAGGATTCCTTTTTCATTCTTCAAGACATACGCATGCAGTATGTGGTTTTGTCATGCTAGTTCACAATCCCCCATGTTATGCCTTTAGACCTCACAAATAAATGTTATGTGATGGGTATCCCACTGAGATGTGAAAATGAAATATGCAAACCTGAAATAACTTGGAGGGAGGGTAAGGCGGGAAAGAAAGGAGTCTCTGACCAGAATGTTGAAAATATATCCCATATTGAAGTTATTATGATACCACAGAAATCTGAATGTAATTTAGACGGTTTGGTTGAAAGTGGATGGCAGAGTACATGTGTGAGGAGGAGAACTTCAGACATGTGGATAGCATTTTCAGAAGAGACTCTCAGTTCAAGGTCATATGTCCCCGTAAGTATTGAGAGGTGGAAGAAAGTATTCAGAAGATATTTTATTTACATTTCACATAGCATTGCATAATGGTTTGTTGTATTGTTCTTGAGGTGGTGTGTGTCACAAAGGCAGGCGAAATGCCCGAGTTCACTCTGGAATATTTTCTTACAGTCATCAGGTTCACAAAGCAAAAATATTTGGAATTAATTATTACTAATGAAAAGTAATGTTCTTCATACTATATCATCAGTAGGTTTTTTTTTTTTTTTAATACCATCTCATTTGGAACAGAATTCATCGTTTTCTTTGGTCTGTTTCTTTAGTGATGCTTTTCTATTTTTGCCACTTCTCATAACTATTTTGGGGCAAATAAATGCTGGTGTTTGTGGACTATTACATGTGACTTTTCCAAAGTGCTGAAAGTTACATATGCCAAATGTGTTTTTGTAGGGATACTTCCTTTCACTTTAAGAAAGACATTAAGTGTTTTCTTTGGCATCTCCAAAAAGAGCTCTTAAACTCAGTTCCATCAGTGGATTTGATAATAAATATGGTAGTGTCCGTATCATCTTCCTGTCATAATAGAGAAGTTTTGCCCCCAATACTGTGTTCTCTCAGAACACATGATGGGGTAATTCTAAAATGAATTGTTTTCTTACTTCTCAGGTTAGGGGCTGAGGAGATTTCAGAGTATTCACAATGCAGAATTTAAGCAGGTATCTATCTACTGACCCTTTATCTATTTGAAGCTCTATGGAAAATACTATCTCTACTTGGGTCCGTGAGGGCCGAGTTACTGGTTTGAGTCTGAGAGAGTGTTTAATTGTGATAGTACATTTATCTCCCTTTCATGATGTTGTATAAAAGCCAAAAGCTGCAAAACTTTACATGCCTCAGGATTGACTTGGAATCTTGTCCAGTCATTTATGCATTCAATGAATATTTATTAAGCATCTACTGTGTTTCAGGCAGTATTCTAGGATCTCAGCATATTTCAAAAAACAAAACGGAGTTAGATCCCATTTACTTCAATATTGTAAGCAAACAGATTCTAGTCACATTTAGCCATAAACATATTGGCTGTCTGATATGGTAGCCACTTGACATATGTGGCTATTTAAGTTGAAACTTACATGAATTAAAGTGAAATAAAATTTCAGTTCCTTGATTTCTCTAGCTGTATTTCAACTGCTCAATAGCCACATGTGGCTACCATTAGTGGCTATCACAATGGAAAGTGCAGATATAGAACCTTTCCTTCACCACAATGATTTGTATTGCATTGTACTCTCCATCATTAAAAGATAAAGGGTTTTGTCAATTGGGTTAACAACTTCAGCACATTTTAACAAATTAATCAGAGAAGGGTAGGACGCTGATGTTAAGTTATGCCATGGTGTTTGCTTTAGCAGCCCCTATTTCTGGTATTCTGGTATCATCTGCCTGTTCACATGCAATAACCAGGCTTTCTCTAGGGAGATGAATGCATCTACATAAAAGGGAGGCAATAAGCTGGTGCAAGCGCTGCAACTCCCCCTTCACATGACCTTGGTAGACATTATAATCATCCCAAATTCTTTCCTCTTGAGCCTACACATGACCTCAGAATCCTTTTGAATAGAGCATTCTAGGTAGTCACTATCACTTGTGGTTGGTTTGTGCGTGTATCCTCTTTGCCCTTCCTGATCTCTGTACAGATCTGCTTTTCATTTTCTTACCAAACAGCTTAGATGACTAAGATTCTTTCACATAAAGTCCAGAAGATGGCAAGAGAGCAAAGAGGAACAATATTGTTATTCCCAAATGGACTTTCTGCGACTTCTCCACAAAACGTTCATTTATGTTCCACCTGACTCCAGAGGAATCTCTAAGGAAAAGAGCAACAGTGTGCTGGTTTGGAGACCTGAGTACACACAGTCCTACAGTTATAAGGAGTACTGGCGCATTGCATAGCATTTTGCCTTACTTTTTCTTTTCCTTAAAAGTGCATTTAATATCTTTAGTAGATGTTATCTACTGTTTGAAAAGGAAAAGCTTTATTGTGTTCTTAAGACCTTAACAGTTATCTTCCTTAGTATTGAACTTTCAAATCCCAAGAAAGTTAAGGTGGAAACTTCTATCAGTGGGGGGAAGGAGATCTGGGCCTTCAGCCTTAGTTTTTGATTGATTATGCCTTTGAAAGACTGATACGGAAAGAGAAACTTATTTTTAACATGTTCAACATGGTTCATGTGAGAAAACAGATGTTTATAATAGGAAATCCTATTGTGTAGAGAGACTTATCAAGGCTCACTTACAAGGCTTGAAGGTTTCTACGTCACAGGTCAGGTTTGATGTAAGGGGCATTGTGCCTCCTGTCTGGATTGAGTGATGACTGAGATGGCTAATCATTGCTATTATTAATTACCTCTTCTTAAAAGGCAAACAAAAGGAGGAAGTCTGGTGTCAGTATCAAGTCTGCCTTTATGACTGTTGAAGTATCATCACAATTATAAGCTGTATATGGGAACATAGTAGAGAAAGTAAATATTTTGGTAATCCCCTTGATTTTAGCCAACTAGATAAACATGAAAGAATTAGTTTCATGTTCATAATGGCCACATACTCTGTGTTGTTGCTAGTTACATGCAACTGGTGTTGTATAATGGTATGGTTTTCTACTTCGCCAGTGTTGAATATAGCATATCTCAGAGCCTTTCTGATGACTTGCTTGCTGTTTTAAAAATTGAAATACATCAGAATAACAGCTAAGTAGAATACTATATACAAGTGGTGATGTGTAATTTTTTAAACTTCCCTTAAGTATAGCATATATGAAACAGTAATGGATACACTTAATATTATTTATGCATTCAAGAATAGAGATACTAAATAAATGAACAAAGAATTGATTAATTGAAGCTTCAGTCTCACTGTATGCAACTCCCAAACCTTTGTGATGCTGGATGTGGTTTAAATATAAATAAATAAATGAAATTCAGGCAACCACAATGAGGAAAATAATGATCATCATCATCCTCATAATGCCCACTGTTTTGATTCCTGGCTAAACTTTTTTTTTTTTTTAAGACTTTACTTATTTATTTGAGAGAGTAAGAAGAGATAGGGAACACGAGCAGGAGAGGCAGCAGAGGGAGAGAAGAAGCAGATTCCTGGCTGAGCAGGGAGCCCAACAATGCGGGGGCCCTGATTCCAGGACCTTGATCCTGAGATTATGACCTGAGCCACCCAGGAGCCCCAGAAATGTATTTATATTAATTTGATTTCCTTAAAATACCTTTACCCAACTTATTTTGAATCTACCAATTGCAAAGCGATGATTTTGATGTCTGGAACATTGCATTCTTTTAGAAAGGTACATGGAGAAATTGGAGTGTCTTTCCTCTAAAACCAGTGCTCCTTCTGTGCTGTAACCACACACAGAGCTGCAGGCTTAGTCGGTCACTCTGGCCCGCTGTTTTTCATTTGGAAATGTTTCTCAGAAACCCCCTTGGATTGCATCCTCATTATTCTACCTGGCTTTCTGTGCTGGCATTTGAAGTAGCCTTTCTTCTCATGTCTCTGCATTGGTATGCCCTGTACATCATGCTAGACTCAGCCCACTGCTCTCTTGTCACACATATACTGACATATTTCTGTGGCTCTCTTTGCTCCTGGTTCAGTTTGGACTCCAGTGCCAGGCATTCAGTTGCTTGGCACCATCATATCTTCTTTCTCAAAATCAGTTTCTGTGACTCCCTAGCTTTCCTACTTCATCTGGGAAATCTGACTTTCCATGGGTACACAGCTTCTTTGCATCAGGCCACAGCTAATAGTGTTTTTTTTTTTCTTCACCTAACATAGTGTCTTCTGTTTACTCCTCTATCCACCCTCTTTTAGGGCAGATCAGTTCTCTTTCGCTCATTTATTCTGGCTTCCATTCCCTTGTGACTTTCGCTTGGTGCTATGACACAATTTAGCTCTCATTATATATTCTGAAATGGTCAATGTGCTTATCTTGTATTCTTTTTTTTTTAAGATTTATTTATTTATTTTGGAGAGATGCACACATGAGTGGGGGGAGGGGCAAATGAAGAGGGAGAGAGAGAATCTCAAGCCAACTCCATGGAGCGCAAAGCAGGGCTCAATCTCATGATCATCAGATCACCACCTGAGCTGAAACCAAGAGTCGGTTGCTTAACCAACCACACCACAGAGGCACCCCACTTGTCTTCTATTCTAATAAATGTAAGGACAGATTCTTCTACATCCCCATAGAATTAAAGCTTAAATTAAGCATATAGTTGGATATAAATATCTAGAGATTGCTTGATACCCCATTTATTTCCATAGTGTCCCACACGATTGCAGATTCTCCTCAAACAACTGTATAGTTTTATTAAAAAAGGAAGTATTCTCCTTCCATTTTCACTACCCCTGTTTTTTGTAAGCAACCTCAAATATTTTGGGGTTCTGTAAGAGTGAAACCTGATCTCTCCTGCATGGATGGTAAACGATATAGATAGATCGATAGCCAGACCACCACACATGTATATATTTATACATATATTCATTCACATGTCCTGTAGTTCAAACCAGTAAATACAAAAATTTTAATCTTACCAGTGATGAATATATGCAAGTGAAAATAATTATTAGGTACACTTCACTGATATTGATTTAGTCAGACTTGATAATAAGTAGTGCGGAGAGACCTGAAGTAAAATAGACATACCCACCTATTTTCTGCTGTAGATTTTCCAGAGGGTTGTAGGTCTCTAGGACAAGAAGGGTCACAAAAGAAATCCAACACTTGGTACCACTAATCTAAGTTACTGCACTAAAAGTAGTAAACTAAAATCTAATTGGTACCATGTTTATTTTTATAATTATGAAATACTGAAAGCAACCTAAATGCTAATAGTTAGAAAATACAAACTGTGGTTTGAATAGGTATTATGTCAGATTGGGGTTCAGATCCACACCCCCCATTTTTTAGAGCAAATATTTAACTAGCTCTACATCCTTAAGCAAATTATGGAACTGTCTAAGCATTGGTTTCCTTATCTGTACAGTGGCAAACTAGACCAGACCCTAAGGACTGACTCTGCTTTGAAGAGAGGTGAGAATGACCATTGAGATTTTATTTCAGCTTGCTTTCACTTTATAATCCTACTGAACCGGTAAACAAATGGTACAGAGGAAGAACATGGGATTAAGAAAGTGAGAGAACTTGGCTCTCCAATGCCTTTTCTCATGAAGGCATGCCCAGAGTCTGATGGAAAACACAGTTTGTGCAGGGCGAGGAATCTGCCAGTTCAGACAAAGGTGTTTAGAACCAGAGGTTCACTGCCTTTCCCACAGTTAGTCTGGAAGTAGGGCCACATCAGCATCTGAATAGCTGTTGCACATGGAGTTTCTTTTTGCATTGCAGCTATATCCTTTCTTGTACTATATTCTCTTTATTGCATATTTAAGTTTGGCTGTGGCCTACTACAAATGGTTGACTGAAGCACAATAAACATTTAATGAAAAAAAATATATACTAAGGTTTTTCTTCCTTGAGAAGACATAATCCAAATTCTATTTTTCACACAAAGTCACTGAAAATTACCTTGCTTATTTGGTCTCAGTAAAATAGACCACTTACTGAGCCTCCCATGGGTGTCTCCATCATCATTTTCAGATTAAGGGTTTTTTTTTTTTTTTTTTAAGAATTTATTTATTTATTTGATGGACAGAGATCACAAGTAGGCAGAGAGGCAGGCAGAGAGAGAGGAGGAAGCAGGCTCCCCGCCAGGCAGAGAGCCCAATGTGGGGCTCGATCCCAGGACCCTTGGATCATGACCTGAGCTGAAGGCAGAGGCTTTAACCCACTGAGCCACCCAGGCACTCCCAGATTCAGGGTTTTGATGTTTAGTTATCTATATCATCTGGAAGATCAAAATACTACTACTTACTACTACAAGTACAGGAGTACTAAACCATGTTTTAAAAATTGCATTATATCTGTGACCTCATTTGGGAACTACTTGTCAAAGGTGTGCAGTTGTTATGAGGATACACTTTATATACCTCTCCAGATTCCTGTAAGGACTAATTGAGATACTGTATGTGAAATACCAAATGTGGAGCCAGGCATATGACAGTCACTTAAAAATTATTAGCTATTAGTACTACTACTGTTTTTCAACAATAAGGTGCTGTAAGTCACAGCATTATTTTATGGAACTCTTAGAAAAAAAACGCTCTCAATTAAACTATGACTTAAGGTTTATATTAAGTATTGAAGGAGCTCTTTTAGACTTATTAAAGCATACATTTTATCATCCATTACTCTTGTGCCTGAATCAAGCAACATAAATTGGTTGAAGTATTCTTGACACTTCTTCACATTCAAAATTTGATTCTCTAAACTCATCTTTAAATTCTAAATGTCATTGCTATCCCCGTTTTTCCACAAAGCATTGTCCTGTGTGCCGTGTGTGTGACTTCTGTGCCACAAAGAGCATTGTTGATGCAGCATTTAAGAGCATGCCACTGTTGCCCTCCTGATTTTTTTTTTTGGAGCTTCTGATATCTATTTTAAATACTTTTCTTTTTGACGAAGATCAAAGCCTTATTTCTTTTTGCCCTCAGTTGAATCATATGTTGCTGAAAGCTGAGTAGCTTCCATCCAGACTTTAACAGGAAATTTTAGGCAAATTGATGTTTATTGCTGGAACAATACATTAATTAATCAGACCACATCTATTCCTGGGATTTGGCAACTTCTCCTACTTCAGTTGTATTGCTTGGCACAGGATGGTAACCTGTGTGCATGTATCTCAGTAACAAAATACAACACATTTTTTCTATCTGTATCTTCTTGTCTTACATCCCAGAAAGCACTTAGCTTTTGCTTTTCCAAGAAAATATGAATTATTGTCATTCTTCTGTCATGAATATTTGCTTCAGTAATTTCAAATTTATACTTCCTACTGCCCCATTCCAACTTTTTTATTCAGTAAGTCATAGCATAATTTTAAAAAGATATCTTAAGTGACAGTTCAATAGGAGAGTCTGAGCATCTGAGCATTGCACACATGTAGTTGAAATGACAATATAAGAACAGTTTGGACAAAGACTATGCATACACAGACCCTGACAGTGATAGCATTATTGGAGCCTGGAAGCCAGCAGTTGTTAGATAAAATACATCCCTATTTCAGAGATATTAAAATGTGGGGGGAAGAATTCCTGGAATTGATGGAAGGTAATTGTAAGTACAGACTAAAAATTATAATTATAGTCATTTTTTTATTAAGAGGGAACCTCTGAGTAGTTTGAGTTGGGGACAAGAAAGTTACTGAAAAAGGCAAGGCCTTGGCTTTCTGTCTTGGAGTAGACATACTTGACCAGAAGCAGATTTCATGTAAATAGGAAAAAATCTTATTAGTTGCTGTTTTTTGAAGAGAAAGCCACAAATAAGCTGTGAAAAGTAATGAAGATTGAGTACCTATTACTCATTACTGTGAAAAGTAATGAAGATTGAGTACCTATTGCTACCACTTTTAATCTGGCAGATTGCATAACACAGTTATGCAATCTGAGTTTAAATTTCTCTATATGTCATTTATAAGAACTGCAAGAACCCAGATCTTCTCTCCCACCACAGTGAATATGAATATGCAGATGAAATAATGGAAATTGTTAATAGGAATATGCTTCACTTTTTGCCTTTAGAATAGTGAGAGTTTCCACTTTCCTGGAAATAAAATCTAATTTCTGTGGCTTAATGGCAGTGGTTAGTTGCATTCTAACCCATTTATTATAATTCAAGGTTATAAATGTTTCTATATAGTTTTTAGCAGTCTCAGAACCAAGTCCTGTAAACTTCACTAATTAGAGGATTCCTGTTTTGTAGAGAAAAAAGGAGAGGGATCACACATACATACAGAGGAAGGAGCGAGAGAGAGAGTGAGGGTGAGAGAGAGATAAGCCTGCTTCCTACAGTTCAAAATAATGTTAGTTTTGGTCATTCTAACTGGTATACGGTGGTATCTCAATGTGGTTTTAATTTGAATCTCCCTGATGGCTAGTGAAGATGAACATTTTTTCATATGTCTGATAGCCATTTGTATGTCTTCATTGGAGAAGTGTCTGTTCATGCCTTCTGCCCATTTTTTTGACATGATTATCTGTTTTGTGTGTGTTGAGTTTGAGAAGTTCTTTATAGATGCTGGATATCAGCCTTTTGTCTGTACTGTCATTTGCAAATATCTTCTCCCATTCCATGGGTTGCCTTTTTGTTTTGTTGACTGTTTCCTTTGCTGTGCAGAAGCTTTTGATCTTGATGAAGTCCCAAAAGTTCATTTTCACTTTTGTTTCCTTTGCCTTTGGAGACATATCTTGAAAGAAGTTGCTGTGGCTGATATCGAAGAGGTTACTGCCTATGTTCTCCTCTAGGATTCTGATGGATTCCTGTCTCACGTTGAGGTCTTTTATCCATTTCGAGTTTATCTTTTTGTATGGTGTAAGAGAATGGTTGAGTTTCATTCTTCTACATATAGCTGTCCAGTTTTCCCAGCACCATTTATTGAAGAAACTATCTTTTTTCCACTGTATATTTTTTCCTTCTTTGTTGAAGACTATTGGACCGTAGAGTTGAGGGTCCATATCTGGGCTCTCCACTCTGTTCCACTGGTCTATGTGTCTGTTTTTATGCCAGTACCACGCTGTCTTGGTGATCACAGCTTTGTAGTAAAGCTTGAAATCAGGCAACGTGATGCCACCCGTTTTGTTTTTCTTTTTCTACATTTCCTTAGCAATTCAGGGTCTCTTCTGATTCCATACAAATTTTAGGTTATTTGCTCCAGCTCTTTGAAAAAATACTGGTGGAATTTTGATCGGAATGGCATTAAAAGTATAGATTGCTCTAGGCAGTATAGACATTTTAATAATGTTTATTCTTCCGATCCAAGAGCATGGAATGGTCTTCATCTTTTTGTGTCTTCTTCAATTTCTTTCATGAGTGTTCTGTAGTTCCTCGAGTACAGATCCTTTACCTCTTTGGTTAAGTTTATTCCCAGGTATCTTATGGTTCTTGGTGCTATAGTAAATGGAACCAATTCTCTAATTTCCCTTTCTGTGTTTTCATTGTTAGTGTATAAGAAAGCAACTGATATCTGTACATTGACTTTGTATCCTGCCACATTATTGAATTGCTGTATGAGTTCCAGTAGTTTGGGGATGGAGTCTTTTGGGTTTTCCATATAAAGTATCATGTATCTGCGAAGAGAGAGAGTTTGACTTCTTCATTGCCAATTTGGATACCTTTTATTTCTCTTTGTTGTCTGATTGCTGTTGCTAGGACTTCTAATACTATGTTGAACAAGAGTGGTGAGAGTGGGCATCCTTGTCGTGTTCCCGATCTCAATGGGAAGGCTGTGACATTTGAGATCAGGAACACGAGAAGGAAAGGATGTGGAGAAAGGGGAACCCTCTTACACTATTGGTGGGAATACAAGTTGGTGCAGCCAGTTTGGAGAACAGTGTGGAGATTCCTTAAGAAATTAAAAATAGAGCTTCCCTATGACCCTACAATTGCAGTACTGGGTATTTTCCCCAAAGATACAGATGTAGTGAAAAGAAGGGCCATCTCCTACCCCAATGTTCATAGCAGCAATGGCCATGGTCACCAAACCGTGGAAAGAGCCAAAATGGCTTTCAATGGACAAATGGATAAGGAAGATGTGGTCCATATACACTATGGAGTATTATGCCTCCATCAGAAAGGATGAATACCCAACTTTTGTATCAACTTGGGTGGGACTGGAAGAGATTATGCTGAGTAAAATAAGTCAAGCACAGAGAACCAGTTATCGTATGGTTTCACTTATTTATGGAGCATAAGGGATAACACAGAGGACATGGGGGGAGATGGAGAGGAGAAGGGAGCTGAGGGAAATTGAAGGGGGAGATGAACCATGAGAGACTATGGACTCTGAAAAACAATCTGAGGGTTTCGAAAGGGAAGGGGGTGGGAGGTTGGGGGAGCCTGGTGGTGAGTATTATGGAGGGCACATATTGCATGGAACACTGGGTGTGGTGCATAAACAATGAAATCTGTTACACTGAAAAGAAATTAAATAAAAAAAAAGAAATTAAAAATAGAGCTACCTTATGACCCTGCAATTGCACTACTGAGTATTTACCCCAGAGATATAGATGTAGTGAAAAGAAGGGCCATCTCCTGCCCCAAGATTCATAGCAGCAATGGCCACAGTCGCCAAACTGTGGAAAGAGCCAAGATGCCCTTCAACAGATGAATGGATAAAGAAGATATGGTCCATATATATTATCCCTCCAGCAGAAAGGATGAATACCCATCTTTTGCATCAATATGGATGGGACTGGAGGAGATTATGCTGAGTGAAATAAGTCAAGCAGAGAGAGTCAGTTATCATATGGTTTAAGTTACTTGTTGAGCATAAGGAGTAACATGGAGGACATTGGAAGAAGAAACGAAGAAGGGAGTTGGGGGAAATCAAAGGGGGAGACGAACCATAAGAGACTGTGGACTCTGAGAAACAACTGTCTGTTTTGGAAACAGACAACTCCCTTGTTTTGGAAGGGAAGTGGTTGGGAGGTTGGGTAAACCTGATAGTGGGTGTTAAGGAGGGCACATACTGCATGGAGCATGGGGTGTGATGCATAAACAATGAATCTTGGAGCACTGAAAAAAAATAAAGTTTAAAGAAATAAAGAAATAATGTTAGAAAATTAACTTTTCTAATTTTCTAAAATTAACTTTTATTGAGAATTAAGTATTATGTATTGATCAAGGACTCTACATATGTTACCCCATTTAATCCACACTATGTGTCTTTGAAGTAGGGGATAGTAGCAGATACTATGTGTGATCTGCCCGTATCTCTTCACCTCCCACCGTTCCTGAGAATTTCTGCCTTTTGAACATGTGCAGCTTTTTGCCTGAGGATTTTTCCTGTTTGGCAGAGGCTGTACAGCCACTGTGTTCAGTCAATGACTAGTAGGAACTGGTAGATTAATATCGCAGCTTCCTCATCCCTCTAACCAGGAAAGTCCAAGGTACATTATACACAACCTCCCAGAGCTGTCCAGCAGAATTGCACAGTTGCCTTTAGCGGTAATTGCTTGACAGCACAGTGTATTGGCTTCTCCCCCTTCCCAGTCCCTTCCTCACTAGCCCCTGTTACTTCTTGGGTCAGCTCTCAGGTAAACTATTTGCACTCACAGCCTTGTCTCAGGACTGTTAGTTCCAGTTTACAGATGAGGAAGTATGCCCATGATCACACAGAAAATACCAGGCAAGATTTGAGTCTAAACTCGAGGACTTACAAAAATGAACAACCTGATTCCATGGGGAAACTTTTGACCAGGTAATCTTACTGAAGTTCTTTTTAAAAATTTTTTTAATTAAATTCCAGTTAGTTGTATTATTACACTCTAGAGTGTAGAGTGTAGAGTGTAATATTCATTTCAGGTGTACAATATAGTGATTCATCACTTCCATACATCACCCGGTACTCATCACTACAAGTGGCCTCCATAACCCCCATCATCTAGTTAACCCATCCCTGCATCCACCTCCCCTCTGATGATCATCAATTTGTTCTCTGTAGTTAAGAGTCCATTTCTTGGTTTGCCTCACTCTTTTATTCCCTGATGCTCATTTGTTTTGTTTCTTAAATTCCACATATATGTGAGATCATATGACATTGTCTTTCTCTGACTGACTTATTTTGCTTAGTATAATATTCTTTAGCTCCATCCATGTTGTTACAAATGGCAAGATTTCATTCCTTTTTATGGCTGAATGTATCACATCTTCTTTATCCATTCATCAGTCAATGAACACTTTGGCTATGTCCATAACCTGATTAGTATAGATAATGCTACTATAAACATCAAGATGCATGCATCCCTTTGAATTTGTATTTTCATATTCTTTGGGTGGATACCAATACTGTGATTGCTGGATCATAGGGGAGTTCTGTTTTTTTAAAAGATTTTATTTATTTATTTGTCAGAGAGAGAGAGGGAGCACAAGGAGGGGGAGCAGCAGGTAGAGCAGGCAGAGCAGGCAGAAGGAGAAGCAGACCCCCCACTGAGCAAGAAGCCTCATACAGTACTGGATCCCAGGACCTTGGGATCATGACCTGAGCTGAAGGCAAATGCTTAACTGGCTGAGCCATCGAGGCATCCCGGAAGTTCTATTTTTAACTTTTTGAGAAATATCCATGCTGTTTTCCAGAGTGGCTCACCAATTTTCCTTCCCATCAACAGAGCAAGAGGGTTCCCCTTCCTTCACATCATTGCCTATACCTGGTGTTTCTTGTGTTGTTGATTTTAGCCATTCTGACAGGTATGAGGTGGTATTTTACTGTAGCTTTGATTTGTATTGCCCTTATGATCAGTGATGTCGAGCATCTTTTCATGTGTCTGTTGGCCATCTATATGTCTTGGAAAAATGTTTGTTCACATCTTCAAATGGGAGAAGATACTTGCAATGACATATCTGATAAAGAGTTGGTATCCAAAATATATGAAACACTTATAAAACTCAACATAAAAAATGAATAATCCAGTTAAAAAATAAGCAGAAGACTGAGGTTTTACTTTCCTCCAAGTTGACTACTTTAACAAGGATAAGTATTATTTATATTTTGTACTTATGTCTCCCTGTGTTGGATTCTATAGTAGAAAATTTAATGGACAAATTTAATTGACTTGTGGTTTATTTCACATAGCACTGGAATGAACTCAATGTATATATTGATTTTTGCACCAAACTAATGGGAAACTACCTTATTATGTAGACAAGTATAAAGACCTATCTTGAATAACTTATTGGCAGGCAATTCTTGATGTTCTTCTAGGAAGGAGGCTAAAACAAAATCATTCGAAAAACACTTTACCTGTACCTTTTTCTAAATACATTTTGTTTTCTTCGTCATTTTTTTTTAAGATTTTATTTATTTATTTGACAGATAGAGATCACAAGTAGGGAGAGAGGCAGGCAGAGAGAGAGAGAGAGAGGAGGAAGCAGGCTCCCTGCCAAGCAGAGAGCCCGATGCGGGGCTCAATTCCAGGACCCTGGGATCATGACCTGAGCGAAAGGCAGAGGCTTTAACCCACTGAGCCACCCAGGTGCCCCTCTTCATCATATTTTTGTATATATTCTTATGTTATTACTTGAATGGAAGTTACTTGAAGATAAAATGCATATCTGATTCACCTTTTTTAACCTCACAATATTTAGTGTAATGTCTTATATCAGTCCACTCTAAATAAATATTCATAAAATAAATGAATGACTATATTGATTCAAATTAGTGCTTTATTAAATGGATAAAGACATTTAAAATTGGGAACAATATAGGGATAAACATACCATCTTGTAAATAATTACTATTGAACTTTGAGATTTGTGCTGTTATATTTCTGTTACCTTAGCTTGATCACTGTAAAAAATGACACTAACATTGAATGATGTGCCACTCAGTAACTTCAGATATCATTCTAAATACCTTATCTCTTTACTGCTCCAGAATTCTGTTTAAAAGAAAATAGAAATAGAAACCTAGTATGTGGATCTTCTTGTAGCTCTTTCAGATCCATTGGTAGCCTTGACCGAGAAAGAAGTAGGTAGTTACATCTTAAAATAGTAAAGCTACTGGGTGGTTCTGAAGAATCAAAACTAATTAAAGGGAAGAGAGAAAAACAGAAAGAAAAGAATCCTGTGCATATTCACATTTAAATCAGTGGTTTCATGTATTTTTGGACACTTTCCCCTGAGTTTGGTCATTCCTTGTTCTTTGAGATTGCTAAGAACACAGAATCATCAGGGGAGGAGTTGATGCCTTTACTTTGTTCACCTGGTCCTTCTCATGTCCTGACTTTGTTAAGGTTCCCCAGACTCATCAGATATCTGGGTATGTAGGGAGTCTGTAACCTCATGTGTCTTACGATTTTATTATAGGAGTGGCTGCTCCAAGTATTCATAATAGTGAGTCTGAAACAAGCAACTATAATTCAGACTCATCAGAGTCAAGTCTGACCATTGTTATGTTTTCAGGGGACATGGTGTCCTAAGACCATCCCTAGGTGTTAGTTTCAGTAGTTTTGCAGGTACTAAAGCTTTGATGAATTCCTCTGAAAGTTTGACCATAGATCATGTGGAGTAAAATCTTATTTAATTATATGCAGATTATTCATTTGACTCCAGAAGCTGATTTAAATTTTGGTTCTGTGAATATGTTAATTTTGCCCATAAATTTTCTGGGAGAAGACCTCATATGATATTTTCTAAAACCCAGTTTAGTAAAAGGAGCCTAAGATGATCTGATGCCAGTAGATTACAAGACATATAATGAAATGGGAAAGAAGTGCTCTATAGCATAGTGGTCAAGATTTATTTTTTAATTTCATTTTCTTTGGATGAAAGTAACTTCTATTTACTTAAAAACAGCAAACAAATACACAAACATATACGCCATCCCATCTAAGTAACTACATATATTAAGCAGTTGTGGTGGTTTACAGTGTGATCTCAGGCTGATCTCTGAAAATATTACTTGTGTTTTCACTGGCTATTATGACAGATACTAATTTTCAATGTAATGTTAGGAAAAGGTTAGCAAATTTAATCTTCTCTGAAACCTGCATTCGTAAATTTCTCCTTCCCATCTCCACCCTTCACAAGTCCCTCATTTTTGACGTGGAGCTGTGTAAAGTTCTATTCTTTCTCCTCAAAAATCTAGAGCATGGGGAGATAAGGAGCAGGGGATTTAGAGCCACACAGCTCTGGATTCCATCCCAGCTCCTCCTTTTAATAACTGTCATTTCTGGTGAAATACTCTATATGTAGAGCCTTAGTCGGAAGTTGCAATGCCTACCTTCATAGGATAGTAGTAAGAATTAATCAAAATAATACTTGTAAAATTTTCGGAATATATTCTAGCACATAAAAGGTTTTTACTCTTTTTGCTGCCATTGCTGTTATTTCTGGGGCTATTATTCGTGGGAACCAGCCCAGAAAAAGAAACCTTTTAGAGAGAACTCTTACAAGTAAGAATGATAGCATGGAATTAAGTATATACAGTTGCTAAATATATCTCAAATCTGCAAGTATCTGGCAAAGGAAATTAATTTTCTGGTTTTTAACTGATGAGGAGACTGAGACCCAGACAACTAAAATAATTTTCCTAGAGACAAACAGTTCATAAGGAAAGGTTCCACAGTTCAGCCTGGGTCTTTTGACTTCTAAGCCAATGCAATTTTCATGATCTGTGCTGACTCTTACATGGAAATTATAAGTAAGCATAAGTCATTAGCTTGAAATGGCAAAAAATGAAGGATCAGTGATGCATGTTAGTCAAGCTAATGACCTCGGTGGGAAAAGCAGCATCAAACTCAGGACTCACCTTCTTGAGTTTCACTTTCTTGGGCCTCTGTTGTCCCCTATATTGTACCTTCAAAGAAATTATTTTTATATATTTGTTTCTAGTTATTTTCAGTGGAATAATTAGTCAAAATTAGCTAATCTACCATTGCTAGAAGGAGCTTTCCTCTGGAATCTTTATTACCAATTTGATTTTTCAGTCTTAATGTTTTTTTGTAAGTTGCTTCTGAATAGTGCATGTTGATCAGGAGCTTTTCCTGAAGCAATTGTTAGTGCTTAGTGAAGGTGGGCTCCAATGGACATCACTGATGTTTTATTTTAAAACTGAGTATGACTGGGAGCACCTGGGTGTATCCCCACTGAGCAGAGAGTCTGACGGCAGTGGGAGGGACTGTCCCAGGACCCTGAGACAAGGACCTGAGCCGAAGGCAGATGCTTAACCTACTGAGCCACCCTGGTGCCCCTTATATTTATTTACATTTTATTTACTTACTACCTGCTGTTGTTTTCTAAAAGCCACACATGGGATAGCTGGGATTTGAAAACTAAAATCAGTTCTTACTGCAGAACACATGCTTTGTATTTTTTCCCCTTCCAGCCACTTCTAGCACAGTTTCCCCAATTAAAAGAGGCAAAATTATTAGTACAATTGATACACAGCTATAAAGGAAAAAGGTTAGGTGTGTGCATAGTGTGTGTGTGTGTGTTTGTAGACATTAAAACTGAACATTAAACTTGTTAATTTGAGACCTGTAAATATAGCACCCACTGCTCCATGCAATATGTGCCCTCCTTCATACCCTCTATTATCATTTTGAGTTTACTTAGCAATATAGTCCTTCTAAATAATAGTCCTACATTTTAGTAGCAATTCTTCTGAAGTATTGGCATTATGCCTCATTATATTAAAGAAATATCCATGCAAACTAACTAAACATGACATGGTTTTTTACTTGATCTGCAAGTTGGCAGTAAGAGAGGAAATTCATAGTACCTCTGTGTTAACTAAATGCCATATCAACTTAAATTATCTAATATACTACTGTAATCTACTTATTGAAATAGTAGTTTGCTCAGACAAATAGTCTATAAAATAGTAGGAACTGTTTTAATGCGGCAATGACCACAGCCCCCACAAATGCCAAATTATATGCAAAGATCTTACCTTTTAATACTCCAGAGTTCTTTGTCAGTGGCTCCAAAAGCAACTTGAAAATATATTCTCTGGTTCACCTGTTTTACTATTTTGTCTTAAACCCATTATCTTGAAATACAAATTCAATTTTAGGTAGTGGTCTAGTTTAGATTTGGGCGGTTGTGTAGAGATGTCTTTGTGGTAACTAATGGTTTATTATTCTTCAGTGGTTTGGGATGGGAAGCTTTTTCACAGTCTTTGACATCTCTTGAAAGGATTTTCAAGATCACTGTAATTAATTTGTATCCTAATTTGGCCAGTAGTATCTATAATGGCTCAGTAGGGTAAAAACCCTTAAGTTTGGCAATTAGTGGGGAGTTCCCCAGAGGACATACATGGAATTCGCACTTACGTGTAACGAACCAACTCCATAGGTGCAGAAGGAAGACATGTGGTGAGTATGGAAAAGGTCCAGAGTTTCGTCATCTTGTCACTCATTATGAATCAAGAGTTGAGGCAGCTGCCAAGAGATCAGAGGCAACCAAAGGCCAGGCTGGCAGGGAGAATTCTCAGTAAATGGGAGGGATGGCTGTTTTCTACCCTGGACTTCCAAACCCAGCCTGGTGTCTTGGGGGTCAGTTTGGGGTTCTCTAGTTAGCTGTATAAATTCTTAAGTATTTAAAATTGGAATTCATTCAAATACAAGTTGTCAGGACGGAGAGAAAACTTGAAACCATGTTTGTATAGGGAAGAGCTGGAGGAACTGAGGCTATTTATTCTGGAGGAGAGGGTACAGAATTGCTGTCTTCATAGATATAAAGGGCTATCATGTAGAAGAGAGGTTAGATTTATTGTCCATGGCTCTGGAAGGTAGACTCAGGGCCAACGGGGCAGGTTTTGGCTCACTATAAAAATAGCTTTCTGAAGGTTACACATGTCCCTGAAAGGAGTGAACTGCCTCCAAAAGTAGTAATTTTGGACTGTGAAGACATCCATGCCTATGCAGATGGTTGCTATTGCAAACAAGGTCCTAGGAAAATCCCACAAGACTGGACTCCAAAGTCCTCCCAACTTAGTTCTGTGTCTTAACAATCTCTCTGTCCAGCTAACACATTTGTTGATCACTCTCTGTTTATCAAGCATAGTGCTAGGGGTGTGGAGAACTCCAGGCATTCTCGTGGGGAAACCAAACATGCAGCCATCACTACAGCACAGGGTGAGAAGTAACCTAATCCAGTTTGGGTATTTGAAAGGTGGCTTGCCTGTTAAGGTTGAGGATGGAGCAGTGCTAACAGGCTTCCCAGGGGTTCCATCTGAGTCTCAGGTTTCTTACCTCTTATGTAAGGGGCTTTGACTATTCTATAGCATTCTATATAAATAAATTCATTCAGTGTTTTCCTTTATAGTTTCGTTTTGATTGTCATACCTATGGTGCTCTAGGTTTTACCAATCTCTGGGTGCAAATGGCATTGGTAACAATACCAAGATTTCACTTAGGCTTACCTATTGTGCTGCTTAGGACCTCCAGACCTCTATGAAAATCTTACCCAGCTATCTCCAAGACTCCCTGGCAATGCCCAATGGGAGCTCATGAGCTGACTCCTCCTGCTTCTTGTTCTTTTATTATCTGAACCCATCTGAGTGTGGTGCCTCTTCGTGTCAGTCCTGCTGGTGCTGGTGCCCTCTATGACAGGGTCCCCACCCGGCACTGGTATTACTAGGATTGCAGCCTTCATGGTGCTAAGGTGGCATTGCACTTCTCGAGGTCTGCACTATAGCACAACCATACTAGTCCCAGCAAAAGTGGGGTCTATGGCCCACTTCCTCACTTTGTGTCATTTTTTGGTCACCTGACTGTGAAGTGGGACTAGATAGTTTGTGTCTCAAAAATTCCTCTTGAAATAAACTCCTCTGGTTTCCACCTGCAACCCTAAGACTGTGGGTCTAGTAGCTGAGAGAGACACTAGGGTTTTCCTTTCATTCCAGTTTCCCCCAAGATCTCCAAAGGTCTTCCTTTGGCTGGCCAGTTCTCCTTCAGTATAAAGATGAAGCAAAATGAACTATAATCCTGGCAGCTTTAGGATCCAGATCATCAAATATACGTATACCTGAGATTATTAATGTTATTGTTATTTGTGCCTTATGTCTGGCACAGGACTAAATGATTTTCATATACCATCTCATTTAATCACCTCAGCCTTTGGAGCTGCAGACTCTTAGTATCCTCATTTGTAGATAAGGATGAGGCTAAGAGACATTAAGTAACTTGCTCAAGGTCAAACAGCCAACAGAGCTAGAATTCAAAAACCAGGCTGGTAGGAAATATTCTAGAAACCAAATTCTCAACAGGCCCCTAACACTGGGACATAAACACTCCATGTTATAACCTGTTTAGCGGTAAAGTGCCTACTTTGCTCATTTGCTGTCTTTGCGTATATTCGACATTAGTTTTTGCTTTCAGGGCTGGGAAGAAACCGTGGATGCTGCCATTTCCCACCTCTTAAAGACTTGCCTATCGAAGAGTTCAAAGGAGCAGGCTTTGAGCCTCAGCAGCCAGCTGAACATACCCAAAGACACAAGCCAACTGAAGAAACATATTGCCTTGCTCTGCGATAGATTAGCCAAAGGTGGACGTCTCTGCTTAAGTACGGATGCAGCGGCTCCGCAGACTATGGTTATGCCAGGTAAGAGCCTCGTCCATGCTCCCTAAACACGACTACTTTTCACAAATTGAAGGAATGTGCCTGAGGTTGTATTTGGGGTTTGCATTTCATATTAAAGTGACGATAGCCAAGAAAATTGCTTTCACGTTTCCCCTCAGATATCCCAGGGTAACCACTTGGATAAATATTCTTGGGGTATTTGCTTGCTAGACATTTCTAGAATGATATGTCTTTTTTGTTCCCTCTGCTTTTAAATATACGATCCACTTTGTCTTGCTTCTAACCAATAAAAAGTGGATTAAAGAATAAAACTATTTTTAAGGAAAAGTTTTACTGAATGTGGTCTCGTGATACCATATTTCATAAATGTAAATAGTATAATACAAGCAGCTAATGTAATCCAGATGAGTGAGTCCCATCTGCATTGCTCTTTGCTTGGATTGTGGTCATCAGAATAAGGCAGGGAGAAGAGAAGAAGAAGAAGAAGACTGGGATCAGGAGATGTGAACAGTCTGCAGAGATGTGGCACCTACAGGCCAAGGAGAGAGAGACCCAGCTGGCCCCAACATGAGCAGTCAGTGCTGGCCATGGGCATCCCAGTCAGCCCCTTCTGTGGTCAGAGGGGCTAAGCAATCAGTGGTGCTGCACTTGGGTCCCTCAGAGGCAATAGCTCCCTCTTAGTGTCTGTCTTTATAGCAATAGCAAGGAATATAAAGTAAACGCATTAATTCAGTGCAACAGCTGTATCTATTTCCTTCTAAAGCAAGGACCATAGTATGAGAAGTGCTGTGGTTTTCTCTTCTTCCTTCTTACATGCCTTGTGTGCCCCTCCCCACCATGCTGATGCTCTTCCTCTTGCTTCCTTTTCCCCTCAATCAGCATTCCTAGAAGTAAAAAGGAATGCAAGCAAAAACTTAAAAAGATAAACATGGAGACAGCATAGCATAATCTAATAAGCACAGACTCTGGAGGCAGACAGACCAGTGTTTGGGTCCTGCCTTTATCCCTTACCGCTTATGTGACCCTGGATATATTAGTTAACTTTCCAGAGTCTTAGTTTTCTTCCTTTTGAAAGTAGGTGTAATAATGCCTTCCTTGTTACTGGGGCCTTAGATGTTCATAAAGTGCCTAGCACAATGCTTGGGATAGAGACACATTCAAAAAGTAAAGCTGTAATTCTTACCATTGTTATAGATATAATTCAGTCTATAATTTGGGGGTGGGAGAATAGCTGGTTTGGCATCATAAGTTGCTATATTCCATAGTTTGAAATCTTTTTTTTTTTTTTTTACCTTATTTACACTTGGATAGAACCTAACTTTTATTCCAAATATTCCAAATATGACATTTCAGAATGGAAATGTCTTTCCATATAGAAACAGTTGTAATATAGTTTATCTCAGTTTAGCCCCTCTTCATCTTTCCCTAACTGGTCCTTTGGCCCCTACTCATCTGTCTTTGTACCCTATTACAGGATTATTTTTGTTAGAAATAAATATTTAGTCTTAATGAGATAGTAAATGAAAAATATTTACTATGATCAGCACTCAGTACATAGCTCTCCCTCCTTCCTTGCCAGTTGAAGAAACAAAGGAAGCTTGAGAGAGAAGGACAAATATATACAAGAGAAAACTTAAGAAAGAGATGGGATCGGCCCCCTGACTGGCTAGCATACCTACCTGTTAGTGCCTGGACAGCCCTGGCTCTTTTCTCTGCCTCCCTGCCCGATTCTCTTCAAGAATAGCCAGTGGCAATGCTGTGAGCAAAGACCTTGACACCTGGAGAGAACATATGCTCCCTTAGTCACATTTATTGATTATGAAACTTTAGTCATTTGCTTAAATAACTAGGTTAGAAGCAGCTTGAGGGCCATGTCCATGTAAGCTCTTTCGGTGCAAAATTTTTCAGTGTGTGGAAGGAAGGAGCACAGGGAAGGAGGAAGAGAAGGGAGGGAGGGAGAAATGAAAAAATGCAGATAGATAGAAAATGTTATTGTTCCCCAACCAGGAGTCTATAAGCCAGGCCTGTGCCTCTCAAGCCTAGTCTAGCCCAAGTCAGTCCACTGGGGAGACTGAGGCTTTGTGCATCTGTGCTGCACTGCCATGGGCTTCATTGCTTCTACTTGACCCAGTTTTTGACTCTGGTTGAGTGATTCTCTGTCCCGCTTGCTTTGATCTAATTATAGTAGTGAGTTTTTAAAAAGTGTTAAATCAGTGCTTTCATTAACATGCTCCGTTACCACCTATAATACTTTTTCCTCCCTAGAAATCAAAATTTTCACACACTTATTTCTGTACTTAGCACATTTCTGAGGTAGAAGAAACATATAGAATTATTGCTGTTTATAAACCGAAAGCAGATTTAGGAAAAGCTAGATAATGCCCAGATTTACATGGTGACCGGAAGTGGTCAGTCTAGAATCCAGATCTAGCCCACTGTGCTTCCCTCTAGACCACACAGACCTCAGCTTCCAGCCTGAGCTTCCTCCTGTGTAAGCTGTGCTTGATCTGGCCTTCTTCTGTCTTAAATCAGTCTAGCAGTGTGGGAGGAAAAGGGCAGAAACAGTTTCATACAGTGTCTTGTCTTTGCTATGAGGAATATGTTAAAGATTGATCTTCATTTTGTGCTTCATTTCTGTTATCTCTGTAGGTGCCATGATCCCCATCATCACAGAGATAATAAGAAATACTCTGTTACTGCAAGCCAGTAATTGTGCAATTTACAGAGTTAGTGTAACGGTCATAGTTGTTTCAGAATACACGAAGGGAAAGTGGCATATTAGAAAGGAGTGTGTTACTGAACGCAGAAGCCTACAGGCATTTTTCACAGACATGATCTTTTTTTAAAAGCTGGGCAGGATCTCAGAAATCATCTGGTTCACCTCCCTCTCTTAACAGCTGAGGTAACTGAGGCCTAGGAAGATGAAGTGACTTAGTGGTTGGTATTACAAGGCAGGAGTGTGTGTCATTTTGCCATGTTCCCTATTAAATGGCAGATGGATAAACATCTCAGAATAAAAAACCCTTGGTCTTTTCTAGCCTCATGACTTTATGAGCTCGGCACCTTGGATGTGCCCTTTCTTTGCTCCAGTAAAGGCCATGATGACAACATCCTCCCTGGCATCCACAGTTTGAAAAATATTTCCCACTGGGAATTACTTTATGGACTTTTTGCCTCACATTTCTCCTGTTTGCCTTTATCAACCTTCAGATGCTCTATCAAGATTTAGCTCACCCTTTTCTGGGTATATATCTTTTTTTATTTGTAGAATCATCAAACTTCCCTGTCTCCTACCTGTAGCTCTGGTATTTGCATTTTTTTTTTTTTTTTCTGCTGGGGAATACTGCACTTTCATTAAATGTCCTTTCTCTAATCTTAGCTGTGTGCATCCCCTTAGAGCAGGAGTCATAGAGGGCCACCAGGGTGGTGTTTTTAAAAAAATTGAAATGTGAATGCCTTTAGTGGTCTAGCTGGCTTTCTGATACGCTTGTTGCCTGCTTTGTCCCTGCAGGTGCTTGAGGCTGAGAGATTTGCTGATGGCCAGAGGTTTCCTTTTATGACTCAGTGTCTAGGGTGATATTTCACTGGTCCTAATTACAGCTAAGACTTGACTCAGGCAAGCATATATGTAAAACTTAATGCACACGTAGGTGGGCCTAAATTACGGTATTTGGAGACAAGTCATTTTAATCTCATGAATACTGGAACTTTTTACCATTTCTGTATGGGGTTTTTTCCCTTTTTTTTTTTTTTTTAAGACTATTTATTTGAGAGAGAGTTAGGGACCACAAGAGAGAAATACCAGTGGAGGGAGAGGCAAAGGGAGAGGGAGAAGCAGGCCCCTGCAGATCAGGGAGCCTGATGCAGGGCTTGAGGACTCCAGGATCCCAGGACTCTGAGATCATAACCTGAGCTGAAGGCAGATGCTTAACCAACTGAGCCACCCAGGTACCCCGTCTTTATGGGTTTTTAACCTTTACGTGTCTCAGGGATACTTTGCCCTGCAAGAAGTGGAAGGGGTTATGATGGCCCATCAGGTGGAAGCTTGGAGCAATGGTGTGGGGCCATAGCAGGGCAGACAGAGCAAACTGAGCAAGGAAAAAGGCTAAGGACAATCCGGGCTGGTCAAGTGCCTCAAGGAACTATTCTCTTAATGTGATCCATTCAATCAGAAACTGCAGTGGGCCATAGCTTCAACTGTACTTGCTTTGGCATTGCTGGGCCTTAAGAAAGCCAATTTGGGGTGGGGGCAGAAAGTGAAGACAGTTTGATAAATAAGATGAACCTTTTCACAGGTATGAGTCAGAAAACTTATTCTGAGATGCGATATGGACCACCCCAAAATTAGTATTTTGTGCGTTTTTACTCTATTAAGTGGGTAGGAGAAATTAGAGAGTAAAAGTTTGAATAAAGTATCTATTCTATCCTTTGGGGAGATAAATTTAATGCTCCCACTTTTTAGTATTTTAAATTTGAGTTAATGACCTTTTTGCCTCATGGGTTGATGTTATTTTGAGGCTTCTTCCAAATGACCCATTTCAGTAGCATTTAAATTTAGCTTTCTGAGGTCTCACTTAGATGCTTGGTAAGGCATTTGGTGTTTACTTTCATATTGTCAGTGTGATCTAGCTGTTGGTTTTATACTTTATTTGAACTTTTATAAGTTTGAAGTCTTTCATTTAAGAAATTTAGACATTCAGCATAGGAAAGGCCTCAGGAAAAATTACTAAATAGCTTCTGAATCTATTTGTTCATTTCTGTTTAAAAAAGGAGTGAGTTCCAAAATGGTAAAATACTGTTGACCCTAGAACAACACAGCTTTGTACTAGACAGGTCCACTTTTCTGCAGATTTTTTTTTGTAAATACAGTACAATGCTGTAAATGTATTTTCTCTTATGATTTTCTTAATACCATTTTCTTTAGTTTGCTTCATTAGAAAAATATAGTGTATAAGACAGACAACATACAAAATCTATTCCAGTCAGCCGTTTATGTCATTGGTAAGGCTTTCAGTCAACAGTAGGCTCTTAGGAAGTGTTTGAGGAGTCAAAAATTATATATGGATTTTCCACTGTTTACGGAGTCACCACTTCCAACCCCTGCATTGATCAAGGGTCAACTGTGCTATTGTGAAGCAGACTTTGACTTCAGAAGTACATGAGCTAGGTTGGTCCTTTAGCAGTTATGTAATATAGGGCAAGGTTCATAGCTTGTCAGCTTCTGTTTTTCTCAATTATAAATAGGAATAATAATACTTTACCAGAGTTTTTAGCCAAATTAAATATAACAGTATTTGGAAAATGCTTAGTAAGTGCTTCACACAGCAAATTCTCACAAATTGTGAGCTTATATTAATAATTGGTATAAATACTAATGTAAAATCTAAAAGGCACTTGTGAGAATTTGACAAAAGAATTCTGGAGCTAGAAGAGGAAAAAATGTAATATCAGACAAGAAATTTTAAAAAAGAAGAGTGTAAAATTTGCCTTTTTGGGACACTTGTTACAAAGTTACACTGAATGGCAGGCAGTGTTGCAATTACCAGAAGGGAGCTTGATATACCAAATAGAACATTCAAAATTGATTAACATACGGAAGGTTTCAGACTAATTGGTATTAGAAGAAGACTACCTGAAACTGGAACCAACATTTTATTGTTTTTATTTGGGAAAATAAAAAGGTTCAGTTGAAAAATAAGTAAAGTTAAAATTAATAGTAAGTTTATTTTATCATGTGTTTGCCAAAATTTATGTTATCCCTATAATTACATGCTAATTCTTAAAGACAACAACGAAAGAATTTTGTATGATTTTGTTTTTGTTTGTTTTGGCATGTTGATAGATATTCACATTTGACCTTACAAGCACCTTTACAAAGAGAGGGTCCTTTTTAGGAAAAAATATTCCAAGGTATCATCCATTTCCCTGGGTGGTGGGGTCTTTCTTAATCCTCTCATATGTAAAACATTTTCTCCGGAAACATCTATCCTGTCATCCTCTGGTCAATTTTTTTTTCTCTTGATTAATTAGAATGTTTGCCAGATTTCACTGGTCACTGTCCTTGCATCTCTAATGACACTTCAGCTGCTTCAAATCTTGCATCATTTGCAAGATTTATAATTTCCCTCTGTAGCCCTTTATGTTATATTTGCAACAATTTCCAAAAGTTGGTGAGAGATGGACCCATGTAAAAAGTTGAAAGCAACCAGGGATTTATCTAGTGTTAAATGTGGAAAGATACTTGAGTAGAAACTGATTTTATAAGTAATCTTAGTCTTTGAGTGAATACCTTCGTGTTATGCCTTTGCTTTTCTGTGACTATAGTTGGGATAATCAGAACTTCTAGAAGCAGGAAAATCCACCTCCTTCTCTGCCAATTGAATATTTAACAATTTAGAATGGACTAATCTGAACTCGGACCTCATGTTCTTCTGTGACATTTGAGAGCAATGGAGACAGGACAAGTGAGTTTAAAAATGGTGCTAGAATTCAGTAACGTGGCAGCATACAAAGTCAATGTACAGAAATCAGTGGCTTTCTTATACACTAACAATGAAAATACAGAAAGGGAAATTAGAGAATCGATTCCATTTACCATAGAACCAAGAACCATAAGATGCCTGGGAATAAACTTAACGAAAGAGGTAAAGGATCTGTACTCGAGGAACTACAGAACACTCATGAAAGAAATTGAAGAAGACACAAAAGATGAAGACCATTCCATGCTCTTGGATCGGAAGAATAAACATTGTTAAAATGTCTATACTGACTAGAGCAATCTATACTTTTAATGTCATTCCGATCAAAATTCCACCGGTATTTTTCAAAGAGCTGGAGCAAATAATCCTAAAATTTGTATGGAATCAGAAGAGACCCCAAATTGATAAGGAAATGTTGAAAAACAAAAACAAAACTGGCGGCATCACGTTACCTGATTTCAAGCTTTACTACAAAGCTGTGATCACTAAGACAGCGTGGTACTGGCATAAAAACAGACACATAGACCAATGGAACAGAGTGGAGAGCCCAGATATGGACCCGCAACTCTATAGTCAAATAATCTTCGACAAAACAGGAAGAAATATACAATGGAAAAAAGACAGTCTCTTCAATAAATGGTGCTGGGAAAACTGGACAGCTATATGTAGAAGAATGAAACTCGACCATTCTCTTACACCATACACAAAGATAAACTCGAAATGGATAAAAGACCTCCACCAGACCTCAACGTGGACAGGAATCCATCAGAATCCTAGAGGAGAACATAGGCAGTAACCTCTTCGATATCAGCCACAGCAACTTCTTTCAAGATATGTCTCCAAAGGCAAAGGAAACAAAAGCAAAAATGAACTTTTGGGACTTCATCAAGATCAAAAGCTTCTGCACAGCAAAGGAAACAGTCAACAAAACAAAAAGGCAACCCACAGAATGGGAGAAGATATTTGCAAATGACAGTACAGACAAAATGTTGATATCCAGGACCTATAAAGAACTCCTCAAACTCAACACACACAAAACAGATAATCAGATCAAAAAATGGGCAGAAGACATGAACAGACACTTCTCCAATGAAGACATACAAATGGCTATCAGACACATGAAAAAATGCTCATCATCACTAGCCATCAGGGAGATTCAAATTAAAACCACATGGAGATATTACCTTACACCAGTTAGAATGGCCAAAATTAGCAAGACAGGAAACAACTTGTGTTGGAGAGGTTGTGGAGAAAGGGGAACCCTCTTACACTGTTGGTGGGAATGCAAGTTGGTGCAGCCACTTTGGAGAACAGTGTGGCGATTCCTCAAGAAATTAAAAATAGAGCTTCCCTATGACCCTGCAATTGCACTGCTGGGTATTTACCCCAAAGATACAGATGTAGTGAAAAGAAGAGCTATCTGTACCCCAGTGTTTATAGCAGCAATGGCCACGGTCACCAAATTGTGGAAAGAACCAAGATACCCTTCAACGGACGAATGGATAAGGAAGATGTGGTCCATATACACGATGGAGTATTATGCCTCCATCAGAAAGGATGAATACCCAACTTTTGTAGCAACATGGACGGGACTGGAAGAGATTATGCTGAGCGAAATAAGTCAAGCAGAGAGAGTCAAGTATCATATGGTTTCACTTATTTGTGGAGCATAACAAAAAACATGGAGGACATGGGGAGATAGAGAGGAGAAGGGAGTTGAGGGAAATTGGAAAGGGAGATGAACCATGAGAGACTATGGACTCCGAAAAACAACCAGAGGGTTTTGAAGGGGTGGGGAGTGGGAGGTTGGGGAAGCAGGTGGTGGGTAATAGAGAGGGCACGTATTGCATGGAGCACTGGGTGTGGTGCAAAAACAATGAATACTGTTATGCTGAAAATAAATAAATAATTTTTTTAAAAATGGTGCTAGGAACTGTCCTGCCATTTGGAGAAAAACAATAGATTACCTAGTCTATACCATGTGCTACAGCACATTTTTGATAGCTATGAGATTTAAATGTAAAAAAATGAGATCACAAAACATAAGGAAATAAAGGTAGATACATAGATGTGGAAGCAGGACAGGTCTTTCCAAGTCAGCAAAGGCAGAAAACAAATGATTGAGCTTCTGGTTCAGAAGCACGTAAATCAAGGTGCGTGTTAATGGTAATTACCCTGGGTGGTAGGGTTACAGGCACTAAGTATCCTCCCACCCTTTCTTTTCCATGTACTGTGTACATTTTCCTACAAAAAATGTATATAACTGATAAGAAGGGACCATGGTCAAAAGTACTACCAAGAAAACAACTGTAATTATATTAGAAGTGGTGGTAAGGAAAAAACAAGGACTCATTTTATAAACCAGGAAAATTAATGGTTTTTCTTCCCAAAAGGAAATAAGTTGTTCAAAGACAATGAACATGTGTTTATTGGGCTTATTTGTATTTCTGTCCTGATAAATGAGCCCAAGTCCTTCCCTGCCCAGGACTCCTTGCATAAATGTATACAGCCAGGTTATGGATTCTGCCTCCATCCCATCTCTGTATCTGCTCTCTGAAAGGAGGCCAAATTTTTCCAATTATTGATCTCTGAGGAGGTTTTTCACCTTTCCACTAGTGACTTCATAATTCCTAAATCTGGTGAATGCTTTGCCTACAACTCATTTGGCTGCTCTGTACCCTTTTATGGAAGAGACCATTTCCTTAGAACATTTTCATTCCTTGGCTTTTCTTTCATATTGGAAACTGTTCCTGTCCCCTTCAGGCCTGTCTTTTTCTGTCTGATTTGTGGCTCCCTGCCCCTTTTTCTGTCTCTTGACTATTAGGATTCCGTCTTCATGCTTTCCTGGACAGTCTCATCCAATTACCACCTACATTCCATGATTTCTGAGTTTGTATCTTTCTGTCTGGCCTTTCTTCCAGGTTTCATGTGTCTCCATCAGTACCCCACAGGCCTCTCCACTTCCATGTGCCTGAGTGCACCTCACCTCCTTCTGCATGTCTCATCTCAGTGGATGATGTTACCCAAAGCCCAGGCCAGGGGCCTCAGAACAGCCATGACCTCTGTTTCCTTTATTCCCTATTTTCAGTCAATCACCAAAACTTGATGTGGCACCTCCCAAATGTATCGCTCACTTTCCACACTGCTATTAACTTACTTAATGCCCTTGTCTCCTATTGCTATTAAAATGGTCTACCAGTAGTCTTCTTGAATTAACATTCCTCCTTTATTTTTAGTACTACCATAAAACAAGCAATTTATGAATGTTCATAGCAACATGATAGCCAAAAATGGGAACAATCCAAATATTTATCAGTGATGAATAAATAAATAAATGAGGCATATCCATATAGTAGAATATTCTATAACATGGATAAATACTGAGAACATTATACTAAGTGAAAGAAAGCCAGTTCAAAAGACCATATATTATATGATTCCATTCATATAAAATGTCCAGAATAGGCAAATTCATAGAGGCAGAAAGTTTACTGGTGGTTGCCTAAGGCTAGGTGTGGGGGTAGGGGTGGAGAAATGGATAGTGATAGCTAATAGGTAGAGGATTTCCTTTTGGGTGAGAAAATTACCTCTTTAAAGGCCCAGTCTTCAGATACAGTCACATTGGGGGTTAGGCCTTCAGTCTGTGAATTTGGAGGGGGACACAGTTTAGTCCCTAACACTCCCAGATAGAAGGTAAACATGCATGGAAGGCTCAGTATGTATTGTATTCTTCTGTGTGACCTTAACACCCCACTTATGCCTGGCATATATATAGCCGATGACCATTCTATATTTTTTAAACTTCTTATTTTGAAATAATGTAAAATATCTATAATATTTTGAATAATAGACTCATAGGAAGATGCAGAAATACTACATGGAATCCCATGTTCCCTTCATTCAGCTTTCCCTAATGGTGACATTTTATATGACTGTAGTACAGTATCAAAAATAGGAAATTGACATTGGTTTACCCTACATTTATAGAACGAATCAGTGGAGATTTTCATAAAGAGAATAAGTCTTAAAGTATTGGACTTTTGAAAGAGTGATGACAGATAATGTACATAGAGTTAGTGGTCTGAGCAAGGAGATGTGGACCTGTAAGTAAACTGGCTAAGTTTCAGATTAGAAATTCCATTGAGTAGATCAATAAACACTACTTGGTATAAGAACTTGAAAAGCTAGGTAAAAGAGATTGAGCATAATGCAGAGGGTAATGGGAGCTATTATAGGTTCATAAACTATAAGTAACATAAAAAACAGTGTTCTAGAAATACTATTCTGAGCATGGTATGCAGGATAAAGCTAAGTATAACTAAACATGGAAGAATACAGGTAGTCCATCAAGTTTTTTAGTTGCCATTGATGGAACTGATTAAGTTGGCAAGTGAATTTTGTTTGTTATCAATAATGTGCTTCATTTCAAATATGAAATGCGTTTGAGATGCTTCCAAGAGGGGATGTGCTCAACAGCTGATCTGAGGAAGTCTAGCTTAAAGGAAATACTGAAGCTTGAAAAGTAGATTTTCATATCCTGAGTTTCAGAGTCATCATTAAAACTTCGCATTTGGGGCACTTAGGTGGCATAGTCCATTAAGTGTCTGCCTTCGGCTCAGGTCATGATCCCAGGGTCCTAGGGTTGAGTTCTGCATCAGGCTCCCTGCTCAGGGAGTCTCCTTCTCCCTCTGCCCCTTCCTTCCCCCCCCCTTCCCCATTTGTGTGCATGCTCATTCTTTTTTTAAATCCTTTTTTTTTTAAATTAACATATAATGTGTTATTGGCCCCAGGGATACAGGTCTGTGAATCATCAGTCTTACACAATTCACATCACTCACCGTAGCACATACCCTCCCCAGTGTCCATAACCCAACCAACCTATCCCTACCCCCCAGCAATATAAATAAAATCTTTATTAAAAAAAAACAACTTTGCAATTGGATGAAACTTTTGAGGGATTACATAAGAGGGAAACACTAGATTTGGAATTTAGCTGCAGAACCACAAGTCTGGGACAAGAAGTGGATTCTATAGGGAGGAAGGAATTTTAAAGAATTCCCGGAAGATATGATGTCAGTACTATCAAGGATAGAAGAAGCTCAAGCAAAGACCCTTCTGTAACTGGAAGGAACAATACAGGAAGGCAGATGGAAGAAATAGACTGGGTTGTTATTTATTTTCTTTCCTTCTGTTCAAAAATGATATTTAGAGGTGTTTGAAGGTCAGCGGATGGTGGCAAAAATGAGAGTGCTAAAAATGTAGCATTCACGTTAAAGGTGAAACTTTGAGAAGGCAGAGGAATAATCTAGAGTATAGGTAAGCTGAAGAAAGTTAATATTTAAGAAAAGATGAGGACCTAGATATAAGTTGGGAATATATGGGGATTTAAGAAAAAGAACATTTAGTGAAACTCAGCTGATGAGTTTTGGAGATGTCTTAAAAAGATCTGTGAGAGAGCAGGAAAATGGTGAGGTGATAAATTAAAGCTGATTTGCAAGAGCCACTCTGGGAAGGACAAGTCAGCCATTTAGTAATTGTGCAGATACTTATTCTTCTGAGGCCATAGTTTCTTCACTTGAAATATTGAGATAACACCTCCTGGTTTTGAAACAACATACTATTTCAAAATTATCTTAAACATTGAACTGTATTGTATAAGTAAAGAAAACAGTTTTTAATAGGATGCTCCTTCTTATCCATTGTAATAGGGAGTCCATAATGGGATGAATGGAAATTTAATGGGAGACTATTTGAATCCAGGATTAGAGTTGTATTTGACCGGAGAAGCAATTAGGAGTAACTATAGGGGAAGATCTACCATCAAAGACCCAACAGAATAACATTCTCCCTGTGTGTGCTTAGCAAATACTTGTTGATAGATAAGCTGGCTGGTAACTAATTACAATGTGATGACCAAAGCCCAGTTCTTGGAAGTAGGGTTGTTAATACAATAATAAAATACCAGGGGAGTTTGAGGAATTTCCTTCCTTGCAGATGTTTAAACTAGTGTGGATACTCAACAGTTTAAAGATAATTTGGGGAAAACCCTGCCTGAAAGCAGGGGGATAAATAACTTTTAGAGGACGTCACTATATCTCTGTCTTTAGTCATGTCATAGGGACAAATCTATAAAATGCCAATTTTTACTCTCACCCCGCTGTAAATGTGAGCTGTCTTTTCTGATCAGAAATATTACAATAGAAACCCTAACTCTGTAATTTCCAACATCTTTAAAAATTGCATAGGTTGGCCAAAAGAAAGAGTGTCTCAGTACACTGGAGCATCCCTCAGGAAGATAATTATTTCTGGGGCTTTGTGTTATATAAAAAAGAACTTTTCTGACATATTCTAGTCACACTTAGGGCTGTTTTATCATCAAATATGAGGATGAAAAAATTGGTATTTATTCCAGCAGTTGCTAATATGAAGGGATTTCTACAGATACACCACAAACTGATAGCAGTTTGTCCAGTTTTCTTCCCCTTGACTTTTACCCTCCATCAGCTTTGGCTACTTTAGTGGCTCTGCCTTCTACAGTAAGGTTTTACTGTTACCTCAAAATTGTAACAAACATACTTCTTGTTTTCTTCCCTTTAACTTTTTCTCCTAATATCAGCTCTCTGTCCACGGAATTATATCTTCAACAATAAGAATACATTTCTCTGCTTTCAGTGTAAATTTATGAATAGTATTAAAGTTGTATTTGTTTTTCATTTTTCTTTAGATTTTAGGGTGGCTGGATGAAGTATTTTAAGTGTTTAAAAACAATCAGTGACTTATGTGAGACAGTTGTTAAGACTTATTTCATAGCACATTATATTCATTTGAAAAATTTAAAACATATGCACAATGAGAATATCCACAGATAGATAGGGCAGACAATACAGTTTGACCCATTCCTATGTCTTAGTCATTTTTAATTTGGACCAATATACCTGGCCTAAAATAAGAATAACATTCTGATGACACTGAGCAGCCCTAGCAAGTAAAGAGAATGTTCTTCCACTTTGAATTGTCATCCTGAGTGGAGCCAGGTCCATGTTGCCAACCTTTTAAAAAATCTTTTTATACTAAACTTTAAAGAAACCCCATTTTTAATGTGTTTATTCAAGTAATTTATTGGAATAGCCAGTCTCTTCTGATTTATGTATAATGTGGGTATTTCTTAAACCATTAAAAATTAAAATGAAAAATGATTCTCTCACTTCTGGTGGTTCTTAGAGCATATAAATCTCCCAGTTCTAAAAAGCAAACTTAACAACTTTAGTTGTATTCCTCTGTATAGTATGTCTAAACTCTATGTTTTAAATATATCTTTTCGTTTTTAAAATGTTTAATTTTTAATTTAAAAATAAATATTTTGGTTTGCCAGAATTTTTGTATTTCTTTCAAGTCTGCTTTTGAAGCCATATTCCAGTGTCATGTGGAAAATGTTACCAAAAAATAAGGTGATGTCACTCTCTAGCTTTCAGAAGCCATGATTTATGCTAATACCGATAGGATGATTTTTATTTAGCATATTGGTTTCTCTAAGATACTTCTGTCATTTGTTAAAAATAAGCTTGGAAGTAACTGTAACCATAAAACAAGAAGCAAATACATTGTACTGATGAATAGCATGGCAAGTGGTACAAGGCTCCAGCTTACTGGCTCTCTGGTTATGAGCGAATACAGTGGCAAATATTAAGAGCTCAGGTATAGAAATCTGGTGGGTTTCAATGGAAAAAATAAAATTCAATATACCATACCTTTCCAGGGGGACGTTTAGTTAGTGTATGTGACTGTGTAAGTTACCTGATGGTGCATGTTTTACATATTGTAAGAGACAAAAAAAGTCTTTCAAAATTAGATAAAACACCAGATTTTAATTTCTTAAAATTAACATGCTAACTTGTGGAAAATCAATTATGATTTATACATTTTATAAGTTCATAAATTATGTGCTTCATACTTCATTATTTCCATTGAAAAAACACGTCATGTACCATGCCATGTTTGAGATCCCAAGGTGAAATTTGTTGGGTGCTTACTAAGTCCCAGGCATGGTTCTAGGTACTAGGGGCACAGTGATAAACTAGACGAACACAGCCCCTGCCCTCTTCACACTTACGGTCTGGTAAGGTACAGTCAATACACAGGGAAACTAATTTTAGATAGTGAAAATGCAATGCAGAAAAGTAAGTCAGGGTAAGAGGAAAGAATGCCAATTATATTTGATATTTGTGGCTATATCTTTCTTATGACTAAAGCCTCTTTCTCTTTTCCTTCATTTAGTGAAATTAGGGGAGGGCATATTTCATTATGTGGACAAATGCCTGGTGTGACCCATTAAAATAATTGTTTAGTTATATAATATTATAGTTAAGTTTACTATTATTAATATTATTTTAGGACTGTATTTTTTAAAGCTTTTTTTAAAAAAAAGATTTATTTGAGAGAAAGACAGAGACCAGGCATGAGCTGGGGTTGGCAAAGGGAGAGGGAGAGAGAATCTCAAGTAGACTCCACCAAGTGCAGAGCCCAATGTGGAGCTCAATCCCATGACCCCGAGATCATGCTGCTCAACAAACTGAGCCACCCAGGTGCCCCTAAAACTTTCTTTCTTTTCTTTCTTTCTTTTTTTTTTAAATTCACATATAATGTATTATTTGCCCCAGGGGTACAGGTCTGTGAATCGTCAGGCTTCCACACTTCACAGCACTCACCATAGCACATACCTTCCCCAATGTCCATAACCCAACCACACTCTCCATAACCCTCCCCCCGGCAACCCTGTTTGTTTTGTTTTGTGAGATTGAGTCTCTTATGGTTTATCTCCTTCCTGAACCCAACTTTTTTTTTTTTTTTTAATTTTATTTATTTGACAGACAGAGATCACAAGTAGGCAGAGAGGCAGGCTGGGAAGCAGGCTCCCTGCCACGCAGAGAGTCCGATGTGGGGCTCCATCCCAGGACACTGGGATCATGACCTGAGCTGAAGGCAGAGGCTTTAACCCACTGTGCCACCCAGGCGCCCAATTCCTGAACCCATCTTATTTCATGTTTTCCTTCCCTACCTCCCAAACCCCCCTACTTTGCCTCTCAAATTCATCATATCAGGGAGATCATATTATAATAGTCTTTCTCTGATTGACATATTTTTCTCAGCATAATACCCTCTAGTTTCATCCACATCATTGCAAATGGCAAGATTTCATTTCTTTTGATGGGCATAGTATTCCATTTTATATATATACCACATCTTCTTTATCCATTCATCTGTTGATGGACATCTGGGTTCCTTCTATAGTTTGGCTATTGTGGACATTGCTGCTACAAACATTCGGGTGTACATGCCCCTTTGGTTCACTACACTCGTATCTTTAGGTTAAATACCCAGTAGTGCGGGTACCTAGGTAGCTCAGTGGTTTAAATACCCAGTAGTGCAATTGCTGGGTTGTAAGGTAGCTCTATTTTCAACTTTTTGAGGAACCTCCATGCTGTTTTCCAGAGTAGCTGCACCAGCTTGCATTCCCACCAACAGTGTAGGAGGGTTTCCCTTTCTCAGCATCCTTGCCAGCATCTGTCACTTCCTGACTTGTTCATTTTAGCCATTCCAACTGGTGTGAGGTGTTATCTCATTGTGGTTTTGATTTGTATTTCCCTGATGCCGAGTGATGGGGAGCACTTTTTCATGTGTCTGTTGGCCATCTGGAGGTCTTCTTTGCAGAAATGTCTGTTCATGTCCTCTGCCCATTTCTTGATTGGATTATTTGTTCTTAGGGTGGTGAGTTTGATAAGTTCCTTATAAATTTTGGGAACTAGCCCTTTATCTTATATATTGTTTGCAAATATCTTCTCCCATTCTGGCAGTTGTCTTTTGGTTTTGTTGATTGTTTCCTCTGCTGTGCAAAAGCTTTTAATATTGATGAAGTCCCAATAGTTCATTTTTGCCCTCGCTTCTCTTGCCTTTGATGATGTTTCTAGGAAGAAGTTGCTGTGGCTGAGGTTGCAGAGGTTGCTGCCTGTGTTCTCCTCAAGGATTTTGATGGATTCCTTTCTCACATTGAGGTCTTTCATCCTTTTTGAGTCTGTTTTTTGTGTGTGGTATAAGGAAATGGTCCAGTTTCATTCTTCTGCATGTGTCTGTCCAATTTTCCCAGCACCACTTGTTGAAGAGACTGTCTTTTTTTCCATTGGACATTCTTTCCTGCTTTGTCAAAGATTAGTTGAACATAGAGTTGAGGGTCTATTTCTGGGCTCTCTATTCTGTTCCATTGATCTACGTGTCTGTTTTTGTGCCAGTACCATACTGTCCTGATGATGACAGCTTTGTAATAGAACTTTAAGTCTGGAATTGTGATGCCACTAACTTTGGCTTTCTTTCTCAACATTCCTCTGGCTATTCGAGGTCTTTTCTGGTTCCATATAAATTTTAGGATTATTTGTTCCATTTCTTTGGGAAAAAATTGATGGTATTTTGATAGGGGTTGCATTAAACGTGCAGATTACTTTAGGTAGCATAGACATTTTCACAATATTTATTCTTCCAATCCATGAGCATTGACTGTGTTTCCATTTCTTTGTGTCTTCCTCAATTTCTTTCATGGGAATTCCCGTGGAAATTCCCATGGAATTCCCGTGAGAATTCCCGTGGAAAGCTGTCTGGCCCTGGGCTCTTGTTTTTTCGGAGATTTTTGATGACTGCTTCAATCTCCTTACTGGTTATGAGTCTGTTCAGGTTTTCTGTTCCTTCCTGGTGCGTTTTGGTGGTTTATACATCTCTAGTAATGCACCCATTTCTTCCAGATTGTCAAATTTGCTGGTGTATAGTTGCTCATAATATGTTTTTCAAATTGTTTGTATTTCTTTGGTGTTGGTTGTGATCTTTCCTCTTTCATTCATGATTTTACCTATTTGGGTCCTTTCTCTTTTCTTTTTGATAAGTCTGGCCAGGGGTTTATCAATCTTATTAATTCTTTCAAAGAACCACCTTCTAGCTTTGTCGATATGTTCTACTGTTCTTTTGGTTTCTATTTCATTGATTTCTGCTCTGCTGTTTATGATTTCTCTTTTCCTTCTGGGTTAAACTTTCTTTTCTGTTCTTTCTCCAGCTCCTTTAGGTATAGGGTTAGGTTGTATATTTGATACCTTTCTTGTTCTTGAGAAAGCCTTGTAACATTACATATTTTGCTCTCAGGACTGCCTTTGCTGTGTCCCACAGATTTTGAACAGTCGTTGTGTTTTCATTATCATTTGTTTCCATGGATGTTTTCAATTCTTCTTTAATTTCCTGATTGACCCATTCATTCTTTAGTAGGATAGTCTTTAGCCTCCATGTATTTGGGTTCTTTCCAACTTTCATCTTGTGATTGAGTTCTAACTTCAGAGCATTGTGGTCTGAAAATATGCAGGGAATGATCCCAATCTTTTGGTACCAGTTGAGACCTGATTTGTGACCCAGGATGTGATCTATTCTGGAGAATGTTCCATGTGCACTAGAGAAGAATGTGTATTCTGTTGCTTTGGGATGGAATGTTCTGAATATATCTGTGATGTCCATCTGGTCCAGTGTGTCATTTAAGGCCTTTATTTCCTTGTTGATCTTTTGTTTGGATGATCTGTCCATTTCAGTGAGGGGTGTGTTAAAGTCTTCTACTATTATTGTATTATTGTCGATGTGTTTCTTTGATTTTGTTGTTAATTGGTTTATATAGTTGGCTGCTCCCATGTTAGGGGCATAGATATTTAAAATTGTTAGATCTTCTTGTTGGACAGGCCCTTTGAGTATGATATAGTGTCCTTCCTCATCTCTTATTATAGTCTTTGGCTTAAAATCTATTTTATGTGATATAAGGATTGCCACCCCAGCTTTCTTTTGAAGTCCATAGCATGGTAAATTGTTTTCCACCCCCTCACTTTACATCTGAAGTTGTGTTTGGGTCTAAAATGAGTTTCTTGTAGACAGCATATTGATGGGTTTTGTTTATTTATCCATTCTGATACCCTGTGTCTTTTGCTTGGGGCATTTAGCCCACTTACATTCAGAGTAACTATTGAGAGATATGAATTTGGTGCCATTATATTGCCTGTAAGGAGAGTGTTACTGTATATTGTCTCTGTTCCTTTCTGGTCTACTACTTTTAGGCTCTCTCCTTGCTTAGAGAACCCCTTTCAATATTTCCTGTAGGGCTGGTTTGGGGTTTACAAATTCTTTCAGTTTTTGTTTGTCCTGGAAGCTTTTTATCTCTCCTTCTATTTTCAATGATAGCCTAGCTGGATATAGTATTCTTGGCTGCATGTTTTTCTCATTTAGTGCTCTGAATATATCATGCCAGTTCTTTCTAGCCTGCTAGGTCTCTGTGGATAAGTCTGCTGCCAATCTAATATTTTTACCATTGTATATTACAGACTTCTTTCCCCGGGCTGCTTTCAGGATTTTCTCTTTGTCACTAAGAGTTGTAAGTTTTCCTATTAGATGACGGGGTGTGGACCTATTCTTACTGATTTTGAGGGTCGTTCTCTGTGCCTCCTGAATTTTAATGCTTGTTCCCTTTGCCATGTTAGGGAAATTCTCTGCAATAATTTGCTTCAATATACCTTCTGCACCCCCTCTCTTTCTTCTTCTTCTGGAATCCCAATTATTCTAATATTGTTTCGTCTTAAGATATCACTTATCTCTCGACTTCTCCCCTCATGGTCCAGTAGTTGTTTGTCTCTCTTTTGCTCAGCTTCTTTATTCTCTATCATTTGGTTTTCTATATTACTTATTCTCTCTTCTGCCTCATTTATCATAGCAGTAAGAGCCTCCATTTTTTATTGCACCTCATTAATAGCTTTTTGATTTCAGCTTGGTTAGGTTTTATTTCTTTCATTTCTCCAGAAAGGGCTTATAGTTCTCCAGACAGGGTTTCTCTAATATCTTCCATGCCTTTTTCGAGTATAGCTAGCACCTTGCGAAGTGTCATTCTGAACTCTAGATCTGACATTTTACCAATGGCATATTGATTAGGCCCCTAGCCTTCAGTATTGCCTCTTGTTCTTTTTTTTGTGGTGAGTTTTCCCACCTTGTCATTTTTTTAAAAGATTTTATTTATTTATTTGACAGAGAGAGATCACAAGTAGGCAGAGAGGCAGGCAGAGAGAGAGAGGAGGAAGCAGGCTCCTTGCCGAGCAGAGAGCCCGATGCGGGACTCGATCCCAGGGCCCTGAGATCATGACCTGAGCCGAAGGCAGAGGCTTAAACCACTGAGCCACCCAGGCGCCCTTGTCATTTTATCCAGATAAGAATATATGAGCAGGAGAATAAAATACCAAAAGTGTGGCAAAGACCTCAGAGAAATATACACTAACCAATTCAGAAGAGACCCCACATCGGGGGGAGAAAAAAAGGGGTAAAAAGAAATTTTTTAAAAAATTTAAAAATATATAAATATTAGACTGGTCAATAGAACAGAGCAACCCACTTGATTTTGGGTGTATTTTGGTCTTTTAGAAGAAACTACCTCCCAAAATTTTAAAGAAAGAAAAACTTATATATACCAAAAATAAATGTAAACCCAATGAAGGGATGGAATATGACTGTAAAGATGAAAATTTTTAAAAATTTTCTAAAAAAGGAATTGATACGGTAAGTTGGTTGGAAAAAGAAAGTGGAGAGAATTTGCTCATGCTGGAGACTACTACAAAGCCCTGTGCTAGATTTAGGGTTTATTTTGATCTATTAGAAGAAATTGTATCCTAAAATTTTTTAGAAGAAAAAACTATACAAAAAGTAAAGTTAGATACAATGAAGGATAAAATATGACTCTAATAATGAAGGTTTAAAAAGATTTTTTTTAAGAAACATATTGTTAGGATAAACTAGTTTAAAAATGTTAAAAGAGGAAAGAGGAAAAGTTAAAAAAATTAGAATAAGAAAAAAACAAAATAAAAAAAATTTATTAACTTTGCAAGACTAAAGAATCATGGGGAGAAAGCCATGAATTTCATGCTTTGCTTTTTCCTCTTCTGGAATTCCGCTGTTCTCCTTGATCAGTGAGCTTGGTCTTGCTGGATGTTCCTGCGGATCTTCTGGAGGAGAGGCCTGTTTTAGTGATTCTGAAATGTCTTTGCCTAAGGCGGAATTATGCCACCCTTGCCAGGGGCTGGGCTAAGAATCTGCTCAGGTTCACTCTTGGGAGCTTTTTTTCCCTGAACACTTTCCGTACAGCTTTGGAGAATGGGAATGAAAATGGCAGCTTCCTAATCTCCAGCCGGAAGGAGCAGAGAGTTCAGGCCCCACTCCTCAGGAAGCCCTCGGAGAAAAGCACTCAGTCACTCCCGTCTCCCTGATCTCTGGCCTCTCTCCGAGCTCACCCGGCCTGTGACTGAGCATTTCTATCTCTGGCACACAGCTACGTTTGGAGTCTCCAAACCCAGCAGATTCCTTCCACTCTGCTCTTCGGTGGAGGAAGGTGGGTCTCCCTGGATCTGCCACTTGTGGGGTCTCTGCTCAAAGAGCTGTGGCCCAACTGTGCCACAGATCATGGTTTAAGGTAACCCCAAGCTGAGAGCTCACTTCTTGGCTCCGTCTCTGTAGTTGGCTTCCCTGCTCTGATTCCTGTGAGCTTTGCTACACTCAGACACCCCCGATCCTTCTGTGACCCCGTGGGACCTGAGATCACACTGTCCCTGCAAGGGCTCCACCCGCACTTAGCCTCTGGAGGGATGTCCCTCAGTGGAGCAGACTTCTTAAAGTTCAGATTTTGTACTCCTCTGCTCCACCGCTGCTGGGATCCGGCCCCTCCCCCCACGGTCTGTCTTCCTGTCTGTTTGGATTCACTTTTCCTCACGTCCTACCTTTCAGAATGTGGTTGATTTTCTGTTTCTAGAATTGCTGCTCTTCTTCTCTTCAGTCTCCTGTTGGGTCTGTAGGAGTTCGGAATGGTTTGATAACTATCTAGCTGAACTCCTGTGACCTGATATCATCTCAGTCTAATACTCCTCCGCCCACCCCTAAGCTTTCTGATGAAAGAATGTGTTTCAATTTTTAGAAGAGAAACCAAAGTAATTCTTGAGAAGTTTTCCTAATAAATTTTCTAAATATTTGCAATGATCATTAGAACATTTTGTATCATAAAAATAATTTTCATATTATTTTCATCATATTTTGTTTTGAGTTTATTCTTATTTCTGTGTTATACTATCAATCATTGTTAGATGTTTACTCTCTGTTGTCATCAACTTATGAGACTATGACATCTCTGAGGGCAGAGAATGTCATTCATTTTGCTAGAATTCATCCCTAGAATCTTATATAATTGGAATGTAGAGGATGCTCAACATATCCTTGTGAATTTGATTTGAATCAAATTGTTCACCTGAGCATTATCACCTCTCTTTCCTCTTTTTCTCTCACCCAGTTCTCTATTCCTTCCAACCCCCACCTTCCAGCATAATTACTCCACCTCTGTCTGCCTCTCCACTAGCCCTTTTTGCTCTGCCTGTGGAACTTCATGGATTTCCATCCTAGATCTCTTTTCAGTCTCCAGTCCTGAGTAAATCCTTGGCTTTTCTTCGATCTACTCTGGGACTGGAAATTGTTCCTAAAATTATTCATAAAAATGACCCAATTGGTTCTATTTCCTCTCATGCTGTCTGATTTCACCTGAGCCTTCCTCTGCTAATCAGAGTTCTATTTGATTGTTTTTGTTTGATTTTCTATCTCATTCCCAGCAGAAGTTCATCTTTATGGTTTTGCTTAAGCCCCAACCTCTTCTCCACCCCCAAACTGTAGAGAAGCCATCAAGGCTGTCCAAAGAAAACTCTATTTCCCATTGGTTTATTTAAAATTTTTAGTTTTATTGTCTTTCTGTTCTTTCTTAGAAGAAGACATACTTGGTCTTAGGATAAAACTCAGACTTGTCACCTTGCAGTATTGGACTCTGCTTCCTCTTTCCCTCCATCCATTTCTCTGCCAGGAATTTCCCTACAGTTCCCCTTACCCTCTCTTCCTTTGGCATACAAGTCTCCCTTCAGTTCCACATATTAAGATTTTTCCTGCCTCTTGTCTTTGCATATGCTCTTCCCTTTGCCTCGAATACTGTCCTTTATCCACCCCCCCCAAAATTACCCCCTGCCATATATCTACATGCTCACCAGCTAATTTACCCCAGATTATAGATCACTTTCCCATGAGAGGTCTTCTGTGACTCTTACCATTCTTGCTCATGGCCTCTCAGAATTTTTCTTCATAGCATGAAGCATAGTTCATAATTATAGCTTCATTGTGTGTTTATTTAATATTTATCTCACTGTACCATCAGTTTCATGAGGCAAGGGACCATGTCTATGTATTTACTGTCATATACTCAGCTCATCACCTGTCATAGCAGTGGGTATCCCAGAGACAGATGATAAATGAATTGTATCCTCCTCTGTTTTCCTGTTTCCTCAGGGACGTTGTAGCCTCATAGTCTTCTGAATTGAACTACCCTTTTGTGTCTGCTGCCACCTTCCCATTTCTAAACTTTGCTCAGTTCTCCTTTGTTTCATTATTTAACTGTCTTCTTTTTCTTCCCCTTCAGATGTGCAAACTATATAAATTATACTGTAGTCTCTTAAATATAAGTTTGGGATGAAGCTAAGTAGTCCCATCTGTAAATAATTCATCTTTTGGCCCAGGGAATAATACTAGGAACATAGTGGACACATGTAAGTTCTTAAAAGGGGAAAAGAGTTTTTATTCATGAAGTAGAATTATTTTTTGTTCA
This sequence comes from Meles meles, assembly GCF_922984935.1. Lineage (NCBI taxonomy): Eukaryota > Metazoa > Chordata > Mammalia > Carnivora > Mustelidae > Meles > Meles meles. The sequence goes on along the minus strand of NC_060075.1, from coordinate 44,425,624 downwards.
TTTAACAGATATTTGAAAAAAAAATACCACCATGTTTCAGGCACTGGGCATTGGGATATGTTGATTAAGAGGAAAGACAGCATTCCTACCTTCCTAGAGTTTATATTCTAGTGGGGAAACCAGACAATAAACCACTGTACAGCCAACAAGAGTTGTAGGTTATATTATGTTCACTGAAATAAATGGAGTTGAGAGAGTTAAGGGTGGAGGGTACTGTAGACAGGGTTATTGGGGAAGAATTCTTTGAGTAGAAGGATGAGAAAATGAGGAACCAGGGGCATAGCACTCTAAGCTGGTGAAATATAACTTTTAAGGGCCTGGATTCGCTGAGAAATTGGAACTTAGATGTTCTCTCTCTGTCTCTCTTCCTTGCACATGCACACATACACAAAGGTAAGTATGTGAAGCAATGGGTATATTAATTAACTCAATGGGGGGAATCCTTTCATAATGTATATGTATAGCAAATCATCATGTTGCATACTTTAATTACAATTTATTTGTCAATTATACCTTAATAAAACTGGAAATGAAAGAACTTAAAGTCCTGGAGGGAATAAAGGGCTTGGTGTATTTTAAAGACATGTGGCCTCCCTGACTTGATCCTAATGAGGAAGAGTGACAGGGAGAGCCAAGTCATGTATTCCTTACATTCCATAGTGAGGAATTTAGATGTTATCCTGTGAGTAGTGGGAAACCATCAAATGGTTTTAAGGAGGGAAATTATGTGATCTGGTCTGTGTTTTTAAGAATTACTATGGCTACTGTTAGGGAATGATTTGGAAAACAGCTGGAGTGGAAACGGGAGAGAGCTAGAGAGACTATTGTAGAAGGTAGGCAATAGACAATGATGACTGGGCTTGTGGCCGTAAAGGTAGAATTAGAGAGCTCTAGGGCATATTTTAGAGGCTAGCATACATAGTGATGGATTGCATGTAAGCAGTAAGATGAGTGAGGAAGCAGAGAGGACTCCTGGAATGTTGGTTTTAGTAATGAGGTAGACAGTAGTTGATGGGGAAGTCTTAAGGGAAGAACAGTGTGTGTATGTGCCTGCGGGTTAAGTGGGGGGACAGAATAAAAGGTCTCTTTGGATCTATTCCACTTGAGAGGTCATGTGGGCACCCATTTTTGGATGTCAGGGTATCTGGAGCTCAGAGGAAAAGCCAGAGCTACAAAGAGACAGGAGACAGCAGCCTCTGTATGGTATTTAAAGCTGAATGGGATCAATTATGTGGAAAGAGAGAAGAGAAGGGGGGCCTCATCTAAACCTTGAGGCCTTCCAGCATCTAGAGGTTGGGAAGAAGGGCAAGAACCAACATCGGAAATTGAGGAGAAGCAGCCAAAGAATGAGTAACAGGAAAACTGTGAGAAAGTAACCACGTGGAAGCCAAGAGACGGGAGGGTTTCCAAGATCAGCATTGTCACGTGCTACTGAGATGGAGCAAGATGAGGACAGAGGTGGGAGTTGACATACTTCTTCTGAGCTTTTACAGGTTTTGTAGCATTTCTTCTTTGATATATTTTATGTGTATAAAGTATTCCTAATTGTTAATGGAAATAAAGTTTTATGTGTTTTGCTAACCCCCCCCTTTTTTTAGTTAATAGAAATCGCAAATTTAAGCACTGTATTAAACAAATCAGTTCTTAATCTTCATCTTGTTATTTCTTTAGACAGACATGGTATCAGCCCTATTCCTAATTAGAACAATGCCAAACTTGTTGCTTTAGGTCTGGACTCTTCATTATCTCACATAGTTGTTCCTTCTTCTCCCACTCATCTTTATATTGAACCTTAGCTCCTTTAATCAATTTCTTTACTTCCTTGTGTTCCAGGTATTGTTGAAGGTAGTGGAAAATTGATGGTGAGCAGAATAGACATGATCTCTACCATCATGAAGCCTATGTTGTCAACTGGAATTAGAATAATTATACAGATATTCAGTTACAAAACGAGGTAAATACTATGAAGGCAAGAGAAACGATAGAGACTCAGTCTTGGGAAGTAGCAATAGAGATCAAGGATCACTTTTCAGGAGATAAAATCAACAGACTCTGATAATTGGAGATCAGGATTGAGTGTAAAAGAGAAGTATTAGAAAGGGCTCTTGGATCACTTGTCAGGGTTGACCAATGAGCCATTCATTGAAAAGTCATCTTTGGAAGAGAACAACGCTTGAGGGAGATGGGTGATGAGTTTGGTTCAGTCCATGTTGAATTTGAGTGATTAGCTCATGTCTTCTTTTCCTGCAGGAACCCTGAATATTCTACCCTTTGCTAATTATTCTAACTCCTATAGAGTAAATAATGTTCACATGTTCATAGGCTTTAAGCTAATACTCATAACTTAGAAAGTAGTTCAGTACTTCCAGTACTTTCCATTGGCACTTCAAGCGACACTGTCTAATTCTCTAATTGCTATATGTGCATTCTAAGTTAGAACATAAAATCCATGTGGGCACAAAATATGTGATCACTCTTTTTGTTTATATAACTGATAACATGTGGAAGACAATGATGTTATACAGTAATACATATTTGGATTCCCAGTGTCACTAGGTGATTTTCTTGAGACACAGCCTAATTTCTTATGGGTTAATTAATCTATAAAGATTCGTTAGATAACAAGTGTATTCCAGGGCAATAGGAATGAGTGAGTTTTTTGACATAAAGTGAATTATATACTCTGACATACTATTGGAATATGTTCCCTATTTGGAACTACTTTCTAACTGAAGTTGTGAAGCCCCTCCCACTTACCATGTTGAATAGTATTTAACTGAACTGCAAGTAAAACACAAGGACAGTGAATGCTCAGGAGTTTTCCCATCTCAAAATTTGGTGTGTTTTTTTTTTTAGCTTTTTTCTTTAATATGTTATAAAGCATCATCTGAATTTGTGTCTGTAACAGAATTTGATAGTGCTCTTCATACTTGAAATTGGCCTCAGAGATTTCAGCCTTGGAAAGTTAGGATTTTATTTTCCCAGCTGTTTAAATGTAATGTGTTTGAAGACAGAGGCACTGTCCTGTAAGTTTATAGCCTAAATAAATCTATTTTAAAGGTGTGCTGGTCTGAGGCCAGGTGGCATAATGGGATGACATATGAGCTATTCACATTTGAAGACCTGGCACTAAATTCATCTCAGGATGCCAGGAAAATGACTTTAGAGGTGTCAATTTGCTGGACTCCTTGGTGGGCATCTGAGAACATCACAGAACCTTTGTAAAGTCTAACATAATGTATCCTCTGTAAATTATATTGCCACGTTAGCCACCTAAGGTACAAAAGGGCAATTTGAATGACTTCAGTAGACATTCCAAAATCTTGTTTTAATAAGTAATGAGAAATACAAGCCTGTCTAAAAGACTGGCCTAATCGAAAGGTTGTACGTGGGACGGGGATTTGAAACTTAAGCTTTTCTGTTCCTCCAGTGTTCATCTGGCTCATCAATTATTTAGCAAATATTTACTTAAGCCCCTTTTTCTGAACCTTTATCATTTTAGGCATGGATTTTACAGCAAGACCAGTTACCTTTCTTCTCCCTGGGTTTAGGTCTCCTACAAATGCCAATAATAATATTTCAAAGAAGTGCTGTAAAAAAAACTTTGTAGTACTCAAGAAAAAATGCCACAACTTTGTCTTTGAATACTTGTAAAATTATCTCTCAATAATCCCAAGGTGCTTAATTGGACTCCTTATCTGAGGATCTTGTACTTTTTTTCATTTGCATTTGCCAAGAATGTCTAGTAATCATACTTAGTTTCCATTTGTGTACTTTTTTGAATTACTTAAAAGGCTACCAACATTAATTCATATTTAATACCTGAATCTAAGGTTTCTTTCCTGTAGTAACACATTATGTGCTAGCCAGAAGCATCACTTAATTTGGGAGAGCATAAAATGCTCAAAGGTACCAGTCAGACTTTGATTTTTATTGTGAAAATATATTTCAATAACTCTCAGACTTATTCTCTATTAACTTGACCTTTTTAGTTCCTTTGCTTTTGCATGGGGCATCAGCCCTTTGCACAAATGGTCTGGTAATGATCTGTTTAGAAGAGGCTCTACGCAGGAAAGCAGTGATGATGGACCATGGTAGAGGAGGAAGGGTGGTCCTGAGCAAAGTATGTCCCCTTTCTCAACCCAAGAGGGGTTTTCAGTCTGAAACTAAGCTGCACATGGATCTGTGTCATTTCTAAGAAGCTAGTCCAAGTTGGTAGTACTCCAGGCTGCTTCCAGCATCTCTTCCTTCCACAGATCCTACATTTGGCTGGGAACATCCTCCATGGAGGGCAAGATACCGTAAGACAGGCAGATGGGTTTTTTTATTCAACTTCTCTGAACTTCCGGTTCTTTTTCTTTACCTCCCGCTGTTAGGATCACAGGATTCTTCTCTCAGTGAGAGTTTGTGATCCAGTCCTCTACCTATGATAGTCCTAGTTCTAGGTTATAGCTTGCGGCCCTGCTGATTGCTTGGGCAGAGCCCTTTGATGGCTCATGAAGCCTGTTCATAAATGTGAGGAAAACTGGGGACAAATTATACTTGCTGAACTGAAGAGGTGGTTTCAAGAAAAAATAGACTTTAGTCATTATCTCCTGGGATTAAAAATTCATGTATTTTAGAAATCTTTATTGGGTATCTACTAGAGTCTGTGTATATAGTCATGAATGAAATAGAGAAAAACGGTGCCCTAATAAAACATCCATCCTGGTGAGGAAGACAATACACAAACAACAAAAAAGATATTTGCAAATTTTGTTAAATAATCTGAAGACAATAAGCAGAGTAGTGTGATAAAGGGTAACTGGCAGGGGGAGGAGTCATCTGAAGTGAGACTATAAACATGGAAAGGATCCTGGTGTATGAAGGTGCCTGTGGTGCTGTTGAGAGTGAGAGCAGGGGGAGCGGGAGACATCCAAAAAATGGGAACAGGAAATGCAAAGGATTCAAAGGAAGTAGGAAAGAAGATCAAGGTAACTGGGGAGAATGGCAAGATATGGGGTTAGTAAAGGCAGCAGGGTCCAGATCAGAGAGGAGGCCTTGTTCAAAGTTTAGGCTTTATTAAGAATGACCATTCTTGGATCATTCTTTCCACATAGAACATTTTTTTTCCCATTGTATTTTATTTCTTTTCAGTGTTCCAAAATCCATTGTTTATGCACCATACCCAGTGTTCCATGCATTATGTGCCCTCCATAATAACCACAACCAGGTTCACCCAATCCCCCATCCCCGCCCCTCCCAAACCCTCAGTTTGTATTTATTTATTTATTTATTTATTTTCCCTGTAACAGTATTCATTGTTTTTGGACCACACCCAGTGCTCCATGCAATACATGCCCTCCCTATTACCCACCACCTGGTTCCTCAACCTCCCACCCCTCCACACCTTCAACCTCAGGTTGTTTTTCAGAGTCCATAGTCTCTCATGGTTCATCTCCCCTTCCAATTTCCCTCAACTCCCTTCTCCTCTCCATCTCCCCATGTCCTCCATGTTACTCCTTATGCTCCACAAATAAGTGAAACCATATGATACCTAAATCTCTCGGGTTGACTTCTTTCGCTCAGCATAATCTCTTCCAGTCCCGTCCATGTTGCTACAAAAGTTGGGTATCTATCCTTTCTGATGGAGGCATAATACTCCATCGTGTATATGGACCACATCTTCCTTATCCATTTGTCCGTTGAAGGGCATCTTGGTTCTTTCCACAGTTTGGCGACCGTGGCCATTGCTGCTATAAACACTGGGGTACAGATAGCTCTTCTTTTCACTACATCTGTATCTTTGGGGTAAATACCCAGCAGTGCAATTGCAGGGTCATAGGGAAGCTCTATTCTTAATTTCTTGAGGAATCTCCACACTGTTCTCCAAAGTGGCTGCACCAACTTGCATTCCCACCAACAGTGTAAGAGGGTTCCCCTTTCTTCACATCCTCTCCAACACATGTTGTTTCCTGTCTTGCTAATTTTGGCCATTCTAACTGGTGTAAGGTAGTATCTCAATGTGGTTTAATTTGAACCTCCCTGATGGCTAGTGAAGATGAGCATTTTTTCATGTGTCTGATAGCCATTTGTATGTCTTCATTGGAGAAGTGCCTGTTCATGTCTTCTGCCCATTTTTTGATCTGATTATCTGTTTTGTGTGTGTTGAGTTTGAGGAGTTCTTTATAGGTCCTGGATATCAACATTTTGTCTGTACTGTCATTTGCAAATATCTTCTCCCATTCTGTGGGTTGCCTTTTTGTTTTGTTGACTGTTTCCTTTGCTGTGCAGAAGCTTTTGATCTTGATGAAGTCCCAAAAGTTCATTTTTGCTTTTGTTTCCTTTGCCTTTGGAGACACATCTTGAAAGAAGTTGCTGTGGCTGATATCGAAGAGGTTACTGCCTATGTTCTCCTCTAGGATTCTGATGGATTCCTGTCTCACGTTGAGGTCTTTTATCCATTTCGAGTTTATCTTTGTGTATGGTGTAAGAGAATGGTCGAGTTTCATTCTTCTACATATAGCTGTCCAGTTTTCCCAGCACCATTTATTGAAGAGACTGTCTTTTTTCCATTGTATATTTCTTCCTGTTTTGTCGAAGATTATTTGACTATAGAGTTGAGGGTCCATATCTGGGCTCTCCACTCTGTTCCACTGGTCTATGTGTCTGTTTTTATGCCAGTACCACGCTGTCTTAGTGATCACAGCTTTGTAGTAAAGCTTGAAATCAGGCAACGTGATGCCACCTGTTTTGTTTTTCTTTTTCTACATTTCCTTATCAATTTGGGGTCTCTTCTGATTCCATACAAATTTTAGGATTATTTGCTCCAACTCTTTGAAAAATACAGGTGGAATTTTGATCGGAATAGCATTAAAAGTATAGATTGCTCTAGGCAATATAGACATTTTAACAATGTTTATTCTTCCGATCCAAGAGCATGGCATGGTCTTCCATCTTTTTGTGTCTTCTTCAATTTCTTTCATGAGTGTTCTATAGTTCCTCGAGTACAGATCCTTTACCTCTTTGGTTAGGTTTATTCCCAGGTATCTCATGGTTCTTGTTGCTATAGTAAATGGAACCGATTCTCTAATTTCCCTTCCTGTATTTTCATTGTTACTGTATAAGAAAGCCACTGATTTCTGTACATTGACTTTGTATCCTGCCACGTTACTGAATTGCTGTATGAGTTCTAGTAGTTTGGGGGTGGAGTCTTTGGGGTTTTCCATATAAAGAATCATGTCATCTGCAAAGAACTTCTTCATTGCCAATTTGGATACCTTTTATTTCTCTTTGTTGTCTGATTGCCATTGCTAGGACTTCTAAAACTATGTTGAACAAGAGTGGTGAGAGTGGGCATTCTTGTCATGTTCCTGATCTGAATGGGAAGGCTGCAAGCTTTTTCCCATTGAGGATGGTATTTGCTGTGGGTCTTTCATAGATAGATTTTATGAAGTTAGGAATGTTCCCTCTATCCCTATACTTTGAAGCGTTTTAATCAGGAACAGATGCTGGATTTTGTCAAATGCTTTTTCTGCATCAATTGAGAGGACCATGTGGTTCTTCTCTCTTCTCTTATTGATTTGTTCTATCACACTGATTGATTTGCGAATGTTGACCCATCTTTGTAACCCAGGGATGAATCCCACCTGGTCATGGTGGATAATCTTTTTAATGTGCTGCTGGATCCTGTTTGCTAGGATCTTGTTGAGAATCTTTGCATCCATATTCATCAGTGATATTGGTCTGAAATTCTCCTTTTTGGTAGGGTCTTTGCCTGGTTTGGGAATGAGGGTAATGCTGGCTTCATAAAAAGAGTCTGGAAGTTTTCCTTCTGCTTCAATTTTTTGAAACAGCTTCTGGAGAATTGGTGTCATTTCTTCTTTGAAAGTTTGGTAGAATTCCCCCGGGAATCCATCAGGTCCTGGGCTCTTGTTTTTTGGGAGGTTTTTAATCACTGCTTCAATCTCGTTACTAGATATCAGTCTATTCAGGTTGTCAATTTCTTCCTGGTTCAATTTTGAGAGTTTATAGTTTTCCAGGAATGCATCCATTTCATCTAGGTTGCTCAGCTTATTGGCATATAACTGTTGGTAATAATTTCTGATGATTGTTTCTATTTCCTTGGTGTTAGTTGTGATCTCTCCCTTTTCATTCATAATTTTATTAATTTGGGCTTTCTCTCTTTTCTTTTGGATGAGTGTGGCCAATGGTTTATCGATCTTATTGATTCTTTAAAAAAACCAGCTTCTAGTTTCACTGATACGTTCTACTGTATCTCTGGTTCCTACCTCATTGATCTCTGCTCTAATCTTGATTATTTCCCTTCTTGCGTGTGGAGTTGGTTGATTTGTTGTTGATTCTCCACTTCTTTAAGGTGTAGAGACAGCTGGTGTATTCTGGATTTTTCAATTTTTTTTGAGGGAGGCTTGGATGGCTATGTATTTCCCCCTTAGAACCGCCTTTGCTGTATCCCATAGGTTTTGGACCGAAATTGGAATAGGACATTTTTTAATAAACCTGTTATCTCTTAGACGAAATGAAAGGTGACAGTCCTAACCTTAAAGAGCCAACCTGCATTCTTAAATTGGAATGATTGTGAGAAGTCAGCAGCATGTTGAAAAAGCACTTTATTGTATTCAAAGGCCTGAGACCACTACATTGTCAGGCATTTATCACTTGAGAGTGGAGAAGTAGAAAAGTTTAAAAGGCTGTAGCAATAACATTTGAGAAAATGAATAATTTAAAGTGGATGAAATCATGAATAATAAATTATAAAAAAAAGACTCCTCACTTGTGATTAGAGATTCATAATTTTCATTTTACAACAAAATATAGTTGGCTGCCATGCATTCCTGACTTACTTCATCTAAGTACAATTAGGCCTAACACATTAGTGCCTTGATGTGCAGACTTATGACTGGCTTCTTGTGTCAAAACCATTAAATTTTAATGTATTCAGCTTAAACATAAGTGGTCACAGATGATTCATAACCCTGCTCCCTGCTTTTGGTGAAAATCATCGTCAGTAAGAGAATTGTCCCCAATGGCCACACTTATCTTCGTAGTTGATTTCCTAAACATTTTTGTGTCTGTAGGAGACCAGGAATAAAGATTGCATAGCTGATGGGTAAAGCACAATGATAATTGCTCTAAAACCGCAGGATATTTAATGATGATAAAGTAGAACTCTGTAACTCTTGACATTTTCTTTTTAAATTCCTGATGTCAGGAGGGTATAAGTGGTACAAGTTGCTCTTTAAGAATGGAGCTAGCCAACTATGGGTTTTGTTTTGTTTATTCTTTAAGAAATAAATGCCAAGAGTTGCCCACAGTTTTATGACCTCATCCTGTAGCTATTGGGTATAAAAGCAGGGTGAGTGAGCAGGCTTGCCCTACTGCAGCTTTAGACAGCAGCTTAACCCAATAAAAACAGGACTGTGGCTTGGGCGTTGGAGTCTTGCAGCCTGGTAATTATCTGAATGCTCACCTGGCCCAGCCAGTATACAGGTACTGAAAAGGCTTAGCCTACTATGCTGCTAGCTGTTTACTTATCTTGGACAACCTGTGTAGACACACATGATGCGAGCCTATCCCTCTGGAGTTTGAAGTCCTGATTGCCTTCACAATAAACTCCCAGTTATCTGCCATAGCTCATGAGTCCATTCCTGATCTGGCTTCTGTGTGTCCAGCTCCTTCACTTGCACTTGGCACCAGCAATGTATGCAGCTACCATTCTGACCTATCTGCAGATCCCAGGAAGAAGCCTGTTCTCTCCTGTCCCCGGGTCTCCCTCGTCCCCAGGCTTGTAGCTCCTCTACCTAGGATTCCCATTTTGCCTATTCCAGCCAGCTGACTTCTGTGGTCTTTTGCAACTCAGGTATTGTCTTTGACCATTCTTGCCTCCCCCTACACTCCTGGTTCCCCTGTCTGCCTGGGTCCTGGCTTCATCCCCCTGTGTGCTTGCGTACCCTAGATGGGATTACACTGTATTATCATAGAGATCAATGTGCCCTACCCCAACCCTGCTGTGACCTCCTTGAGGACAGAGGTGTTCTCTGTGCCCTTGGTACTCCTGGCTGTTAGCACAGAATCTGCACACAGTAGGCTTTCTGTGCTGGCCGGATTGGTGTCTGCACTATGTCTCTTTTCTGGCCCTGAAATGATAGAGAACAGCAGGCTCCTCTCCAAACCAGATATCTTACTAGATTATTCTAGGTAGTAGTAAGATAAGCGAACCTCAGTCTCCTCATTGCATTACAAACAATTTGCTTCCCTTTCTAAATGAAGACATTTTTACAGCCCCTTTACTTAATGAAGGAACATGGTCCAAACTTGCTGTACCCTGTGAAATCCCCATGAGACTCATTCATGAGCTATTATGAGATTAGCCACACCTGGGTGTAGGTGCTCTGAGAATTGCTTTGATCAAAGCAAGGTGAAAAGAAGAGTGCTGCTGCTTGCTTCCCAACCCTGGTCACTGTCACTTCAGTGGACAGCTGCATCACTGAACAGCCTGTCTCATTACAGAAACACAATAATGTTTTAGGACTGGAGGATAAATCTTAAAGTCTCCATTCTAATACTCTAGGCTGTTCTGTGTCTAAAATGACCCCCAGAAAGCTAGATGTTTATTCTTAAGCATCTCCAGGGATAGAGGCTTCCACAGCCCTCTCAATTATGTATTCCATTATCTCACCAGCCTTCTCATCAGGAAGGTTTTCTCCCTTAATGTCTAACTTTAATCTCCCCAGTTGCAATTTAAACTCATTTCCTCTCATCTTGGCTTCGGTGGAAAACAAACAAAAAACTCAGCAGCACCCACCTACCCGATTTTTAAATAAAGATGCCGGCCTTCCTCCAGGCAGCTTTCTCTTTGTGGTGTTAAATGAACCCGGTTCTCCCATTTCCTCCTTTTGCCATTTCTTGGAAACTCTTCCTTTAAAAAAAAAAAAAACACAAAAACCTCCATGAGAGACTATGGACTCTGAAAAACAACCTGAGGGTTTTGAAGGGATGGGGTGGGGGGGGGGGTGGGGGGGGTGGGGGGGGGGAGGTTGGGGTACCGGTGGTGGGTATTAGTGAGGGCACATGTTGCATGGAGCACTGGGTGTGGTGCAAAAACAATGAACACTGTTATGCTGAAAAGAAAAAAAAAAAAAATAAAGTGACATATGTTAAAAAAAAAAACCAAAAAACCTCCATTGCTTTTACTGCAGCAGATCAGGGACCCTGCATTTCAGTTCTGTCATCTGTCATTTAATCCTGCAGTTAGCTTTTCAATCTGCCAATCTGTATAACCTTAGCAAGCCACATAAGACACTGAAAAAGAATGGATGGACACTGTTGTCAAGTGCTTTAGAGTTGTAGGGTTCTTCCTCTTACCAAGTGTTCTACTACTGTTGTCCAGTACCCTCCCTGCCCTCATTCTAAGATTCCAGGTGAGATGTTCCTTCTCTCCATTTCTTGCTTCTTCATATGTAAGTGTCATGCAGCCACAACTATAGTGTTTCTGGGTCCTAGGTCTACTCACTACCCTTGGTAGCTCAGGGGATGGAGGGAGATGGAAGGGGAACTGTATTCTCTTTTCCTCTTGCATTTCCCAGGTCTTAGAGGCAGTAGACAGTAGAGTTGGCAGAAGCTATAAATTCCCAGCTCGTGGAACACTGATCGTTTTGGGAATCCGAGATAAGGACTTGGGAATAATATGAAAAAGAAGATGAGCTGGAAAATAAAAATGCAGCTGTGTTCACCCCCTTAAAAATAAGAGTTTCTCAGGGCTGCCTAGCTGGCTTATTCAGAAGAGCTTGCAACTCTTGATCTTAGGGTCATGAATTTGAGCCCCACATGGGGTATAGAGATGACTTAAATAAAACTTAAAAAAATAGGAGCTTCTCTCCCCAAATTAGAAAGAAGATAATGATAGGTGTGAATGCAGATTTAGTTGAATTAGCAGTAAGAGATCTAAGGAAGCACAGCAGGAAGAAAATGTGATCAAGTATGAAGAAGAAAAAAATGCTTTAATTTGTGATCCTCAGACAGGAAAATATCATGGTAAGATTCCTGAGCAAAATTTAAAAAAAAAAAAAGCAAGCAAAAAATTTCAGAATAAGAGCAGTGATCAAATTTGTAAAATAAACATGACAAGATTTTCTGTTGATGGCCACATAACCTATGCTGTTAATCCAGTTACTCCGCATAGACCTGTTAACAGCAACTGCCTATACTTTGTGGAAAGATAGGTGTTATTAATTTGGTCCCTTAATAATTCAACATAGTCTGACCTTTCAGGAATAATCTTTGACTGTAAATGGAATTGCCATTGAAATTAGTGTAACTTCAGAGTAACATCAAATTCAAAGTTAAGTAAGCATTATGTTCTCTTTTATGCATTAAAGATTTTATCATGATACTCTGTCTTTGGTATAGCAGTGTCATACAGGGCATTTTAGGGAACATCTAGTTAGCCCTTAAATTACCCTTGAAAATTAAAGGAAGAAATTGATGTGCATAGCTAGTGGACTGAATATTAAGTCTCTGTAGTATGCAATAGAGGATAACAAACAGTAAGTACATTTGGAGGATTCTTTAAGGAGGAATTTCTTGTTAAACGTGCATGTCTGTCACCTAGGGCTATTTAAAATTAACTACAACTTTTTTTTAAAATTTTTTTAAATTAAAAAAAATTTTTTTTTAAATTTTTTTAAATTTAAAAAAAATTTTTTTATAAAATTAACTATAACTAATCAAAAGGAAATGAAATATGTATTTCTCTTGCCTGTACAAAAAGGAACAACTTGACTAAATTTTCTTTCTGCAGACAGGACAGAATGCCATCTTCCCTCTAAATTAAATTAATTGGCTTCTGCTAAATCGAGTGCATGCCCCATTGCATGGCACAATCCTTAAGCCTCAAATAAACTTGAAACATCTAAGATAGAAAACCTTAAAAAGCCTAATGTCTTGGAAACTTAGTGATAGGAACCCTAGAAATGAGAAGGAGACATTCTTAATATTTTTTATACAACCAAAAATATGCCCATTTTGATGACATAGGTGGTACAATGGAGAGCATGAATACAGTGTAATTATTATCAGGGACTGTATTTTCTGACTTACTTATCTTGCTAGGGCCTAGGCAACTGTACTGGGTCTTAGGAGTGTTAATCAGAAATAGTGTCAAAATGGTGCTCCAGATGTGTTGTGTTTCATCTTGAATATCAAAATGGTAACTTCAGATCAATAATTAAGTAAATAATTTGCCAAGTAATATGTAGGTTCTCGTCTAGATTTCGGCTTCTACATTTTAAAACATCTATACATTTCACTTCAACTTTAAACCAGGGCCAGACCACTGAGATCTAAAACCTGAGATCTAAAAATGGGTTGTTGTTAGGATCAGTAATAACTGTTTCATTTTAATTCTATTCCCATCTATGGCTATTATCCTTTTAAAATACTGCTTTTAGAAGAATTTACAATCCTCACAAACGCAGGAGGTAAAGTCTATGCAGAAGAAAAAAATCATTCTGTTTGAGCCACTTCTGACATCATTCTGATCTGAAGTCAAAACATTGATTAGGAAATTGAATTTTAGTAACTTTTTTTGAAGCCCATTTTACAACTACCCTCTATCTTAGAAAGGAGACAGTGGAGTATTTTTGCCTCCAAAGAAATGATGTGGATTTTTGGCTTCTTATCTAGCACTTTAAAAGCAACTTTTTATTTTAGTCTCATGTAAAATTGATTCTCATGTGAGTAACTCAATCCTCTCTGCCTATTGAGTTGAACATACAGGTCAGTTTAGCTGTACTGCATACTGTAAATGATGGCGAAGGGAAGGAATGTCTGAGTAGGAGTGCAATATAATATCTGTGCCAATCTACATTCAGTGCTAAAGCATGAGATGAGTCATGAGATGTGAAGTGAGAGCTTCTTTGAACAGTGTTTACAGTGGGCCTTATTGCATGATTGGAGTATTTGAGAAGGAAGCTAGGTTAAATCTTCAGGTCTCAGTAGGTTGCTGCCAATAAGACCAAGTACTTACTGGAACTTATGCTTTATTCATTGTAGCTTTGAAAGATTTTTTAAAAATCTTGCCTGGAATTCCATCAATTTAAAAAATATATTTCATTTATACTACTGTGTCTTGCTTTAAAGATAAGGATTGTCTCTTTTAGGCTGTCTCCTCTTTTGTTTAACTGGCAAATGAAGGATTGAGAGAGAGAGAGAGAGATGGAGTTAGGGGGAGAGAGAGATCTTTCTTATTTGCATCTTGGTTACATTATAGTGTAACTTATCTGCTATGGATCTCTTCTTACACTATCCACTCTATACTCCTCCCTCACCATATTTGTAACTCTCACCTGTAACACCTCCTGAATTTTAATTTTGAAAGGCATTTTAATACAAGGCAAGCAACATATAATTAGTTGGAGATGATGTGTTGTGGTTTTGGAGCATGAGATATTGAGGCAGGCCAATATGGCTTTGTATTCTAGTCTAACACATACTTGCCATGTGTTTTTTTTCCTTTCTTTTTTACTGAATTATAATTGACAAACAATATTATATTAGCTTCAGGTGTACAAGAGAGTGATTCAATTATTTTATATATTACAAAATCCTCATCATGATAGGTCATCTGTCCCCATAGAAAACTGACTATATTTCTTATGCTGTACATTACATCCCAGTGACTTGTTTTTTTAGTTTTAGGTTTTTTGTTTTAAAGATTTATTTATTCATTTGAGCGAGCAAGTGAGCAGCGAGCAGGAAGGAGAGGGAGAGAGAATCTGAAGCAGAGTCCATATTAAGCACAGAGCCTGATGCGGGGCTTGAACCATGACGGAGAGATAATAACCTGAGCTGAAACCAAGAGTAGGATGCTTAACTGACTGAGCGACCCAGGAACCCCAAGTGACTTATTTTATAACTGGGAATTTGTACCTCTTAATCCTCTTCACTTATTACTCCTATCTCTCTACCCACCTCCCCTTTGGCAAGCAACAGTTTGCTCTAAGCCTGTTTCTGTTTTGTTTTGTTTCTTCATATGTTGGTTTTGTTTTTTTTTTTCAGACTTGTGATTCTTCTTCAGGCCTTGTAATTTTTGAGCAAGTAATTTAACCCTTCTGAGTCTCTGTCTTCTCATCTGGCAATAATAGCATTGTGAAGACTGATTTTGATAAAGCAAGGAACACAGCATAGGACCTGCTGCATAGGAAACACTAAAATTTATGTTAATTTTTTGTTTTATTATGATTATTATGATGGAAAATGATTTATTCCTTTTTGCGTCAGATGTTCTAAAACTGCCATGGAAGATTACATAAAGAAATTCTTGGCTGTTACTTTAAAGCCCTGATCAATTTCTTCTGGAAGAGAGGTGAAAATGTAATGTGTGCTCATTCTATGATGAGAATAACAATCTCACAAATATTTCTGTGTTGCCTTACCAGGCATTTGAGATTGAAAGCAGATCCAGCCTGTTTCTCCAAAAACTGAACTCATTGCTGGGAGATAATCTCTCTTTTTGAGGTAAAGAATGGTGTGTACTAATTTTTTGGAACTAACGCTTCAGAATCTCTGGCTGTGAAACTGCAGTATAGATAAAACATCAGAAGGAAATATTTGCAGAGTGTGGCGGGTGAGGCTACATGGGCATGTGGAAGTAGCTTAAGGGTTGGTATTGGATGAACCTAATTAAATCCAGATTCTACCTAGTCATTCTAGATCGTTTGCACCAATGTCCTTTCTAAAATGATGCTTACAATGCCTAATTCACAAGGGTACTGAAATATCAAAAAAAGAAAACATACATACAGTAGATGAACCTTATCTCGGTTTCAGTGTAGATGCTCAGTAAATCCTCTTGTCCTCTGCCCCACCTGTATTTGAGGTAGTTCAGCATGGAACTATGACTTGCCCTGCTTTCTAAGCCCTCTGACTTAGAGCCTTCGTGTCTGACCCATTACTGTGTTTGTCTGTGTGATGTGAGGAAGTCTGATCCTATCATAGAAGTTGCCTGGTAGAGTTGCAGGAAAATGTGACTTAAAGAGAAATAAAGTAGTACCTATTTACTGACTAAAGCGTTAGGGAACTGGCAGGAAATGCATCAGCACTAACTAATGACTTCTTCCTTACTGGTCTTGTACTCAATGGAAGGATGTTATTTAACACTTTATTTTCTTCTGTTCTTTCTTTTGATCCCTGCCTTTTTTGTTTTTCTCATGACACATGAAGATAGCAGAGATTATTTTAAATTCTATATTTAGTTCAAAGCCCCCAGGTTGTGAGTATTCTCTTGCCATTGAAGGAGAGAGACCATGCATGTCATCACTTAAGTTTTAACAGCCTGTCTTCAGGGCTTACATGGAGACTTGCATAGCAGTCAGTATCCATGTGGGGTCAAAAGTAGACCCCAGATCAATACAAAACATTAAGGCTATCAGTTCCCCAGATGAGGTTTCTGTTTTAAGTATGGCAGTATAAACTATAGCTATAAATAAATCAGAACACTTCCTAGACAGCAGCTACAGAGTGTTTGTTTATACAGGTACAAGGTGGGAAGTGGAAGGGACTGTGTCCCAGGATCTGATTTGGATCACTTATTTATTGTTGGAAAAAAGCACAGGGAATGTGGTCTGTAGATAACATCTGGACCAGTTTTATCTCCAAATGTCTATTTAGGTTTGTTTCCTTTAGACATAGATTCTGTTGATTTCTGCCTTATGGGTCACAGACTGCACTTTATGCTTCACACATTCACATATATATAGACACAATTTTGATATATACTAAGAAGAAAGCTTGATTCTCATTTTTGTTAAGATGTTAGCATAATGTTAGGTTGATGACCAAGAAATGCTACAGATATGCAGTAATTTTTTTTGAAAAAGATGTCTGTACTTTTATGATTTTGAAACATCTCACATTGCAATATAGGTGTATGTGCATATCTGTGTACTATACATCTATAATCTGCAATACATTTAGAATATGTATCTATAATATAGATTATATTATATATTATACATATTATGAAATATATGTATTTTATATATCACATTATAAATTATCCATATTAAATACAAATATATTTTTTAATTCTTATGGTAAGTTATTTCCTGGAAGAGTAAGTTTTGAGAATACCTCAGCTTTAAATTTCCCATTAAATGAAGAGACCCAAACATTTCTTTTTTTCTTTTCTTTTTTTTTTTTTTAAAGAGAGAGTGTGCACATGTGTGTGAGCGGGGTGGGAAGGGCAGAGAGGGAGAATCTTAAGCAGACTCCATGTGCAGTGCCGGACACTTACCCCCTCACCCCCTGTGGGGCTTGATCTCACAACCCTAATATCATGACCTGAACTGAAATCAAGAATCAGATGCTTAACTGACTGAGCCACACAGGTGCCCCAAGAACCAAGCATTTCTTTCTTTCTTTTTTTAATTTTATGTATTTACTTGAGAGAGAAGGAAAGAAAGAGAGAGGAGAGATAGCATGAGAGGAGAAAGGTCAGTAGAGAAGCAGACTCCCCACTGAGCAGGGACCCTGATGCGGGACTCGATCCCGGGACTCCAGGATCATGACCTGAGCCCAAGGCAGTTGCTTAACCAACTGTGCCACCCAGGCGCCCTGAACCAAGCATTTCTAATAAGGATCTTCTGATCTAAAAATTAAAGAGGACTGGCTCTGTTTTTTCATTTTTTCGTTTCAAAGTAGTATCTATGATTTGGAAGGTAGAGAGAAAAGAATTAGTGCCTTTCAAATTTAAACCTTTGTTTGCTATTTTTATAGCTCTGGTTATTATCAGAGTGCTATCTTTTTCTTTTTTAACAAGGTGAATTAGTGAGTCACTACTATAGATATACAGTACATTTTTGCCAAAAAGTTATAAAATACATATGTTATTAATATAAAGACAAAACTTTCAAATGAAAGATTCTAAATTGGCTTAAAATTTCATTGAAGAAGAATGTACATTGACAAATTAGAGACACATTTTCCCAAAGAAAATTATAAGAACAAATATTAGACCTTTTATGTTGAGAGTATGAACAGCTATGATTCAAGAATATAAGAAAATAACCATATGAGGAGCTAAATTTGCCCAGGTTGTATGTTCCTTCCAGGGGTGGTTCAGAGGAATAGCAAGGACTATGTAAGGAAAAAGAGGCAAGAATGGTACTCAGATTCTGTTCCCCTTCAGAATGGAAGCCTGATGTCATATTGAAGTAGATTTAATTAGATGTGTATTACTTAAGGGATCCCAAAATCAGATCTAGTCAGTTCTCTATTAAGTACTTAGGGTGAGCCTACCTGAGACCCTATCTTTATGCTTTTCTTTCCATCTGATGATGCAATGTTATTTATTGAACCTGAAAATATATCAATTCATTCATTTTCCCAGCAGCTTTCAAACTCAGCAGAGTCTCTTCCTTCTTCTGTACATTTAATATTACACATATTCCCTTGGATCACAGGACTCTTGATAGCTGTTAACATTTCTTTCTCTTTCTTTCAAAGTCAGACTTTTCTGAAACCATCTCTGTTGTTAACTTTCTGGACCATGAGCAGCATTTGGTGCCACTGGCCATTCCTTCTTCATCAAATAATCTTCCCCTGAAGATTCCTTTGTGATCTTTGAAGATTCCTCTGTGATCCTACTCTGTCCTGGTTGTCTCATCCAGTTGGCTGCACCTTCTCAGCCTCCTTTGTGGGCCTCTCTCCCTCTTCCTACCCTGAAAAGTTGATACTCACTCGGGTTCTGTCCTTGGCTCTTTGCTTTTTTACTGGCTGATTTTAATTTCTGTCATTAGTCTTTCTATATACTAATGACTTCCAGATTTGTATCCTCACTACCTCTCTTCCAAGCTCTAGCTCCATGTATCCATGTCACATATTACACCCACATGTAATATGTGACATACACATTTAAAGCTCACATCTTCAAGAACTGAAGCCATTATCGTCCACATCCCACCCTACCCCAAGCCCTCTTCTCTTTGTACTCTATCTCAGATTAGTACTGCCCCCTGTTTAGGTGCCTGAGCTAGTCATATTCATGCGTAAAATCTCTTGTCTCAAGCCTTTGCTCTCTGTCCTCACTGCCTCTAGCTTGTTCTGGACTACTCGCAGCCCCTCCTCTTTTCTACTAGTCTTTCTTCTTCAGAACATTTTCTACATTTCAGAACATGTAGGAAGAGCCCCCTTGACTTAAATCTTAACTTCAGCAGCTCCCATTGTTTCCAGGATTAAGTCCAAATTCCTCACCATGATAGCAGGCCCCGCATTACCTCATGATCTCATATTGCCTTCTTTTCTAGCTTTGCTTCCTATTCCATGACAGGAGCAAGCTGCATTTTCTCTTTACTATAAACATTTCATATGGTTCCCTCTTTGGAGTGACTGCCTCTTCCTACCTTACCACTTTTGTCTAGCCAGTTCCCAATTGACCTTCATATCTTGGCTTTGCATGGTATCTCTTCCAGAAGCTCCCGCTTCTTCCCACTCACCAAAACAAGGTTTTATGTTTCTCCTATGTAGGCCTATAGCTTACCATATCAGAGCAGACACCCCAGTGTATTAGAATTCCTTTTTATTCTCAACTTTCACCTCTAGACTATAAGTTCCTTAGGGTTAAAGATGTTGAAACTTGTTAGTACCTCCTGGAATATAGTGTATGCTTGAAAAGTATTTCTTGAATCAAGTGTATGAATGAATTACTGTGACTGTTCCTTACTGTTTCCATGGAGGTTTTACCAGTGTCATCATTTACCATATCTTCCCTCAGTTTCAGAATCTCTCTCCTAATTTCATATGAGAACTTAACTTCAAAATATGTTGAAGAGTATTGCACTGTTAATGAAAAGTGAAATGCAGTATAGTATTACAGTAATCTTCCCTTAGGTAAGAGGGAAGGAATATAAGAAAATATACTTGTGTCTGCTCATTTGTGCATAAGAAAACAGGAAGGATAAAAAAAAAAACTGAAGAGATTGGTTATGTATGGGAGTGAGTGGCAAAGGGGGAAGTAATGGTAAATGGGAAGGAAGGGGGGACATGGGAATAGGATAGCAGGGGAGAGAAGGGAACAATTCTAAGAACCTTTTTAAAAAAATATTATTTGATCCCTGGATTCATCATAATCTTTTTCATATTCCTTCTCTAAAAATAGGGAAATAAAGCAGGATGTGGGAGAACCTAAAATGTAATACAGAATTTAACAGTTAAGGGGTGCCTGGGTGGCTCAGTCAGCTAAGCTGCTGCCTTCAGCTCAGGTCATGATCCCAGGGTCCTGGGATGGAGCCCTGCATTAGTCTCCCTGCTCTGCAGGGAGTCTCCTTCTCCCTCTGTTCACACCCTCATGCTTGCTCAGACATTCTCTCTCTCTGAAATAAATAAATAAAATCTTTAAAAGAAAACCCCAAAATGTAACAGATGAACCGAACTCTATTGTGAATTAATAATTTATCCACACTGAAGAGAGTGAGAAAGAAAAGCATTAACCTGAATAATTTTTAGTTTTTTAAAACAGTATTTGGTTAGAAATTGTGACACTGAGGACAAAAAAAAGAACTGTACACAAATGTAGTCGTCAAATTAGTGAATCTCTCAAAGAGGTGTGGGTTATCAATTCTGAAACTGCTTTGTGTATACCAAAATTAAAGAAGTTAAATTATAGAAGGGAGAACCCTGTGATTAGACTGAAGTCACAAGTAGTAGTATGAACTCATGGCTTTATCTGTATATGAATGTATATACAGATACCTAAGTATCTGTGTATGTGTGTGTGTGTGAGAGAGCCCATGTATGCATGGTTAGTATACATCATATTACCTTGCTCTGTCTGCAGAGAGGGCCTAAAATTCAAGACATACAACCAGAGTGAGCATTCCTGGTGTTTGGTTTATAATTACCATCTCTAATAAAAGGAGCAAGCCTAATTATATAGGTAATGCAGGGTTATCTTTAAAGTAGCTTTATGTTCTACTTTTTCCTTTATCAAAAGTATTGTCCTGTGTCTAAAGAAGTATTTCTCAAGATTCAAAGTACATCTGAATGCAAGGGATTTTTACATTAAAAATAAACAGTAATAGCTCCTTCTACAAGACAAGAAATATATAAATTTTTATAATGTGAGCAAACTACAAGGGAACCAAAGCTCCTTGAAGAAGTAGTTGATTCCAGACTAAAGGCAGAAAAACACGAGATGAGCCTGGAGCATCTTACTGTCCCAGAAAGCCTGAAAGCCTGTTCAAAAGGCAAAGAACCCAGTTTTAAGGAGCTCCCCACAGCCAAAGCTGGAACAATTTTGATAGTACTGTATTATAACCCATATAATTAAATAAATATCCATGAATCCATATTGACCTAAGTAAATTATTGAATAAATGGGTGAGAAGGGACTGAACTTCCTTTCAGTAAAAATCCATTTAATAAGTGTAGAAGGAATGAGGGATATGCAAAATCACCGTTAGGCAAACACCACAATAATAATTACGATAGGTGAGCTCTACCACTGGATGCTAACCAACACCAGTAGGGGAAAGTTTGAGAAACAGGATATTTGCATAGTCTCAAAGTATCCCCTAATATGTTTATTAATTATAAAGAGAAAAATATTACTTAACAGCAGAGAAAACTGGTAGACATACCTTAACCAAATGATCATTGTCAACATCACTTGTAATAAGACATATTAACATAATATATAGTATGAGGTGCTGAGAAGTACACAAACATCACTTCTGTGGTATTCTTAATGAAAACACATGTCCCCATGAGGAAACAGCAAACGAAACAAAATCAAAAAATATTCCAGGAAGTGACAGTACAACTTTAAAAGTGTCAAGGTCACAAGAGATTGAGGACTTCCCACCAATGAGAGGAGACAAAGTAGATACAATGACTAAAAGCAATGTGGATCCCAGATGGTGTCCTGGAAGAGAAAATGTACATTTATGGAAAAACTGGTGAAATTTGAATAAAACCTGTAGGTTAGCTAGTTAACAGTATTATATCAATGTTAGCTTCCTGGTTTTGATAATTGTACTATGGTTATATAGGTAAAGAGTTTATGGGAACTCATACTATTTTTTCCTCGACTTTTTCTGTAAGCCTAAAATTGCTTAAAATAAAACCTTTTATAAATAAGAGCAACAAACACGCTCTAAGATTTCCTTTTAATAACAAGCAGATACAAGCACTTTGGATAAAACTATTAGGGTAAAGCTTATTTTTATCCTTCATCTCCCCTCTGGTAAGGGTGGTAATGAACAGTGAATAGTCAAGATCTGAGTCAGGGAGTAGAAAAAAGCAAGGTATGAGAGCATTAACTCCTAAATAATTGAAGGTTGTCTGTGTAGTTGTTTCCAATTTGTGGGTACAGAGCTATTTGCCCCTAGCTTGCTGGGTTTCATGCTAACATCTGATAGTGATGGTGTCCCTTACCCTCAGGCCACTCACTGGTAGAATATTAAAGCAGAGAGGGACCTTGAACAGCTCCTCCATGGTGTATGTGTGGTCCTAGGGCCCAGAGTCCTGCTTGCCCAGTATCCCCTCACTGTGTAGCATCAAGCTACAGCTAAAGTCCAGGTTTCCAAATACCTGATCACATGCTCCTCCCACCTACACCACATCATCTTTTCTTTTATAAACATCAAATCCTGGCATGAAGTTGGAAAGGTTTTTTCAAATTGTAATGATTAGAAAAAGCTGAAGAACTTGTTTTTGAATTTCACATTAAGCTCCAGTTTTAGGGGCAACCTTTGCCTCTTGTCTTGTATCAACCTTGTGTCAATGGTGTGCAGCAGATACCTATGTAGTGCTTCCTGTGTGTGCCAGACGTGTTTCTAAACACATTATAAATATTAAGGCATGTACTCCTTACACCACCCAGTGAGACAGGCACAATTGCAAATGAAGAAAACAAGGCCCAGCGAAGTGAAGGAATTCATTCAAAGTCACCAAGTTCTTCAGAAGTCTACTAATTGTATGATGAGGTCCTGGCAGCACAGGCAGAAGTATGTTTGCCTGTATCTTTTTTCTGTGCCTGCATCTTCTGTGATGGAGGCAGAGATCCTCTGGGACCACACAGGTATCCTAGTAGTTTCTGGTATAGGGAGCAATAAGTGTGTCTATTGTACTGGGAGTCATGGGGAATACATACAGTTTTAGGAGGGTTTATATTTTGAAGGTGGTAGAAAGACTAAGAAGAAAATGTGAAAAGACATTTTTAAGCTCTCTTTTCTTTTGGTAGTTGATTATCGTTTTTATTTATTTTTTTTTAAGATTTTATTTATTTATTTGACAGATAGAGATCACAAGGAGGCAGAGAGGCAGGCAGAGAGAGAGAAAGAGAGAGGAGGAAGCAGGCTCCCTGCTGAGCAGAGAGCCCAATGTGGGGCTCGATCCCAGGACCCTGGGATCATGACCTGAGCTGAAGGCAGAGGCCTTAACCCACTGAGCCACTCAGGTGCCCCATGATTATCGTTTTTAAATTTAAAATATGCAGCTGTTAAACTCCAGTTTTTGAAGCTACAGCTTGGGTTTGCTTCCTACTCTTAATTAAGAGAAGTGATCTCTCTATTCAGAAGTGGAGTGCTTATCTGGCTTCTCCTGTTGTGTAACCTTATCTGACTTGAACAGGGCTGGCAATATGTTGATTAGCCAGTGTTATGTCCAAGACTTCAGGCTGGTAAATATTTGTCTTAAAAAACAAAAAAGAAATTATTTAAAAAATAGATCTTCCACCCTCTCCTAAGTAAAGGAGGACAGAGAAAATTGATGCTACCTGCTCTCTTTTGGCTCAGTATTCCATTCCACTTTTTAGAAGGTGAGTAAGAGTGGTGCTATCTGGGATTCAGTCACTATGAAAGTGTTCCTCAGTGTTCTGAAAACCTTATAGGAATGTCCCCATTTCTGAGAAGGCTTGAAAGCTTGATTCTGCTATATCTTTGTCCTATCACTTTATTTTATTCTCATTATTTATAATAAGTGTATTATTACAGTGCTCTCATGAAAATTATCAGTTTGATTTCCACATCAACACTGAAATGAGGGAAGTTACACTGTATGGAGAAAAGTAATGCTTAGAGATTTCAAGCAATTTGCTGAACATTGCACTAATACTCATTCTACCCTATTATGCACGACAGCCCCCAAGCAGGATGTGTTCTTGAACCCAGAAATAACAATCATAATTCAACTGTGGTCTGGTGTGGAGTAAGACAGTGTCAGGGATGCCCTCTTTTTTCCCCACAGGTAGTCATTCATCTGCTTATGCTGGCCCTTTAAGACCAGTTTCGCATTTTTCTGCTTCTCTTTTTTTGGTAGAGAGCTCTGCTAAAAAATTGAAGCCTAGTTTTGGCATGTTCTGGAAGACAAGCCAGAAGTCCCATAGGAAGTAGAGCATGTTACCACTTACCTTGCACAATCTCTTATGCCATAGACTGCAACAAAATATTAACAGGGTATCAGGTAGGAATTTCTGTTTTTATGTTGCTTTGCCTTTTAAGAAGGACTCATCACAGCCATGTTCTGAGATTCATGAGCTGTTAAAATCTATCCCATATCAGTGTATAAACTTTCATATTTCCTACATCTGGGACAAAGGGAAATGGTGTAGTCTTCCATCTGGATTCAGAATATACTTAGCAAAGAAAAAGCATATGCAAAAAGTAGTATGAAGCATTGGAGTAAAGCCTGAAGGAAGTGTGCGTTAAACGTACCAGAACACGAAAATCCTCAGTGTTCAAAAGAGAAAATTCAGCCTAGCTTAGGCCACCACCTTTTGTCAGCTCTGCTTTCCCACCAGTCTGCAGGGCTGTTTCTCCATGTTCAGAAGGCTACAGCTCACTATTTGGCCCAAAGTCCTAACAGCTTGAAAATCTTAGCTTTGGATATTTCTATTTGAAATCCCTAATAAAAGTGGGAAAATGTTGAGGGGCCATCCTTTTCAGTGTTTAGCTTGGAACTCATCCTGTCCTTCAGGGGCCTCCAAAGACTAACCACTTCATCCTCTGAAACACTTCATTATGAGCTGAAAAGGAGCCAGAACAACAGACCCTATTCTATCTGAGATGGAACAGGACAGTATGTTTGTCTTGTTCCCAATATTGCCAGGTCTTAGGGTCACCAAACCATTCACTATCTCAAGTTGGTCTTATTTATTTGTGTCATACAAGGGAAATTTATTTTCTAAATTGTTGAGTTTGAATGTATTTATTACACTCTTTGGAAGCCTTATCCTGAGGTACTGAGGTTTGTTTTCCATCAGTTTGAGCCTCAAACTTAAAAGAGTTTCAACAGTGGCTGGGATATTACCTGTCATTTTAATGATCAGATGAAGAGATGTTGAATTATGAGATGACCTGGACAACAACCAGACTTCAGAACCCATTTCAGTAGAGTGTTAGTGAGCTACCCAGAACTCTTGATGGTGGTGAAAAAAATAAAAATAAAAAATAAAATGTCAGCCAAGCTTTTCAAGACAGATTAGAGAATTACCCAATTCCCCCAACCTCTTCCCTCTATGTCTAAGGCAAATGTTTGTTTAAAATTTTTAAACTAAGCAGTTTATATTCAACTGGATGAATTTCATTCATTTGAACAATAACCAAAAAAGGTAGTCTGCAGTGTTTGTTCTGTAGCTGGTATATTCTTAATGAAGAATGTTCTTTTGTTTGGCAGCACTTAAAATCAGAACACCATAAAGGCAGTGAAAAGTTTTATTTGTCATGTAGTTTTAACTAATTGATTTATGATAATAAAAATAATAGTCACTAACATTTGTTGACTGTTTTTGTGTCCCTGGCCTATCCTTATGTAGTTGTCTCATTTAGTCTTCTCAAAAATCTATGAGATAGGTTCTGTTGCTCCCCCACTTTATAGATGACAGAACAGAGGCTTCTATTGTTTAGAATCCTCAGCTAAGACCTACAGCTTTTGGTCCGGGAGTCTAACTCCAGCGCTGTGCTCTTGTTAGTACATAGACAGTTTTCTGTTTTATTTTTTTTTTTATCCTTATCCTTTTTATTAATTTTTTTCAGCATAACAGTATTCATTCTTTTTGCACAACACCCAGTGCTCCATGCAAAATGTGCCCTCCCCATCACCCACCACCTGTTCCCCCAACCTCCCACCCCTGACCCTTCAAAACCCTCAGGTTGTTTTTCAGAGTCCATAGTCTCTTATGGTTCGCCTCCCCTCCCCAATGTCCATAGCCCGCTCCCCCTCTCCCAATCCCACCTCCCCCCAGCAACCCCCAGTTTGTTTTGTGAGATTAAGAGTCATTTATGGTTTGTCTCCCTCCCAATCCCATCTTGTTTCATTTATTCTTCTCCTATCCCCCTACCCCCCCATGTTGCTTCTCCATGTCCTCAAATCTATAAGGAACTTAGCAAACTCAACACCCAAAGAACAAACAATCCAATCAAGAAATGGGCAGAGGACATGAACAGACATTTCTGCAAAGAAGACATCCAGATGGCCAACAGACACATGAAAAAGTGCTCCACGTCACTCGGCATCAGGGAAATACAAATCAAAACCACAATGAGATATCACCTCACACCAGTCAGAATGGCTAAAATTAACAAGTCAGGAAATGACAGATGCTGGCGAGGATGTGGAGAAAGGGGAACCCTCCTTCACTGTTGGTGGGAATGCAAGCTGGTCCAACCACTCTGGAAAACAGCATGGAGGTTCCTCAAAATGTTGAAAATAGAACTACCCTATGACCCAGCAATTGCACTACTGGGTATTTACCCTAAAGATACAAACATAGTGATCCGAAGGGGCACGTGTACCCGAATGTTTATAGCAGCAATGTCTACAATAGCCAGACTATGGAAAGAACCTAGATGTCCATCAACAGATGAATGGATCAAGAAGATGTGGTATATATACACAATGGAATACTATGCAGCCATCAAAAGAAATGAAATCTTGCCATTTGCGACGACGTGGATGGAACTAGAGCGTATCATGCTTAGTGAAATAAGTCAATCGGAGAAAGACAACTATCATATGATCTCCCTGATATGAGGACATGGAGACAGTTTTCTGTTTTAAAGCTTAGTTCATCCAGGTGGTGTGGTCAATTAATGACAGTTTACTGGATGATCCCTTGAGAACAGAATGTGTTAATCATGGAACATTGCCTAGCAGAGAGAGTGGAAGAAATTGACAATTTTTAAATGTGTGTATTTGGCATCCACAAAATACAGTTGTAGGCACTTGAGAAGTTCATGGAAGTTGGGTAGAAATGAAGTTAGGTAGTAATCAAGAAGTAAGATTGCTTATTTGGATGTGGAATGATTGCTATTCATTATGTTCCCAGATGAGACTTTGTTTTTCTTTTTTAGCGACAGATACCCATATGCTGCTTATAAGAGATCAGAGAAAACATCAAAGACTCCTACAAGAGACTGAACCAAAGAGTGTCCTGGGAGATTGTTAAAGGATAATTTCACCAGGGGGAAATTTTTTACAGATAAAACTGTCTCTTCTAGAAAGAAGTGAAAGGGATATAACAGAAATCATTCCAGGTCAGGCATGTATAGGGAAACGGATTCAGCCAGGATGCTAGGATAACTTCTATTTTTCTAAGTTTTATAGGCTGGGGTTTCCATGAATATCCCTGAGATCCAAGATTCAGTAAGTTGGAGGGTTGAGAGGTTTCACTCCCTCTGCATTATAAAGCACATTGTTTAGGACAGAACCTAAAACCCTACAAAACTAAAGATTGTGTTTTGTTTTTAAGATTTTATTTATTCATTTGTCAGAGTGAGAAAGCGGCATGCAGAAGCAGGAGAAGTGGCAGGAAGAGCAGGCAGGGGATAAGCAGGCTCCTGGCTGAGCAAGGAGCCGGATGCAGGACTCCATCCCAGGATCCTGGGACCATGACCTGAGCCAAAGGCAGACACACTCAACAGACTGAGCCACCTAGGCATCCCGCTGAAGTTGATTTTTGTGAAGAACTGCCATGCTGATTTCACAACCATGCCCTTAAACATTCCTACCGCACACAATCTGCAAGGTTCCTACTTCTCTATGTCTTTGCCAACACTTGATCTTTTCCTTTCTCCTGAGTCTTTGTTTTTGTTTGTTTGTTTGTTTGTTTTTAAAGATTTTATTTATTTGACAGAGATTACAAGTAGGCAGAGAGGCAGGCAGAGAGAGAGAGGAAGGGAAGCAGGCTCCCTGCTGAGCAGAGAGCCCAATGCGGGGCTCGATCCCAGGACCTTGGGATCATGACCTGAGCCGAAGGCAGAGGCTTTAACCCGCTGATCCACCCAGGTGCCCCTGAGTCTTTGTTTTTGTTTTTGTTTTTTTCTTTTTCTGTGAGGAGTCAACTTCCTGGATGCGTAATGGTATCTCATTGCTTTTTTTTTTTTTAATTTCTTTTCAGCGTAACAGAATTCATTGTTTTTGCACCACACCCAGTGCTCCATGCAATACATGCCCTCCTTAATACCCACCACCTGGTTCCCCCAACCTCCCACCCCCCACCCCTTCAAAACCCTCAGATTGTTTTTCAGAGTCCACAGTCTCTCATGGTTCACCTCCCCTTCCAATTTCCCTCAACTCCCTTCTCCTCTCCATCTCCCCATGTCCTCCATGTTACTCCTTATGCTCCACAAATAAGTGAAACCCTATGATAATTGACTCTCTCTGCTTGACTTATTTCACTCAGCATAATCTCTTCCAGTCCTGTCCATGTTGCTACAAAAGTTGGGTATTCATCCTTTCTGATGGAGGCATAATACTCCATCGTGTATATGGACCACATCTTCCTTATCCATTCATCCGTTGAAGGGCATCTTGGTTCTTTCCACAATTTGGCGACCGTGGTCATTGCTGCTATAAACATTGGGGTACAGATGGCCCTTCTTTTCACTACATCTGTATCTTTGGGGTAAATACCCAGCAGTGCAATTGCAGGGTCATAGGGAAGCTCTATTTTTAATTTCTTGAGGAATCGCCACACTGTTCTCCAAAGTGGCTGCACCAACTTGCATTCCCACCAACAGTGTAAGAGGGTTCCCCTTTCTCCACATCCTCTCCAACAGAAGTTGTTTCCTGTCTTGCTAATTTTGGCCTAATTGGTGTAAGGTGGTATCTCAATGTGGTTTTAATTTGAATCTCCCTGATGGCTAGTGATGATGAACATTTTTTCATATCAAAAAATGGGCAGAAGATATGAACAGACACTTCTCCAATGAAGACATCCAAATGGCTAAAGATTGTTTTTTAACACTGGTGAGTAGCCATGCCAAATTTTTTCATACAACCAGCCATTGGCCACAGCCTTCAGAGAAAACATTTCATCTACCATTTACTGAACGTTGTGTATCTGAGGAAGACCATTTCTTTTGTCCTAAAAATGGCCCCATTTGGGGCCAAGATATTTTATACTCCATTTTGGGGGAAAGACTACTTATAAAGCACATTAGTTGCAAAAATAAGTAGTGTTTCTGATAGAATTAAATGATGGTAGAGTAAGTTCTCACTGGCAAAGTAGGAGGTCACTTTATGTCCAAAGTCTTTAATTTATTTCTACAAACATCATGCCTTGGCACATTAAGCCCATTTTCTTGTACGTAAAAAACTACTTTACCTCAGCTTTGCCTTGTTTCTGTAAAAACCGAGGTTTGTTTTATGGCCTGTGTAGTTGTATCTCTGCTTGACAAATAGACATCATAAAGAACCAATTGTAACTTACTCAGAGACTTTGGCTAAATCTACTTACCTGAACAGCCCTTGATAGTAACAAACAACGTCCAGCTGATAAATGACTGTTTTTTTCCCATGAATGTTAAGACAGGTATCACCTGCCAGGAGGGTTTATCGGGACTTTTAGGGCAAGGCTCTTACTGTTTCCAGAATGATGATAGTCACTAACATTTATATGTTATTCTAACCTTTCCAAAATCATTTATGCAATCTCATTTTACCCTTACAGGGTTTTTAGAAAATAAAAGCCATAATGTACATAGCATATACTATTTCAGTTTGTTTTTTGCTCACAAAAATTTTATTGCATGCACACATACACACACACACGCACACACACACACACACACACACAATTTTCAGAAATATTTACTATCAATTTCTTAATAGATTAATGTACTCTTATTTTTACCTTTCCTTTTCTCTTTCTTTTTTGATATTCTCTGGACAGTTTTCTTCCAGTTGTTTTACACATGTTTCGGCATCAGTGAGCTCAAGAGCCTTTGCTGAATGTTTGATGTTGTTTCTTCTTTCTTTTTCACAAGATTTGATGTAAAATTGTGACTTGTCCTTTTTCTCCTTGTTTTTCCCACCCATCCTCAACCCCTTTTACCTTGTCAAATATTGATTAACCTTAAGTTCTTGAATCAAGTACAGCCAGAGTCAGGGGTCAGGGAAGGAAGACCTGTCAGACATTTGAGTGGGTTTTGGGAAATCAAGTAGGAGTTTAGGATAACAGGAGGGAAAGGCATTCCTGTCACAAAGGCACAGCAATGCTGTATAGTGGAATGAGCCCCAGAAACCTGTGTAGACCAGTGGGGCTGGTGGTGAGTGGTGGTACCCATTAGGGGAGGATGGGAAGAAGCTAACATAAAGGCCAGACCAGGCCAGATAGTGAGAGCTTCAGCTTTCATCCTGAAAAGCTAAGTGGACCCATTGCAAGCTTTGAAATAGAAGAGAGATGTGGCCTCTCTTCTCTTTTCATATTTATACTTTGTTTCTACAAAAGTGGTATATTTTTTATGAGTCTGATGCATGGTCCACATTTCTGAACAACTTTGTCCCTTTAAAGTTCTGTTTCTACTCACCTGCTGCTGCTCGTTTTAGTTTCATTTAATTCAATAAATATTTAGTATGGGACACCTTGAAAATTTCAGGAGCTGATGCGGCACATCACATATTTACATGGACTTAAAAAGAATGTGGGGATTTGGGCAAGCAAATACTTTTTAAAATTTAAACTCAGCACATATCCTTCTTATCCATGTGTTACCTTGTTGAATGGTTCCTGTTATGACTGCTACATTGTGTCTGTCCCGTTGGTGAGAACTCCATACCTCACCTGTTCATGCCTGCTCCCATAATTCCAGCATTTGGAGCAGAACTGCCAGACCAGGTCATTAGCAAAATGATGTTTGTCCCTCCCACTCTCCTTATTTTATTTTTAAAATTATCTTAGGTATATCCTCTAGCATCATTCTGCTGGCATCTACAATTTGATCTCTTGTCAGTGAAAACAGAAATCTGTGTTTTCCTCAGACTGTCCTCATCAGTTTTGTAGAATTCAAAAGGGACCTGCAGACCCACCAGTAAGGAAATACCCTTTTGGGCTACTTCGTGCCATACCTTATGTGAAAGCATTCAGCATAGGGTCTGACAAGTGGTAGATACTCAGTGCTAACTTCTTTTCCTCCATGTCTCCTTTTTTGTTCTTGTTGTTTGCTTTGGTCTTTTGGTTGATATTGTGGTATCAGCCCACATCTGCTGGTAGATAGGTAGGTAGATAGATAGGCAGGTAGATAGACAGATCCGTCTGTCCATCCATCCATCTATCCTTGGTCCTTGACTCCCTCTTTGACTTCTCTCCTTGATATCTCCTCAATCCTTGATATTCAGTTTCTCTAATTTTCTTAAGCCCTTATACTTTGTTTTTATTTATTGGGTAAATATATACTGAAAACCATTGTTGTTCCAGTGGCTGTGTTTAATCACAGGATACACAAGTCAGAGTAAGATACAGTCCTCAGAGTCTGGTGCAGGAGATGCATAAATAAAGATGCCAAATCATGTGTGATAGTGCTCTCATAAGGATTTTATAGGAAATATATAAGGGGTTTGAGAGCTAGGGGCTGATTCTGGGCTTGGGGCAGAAGGAAGTTTTATAGATGAGATGGCTTGGAGAGCCATACGCTACAAACATAGACCTAGAGCCACATTTTTGCTTGGATTTGTATCATAGTGCCATCTAACTGGCTGTGTGACCTTGGGTTAGTGATTTAACCCCTATATCCCTCAGTTTTCTTCTCTGCATAGGGGCAATAATAAAAGCATTACTTCATAGGGTTGTTACCAGTATTAAATGTTGTTATATATAACTTAGAATAACAAGTTCTTAAAAGTTCTTGATAGATGTTATCTACTGTTATCATTCTTATTATCTCTATACTTATTATCATAGTTACTATTATCATTCTTTAAACTGATCCATGAAGAACATGAATTTAAAGGAAATTAGAAGAGGACATTCCTGGCAGAGAACATAATTTAAATAAGAGCAAAGGGGTGTGGAGAACCAGACCTTGTTCAAGAAACTACCTGCAAGATCTTTAGAGTGAGGGAGTAACAGAAAGTATATGGGTATTGTAACCCTGATTATTGACCATTTAGATAGTTTTATTTTTTAATTATTATAAATATTGCTGTGCCCAGTATCTATTTGAGGATATTGTACCCATCTTTTATTATTGCCTTAAAGTAAAGGCCTAGGATCGAAGAACCTGTTTCTGTTTCTAGCTTTCTTTCCAGGAATTTCTTCTTGATTTAAAAGTTCAACAGTAACTTTTTGGTGCCTCCTTGACATCAGTGATTATCATTACTTTTCATCTTTGTTGTCACCAAAATAGAAACTGGAATTTTAATTGTTTATCTGTGGCTATTAATAAGGTTGCATTTAAAAAAATATTTGCAACCCTTTTTTGGTAATTTTATAATAATTTGCATTATTTCCAGTATGTATTAGCCTTTTATATTTTTCCTTCTGTAAATTACTTCTTCATGCTTTGCCATGTTTCTGTCAATCACAATATCACTTTTTATTATTGACTGAAGAGCACTTTGAATCAAAAAGCACTTAATTCACTTTTTAAAATAAATATATGTTACAAATATTTTTTCTGAGGTTATAGTTTTGTTTTAAATTTTGCTTAAGGTAATTTGTTTGATTTTTTTGTTGTTGTTTTTAACCTGACTTCCTTTTGATACCCAAATCTATTCACTTTTTTCCTCTACCGATTCCATTTACTTGGTTTTTCTTACTTCTTCTTCATATGTTGTTACCTTAAGCTCTTTCAGCCATCTAAAATTTATTTGGTGTATCTACCTTTTGTTTTTTCCCAATATTTTACCCAAATTCCAGCATAGTTTATTGGATAATACATTGTTTGCCACTCTTTGAAATATACTTGTAAAATATACTAAATATCTCAGATGCTATTCCATTTTCCTCTCCATCTATTCTGACACTGATAGCAATACTATTTAATTGCGATAATGGTATAAGAGCATTTATTTAAGTATTTATTTGGTATCCTTTTGTGTTTTTGTTTGTTTGCTTGTTTTTAAAGATTTTATTTATTTGAGAGAGAGAATGGTAGGGGGAGAGAAGGGCGGGGGAGAGAGAGAGAATCCCAACCAGACTTCTCACTGAGTGTGGAGCCTGATGCTGGGCTTGATCTCACAATCCTGAGATCATGACCTGAGTTAAAACCGAGAGTCAGGGGGCGCCTGGGTGGCTCAGTGGATTAAGCCGCTGCCTTCGGCTCAGGTCATGATCTCAGGGTCCTGGGATCGAGCCCCACATCGGGCTCTCTGCTCAGCAGGGAGCCTGCTTCCTCCTCTCTCTCTCTGCCTGCCTCTCTGCCTACTTGTGATCTTTCTCTATCAAATAAATAAAATTAAAAAAAAAAAAAAACAAAAAAAAACCGAGAGTCAGATGCTTAACTGACTGAGCCACCCAGGTGTCCCTATTTGGTATCCTTTTGAATATAATAATTTCTCCATTACATTTCTGTCTTGATATTGTTAATGCAAAGGGAAATGATCAAAAATATATTCCAAGAATATGAAATAAAGTCTATTTGAATAGGTGGAAGATTGTATGTACAGGTATATATTTGGTATATTTATCTTTTGTATATATATATATGTTATATATATATATACACACATATATGTCTTCTACCTATTCAGATAGATTTTGTTTCATATTCTTGGAAATATTTTAGGCATATAATTACAGCATCCAGAAATTATAATCATTTTATCTCTTTTCTAATACATATATTCTTTTCCTTTTTCTTATTACATTGCCTTGAATTTCTGGAGCCATGTTAAATAATATTAGTGATATATGCGCCAAGATCCTCATCTTTTTTTTTTTTTTTAAGATCCTCATCTTTATCTTGACTCATATCTTTATCTTACCCTGAATGTCTTTATCTGCTTTACTCATAAATTTGATGTTGCCTATGAATTTCAGATAGTTATTCCTAGTTCAGTAGGTGTCTTCTTAAATCAGAAGTGCATGTTGAGTATTATCCTTTATTGAGATTCCTTTCTGATATATTGGTTTGAAAATTACATTAATCAAATAATTTTGTATTCCTGGAATAAGTTTTTCTTTATTGTTGACTTTTAAATATATTATTCTTAGTTAGATTTGCTCTCTTAGTTTGGATTTTCGCATATCTATATCTATGTGTATAGATATAGATATAGATATATCCCTTAATTTTTTTTTTTCCTGTGTGAGTTTGCACTCAGGGCTTTGTCAGTTTCCTAGCACAGTTCTGCTACATTTGAGAAACAGATCTTCATGTAAATGTTAAATGTTCTGCCACTGTCTAGCATCATGAGAAAGATAATTTATGGTAATTTTTAATCATTTTTCTTTATTTTTGTTGTAATTAAAATTTTTCATCTATGAACTCCTTTGACATTTCCCAACTTGTGGAAGACTAATTTGTGTTTTCCTCAGTGTTGTTGGAAAAGGCATTATCTTCCACTTTACTATTTCACTTCTTTCTAATTGTAAATCCTATCTACTCTATTGAGGCACTTCCTCTCCTTTGCAATTATATTCTATAGAAGGATTCATTAACTCTGAATTCTTTTTCAGTAGTCTAAAGGTCTTTTAAAACTGTCTAAGAATCTGTCTTCACTGGTGGATCTGTAAATTTCTTCTGTGCTGATTTCTTTTTTGCAGAGTTGAGGCCTCAGTCAATTTCCCAAACTCCTTCACTTTTCTTTTGAGCAAAAGGTAGGGATGAGTAGGTTTTGAGGATAGAAGGTACACACCGTGATCCTATTTTGCCAGTCTAAAACTCTTACTCTTCAAACAATCATTCACAATCCCATTGTGTCTTTTCTTTCAATCAGGGAGATGCAAGATAATGGTATGGTTTAAGCCTTGGAATTTGGAGTCAGCGTATAACAGATTCTCTCACTCACAATGTGTGTGACCTTGAACAAGTCAATTTTTAGAGCTTAGTTTCATCACCTGTGAAATGAGATGCTAATAACCACCATTTTAGGCTGCTGAAAATGAGCAACCACATAAAGAGGTAGCACTCTGGCTGGCACATAATAGATACTTAGAAATGGTTTTGATATAATTATTATCCAGCTATCATACATAAGCCCCCTAATGCTTTCCGTTCATCATGGTCTTCCCTTTCATATTCTCATGCAAACACTGCATCCAGTTTTTCACCTCTTGGAAGCCACAGTCTGGGTCTTTAGTCATCTATACTATCTGTACCACACGTTTCCATCTGGTACACTGTTACTGTTTTGAAGCCCCCTCAATTTCTGCCTTCTGTCCTTCTCTCCTTCTCTCCATAGCACAGTGCGCTTTGGTGGAAAATGCCACAGCATGGAATACCCAGATTCTCTTCCTAATGGGCTCATTGGCTCATTGTCTGACCTTGGGTCAGTTACTCTTCATTTTATTTATTATAATAACTACCCATTATTAAGCATGACTTTGTATCGGTGCTTTATATAATAATATATTCAGTCACCACAGTCATTTGTTAAGAAGATATTATTCCCATTTTTGCCTATGAGGAGATAGAGGGTCAAAAGTTTTAAATAAATTACTCAGGAGCTGGGTGGGTGTTTTCCTTAGATGTGTGTATGGGGAGGGTAGAGATTTAGCTCCTCTATCACTCAGAGCTTTTGTGAGGATCAACGTCAAGTGAGATTATTTCAGACACTGTGGAACATGATACAAATCGAATGGTCCCATCAGCCTGGTGTATTCTCTTATCTCCTAGCCACCCCCTTACATTCCTAAACATTCTGACATGTGGGTTGTACTGTGGACTGACCATCCTCTTTTGCTTCTGCCTTTTGCACACCCTTAGTCTTCCTCCATCTCTCCTTCCCTCCCTTTCTTCCCCTGTGGCATTCCCACAGAGCTGCTCATCGCAGTGTCTCCCTTTTCTCAGCCAGAGAAGCCACTCCCCTCCCTAATATTTTCTTGCCTTACCAGCTATTCCTCTTCTGTGTGTGACACCATTTGATAATGTTTTCATAGCTTAATTGTAGGCAGATACCTTCCTGTTTCCCCTCTGTTTATAAAGGCGTGGTTTGAGAGAGGGCAGCACAGGATGTAGAGAAGGTAAGAAAGCAGAGAAAAGAAAGTGTTGGGCAGGGCCTCTATGTTCCATCTTCAAAGGCAGTAGAGCTGGGGTTAGTCCAAGTTGTTTTACAATTGGAAGAGAGTCATAGTACCAAAGTTTGGATGAAACCTGGCTTTTTATTGCCAAAAAAGTGTAAGATGGAAATGGAGGTAAATGTGAATAATTCACAGTAATGTTCAAACTTTGAGGATATTTCACCTTCTCTGGAATTAGAGATTTATATTAGTAAAGAGTTAGGGAGGAATTTGAAATGTTTAGGTTACCAGAGTATAAAAAACATCATCCAGTTATTTATCTAATCTTTCATTGGGCTTGCTTTTAAAAACATGTTTAGATTTGAAGTAGCCTGAGAAAAATAAACTGTTCCAGGCTATAACTTGATGCCCCAGTGGAAATAAGATGGATCCTTTTTCATTCGTTTTGAGAAACTTCTCAAGCAGACAGAAATCTTTGTGCCTTCCTTTGCAGTTCTTTCATCCATAAGATGACTCTTATCAAGAACTAGAATTACAAGCACCCCAGTACTTCTTTTTAACTTTAGCTTCTACACGAATTACTACTGAGATCTTATTTCCTTTCTGGGCTGGACATTTTGTTGTTGCACCTCCTCAGTCTCACAGATTCTCCATGTGTTATCAACCAGTAAGGTTTATTTCTAAAAGATGAGTATCAACTAAAGCAAGGAACTTTTTAAGAACCATTTCTGGTTCACAGAGCAATCAGGAGAGTAGAAAAGAGGTTGTATACTACATTCTGCAGTGATTACTTTCCAACCACCCAGGGGGAAAGGCATATAATATTATGTTAAAAATAGAATGAATTTTGGTTTCCATTGCTTCCTCCTAATCTCTTGGCCTAAATTCATTCATTCAAGTCAACAAATAATTATTGTATGTCTGCTTGTGCCAGGCACTATTCTAGGGCTTGGGATATAGCAACGAACAAAACGAAGATCTTTGCAGTTTTGGAGCTCTGAGTTCTAGCAGGGGAGACGCTATGCACCAAGCATCATAAATAAGTAAATTATATCACATATTAGAAAATAGTAAGTGTTAGTGTTAAAAGGTGGTAAGCACTATGGAAAAAGAAAAGGAATGTCAGAAAGGAGGCAGTTACAAGATTATGATTTTAAATTGGGTTGTCATGGTAGGCTTTGTTTAGGAGGCAACTTTTGAACAAACACTTGAAGGAAATGAGGGATTTATCCATGCATAGATTAGAGGGATGAGTGTTCCAAGTAAAGGGAATGGGCCTGGCATGTTCCTGGGACAGAAAGGAGACTAGTGAGGCAGAGTGGTAGGATATGCAGTCAGTGGGGTCAGATCACATACAGCCTTTTGCGGAGTTACACTTTTTCTCTGAAAGAGATGGGGAAGTCCATTTTGAGCAGAGGTATGATGCAATCTTACATTTTAAAAGGATCCGTGGCTGCTAGATTGAGAACAGAGTGGTATGGAGCAGGGGGTCAAAGGTAGAAGTGGGCAGTCAGTTCAGTGGTTATTCAGTTAAGTACTTTAGCAATAATTCAGGTAAAAAATGATGGTGGATTGCATCAGAGTGATGGTATAGTGGCAGAGGTGGTGAGAAGTGGTCTGATTCTAGGTATCTTTTAATGCAAAGACAATAGAATTTAGTAACAGTGGCTGTGATGTGTGAGAGGAAGAAAGGAGTCAAGAACGACCCCAAGGGTTTTGGCTTAGGCCACTGCAAGGATGGAGTTGAGATGAGAAAGGCTGTGGTAGAACAAGTTTGTGGGGAAAATCAGGGTACAGTTTAGGTTATGTTGAATTTGAGATGCTGCTGTATATCCAAGTGAATACAGTGAGTATGTAGTTGGATGTGTGAGTTTGAAGTTCAGGAGACAAGTCTGGGCTGGCATTATAAACTTAGGGTTTTTTAGCATGAAAGTGTTATTTAAAGCCAGGAAGCTGGATAAGATCATCAGGGAAGTGATTTTTAAAAGAGATGAGGATCAAAAACTGAGTGCTGCATCTTCTAATTTATAGGAGGTTTGGGAGAAGAGGGGGAACCAGCAAAAGGTATTGAGAAGGAGTATGTAGTGAGGTGAGGGGAGAATCAGTCAAATGTGGTATCCTAGAAATCACATGAAAAAGGAGGTTCAGAGAAGATGGAGTTATTAGCTGAGTCAAATGCTGCTCGGGGTCAAGTAAGTTGAAGGCTGAGAATTGTCCAGTAGATTTAGTAACTTGGGGGTCATAGTGATCCTGATAGAAGCAACTTGAGTGGTAGAGGCAAAGGCTAGACTGGGATTCATGTACAACAAAAAAGAAAAGAAAAGAATTGAAAACAACAAATACCAACAACTCTTTGGAGAAGTTTCGCCATTAAGAGGAACAAAGAAATGGAGGAAGATGTAGGAAAGTGTGGTCCTGATTTGATCTTTTTTGTTGTCCATAATTATTTATCTAGACTCTAATCTTTGTTCTTCTTTACCAAGCTGGTATTTCCTACTGGTCACTTTTGTTTTGTTTTGTTTTGCCAGACCAGATCACCAATTAAGGTTTTCCTTGACCAACACACAGTTCATTTTTCTGGAGGTCAGACAGCAATAGTTGCTGCTTTCCACCTTGAAATTGGCTAATCTCCTTTCATTACAATGAGAATCTCAGGCTTAGGTGAGGTAATTTTGGCAATATAAGGCAAAGATGATGATGGTAATAATAGTAGTATTATTATAATACTTGTATATCACTTACTGTGAGCCAGGCACGATTTGAAGTGCTTTACATAAATTAAATCATTTAACCTTTACAGTTTCCCTATGAGCTAGGTACAGTTATTATCCATATTTTATAGATAAGGGATTTGAGGCAGAAAAATAATCAAGTAACTAGTTTTAAGAAAACAACAATTAATAATGGTGGGGCTGGGATTAAAATTCTGACAGTCTAACATGAGAGTTTATGCTCTTGAAGCAACTGGAGAATTTTCAGAGCAAGATGTTAACCAGGGAGATTTCATTTCACATGATATGATATGAGAATTGGTTAGAGTGGATGGATTAAGCTCTTTGAGAATCAAGATAGAATACAGGACCTGATTGGGCGTTTTCCCAGATTAGCTACCTTACATTAGTGACTTGTCGCCAGCTGCATCCTGGAATCAGGTGGTAGAGCATTCTTCAAAGATAACTTTTTAAAGGACTGTTTCCTGTGTGTTTCTTCAAGTTTCATGAATTCCTTTTTGAATATATATATATATATGTATGTACAGATACATATATATATGTGATATAATAGTATATATTAAGTACCTACTCTTGGCATAAGAGAAAAAAATTCTCTTTCCTTCCCCCTATGGGAAGCTTATTTGTTTACCATGTAGGCTAGAGAATCATCTGGAAACCGAAATAGAAAGGACTGTGTATGTGAATGTGATACTTTGCTGTGTTTTAAGTATCTTAAAGTTTCTATATATTTAGAGATGAAGTATGAACTAAATGACTCTTTGTTAAGTATTATTTCTTAGAGCCCTGGTGGTGAGCAGTTGCCACTGAATCCTTCATTAATAATCCCTTCCTTTTCCATAAGGACTTGCCAACACCTATAAAGTATTCACTAGGAGAATTAAAGTCATATAAAAATAATCGGTATTTGCTTCCTTCAAGGCATACATTTAAATGCGTTGCTTTATTCCCTTGCTCCTTGGCTGCCTCCTATGTTTAGTAACACTAGGTCAGCAGACTTCCTCTTTTAAGGTTCATCTGCTGGCCATTTCAATTTCCCATGAGAAAGCAAACCTGCCACTCTTTTACCCTTTTATCTTAATGTTTCTTCCATTTATGTCATAGTGTCTCGTGGGTTTGCATTTCTCAGTAATAATGGCACTGCTGGTAAATAGAAAACAATGAATGTGATGATGCACCCATCATCGTCATCATCATCATCATCACCATCTTCTTGTGAGCCTTTAAAAAATTCCTTTTGTGATTTCAAGAGGGGTGGTCATCTTTGATAATAACTTCTCAGTGATTTCATCTTTTTAAAATTTTTTACATTTTGTTTACTTATTATATTTATTTTCGTTTCATTCCAATATGGTTAACACCCAGTGTTAATATTATTTGATTTTTTTTTAAAGATTTTATTTATTTATTTGACAGACAGAGATCACAAGTAGGCAGAGAGGCAGGCAGAGAGAGAGAAGGAGGGAGGAAGAAGCAGGCTCCCCGCTGAGCAGAGAGCCGATGCGGAGCTCGATCAGGACCCCGAGATCATGACCCGAGCCGAAGGCAGAGGCTTTAACCCACTGAGCCACCCAGGCGCCCCTTGATTTCATCTTAAAAGGAATTTCATCTTAAAAGGAATGCACTATTTTCAAGTGAATTATTTTAATCCATCATTGACAATTGGGTTTTGACCACTTGGTCCAGGTGGAAACATTCCACCACTGGTCTGCTTACCCCAGCCTCAGTTTTCACTTGAGCACTTTTTGGAGTGTAAAGTACAAATTGTGCTGTCTTCCCGTCTTGCAGTTTCATGTGTGATTGACTGTAATTGTAATGACTAATGTATATTGGGGGTTAATCATTGAAAATAATAGCTAACATTTATTGGGAGTTTGCTGTGTGCCAGGCTCTGTGATAACTATACTACAGGTATTAACTAACTTAATCTTTTTCTCTCATAAGATAAATGCTATAATTTCTGCATTTCTGGGAAAAGGAAACTAAGGCCCAGATTTATATGACTTGGTTCAAGTTACGGTGATACTTGCCATGCAGTGCCCCCTTTCAGGATATCCCTCTCTGTGATCAGTGGGCTAACTTATCATCTTGTGTACATTTCGCTTTTCTTCAAGATATAACATTGTTTAATGGACTATTTTAGAAATGTGTCTCTAGACAATAAATTTGCTTTAGAATGATTCCTGAGTGTTTATTCGGGTTCCTCATTGTATATGAAGAATTTGATGGGACAGGCAGTCTCCAGAGCCATTGTGTTCTTTTCTCTTTTCTCTGAACCTGTTTGCAACCAGAGTGACCTAACTGAACTCTTTGTTTCGTAATCATCACCTAGACTCTGTCATTATTAAAAATAATGCAGTTTGGTCAAGATTATGGCTTTTAATTGGGTTGTGAAAGAAACTCAAGTTGAAGAAATGTTGTCAGGATCATTGGGGAATTAATAGCCACTTGATGCAAGAAGGAAGCTGAAAGGAACACTGGCTCTCTTATTATGTGGTGTCCGGGCAAAGTCGAGTTATGCTCTTACTATTTCATTTCATTTTTTGAAAGAAATTGTTATTGCAGAACTATTGGCTTCCTTTCTTTCTCAACTGTGGCTATAACGTTTTATTGTACGTGTGTACTTTTGAGAGAGAGTTGGTCTCTGAAGTGGGAGTTAGGAGAGGAAAGTATTTGAAATGGAAATGTCTTAAAATCTTGTCTCTTTCCAGTTGCACATTGGATTTCCTTAGGATTTAGAAACAAAATAGAAATTAAAAACCACAGTCACCTTCTTTTTGAACCAGAAAATACTTTACTTATCAGTATAGAAAAGATCTAGTTGAAAGACAATAGATCTTGCATTTTGTTGCAGACTGCTCCAGACACTGATCAGCTGGCAAAGAAAAGCAAATATTAACTTTCTCTTTTTCCCCACCTTCTCACAATGGCCTGGTAATACTTTTGTATTCCTGTTTGGAGGATTTAATGGCGTTGTTAATATGTGGGAAAACATTGTGATTGGAGACTTTAACAAAATAGTGAGTAGGTTTCTTTCTTTCTTTCTTTTTTCTTTTAAGTTCCATGTTTACGTTCTTACTGGGTGTGTGTCTTTCCAAGTGCTCCAGGTTAAGAACTAAATGTGTTAGAAAAACAGATGTAATGCAAATAAATAGGAAGAGTTCTCATTTCCTTCAGTGAGCAAAGTTCTGAGTTCCTGAGCAATAATTCCATGGTACTTTCTCTCCATATCAGTTGTGCTGACCCCCGCTTCTTTCTCATGACTCGTGTCATAACTGATTAATGATCTATAGGGCCAGACAACAATTCACCTACATATGGTAAAGGGTCATAATGCACTAACATAGTGTAAAGATCACTCTTGCCAACAATTAATTAGGGGAATTCACTTTATGAAGCCCTGTTTACAGACTGACATCTGGAGAAATTCTTAACCTGGATCTATTCCAATCTGTAGGATTTATGGACTGTACTTGCTTTTTTGTAAATGGGACTCTTTTTCTGCTTGGTACATTCTGTTTACATAATTTTCAATGGATGAAAATAGCTATGTTCCCATATTTCTTAATCCTCTGTACCAAGTGGACCTAA
This sequence comes from Meles meles, assembly GCF_922984935.1. Classification (NCBI taxonomy): domain Eukaryota; kingdom Metazoa; phylum Chordata; class Mammalia; order Carnivora; family Mustelidae; genus Meles; species Meles meles. The sequence goes on along the minus strand of NC_060075.1, from coordinate 44,382,904 downwards.
ATTCTAAATGGTGGCCTAGCTAAAAGAATACTTAGACACCTATCATTATTCAAGTTGTGGAAACCTCTTAATGCCAGGAGCACCCTGCTCTCTTAAATCCAGACTCTGACTGGAGCCCTTACACCCCAAGGGACTTAATATTTAGCCTTTACCGGGATTTTAAACTTGTTGAGACACATGCTAGACCTCTTAAAACATATTAGCCTCCCTTTTATTCACACACTTGGTCTCTGCTGTGAGGTGTGAAATGGAAATATTTTCAAACATAGGTACATGCATAGTCTTGAACACATTTTAAGTTCTCCCTGTGTGTGTGTGGGGTGGGGGGATCAAAGCTTATTATTAAGCAGCAGAATTGGATTCCCAAACATTTCACAGGTTGTCATGTTGGACACACATTACAGTGACCTGAACCTGCCTCTCTTTGCTAGCCTTTATTATCTCTGTTACTGTTGACATGGTTAGCATGGCATCTGCAAATACAGGGAAAAAGAAAAGTTGTAGAATGTACTGAAACAGAACATAGGAATGCAAATATTATATGTTGGAACTGGACACCTAGAACTAGATAGAAAAGCATTTTCTTCTTCTTTGCTGAATTTTGAAACAGTAAAATTGAGCCAGGTTAAGGGTGGGGTGCTTCCACATTACAACAAAGTAAAGGGCAGCTGGAAGTGGAGATGAGAAAGACACAGACTTATGTCCTCCAGTTCCTCCATTAGAGTAGCAGTGTCGTCATATGACATCATCCTAATGTACCATGCTGTGGTAGAAGCACATTAAGCAGTATGGTACATTTGCAAGAACTTTATTTCCAAGATGTGTTTTGATGAGGTCTGTGCCCATTGTATTTATTAACAACCATGAATAAATATATATATATATATATATATATATATATATACACACACACACACACACATTCATATATATTTTTTTTTCTTGAACACTTCTGCTCAGTAAATAGATTTCTAAACCCAATTTCACAGAAATGCTGGTTCTCTAAAATCACTCTCAAATACAAAACAGAGTTATACATATGCAGGTGCACACACACATGCACACACAACACACACACACACACACACACACACACCAGTCATTAGTCATAAAATTTCCAACAAGGATAAGCTTACCACTTATGATGTGCTCTTAAGGAAATGTCAAGTTCAAGTATGGGACAGACCAGACACTTTGATCTGAAATCCAATTTAGAAGAAGAGAGATTGGTGGAGGATCGATTAGGGAAGTGCACACCCCACTTTTCCTCCAGAGCCTTTGCTTTTTATTCCACTGTAGCCCTGGTGTAGGTCTTTAATCTGTGTTTTATCAACAACTCTTCCTAGCTATACCTCTTATTCTGTATTACATTTTCCTAACTGCTAATGTATTTTTATGCTTGAATATTTGATCATCTACACCTTCAGCAAGTTGCCCCAAATATCTTACATAGCAGCAGTATGTACACAGAATCATAGCCTATATTGGTGATTCATCCTTTCTCTTCACCTTTCCTTTTCATCCTCTGTCTCCTGTCCCTTCTACCTACATCCTTCCTTCCACTGGTCCATTTTGCTGAAAAGTTTCTAAATACTCAACTAAAATCACTATACAAATGTACAGTAGGATACTTGGCTTTTTAAGATGTGGTGTCCTTGGGTTAGAAAAAAATATATTTAAAAACAATTAGGAAAATGAACACAGTAAAGGAGAATTATCAGAAAAACTCCTATACATGTCTGTATTCCTGTGTGCTTGTGTGTGTTCACACTCACACATGTATAGATAGATAAGGGGAGGGAGACCAAAACATTTCCCAATGACTATATTTATAGAGAAATTTGCAAATTACTACTCATAGTCTCTTTGGGAAGCTGTTCATATTTAAGATATTGAAATATTCTTTTCGAAGCACCCATTCCCACCCTTCATGTGAATTACAGACCATTTAAATGAAATCTGAACGTTAACCTCAAAAAAATACTCTATCCATCAACTAAATCTTAATTAAATGAAGAATATCACTGGTGTGTATTTTTGAGGTTTCTGCTGTTTTTAATTCTAAGTGGCAATTCAAGCCACGTGAACAGATGATTCTTTGGCTGGCAAGTCAGAGCAGGGTCTGGGGTCATTTGTGATTCTCAGGTCACCTTGTTTGATTCCTCTCACGTATATGAAGAAGAGAGAAGAAAAGTTTTTTTCCTCCCTGAAGGAATGGAACATTCTCACCCATACACCCAATTGACTGCAAAGGTCACCATTGCAAGAAAATAAATCAGCAAAGTCCTAAAATACACCCAAAGAACAGCTTGCCAACCTGCTGGATTTTCTGTATCATTGAAAGGAAGTTCTAGTTAGGGCAGCCAAAGGAGGTGTTCTTGAGAAAGCTCTAGTGGTTTAGGAAGCAAGAGAATCAGAACTAGCTCTGGGATATCAGCAGCATGAGCTATCTTCTCTGAGCCTCTGTTTTGATGTCTACTAAATGAAGGCAGTTAAACTGAAAACAAGTTCTTTGATTCCACAAAAATGGTGCAGAAAGTACATCTTGCCAAAACATTAAGAGGGCAGAGATGATAAAATGTACTGTGTGCTAAGCACTGTACTGGGTGTACGTGGTCTCACATAATCCTCCCGATAGTCCTCTTTAAGGCCCTCTTTTTACAGATGGGGCAGCTGATAACTTGGCCTAGGTCCTGCCACCAGGCCCAGCCTGGTCCGCTACTGTGAGTTTCACAGTCTAGGTCAAGTCTCACTGCCTCCTTCCCCTACAGTGGCTTCAGTCACTGCCCACTTTGCTTTCACTTTTGATAAAAGGAAAGATAACCCCCTGGAGAAAATTCTAAAATATTGGAAACCTTAAGAATTTATAAAAAGAAACTTCCTATAAAAATTTTCCCTAGTCTAGTCATGAGAAAACTATCAGATAAATTCCAGTAGAAGGGCATTCTGCAATTTACTTGACCAATACTCCTCAAAAATGTCAAAACCATCAAAAACAAGGGGAAGTCTGAGGAGCTGTGAGGAGCCAAAGGATATATGACAACTACCGTCATGTGGTATTCTAGATGGGATCTTGAACAGAAGAAAGATATTAGGTAAAAGCTAAGGAAATTTGAATAAACAAGGACTTTGGTTAATAATAATTATTAATATTGGTTCATTGGCCATAACAAATGTACCACATTGATGCAAGGTATTATAATAGGAGAAACTGTGCAGAAGATATGTAAGAATTCACTGTACTATCTGCTAAATTTTTGTGAACATCTAAAATGGTTTTGAAAAGTAGTCTATTAAAAAAATTTATCACTGCCCAAACCAAAAATATTGTAGCAATGGGATAAACAATATGCTTTTTTTCTTCAATTTCTCTGTTTCACAATTTATTTATTTGAGAGAGAGAGAGTGAGTGCATAGAAGCAGGGAGTGGGAGGGAGGGGCAGAGGGAGAAGCAGACTCCCCACTGAGCAGGGAGTCTGATACCGACCTTGATTCCAGGACCCTGGGATCATGATTCATGACCTGAGCCAAAGACAGACACTTAACTGACAGAGCCACCCAGGCGCCCCAACAATATGCTTTTAAACTAGTACTATTCTTGCTAATACTACTGCTTCTTCTTCTCCTCTTTTTTTCTTCCTCCTCCTTTCTCTCCTCCTCATCTTCTTCCTCCTCCACCTCCTTCTAGTTGTTATAGTAATACTGTAAGGTAGTCTAACAGTGTTAAATGCCTCTAGAATCCTTTAGAGTTAGGATACTATATGAAGAGTGACTTTCTGTGAGCCTTGGATTAGCCCAGGGATTGGCAAACTATTTATGGTTTATGGGCTAACTCTGGCCTACTACCCGTTCTAGTAAATAAAGTTTTATTGGGATACAACCAATGCTAATCATGTTTATTTATTATTTTTGGTTGCATTTGCAGTACAATGGCAAAATCTCTACACCAGAGATCAGATAGCCTGCAGAGTTTAAAAAATAATCTATCTGGTCAACCCCTGGTTTAGACTATTTGGGTTAAGGTAGAGGGTGAGGCAGGTAAGCTGGGCCACCAGGATTCATATAGGGATAGGATCAAATATTAGAATTCAGCTGATCAAGTAGAAGGAAAAGTGTAAGATAGGGCATGAGTAAAAAAGTAGTCTATTTCAGAGATGGCCACATGTTTAAGGTTTCCAGGCACTTTCTTTTCTTGCTGCAGAGCTGTGTCTTGGCCCGTAGGTGCTTCAACCTGTGTGACCCCTACCCTTTCAGACTCCCACCTTTAGGGACCTTTATCTTGGCCTATTTACTCTTCTTTTAGTGTTCTTGACTTTTATCTGAAAATATAGTCAAGACTTACTGTGTTTTCCACACACATCAATTTCTCTCTTATGAAGGAGGGATGCCATAGTCTCTCTTTTATAGATAAGGAAACTGAAGCTTGTTTAAGTGAAATAAGTTGCTCTGGAGGATTGGTTGGCTCATAAATGCAGTGCCACAGTTTGAATTGAGGACTCAAAACACACCATTAAACCCCCTACACCATGCCTACCTTCAGTGCTAGAGATAGCTCTCACCAGCTCATGAGAGCCAATTGTTGAATTTTTAGGAATTCTGTGAGCTAGTTGATAAATTCAGCTTTTATTAAAAACTAAATTCCGTATATTTATATCAAATGCACTGTATCAGGAAGAAAGATAATATACCTCAACACTCTTTACTATTTTACTCTGTGCTCTTGAGGTGGTTGTTCTCCACAGAGTCTATGGTGAAAGTGCTAACTGTGTGCAGCCCTGCCTGGCTTAGTGGGCGATGTCACTTTGCTTGCTTGAAACTGGCCATGGTGGGAGTATTTACACCATGGACATGCACAGGCACTACAGATGAGGGCTTTACTTTTCTCTCTTGCCAGCTAGCTGGTAACATATTTATTGGCATGTCAATGTTTACTTTGCATTCTGATTTTGATCTCTATCTAGTTTTCCAGAGGATAGTCACATTTGTTTCTGCCTGGCCTCCTCTCTTGACCTTTGAATTCTATAACTTAATAGTTGATGCCACAATAGCAACCTAGGGAGAGAACCTGAGCTCTTTTTTATTGTTATTTTTATTTGTTTGTTTTTCTGACACTGGGTAGAAAATCCTAATGTAATTCCCTTGTTGAGAAAATATGTTCCGCACAGTTAAGGAGGAAGTTCAACCATTTTAAATGCAGAGACAGGTTTGAGGATGGTTTGGACTCCCTAAAAAATGCTAGAGTTGCATTATCTTTGTAAATTTAGAGTGAACTCTTATTCAGAATTCTAGGTAAGGTTTTTTTTTTGCTTAAGTAATTTCCTGGCTACATGAGGATTGCTATATGTATTAATGGGTTATTAACTTGCAAGAAAACAAATTTTTACAGCTAGGTTTGGTTAACACAAATGAGCTTGTGCATAATTTGGTAACAATTCAGAGGAAGGGGCAGTGTAGTAAACTGCCTCAAAAAGATCTTTCTAAACATCATTGGTGTAGTCTCCAATTTATAGACTACCTTGTTCCAAATGCTCCTATGCTGATAATTCAAAATTCATGATACACGCTTCACATTTTACAACCTGCAGGGTTACCTGTAGGGGTTAGCTATCGCTTACAACATTGTTCTCTTATGACAGTGTACCCAGAGTTCCAACTCCTGATCTCAGTTTCCCTTAATGAATCCCTCTTATAAAAGAGCACAGAAATACAAGTGGATCCCCATTTTTGTGGCAGCAACAGGTATTGAAGAACATGGACATCTCCCTGCCAGGGAGATGGGGGTTGTTCTGGACACTATGCAGTGAGGGAGCTGCCAGCCAGATATCTGAAGAGAACAGAGAAGTGAGAAGCCCCTGTTGTTGCCAAAATAAGTTTGCTGGCTATCCAAACTTTAGATAATTAGGAGTTTTCTGAATTATTATTCCTAAACTCTAATTCTGTATGTATATCTTGTGTCACTGCTGTTCAAAGTGTGGCTAGAAGGGGTTCCTGGGTGGCTCAGTGGGTTAAAGCCTCTGCCTTCAGCTCAGGTCATGATCCCAGAGTCCTGAGATCGAGCCCCGCATTGGGGCTCTCTGCTCAGCAGGGAGCCTGCTTCCTCCTCTCTCTCTGCCTGCTTCTCTGCCTACCTGTGATCTCTATCAAGTAAATAAAAAAATTTTTTAAACAAACAAACAAAACACAAAGTGTGGCCAGAAGACTGACATCTGCCTGTAGATTTTTTTGTGAATCTGAAATTGAGAGTAACTGTTTAGAAACTTTTAGCAATTGACAGAGTACTTTTACAAAGATTAAATCTATTAATAGATGAGGGGTGTTATATTTTTATTTCATTTTTCTAATAATTCCTTTTATTGTTATGAACATTTTACAAAAGTATTAGTTTAGATAAATAAGAAACTTTAAAAACTGCTCCTTTTGAGAAGCTTGGCTGCCATGGGAAGAGCTGGGCTACAGCTCATATAGACTTGCTGTGTGACCTCTGGCAAATGAGGTAATCTCTTGGTTTACATTTAATAAAGTGAGACTTTCTAGCAGGCCTGACACTTAGTCTTGCAAAGCTAAGTCAGGGATGCAAAAAATGTCAACATTTTTTTTTCTTTATGAACAAGAAGGTGGGAAACTCAGTCTCAGTTATTATTGCCCACCCCACCTCCCCTGGCTCCTGTCTCCCTGGAGCTCAAAAAATGAGAGTGCAGTACTGTCCACAGCCTTTTTGCCCAAGCCCACAGCGGAGGCTTGGTGGGAGACCAAGTCCTTGCTGAGGTTGGGGCTCCTGATGCCTAGCCCTCCTTGTGCCTGTATCTCCATCACTTGATGCCTTGCTCCCCTGGAGTGGTCCAGCCTGGCTCTCTTTACCCTCTGAATTACCACTAGAGAAAATCTTTCCCCAGAGACACTTTCATATCTTCCATGAGCTCAGGCTTTGGGAAAACTAAGGCTAGAAAAGAGTATTTTCAGGTTACTTTTGATATGGCCCCAGTACAAATTTCTAAGGCAAGGAAGCACAAAATGGCCTGGAGAAATTAGGGGGGAAGAGGCATATGGGAGGGAAAGCTGAAGAAAAAACACAAGTTAATATCAATACTTTTGTAATTGTAAAATGGGACCAACAAACCCTTCTTTATAGGGTTGCCTGAGGATTAAGTAAGTTAATGCACTGAGAATTCATAGCCTGGTGCCCAGAATGCAGTAAGTCCATAGTACTATGATTTCCAGATCAGGAGGTCCCTGGCTCTAACTTGTTTTTGCCTATTGGCTCTTATGTTCTGTACACACAATGTGTGTTTGGATGATTTCATCCAGCTGTGGTTTTTCTTCTTCTTATCCTTTGATGACACAGGCTCTAAGCCAAGGGTACTTCATCGGGCGTCTGTGGAACCCAGGCTCCACTTCCATGGATGGGCTTTAGAGGGTCTCTGATAGTCTGGAAGTTTTATGTTTTATTTTTGTTTTACTGTTTATGCTGAAATTTTTAACAAGAAAGTATTTTTTTCTTAGCAAAAATCTTATCAGTTATACTCATCTGTCCTTGGCAGATTCAGTTCTAGTAGCTGTGGGGCAAGGACTAGGATTCCACATTTCGAATAAGCTCCCTGGTGATATCCAGTGCTGTGGGGTCCAGTGATCTCACTTAAACTAGCAAGCCTTAAGTGACTTTTGACTTTAAGGATGTGCCTTTCATTGCCTATTAACTTCACCGAACTTGCCATTTTCTTTTTTTCCCCCAACATATCTGGTCATCAGAAGCAGCCACCCTATTCTGGAATGCTTATAATTATAAATATTTCCACCCCACAGCTATTTAATCTGCCAGTCTTGACGTCTACATGTACTTCATTCCAGTTAGCCATGGATGAAAGCTTACATAATTATGTAACAGGGTTATGCCCATCCTGTTTGCTCCCACCCATGGAGCCCCTATTTCTTACACATAGGTGGGCAATCTAAGCTCCAAATTCTGTGTTGAAGGCCTGTTTTTTTAGAACTATTTCCAGTATCAGTGATTTTTACAATAAAGCAGAGCCTGAGGCAAGGATTAAAATGCTGGTTTATTTGGCAAACTCAGAGAAGGGAGGATGAGGAAAAAGGTAAAGGAGTGAAGGAAATGTGTGATATAATATAAAGTACTTCATCCTGTGCTGGTGACCACTTGTCTCAAAGAGCCATGAAGAGACATGGTACATCTACCCAGCATACAGTACTTTCCTGGAGGTTGGTAAAAGAAAAGTAATAATTCAGAGTCTACCTAAGGAGAGGCAGGAGGGAAATTCTCTGCCCAAGTTTTTCCCTTCTCCCATTTTCCATTGGTCAGGATGTCAGATCCCATACTTTATTCTTTCTTCCAAACCAGGAGGGCAGAAACTCTAGGCATACGGTTGTTCAGTCTGACTACATGGAGACATCCCAAAAAAGGGGGATGGGATTCCCAGGGCAAGTGACTGGTCAGCCCTGCAGTGGGATTTGAGAGATTTTTTTTTTTTTTTAATTTCACTGTACTAAGGACAAGGAAAAAAAATTTTGTGCCAAGAAGAAAAGAAGAAAAATATAAGTTGTTCATAGTCTGTAATGACTGACTTGTCCTTCATGTCTGTGTGATTAAAGAACTAGGAAGTGCATTTAAGTCTTTATCCTCTGTCTTGCGTTAGTATTGAGTCAGCTGGAATAAAAAAGGTGGACCCTACTTAATCAGTGGAGACCTGCCTCTCTCCAAAAATGTGGCAGACACCACTAACTGATCACTGCAGTCTTCCCATTTGTTGGCTGGGTATACTGAGGTTTCCTTGTGTGTGAAGATAGCTTCCTCCCTCCCTTTGCCTTAGGGATGCCTTAACCTGATTTGTGAGTGTGCAATTAAAAACCAAGCCATTCTTAGTCCTTTTTTTTCCTTGAGTTCAGGTTCTATTCTGTAAGGAGCACACTCCTTCTTTCTGTTCTTCCCTATCATTGGTCTTACAGAAGTACTTCTCCCTCACCCCACACGCCCTACTTTTTATCTCAATTGGGTGAGGGGTCAAGAAGAGAAGGGTGCTATCTCTTGGGCTTCTCCAAGGTTCCAGCACCTCAGAGCCTGCACTGACCTCACAGTACTCTAAGTGGTGCTCCTTGCCATCACACTCAGTGGATTGCCAGGTGAGACCTGAGACCTGCAGCCACAGTACCTCTTTGACTAATGCTGCAACTGAGGAGCCATAAAGTAAGTGGCCAGGTGACACGTGCTTTGGGAGTTGTCAGGCTTGGCTGTGAGTTGGGCCTTATTCCTGACTCCTTAGGAGCTATGTGACCTTGGCAAGTTACTGCATCTCATGAGATCTGTCTTCTTATCTGTAAAATGAGAATAATACTCTCTATTTCATGGTTTCTAGAAATGAAATGAGATAATATGGACAGGGTTTCTAGCATTTAGAAAGTACTCAATAATAATCATTGTTACCATGATATACAGGCTTTGGAAAGAAATTAAAAATAAACCTGGTCCTTCTTCTGGATGAGACCCTTGCCATTTTCAGATACAGCCAGGCAAGTTCCATTGCACTGTTGGAGAATTCTAACATATCCTGTTGGGGAACCTCTGAGGCTACCTCTAATTCTTATTTGATGAATGTGGAGATGCTTTTCTCTCAAGTTTCCCTTGGCACCAATTTCTTTGTTCAGAGTTGATGCAGAGGAATAAGGTGTCTTCTCCTTCAGATGTGGGATCTTGCCATTTCCCTCTCATTTGAATCATGTGGTTTACAAATCAGTGCTGTGATATCCTGTCTTTCATTATAAACCCCCTCATGCATAAGCCAAACTTGAGTACAGAGGCTTTGGACTCCATGTGTGAGAAGCCTCAGACAAGGAAAAGAAAAAAAAATCACACTACATTAACAAGAAGAATGGCTTTGGGAAAAAAAAATTGTGTAATATACAGCATGTCAGTACATTTTCCAGGAAACGATAGCAAATTAGTCAAATCAAGTTACAGATACAGTCAAGAAATTCTCACATGAGTTTCCCCTACAAGATTTTGGTGAATAAAATCAAATGACTTATACCCAGTATTTTAAAAGTGTAGCAGTTCTGGCTCATCCTCAAGTCACTGTGGATTTCACTTGAAATTGAAAGCTTCCACAATGCAGCATATGGCTTCACTGTTGAATTATGAGGTGTTTGTGTCTGCACTGTGAGGTGCTGGACGCAGGGGTAGAATCAAAGTCCAGAGAAATACCACCACAGTCACCATCTCAGGACACCAGCAACCTTCTTCTTTGCTCAAGAAAGGTTTCGTAGTTGTGGACGATGTGCTTTGATTTTTATAGCTTCTGATGCTCTGGTACCAGAGAGAATTCCTGCTGAGGTGCCTTTAAGTTACAGATATCACATATGTCCTTTCTGAATTCAAAAAGAATAAAGACAACACCACTGCTGTTGTTGCTAAGTGATTGTTGCTAAGTGTTGCAAAGATGTCTTTTGGGGGCAATTACTCATTCCTAGTATTTTTCACCAAAGAGAGACATTTGAAATTATTCTTTTTGGTCTGGTCCTGAAGATTGTTTTCACATCGTTTGTTATCTTTATGATTGGTATGTTCTTAAGCTGCGGTTGCCGTGTGGAGAGGCAGATTTTCCTACACACTGCTTAAAATACTGTGTATATTTTTTCCAACTAGGTGGCTGTACTACCATCCCAGAATCAGACTTAGAGGAAAGATCAATAGAACAAGATTCCACTGAACTGTTTACCAACCACAAACACCTCATTGCAGAGACTCCCATGCCTGGTAAGAAAATGGGTGGCCTTCACCAATGATATGTCAAGGGCAGTGGCACCTCTGGTCAGTTCTTGTCATACCAGAGAACATTTTGCAAAGCTGCTTATTTTCCAACTCCTCCATCCTTCCCCTCAACATTGGTGCAGCTGAATTTGATCGTTTGTATGTTCCTTTCAATATTGAAACTTCTTTCTCTCTCTCTCTCTCTCACTTTCTTTTTTCTAGACGTTTCACCCCTCCAAGGAGTCTCGGAATAGTTCAAGTAGAGTCTGGACGAGGAGAAGATGGCCTTCCCAGGGTTGATCCTGGGTGGACCTCATGCCAAGCACAGATGTAGGGCTGGTCCAGGTGCTTCATCCATCTCACCTGCTTGGAGATGATACTATGTAGACATGGGGATTGGGACTTTTTTTATTTTGCTAGGAGGACTTGTAATACCATGGGCAGGTCAATTGAAAGTTGTCTTATCTGGAAAAGCTATTGCTGCTTTTTGGTGATCTGTATACTTATAGCCATCGGGTATAGTGAGAGGACATCTTTTGGGGACATACTTTATAATGCAGAGACCTAGATCCAAAGTAATTTGATACCCCCCTTTTTTTTCCTCACAGAATTCTTATATAGTAAATGTATCAAATTTAATAAAGCATCTCATTGTCCAACAATATCTTGGATTTGATTTATAATTAGAGGGTTTTATAGTTGGTTTCTCTACATATTTTCTTCAAAGGAAAATAAATGAAAGGAATTGAAAACTTTGCTACTCCATGGTAAGACTTGAATATAATTGTTTTATAAATAAACCACAGAATATTCATATGATCTATTTACTCTATTATCCTAAAAATGGAAGAAGGTAAGTTTTTAGTATTGTAGGGAAATGTTAAAATATTTTTAGGGAAGATAGTATATTAACATCCTCTTTAGATTACCCCGTGGTGACACCTTTTAAAAATTAAGATTTTAAAAGGATTCACACATTAGAATTAAAATGTAAGGTTTTTCTATTGAAGAAATAAAAGAGATTTTACCAATTTCAAGTTAAAATTACAATTTCTAGTCTGATTTAAATAAATTAAAAATAAGTCTGTGCCAGTTTTGGAATCCCTGTCAGTCAGCATAAAGGGGGATATGTTTCATGGTTTTTCTATATATGAAATGTCAAAGAACTGCAGAGGATGTGTTATTTATTATTTCTAGCATTCTTTTTTAGGAGATGCAGCAGAAGATGTAATATTTTTAATTGTCAAGTATGGAAGTGGACATTGGACCAGAATCAACCATTAGGTTAATTTCACCCAGCGTGTGGGGACCAGTAAAAGATGTCATGGCTCCCCAAATGACTGTAGTTGCAGAAATGCAATGCTTCTGATCATCTTTAACAACTTCATTCAAGAAAGGTTACAAGACAAGTATATTACTTCTTAAAAAGGTGTTTCTGTGTTATGCCTCTCTCTCGCTTCCTTTTTTTTTTAAATTTTTGGGTGTTTGGTTCCTGTGGTTGTTTTTTGGGCTGTGCATATGTCCATGTACTAATCTCTGTTCTCCTTTGTCTTTGTTTCTTTTTTTGAGTCATGCTCTCTTTGTATGTGTCCTTCTATCTTTCTTTAACTCTTTTTCTCTCTTTATGTTTCTGTGTTCATCTGCCTTGATCAGTTTTTCTCTTCCTTCACTGATGATGAAGATGAGACAATGCTTGGTGCCTTCTGTGGGCTCTGCTTTAGGATGATTAACTTTCCCCAAAGATTCTTTAGCAGTCTTGTAATTAGCCTTGCCCATTCCCACAGCAGTCATTCAGACATGGCCAGGCATGTTCCCATCCCATGTGAGCACAAGTTGGGCTCATGTTAGGTGTGCTATACCCACTTAAATCTATATGTACAGAAGCAAGAGAGGCAAGTCAGTTATGGAGTCTGTGCCACAATCGCCCCCATTCTCTAAGCTTTTTGGTCCCCCAGGTCACAAGGAACTAGCCAGATCAAGCATACCTGGAACCACAGGAGTTCCCTCAAGTTGAAGAATATCAGATATGTTATGAATGGCTTTGTTGTAATTACATTAATTACAAAAAATATTCTCTGGATTAAAAGTAGTTAAGCAACAAGACCTCTTTTTTTTTTTTTTTTTTAATAGTTGCCTCTGACTAGTCAGTAGTCTGTTACAGTGTACGTGATTCCCTATCACATAAAAATGTAGGTGAAGATGGGCAGAAAAATCAAAATAAAATGTATGTGAGGAGTGTTTAAACTCCTTTAGAAGCATTATATAAATATAGGATTGACAGTGGTCATCTGCCATGGCTCCAATGTCCTTCTTATGAACCAACAGGTATTATCCACAGCCTCCTGTTCAGAGATTAAGGGTGTGTCCAAAATGGTCAGAGAGCTGAAGAGGGACAGGCTGATGGGAGGCACCCAAACTGGGGGTTTTCAGCCTTGGTTGTACCTTACAATCTCTAATTTTCTTCTCTTTGCTGATCTGTATTTTCAGAGTATTCTTTAATGAATATGTATTGTTCTTGTAATAAGAGAACAGATCCCATCCTTGTGTATATCATTCAGGATATCAGTGCTAGTTATATAAAAAATAATTGGTAATATACTCTTGTTACTTAGCATTTGGTATATCAATAGAATGAGTTTTAGAGAAACTTCTTTGATGTTGTGCTCCAATAATACTCAAAGGTTCAGAGTAGATGTATTATCATCAGAATAACAGGATTATTATGATTTATAACAGTAACAGGAGCCTAAGATTATATTGAAAATTATAGTTTTTTCTTTATGTCCTTAACATATTCTGATGCAAAAAGCAAAATATCAATTAAATATGAAAATATTACAGAGATTTCTGAAAGAGCAATACACAAGGACACAAGGCTCAATATGCACTTTAGATTATGTCAGATGCTGTCCTTTTTATAGACTTTTTATTTATGCAATGTTGAATTAGCTGGTGTTATTTTTCTGTTTTTATGGCTGAATTATGGAAGCTATGTGACATCCCATGTGTTAAGGGTTTTGTTGAGTTGGACTTTAAAAGGTATAACTTACAGTGCAGCACAATTGCCAAGACCTAATCAGAGTAAGATGCCTGTTAGAGTGATCACATCCCCCAGTGCTTCATCTGTGCACCAGAGAGAGGGTCTCTGTTCGGGCTGCTGTGGGAAAAATGTTGCAAAGCCCTCGTTCTCAGGTTTGCTGTTGTTTTATTTTAATTATATTCAACCCAGACTGCAATCCTTCCTCCAAAGCTTAGTCTGAATAAATTTATCTCGTCTTCTGGATACTAAGAGCTGCATTTGAGGCCCTCTTAGAACAGTGGGGAAGATTTTGTGGGTCATGCCTTTTAGTCCCATTTTCTGTCTCCTTATTACATGCTCTTTTTTATCTTTTTATTTTGCTCCATTTTTCACTATATTCTCTCTTGTCGAACGACAGGTTCTTCTAAGCACCTTAAATCATTTCTGTAACAGGTGTGTGTGAATAAATCAATATCAGCACATCTCAAGATTTTTCTAGTTGCTGTTGCTGGTAGTCATGTTTCCCTCTTGAAAAGTCCTGAACTCCCTGCCTCTTGTAAAACACAGTATCCCTCACTTACTCTATTTCAGAAGTTGAATTTTTCTTTCCGGTTGGGGTAGATTTGCAAACTTCTTGGACACAACTTTTCTTGGATTATTTATGCTGTTTAGTAAATTCTTGCTATATTAGTGTAGTGAATCAATCTCTTGAATGAAGTCAAGAAGTCATAGAATAATGGAGAAATCTGTGATCTTACTTTCCTAATTTGTTTTTGCAGATTATGCTAAGAAGATGCTAAAAGACTCTTCTACTATATTCACTTAAATTTATTTTAAAGAGAGGTATGGGGGCGCCTGGGTGGCTCAGCGGGTTAAAGCCTCTGCCTTCAGCTCAGGTCATGATCCCGGGGTGCTGGGATCGAGCCCCGCATCGGGCTCTCTGCTTAGCTGGGAGCCTGCTTCCTCCTCTCTCTCTGCCTGCCTCTCTGCCTACTTGTAATCTCTATCTGTCAAATAAATAAATCTTAAAAAAAAAAAAAAAAAAAAAAAGAGAGGTATGATTCTTATAAATTCAATACTTTATGACCTTTTATTTTCCATGAGTACTTAGGTGACAGTGATTTGAACATAGGATTCAGATTTTTTGAGTATCTGAAATGTATACATTTTGGAGCACCTTTGAAGAAAAAGAATAATTCTAATACAACATTAGATCCTAAGATGTCTGTTTATTTAGAATAAAAAAGAATAAGAACAAATTACACATTTGTAAAAATTTCATAATTGACAAAAAGATCTATCACAAAATTCATAAAAATAATATATTTATATTATTAACTGATTCATATAGCTTTTTAATACTTATACAGATTTTTGGCCGCATATTCTTTGTTTACATCTTCAATTATCAACAGTTTTATAATTTCATTTTCTGTAGAGTAAATTAAAAGATAACTTAATTTTCCTCTGGCATTGTTGACCAAACATCTAAAAAATTACTGATAGTTTATAAAAGTTTTTCTGTTCTATAACTTATTAGAGTGTATAAGTTTTCAGGATTATTAATATATTTAGGAAAACCTTCATCAAGCTTCTTTCATACGCACAATATAAGATTTCAGGGCATTTCAAGTTTTCTTATTCAGTGACAAATTTTAAATAGCCATTGACTTGATAACTCTCCTTAACCAATTTGTCATCAGTGTCCTCACTGAAGTGGTCCTCATCTTCATCAGCAGCAGAATTTTATGTCAGAGCAGCCACATATTAAATATTTCTCCATTGTCTTCATATGATTCACTCTTCTTCATTAGCTAGGTTGTTAAGCAATTCAGGAGTCTATTTGTTCTATTTAAAATTTCTCATCTCATCTTAATGCATTAATCATGGCATTATTTGAAAATGTTTTTGTTACAGTTTTCTTGCTTATAGCAGAATAATTTGTATTGATTTTTATATAGGAGCTGTGTGACAATGTTATTGGACAAGGGGTCTATAATTCTACACTCTGAATTACCAAATATGCCTCACAGGCAAGAGCATCCACTTTCACTTGGTGTCCCTGAAACAGGAATCTACTTACACTTTAGATGTCTGGTGTTCAGAATGTCAGATTCCTTATGTTTCAAACCATGATTTATCTCCACCAGACTTACCCTTCTGGCGCCATTTCTCATCTAGCACTGCAGCCTCTTGCTCTGCACCTTTCCTTTCATGATAGTAAGGAGGAACAATAGGCAGTAGAGGAGCTTCTAGACTCATCCCTGCAGCATAACAACTAGCAATCATTTAACCATATTCAAAGTTGACTGTAAGCCACATAATTACATCTCATTAGTCCAAGTTGAATGTCTCCCCAACTCAATTCCCCTTAGCCAGATTCCCAAGTCCACAGCTGCTCCAATGCCTGATACTAGGGAAAGACAAATGGAAGAGACAGAGATCTTTACCAATCATGATTAAAATAGCTTTTGCAGATTTTCTAAAAGCATATAACCATGTATCTTTCCTAGGTAAGGAAAGTGCCCAGAAGTTTAAGCCTCATTAGTGTCACAGTAAATCTACCTCTGTTATAGCGTTAGGGTCAGAATAGAAAGTATGCTTTGAAGAGTTCATTCGCTTTTTTTCTCCCATAAAATATAATTGCAAAAATTGTCTGAGACAAGAGTATGTGCTTGGGAGTGAGGAGGGCAGATTTTGTAAGGAAGTATTAAAACTTCTGTTAAGTACATTCTGAGTCTCTTCCAATGTGCCTAGCTTTGGGCTCAACTCTAAGTACAATTCCACTTTTCATTTTTGGTGATTAGTTTTTCCCTTAGAGGTATCAACAAGCCATATGGACTAGCAGAGCTATTCTCTAGTGTATGGCCTTGATTCTGTAGTGAGATGTTGCACCTTGCATATTCAGGGACAGTTCTGCTGACCCTTATCAGCAGCTACTCCAAGAGAAGCTGCCGAAGGTATTAAATCAGTCCTCCATCTCAGCTGGCTGAAGGATATAAAAGTACAGATGAAGTACAGGTACTTTAAAGATAAAAAGTACAAAGTAGTACAAAGTAGGTTATCAACTTTGAGAGGACCACAGCTGCTTTATTGGCTCTAGGATCATCAAATTGGTGAGAGTGAGGGTTAAAGTGCTATTAATTTAGCTAAACTCTGTTTAACGGGCCACAGTAATCAATGTGTTTTTTTTTTCCACCTGTACCAGTTTCAGAGAGGGAAGCTCATGGTATCACTTGTAAACTCTCATTTCTATGTGCCGGGCATTCCTTTAAAACATTAAGATCATCTGAATATGGGGAACAATTTGCTTGTATGAATTATGAATGCTTTTATGTAAACAAAAGATGTAGAAACTATCTTTACACATAAGACAGAGTATTAATTAAGCCCAGACTCTAGTCACTTAAACATTTAGTGAAGTTTAGGTTTGTATTATTCACTCAGTCTTTTCATGTTATCTTCCTGCATTTAGGTGAAATGTTACTTTTTTGAGGATGAAAATTAAGAAATCTTTTTTAGGTCTCTAGTCATAAGTAGAAACTGAAGCTTTTATTTTACTAAGTCTTTTGGGATAAAATTAAGGATTATTCAATCCTTGGGGGAAATGATGGTGTGTAATCCTCATCTTTCACACTCAGCAGCTCACAAAAATGAAAAAAAAAAAAGCAATTAACAAGTAATTCTGTGAGAAAACATTAAACATTCCCCCATTTAATCACACATAGGATGGGTAGAGAATGAGAGTTGGGATTTATTTTCAACTATTCCCAAAGTGTCAATAACAAATCATAAAACACACACAACACACACACACACACACACACACACACACACACTTCACACTACCTCTGAAACCAATGCCATCTGGATCTGGTCCTTTCTTTCCATCCCAGTAACAGTGATGTACTTTTCTCCAGCCTGGCTTCCAATTTCATCACCTCCTCTGATGCCTGCCTGCCTTTGTTCTTCATTTAAGTCCCTACCATCATTTGTATGTATATAATTGATCCCCACAATGGAATTAATTCATATCATCTCTCTCGTAATCTTCGATTATGCAGTCTGTGGTGCTGGATCTCCTGGACATACACATGAAAAAAAAAAAAAAATGAAGCTAAACTGAGACCTGACAAGCATGACAAAAAGTAACTCAAAATGGCTCATCAATCTAAATGTAAAGCACAAAACCACTAAACTCCTAGAAGATAACATAGGAGAAAATCTAAATTGTCTTAGGTATGGTGATGGCTTTTAGGTATAAACCAAAGATATGAACTATGAAAGAACAAATTGATGAGCTGGATTTTATTGAAATTAAAAGCTTATGCTCTGTGGAAGACATTGTCAAGAGAATGATGAGACAAGCCACGGACCTGTCTTCACAGATAAAAAACTGTTACCCAAAATATATGAAGAACTCTTAAAACTCAGCAAGAAGGGGGGAAAAACCCATTCTGATTTTTAAAATCGGCAAAAAACCTCAACAGACATGTAATCAAAGAAGATACACAAATGTCAGATAAATGTATGAAAATATGCTCAACAACATATGTCACTAGGGATTTGGAAATTAAAACAAGATACAAATACACTTCTGTCAGAGTGACCAAAACCACAGTACTAACAACACCAAGTGCTGGTGAGAATGTGGGGCAACAGGAACAATCATTCATTGTGAGAATGCATTGTGGTACAGCTGCTTTGGAAGACAATTTGGAAGTTTCCTTAAAAAGCTAAACATAATTAACATGCAGTTCAGCAACTGTGCTCCTTCATATTTACCCAAATGAGTTGAAAATTCATGTCTACACAAAAAACCTGCATGTAAATGTTTATAGCAGCTTTATTCATAATTGTCCCCAAACGGAAGCAACCAAGGTGTCTTTCAGTAAGTTAATGGATAAATATACTGTGGTACATCTGGACAATGGAATAGCATTCAGTGCTAAAAAGAAATGAGCTATCAAGCCATGAAAAGACTGTAGAGATCCTATGTGGCAAAGGCTGTGGGTGTCTGTGGTGGTGATAAAGGCTACTGGGGTCCTCCTATTCTCCACTTCTCCCATGAGGGGAATTTGTGGTCTAGAGGGTCCCTCTTGGCACCAGTTTGTGCTGCCCTCAGAAATGGGGCAATGCAGATAAATGTTTCCTACAATTTTCTATGCAGCCATCCTCAGTAATTGTGCTGCACTGGGTTGCTGCAGCTTCTTACTAATACCCTGGAGCTTTCTCAGAACTATTTTCATTCATGAGTAGTTGCTAAAATGTTTCTATGAGGAGATGAGGTTGGGACTCTTGGCCATCACTCTTAAGAAGTCACTCCTTCAATTTCTTACAGGAGATCCCAGTCAGAAAAAGAACATGATATAAAGATATGTGGATTGGAAAGGAAAGTACAAAATTGTCATTATTTGTACATATTATGATTATCTATACAGAAAGCTCCCCATCTAAATTACAGATGAATTACAGATAAACTATTTTTATTATTAAGAGCAAGTTTGTTGGGCACTAAACCAATATGTAAAAGTGAGTTTTATGTCTCTTCAGTAACAATTGGAAGCTAGAAAACGAAATTTTAACAATAAGGATAGTACTTAAATTGTCAATAAAAATATAAAATGCCTAGGGAAAAGTCTCACAAAAATATGTAAACCTTTTATGTAGAAATTCATAGAACTTAGGGGCACCTGGGTGGCTTGTCAGTTGAGCATCTGGCTTTTGATTTCATTTCAGCTTAGGTCATGATTTCATGGATCATGGGGATTGCTCTTATGCAGCAGGGAATCTGCTTGGGAGTTCCCGCACTCTGCCCCTCCCCCTACTCTCACTCTCTCACTCTTTCTCTCTCAAATAGATAAGTGAATCTTTTAAAAATTCATAAAACTTAAATTAGTGGACAAAGAGAACATGTTCTAAGAAAACTAGAAATAATAGAGATTTATAGATTTTTAATTCTATTCCAAAAAACAAAAACAAAAACCAGCAGGACTTTTTATGGATTTTGACAATCTGATTCACCCCAAAACAGTCACTACTGAAGAACTTGCTCCACCAAATGTCAAGTCTAATTAAAGCTTAAGGCAGTGTGCAGTTAATGCTTGTATATACTAATAGGCCAATGTAACATAATAGTGTGTCCAGAAACAGATATGTCCAAACTTGAAAGAGATATTGCCTAACAATGGGTGAAGAATGGACTTTTTATAAATGGTGTTGAAGCAATTGTATAAACCATATTGGGAAAAAATGAAATTACTGAAGTACTACTCACACTTTAACATACGGAAAAATCAATTTCAGTTGGATTAAATACCTAAATGTGAAAGAAAAAATTATAAGTACGTTAGAAAAACATGTAGGAGAATATTTTTATGACCCCAGGTTAGTGAGGGATTTCTTAATTTAATAAATTATAGTCATAAAGGAAACTATTGTTGAATTGAATTGCTTTAAAATTCAAAATTTATGGTCATTAAAAGACACTATAAGGAAAATGAAAATCATTTCACCAAATGGGAGGAAATATTTCCAGTGCATATAACCAGTGAAGGATTAGTATCCAGAATGTATGAGGACCCCCTCAACAAATGAATAAGAAAGAGATATCTTAATAGAAACACAAGCAAAACCATGAAAGATGTTTTTTTATAGAATGGAAATAACATGCTAAAAATGAAATTTTAAGAGCATAATCCCATTACATAATCAAATAAATGCAGATTAAGCCACAATAAGATTTTGCATCTACTGGGTAGGAAAAAATGAAAAAGTCTAAAATAACAATGCTTGGAAAGGATATGGAACAGCAAACACCCACATCTGTTGGAGGTAGGACTATCTGTTGGCTCAACCCAAGAGTTTGGCATTTCTTAGCAAAGTTGCATGTCCACATAAACTATAATTACATAAGCCAGGAATTACATTTCTAGATGTCTACCCTAGAGGAAATGTTGTAGTCGTGCCTAAGAAAAACTTATAAGAATGTTCACAGAAGCATTACTCATAAGCAGAAACCCTCCAAACTATCCAAATATCCAGCAATAGTAGAGTTGACAAATTATAATATATTCTTATGATGAATTAATATACAGCAATGCAAGTTAATTAAAGCTACTAGGATTAACATGGATGAATCTCAAAAACATTTTTTTTAGCAACAGAAGCAAATTACAGAATGTGTACATTATAATCCTGTTTATTAAAAGTTCAAAGTCAGGCAACACACAACAACTTACTGTTTTAGGACATATACCTAGATGACAAACTGTAAGGCAGAGATGAACAAAGTTTTAGAATTGAGGTTGTCTTTTGGAGATGGAGGAAGGAGAAAATACCACTGAGGAGGAACGTCAGAAGACCTGTTTTATTTTTGAGCTGATTAGTGAATAAATCTTTTATCCATTTCCTTATTTTTTAAAAACCATATTTATAGGTTTTATGTACTCTTTTGGTTGCATAATTTATGTCACCATAAAAAAAATCTGGCAACTAAAACCTCATGTACCTGATCTCCCTTAAGATTCTGATAAATTTCAGTCCTTGAGGGATGTGCTCCAATTTGCAAATACCTGTATAGCTTTGTCAGAGAAGGTTTGGTTAAATTTTACTTTCCTTGGTTTAAGAAAACAATGGGTAGGGGCACCTGGGTGGCTCAGTGGGTTAAACCCTCTGCCTTCAGCTCAGGTCATGATCCCAGGGTCCTGGGATCAAGCCCCACATCGGGCTCTCTGCTCAGCAGGGAGCCTGCTTCTTCCTCTCTCTCTCTCTGCCTGCCTCTCTGCCTACTTGTAATCTCTGTCTGTCAAATAAATAAATAAAATCTTAAAAAAAAAAGAAAGAAAAGAAAACAATGGGCATTTTTGTTCTTTGAATATAAAATTATATGTTATACTATATTGAAAATGCCTTATCTAATTATGTATACCTATTCTCTATTTAGATTTTGATTTCTTCTCCCACCAGCTACCTTCCTCACATCACCCTCAACCCTTGGGAATTACCATACAGTAGCCACATTTGTAGCCAAGGATTAATAGCAGACAGAAATTTTTGCAAAAATTAACTTTCTGATCTAACAATCCCATCTGTATCTCCTCATCCTGTAAACACTCTGTTTGGCAGTACCGTTGAAATCTAGTTCCCTCTTTCATTTTCTAATTAACTTGCAATGTGTTTTCTCTAAATTCACAGTGAGCTTGGCTCATAAGTAATTTGCTTTACCAGGTGGTATTTCTCACATTCCAGATGTTAATATAGGTCTTAACCCTTGATCACCTATAAGAGTAACAACAGCACAATAATACGTATGACATCTACCAAATGTGTTGTAGAATATAATTGGTAAATGATAATTATACATAGGATTACCGTATGACTGATTATCTGAACACTTTGGGGAGTGAAAGAGGGCACTATTAATAATTATTTTTAGATAAAAGGCATAAGTTGGAATAGTTTTAAGCAAACTGGGATGTAGAGTCATCCTGATTATAGAGGAATCTAGCTCAATGAGGGCCTAGAGGAGAACACATCTGGTTTGGTACAGGTCCCATTTCAACAATTAAAACATCATAAACAGAAACTATCCTGGCTTAGGAAATGTGCCTTGCCATAATGGTATTTCTTAATCAGCACTCTTGAAAGATGTGTTACGAGTCTTCATTGACACCAATAATGAGATGCTTATTTATTGAGAGAGGATTTTCTTAGCAATCCATGCAAAGTAACAAGTGCCCAACTAATGTATTAGAGAAAGATGGCTTTGTATCTTTTTTATCATTTTAAATGGTTGATTATTATCTGAAACAGTACAAATATAGTAAGTTGGTTCCTATTCTATTTGGGCTTAAAGTCTAGACAAATAGTTTAGAAAAAGACAAGAAGAATAAAAATTCTTTCTGGAGACGATATGAAAAGTATTTGTACAAGTTTATAAATAATAATAAAATAATGAGAATGTGCCTTTATTGAGTTTATACTATGTACCAGACACTGAGTTCTATTCATATAGTATATAATCTTCTTAACAGCCATATTAAGAAGTTATTATTTCTATGGTTCAGGTGATGAAACTGGTAAGGAATTTGCCCAAAGTTACATAAATGGTGGAATTAAGGATATAAATTTAGGTCTGTCTGACTCAAAACCTTTCTATCATCTATTATGCCTACTGATTCTGTTTTTCTTTTCTTTTATTATTAATATTGCCAGTGTATCATTACTGATACAGAGGTCAGTCTCCCTTTGTACATTCATAAGGTGGCTCTTCCATTTCCACTATACAACTACTATTGGAATGATCAGGTTGATTTTAGGAAACATTTTCCCATGGTTGGAATAATTTTCATATCTGTCACCAATGGCACCTAAAAATCAAATGAGAAGAGAAAGGGAAAATATTTTAAAAAATCAAATGGAACTTCTAAAGAAAAATATAATATATGAAATAGAAAATACAATGGCAATTAGACACTGCAAAAGAAACAAATTAGACATTGCAAAAGAAAAGATTGATTAACTTGAAGACATAGCAATAGATAATACCCAAACCAAAGTTCAGAAAGAAAAAAGTCTTAAACAGACTCTCCATAACCTATGAAAATAGCAAGGACTTTTAAAATACATATAACTTGAGTTCCTGAAGGAAGTTGGTGGTTGAAGGGTGGGGAGGGAAAAAAACTATTTAAAGACATAATGGGTGAAATTTTTCCAAGTTTGAGGAAAGCTGTAAACCTACTAATCTAAAAAGCTTAATAAATGCCAAACAACATATAAAGAAGATCATACCAAGGCATGTCATAATCAATTTGCTGAAAACCAGTGATGAAGAGGGAATTTTAAAAGCAGCCAGTGGAAAGATACATTTCATATAGGAAAACAAAGACAAAAGAACTGATGACTTCTCTGTGCAGACAATGCAAACTAGGAGACAATGGAATGCCATCTTTAATATGCTAGAAGAATAACTGTCACCTAAAAATTCTATATCCAGTAAAATTGTTCCTCAAAAAAAGAATTAAGATAAAAATATTTTCCTACCAACCAACCAAGAGAGTTTGTAGTTCATTGTTAGCAGATATGCATTACAATAAATATTTTAAAAGTTCTTCAGGCTGAAGGTAAATAATTCCAGAAAGAAACTCAGATCTGTACAAAGGAATGAAGAGTGCCAGAAATAATAAACATGCAGGTTTATATATATAAAACCCTTCCCTCAATTTTTTTCATTGAAAAGAATGAAAAGAAAATGTAGCAAAAATAAAACATTTTGGTATTTATTATCCAGATGGAAGCTCAGATCTACACAAAGATGAAGAGTGCCAGATATAGTCAACATGCAGGTAAATATATAAAACTTGTTCTTCATTTTATTCATTTAAAATAAAACTGGATGTTTGTAGCAAAAATAACATATTTCAATATTTATTACATATGTAGAAATAAAGTATACAGTAGTACCAAGGATAGGAGAATTGGAAGTATACTGTTGTTATCATCTTACATTACACATCAAGTGATATAATAATATCTGAAGATAGGCTGTGATGTTTTACGTTATATGTTGTAAACCACAGAGCAAGCACTAAAACAAACAAACAAACAAATAGGTATAGAAGGCACTATAGGACATAAAATAGAATACTAAAAAATACTTAATCCAAAAGAGAAAGGAAAGTTAAAGAATAAAAATCTAGGGAAAATAGAACACAAATAGCAAAATGGTAGACTTCTATCCAACCATACTGATAATTACATTGAGTGTGATTTTTATCAGACTGGATTAAAAAAGCAAGACCTACATGGATGCAGTTTACAAGGATCAAAATTTTAACATAAAGGGACAGTTAGGTTAAAAATAAAAGGAGGAAAAAGATATACTATGCAAACATTAGTCATATACAAGCTGGCGTGACTATATAAATATCAGAGAAAATAGACTTCAAAACAGATTGTCAGAGATAAAAGGGTAATAACAATAAAAGGGTAATACATTAAGAAGACATAACAATCTTAAATGTGTATGCATCCAATAACAACTTCAAAACATATAAGCAAAAACTGACAGCTAAAAAATATAGATCTATAGTTACAATTTAGAGATTTCAATAATCTTTTTTTTTTTAAGATTTTATTTATTTGTCAGAGAGAGTGAGAGAGCACAAGCAGGGGGCGCAGCAGGCAGAAGGAGAAGCAGGCTTGCCTCTGAGTAAGGAGCCCTATGCAGGACTTGATCCCAGGACCTTTGGAATCATGACCTGAGCTGAAGGCAGATGCTTAACCAATTGAGCCACCCAGGCGGCCCAAGAGTTCAATAATCTTCTCTCAAAAATTGACTGAGAGAGCAAATGGACAGAACATTAATAAGGATATAGAAGACATGAACAACCTTATCAACCTAACTAACGTCTATGAAACAGCACATTTAACAATGACAGAATACATGTAATTTTTAAGTGCCCATAGAATATCCACCTAAGTTGACCATATGCTTGGCCATAAAACAAGTGTCAACAAATTTCTGAAACTCAGTTCTTAGTATATATAAAGAGAATAAAAAATGCTTACCTCAGCCAGCTATGCAGACTAAGCTGAGCTAAAATATAGAAATCTTTTGGTTTGATTCTTGCTTGCCACATAAATAGAAGCTCAAACAATACTACTTCGTTTCTTCCTCTCTCACAAATTTTAAGATACATAGTCATTAAACTTCATCAGAAACAAAGTACTTAAACCTCACAGGTCAAGCTATTCAAGGTTACATACCCTTATTTAATGTTAAAATTACATTTCTGTAAAACCATGTATTCAACTGAATCTCCCTTAAATAAATACAATCTTTCTTACATTATCAGCAAATTAAACATCAACAATTACACTTGCTACTGTTCTTACCTCTGAATTCCTCTAAATCTCCTCTGTATTTTATTGCTGTGTAAATATTTAGAAGACTTAAAAAGGCTAATTTCAGATTTAGGCCTTCTCTGTTCAACAGTTTATACTTCAAGAACTTTTTATACAGTTCATATTCTTATTTGTGAATAAGAATTTGTGCAGCTCTCATATTGATACTATTTACATTTTGGAGGGTAACGTGGCACAGGTTTATAAAATTTTCCATGTAAATTTTTGATGTGATTAGCTGCTTTTAATTACATCTGAAAATCCCTTGCCAAATAATGATTAAAACACAGAGAAAGGGTGTGGTTAAGACATGAGCAAAGCAAAACAGATCTATGTGAAAACTGCTTCAAGCACTGTGACAAAAGTAAATCCATTTAATTTGCACATATGTGGAGGATTTAATCCAAATTAAAATAGAACAAAAGATAAATAAGGTGAGAAGGCTAGATACGGGAACTTCAGTGTGCACAAGTTCAGATGCTATTTTGTTTTTTAAAATCAGAGTGTAATTGATTCTTCTAGGAAATTTTTGGACGAAAAAATAAAATTCATATATAATTATGGTTCAGAGCAAATTGCATTTACTGCCTGTTGAGCAAATTCAATTGGATTACTAAACCACAATGTTTCCCACCCCTGTGTCAGTTAGAGATCCAACTCTCTTCTCACTGGCTCTTTATGACCCAAATACTTAAGCACATTTGGGGTCTTTTCTGTGTTGTATTTTTCAGGCAACCACTCCCCTCCTCTTTTTCAGTGGGTCCCCACATCTTTCAGTCTCAAATTCATATTCACAGCCTTGGTGGACCCAGGTTGCTTCACAACATTCTCTGGTTTCTCTCCTGGCATCCTCTACCCACCACACACACTCTTCACTCTGGCCACACAGCACTCACACTTCTGGGGCATATGGTTCTATGCCTTGTGGGCTCATTCATTTATTCACCCTTTCTGTCATACCGTCAGAGATACCAGCAGAATATTTATGAGCACTATGATTAGTGGTGGGAATACAATAGGAGGACTGAAAGAAACACTGTCCCTGCCCTCAGGAAGTTACAGCCACATGGAAGAAATGGACTTTAATTGAAGAATATCACAGGAACCCTAAAATGACTATTCTGATGGTTGATGCAGTCCCTGTTCAATACAGGGACTCCATGTGGTTGGAAAGTCAGGAATGCTTCTCTGAGGAAATGAGTGTGGTCCTGACACAGAAGAGAGAGCAGAGTTGTCTGGGAGAAGGCAGAGCCCTGTGAGTTAGAAGGAAGGAGAGTAGGTGGATGTTGCAGGTCCACAGAGGGAGGAAAGCACAGTGAGTCTGGACTCCTCAGAGGAAGGCAGACGGACCAGGCCACCGAAGCACTGTGATACTTACCCATTAGCAATCCATTCCAGTGGCTCTGCCTTCCCTTTGGACCTTCCTCTCCTATCACCTTCCTCTTTTGAGGCTCAGCTCAAGTGTCCCCTTCTCTGGGAAACCTTTGGTGCCTGCCATCTCTCTCTCTCTGAAGGGTAAACTGTCCTCACTCCAGAACTGTGACCTGTTGGTCTTTGCATCCTCAGCTCCTTTCACAGGCTCCGCAATAGAGGAATGGATATGTGGGAAAACTGGGCTAAGCAGGATTGGGGCTTTGTTCGCTGAGCATGTAGAGAGGCACCTTGGTCTTACGAGTCCAATTTTCAAAGGCTCTCCCAGCAGGTGGCCCTAACTCTTCCAGCGCCAATTCAGGGCCCTCCCCCCAACCCCCAACCAAATGACCCCTCCCTTTTAATTCAAACCAAATCCCAGCTTGATGTAATTTCAGACGGTAAGAAAACACTGGATCTGATGTGGAAGCATGTGGTTTATGCAGAAGAACTCAACCATGACTTAGTCCACACTATGGGTGCCATCCCGATTCTCATCAGTTTTCCCAGGTTGGTGTTCCTGTGATGAAGATTATTAAGGCTCTTGGAGAGAGAGGCCGTACCCTCTTGGGAATGTTCCAGTGAGCAAGTGGAAAGCTGGGTTGGGGAATCACAGCCACTAATTGGGGCATAGATGGAACAAATTCCCTCTTATTGCAGAAAGGTATTGTATTTCACGTTGAGGGAAAGAAGAGATTTGCCTACAAATTAGGCTGGAAACTATAGAGAAGAAATTGTTTGCTGGCCAAACTGGTATGCCAGGACTGTAATGAAATATGACATAAGGAGAAGGCAGTAGGTGCTCAAATAAGAAAGTGGGTTTTCTTTAGTATTTCCTTTACTATCGTTTTGGAGGGGGAGTCCCTTCTGTTGCTGTATTTCTTGGCACTCACCAAATATTCCTCTTTCGGGTGATTATTAAGCCCTTTGTTTAGCAGTTGATCCCAAGAAGCAGCAGCAAAAACCCTGAGAAATGTTCATTACTCATGATTCTGCTGATGCCATGGAGAAGAGAGTGAAAGCTACTGCCCATTTATTTCAGAATCATAGCATGGATGGAAAGGTTTTTTGAACATTGTTTTCTGTTTGTAAATGAGTAAGAAGGTTGGACAGACATGGAGCCCAGAACCTTTGATGCCTCACTTGCCCAGCATTAATCCTCCCAGCAAGCCCTCCTTCCCACGGGTATCTTCTCAATCCTGCCTGGCAACCCCTCCTCCTTAGAGAATCACTTCCCACCCTTGGGTGCCCTTGTGGTTTCTTCATTTGTCCTGGCTTGACTTGCTTCTTTGCCTTGGTCTCCCTTTGGATTTGCCTGTGCCTGTGTTTTCCTGTCACGGAAAGACCCATTTGGAGTTAGGTGTTGGGCTTCAGAACTACTTGGGGTGCCTGGGTGGTTCAGTAGGTTAAGTGTCCGACTCTTGATTTTGGCTCAGGTCATGATCTCAGGGTTGTGAGATGGAGCCTTGGGTTGGGCTCCACACTGGCATGGGGCCTACTTAAGATTCTCTCTCTCCCTCTGCCCCTCACCCCTTTCCCGACTGGCAGGTATGCATGCGTTCTCTCTCTCTCTCTCACTCAAAACAAACAAACAAGAAGCCAAAACCCCTAAAAACTACCACTGCCCATCTCCAGACTCCAGAGCACAGCACTTTCTCTCCCATCACTGCAGTTAGTCCATTACAGTAAAGGAAAATAATTACTTAGGGTCCTTTATGTGTTGGCTTTAATATATACAACTTATAAAAAGGCCACACTTCTACATTCAAGTGTTCTTTATTAAAACACATACACAAAGAGTGTAAATGCAGACTGATGTTAATAAAAGTATTGAACTGATTTGTGGTTTCTTTGGGGGTGAATTCAAATGAGGATGATGTGTAGAGGCTGTTAAGACAATGATTTCCTTTTAGCATTAAGGAAGGATTTCTTTGGTTTGTGACAAGTATCATTGGAACCTTTCAAGTGAGTGAATGATAGATAGTCTAACCCCTTCTAAAGCACTTATGTGACCCAATCGGGGGTTCAAAGTTGGATGAATCAAACCAAACAAGGCCTATGAATGAAAACCTTTTGCATGGGGAAAGCCGCTTGCCTGAATACTTAGTCCCTGAGGAACCGCTTGTTTGCTGCTCAGCGAAGCACTCATTGTCTTTACAGGGAGTTTGTTTCTCTTCATCTGTTACTTCTGATTTGATTGAACTGTTTTGTTTTGTTAAGGCAAAGTACAAATATAGTCACTGGTCTTACTAGAAAGCAGTTTTATTTAGTTTTTCTTTTTTTTTTTTTTAAGACTTATATGACTTAGGAAAAAAACCTACAAAAAAAAAACCAAAACACTTTTCTTTCCAGAAAACTACCAGATATACTTTAGGGAGCTGTATTTTGGAAATGTTTCTCAGGAAAAGTTGTATTTATCAGCTGACAGATTTTTGAAAGCTGGGGACTCATGAACAACATGAACAATTGTTTAGCGTTGTGAAGCTGGTAAAGTTAACTTTTGTTTTTCAAGTTTGAAAATATTGGCATAGGGATTAAGAGAGGAGTAAATACCAGGTAAATACCAAAATGTATTTATTGCATTACTTTTATGGGTTTTACTAGTATCTTCCCAAGATCTTTGGAATACCTTCCTCATGAAGTAATAAAGGAATACTTGTAGTATTCCTTTGAATATACTTTACAAGTTTAACTGCAGTATTGTGAGGAAAAATTATTTCTTTTCCTCTAGTAAAAACATGTTCATATAATTATCTTGGAAATGTGATTTTGAGGACAATAAAACAGGGACTTCTAGCCCGTAGACTACTTTCTCTCCGTGTGAACTGGAATTCCTCACTTGGGCATCAGAGCCGTTTTCCTCCCCACCCTTCCCTACCCTTCTGCCAGCACCATCTCCCAGAGTCCTTCCTGAACTTATGAAAATGGCAGCCACCTAGTGTCATAGCTCCTTTCTTTGCAGTTCAGAGTCGCCTATACAGGAGTTCTGGGAATTACAAGCACCACACAGCCTTCCCCTGATTTCCAGGTGCCTGACCACCCCACCTCAAAAGCTGCACAAACACCTTCCCCACCAGGTGCCCCAGGTAAGCTCACAAATGAAAGCCTGCAGGCTCCGAGTCTCCCCAGTCCCCTTCCTTGCCCACAAGTGCCTGTGTTTCAGTCAAGAGGGGGGTCAGTTTTGGCTAAAGTACTCTGCTGAAAAGGAGATCAAGACCCAACAGAGCCTACAAGCTTCTATCTTGTGATGTATGAGGTAGGGGAGGTGGTGGATGAGCTTAGGGGGAAAGTCCCTGCTTGTATTGTACTCTGTAGTGGGGCAGCCTGGATCTGGACACTATCAACTTCTCTGAACCTCACTTTTCTTCTCTGTGAAACAGAGATAATAATACTTATCCACACGACTATTGTGAGGATTAATCGATGTAAAATGCTTTGCATATTTCTTGACATTTTAAGAATCACAAGAGAGCATTTTAGACTTTTCCACTGATACCTGTCAGATGATTCCAGTGTCAGCAGTATCTTCTATCCGTGCTGTTCTCTGAGCTGCGTATGTCTGTCCAGCACGGACTAGGTCCAGTAAAACAGATCTAGTGCGTGTTTGTAGGAAACAGCTAAACAGACAAACAAATAGACAAACAAAACAAAAAAACCCAAACCTTACAAGGCACTATCTGAGAAACTCTGAGTGGATTATAATGTATAAGCACATGATATTTGTTTTTAGAGGGTAGGCTGTAAATAAAAGATGAGGCAGAACCTAGTCAGAATTTGAAACCTGTCAGGTGGAAGGTCAGATGATCTGGCTCCAAGTTTGCCTAAAGATGACCTCAGGAAAAAGTTTTTCAGCCTTCCCCTGATTTCCAGGTGCCTGACCACCCCACCTCAAAAGCTGCACAAACACCTTCCCCACCAGGTGCCCCAGGTAAGCTCACAAATGAAAGCCTGCAGGCTCCGAGTCTCCCCAGTCCCCTTCCTTGCCCACAAGTGCCTGTGTTTCAGTCAAGAGGGGGGTCAGTTTTTCAGTCACAGGTTTAGTCCTGTGTGCTGAGTTAAAGATGACACAGTAGACTTCTCACACACTCACTGTCATGTCAGAAGCGGGCGCAGGTGTGGCAATTGACTGCTTTTCTCCACTGATGGATTTAGGGGCCAGAGCTGACTCAGAAAAAATGTGGAGTGGGTGACAATTTCCTTTGGTGTCCTTGGCCTCATCATTGCTACCTCCCTACTTTTAGTGACTTTTCTAAGGCATCAGATAACCAGTGTCCTTCCCTTTGCCTCATTAAATGCTGTGCTCGGAATTAGATGCCATAATGCATGTGAAAACATCATACTGGTTTGTGGGATCTGTGGCTTTTAGATGCCCTGCATGTCTTTACTCCTACTCCATCCCTCTCTGGTAACAGATGATGTGACTGGACTGTCAAGAGTACCTTACCCCCTTGGCCAATGTCTCCAGCTGACAGTTGACATACGGACCCAAAGGTCAAGGCAGGCCAGTAAGAGACTTTTCCTGGGATAGTTGCAACCATCAGTTGGTTCTCTGTATTTAAGAGTCTGATTTTTTATCTATTTCTTTTTTCTTTGTTTGTTAATTTGTTTTCCTAAATTCCACATATTCATGAAATCATATGGTATTTGTCCTTTTCTGTCTGACTTATTTTATTTGGCATTATACCCTCTAGTCCATCTATGTCATTACAAATGACATTGCAAATCTCATTCTTTTTTATGGTTGAGTAACATTCCTCTGTATGTGTGTATGTGTGTGTATCTTCTTTATCCATTCATCTATTGATGGATACTCAGAGTGCTTCTGTATCTTGGCTGTTGTAAATGCTACAATAAACTTAGGGGTGCATATATCTTTTTGAATTAGTGTTTTCATTTTTTTTTTAAGATTTTATTTTTATTCAGTTGACAGAGAGAGATCATAAGCAGGCAGAGAGGCAGGCAGAAAGAGAGAGGGGAGCAGGTTCCCTGCTGAGCAGATAGCCCCATGCGGGGCTTGATCCCAGGACCCTGGGATCATGACCTGAGCTGAAGGCAGAGGCTTAACCCACTGAGCCACCCAGGCGCACCAGTGTTTTCATTTTCTTTGGGTAATACCCTGTAGTGGAATTACTAGATCATATGATAATTCTATTTTTAATTTTTCAAGGAGCCTTCATAGTATTATCCAATATTACACAGTAATATTTTCATTTTGAGTTACATTTTTGAAATATTTATATTTAAATCTAGCTCTTTTTTGAAAGCATTTATGTGGTATATTATTGTTTATCTTATTATTTTTAATCTTTTGAATAATTTTGTTTAAATGTATCTGTTTTAAACATCAACATAGATTTAAAAAATTATTTTGCCCAGTCTGTGTCTCTTTCAAGAGAAGATTTTTTTATTATGGAAAATTTCAGGTATATGCAAAAGATGAAAACAATGACTGTCAATTCTATGACATCATTGACAAAACAATGACTTCAATCAATTCTAACCAATTTGGATTATTCTGAAGCAAGTTTTTTTTTTAATTGGGAAGAATTGACAGTAGGGATTTTTATTGCAGATGGGAATGATCCTAGAGAAGGAAAAAGAATTTTCAGGTTTATCTACGAGCTTTTCTAATTTACTTATTTATTGCTTTTCCTCATACCCCATATTTTCCTCTTTTCTTGGAATTGTGTTTTGAATTTTTTTTATTTTTCTAGAAGATACCTTTTAATGATTCTTATAGAAGATGTTCTTGACTGATACATTTTCAGTGAATAATGTTTTTCCTGTCAATAGAATTCCAGTTCAAAGTAATTCTTCCTTCTGAACTTTGGAGTTACTGCTTTTTGTCTTCTTTCAAAGCAAGAAGGGGTTACTGCTTCCACTGTAGGTACCAGTAATTTATTTATAAATGAAGTTGTTTGTAGTGTATTAAAACAATAGAGAGATGTTCTCAGGTTCAACAGAAAGGTGTGTTTTAGAGATCAGAAATTTATAGTACCCAGGTATCTGATTTTAAATATTTACTTGAATACGTGCATCAGCCAACTGAGACATGAATTAATTCACAATTCAGGGGATTTGTGATGTATTGATTTCTGCCCCCACTGAGTTTTGACACCCCCCTCAACAAATTAGGACTTTACATGGATTATTTGTTGTCAGATAGATTCTGCTCCTGCAAGGAGAACTTGGTCCCGTGGTGCCTCAAACAAACATTTTTCTTCTACCTTTGTTCTCTTCCCACTTGTGAGGAATGTTTTTCAAGCTCTGTCCTTCACCCTTGAAATTCAGAAGAAACTTCTTTCCTCTCTTAATGATTGCTTAAAGCAATAATGGTGCCATTCTGTTTTAGCAGTAGCTAACATTGGCTACATATTTTGCAGAGAGATGGAGAGAGACAAAAATCCCCTGCCATTAGCTCTTTCTAGCAGAGTTTCCCTCTTCCCACTTATTGCTTTAGAAGGGCTTCGTTATTTTCCTTCCTCTTCCTTCCTGTTTGAAGGAACTTAATGCCCATTCTGTCTCCTTTTTCTTGAAGAGTTTGTCATATTTTCAGTTGACTGAAGCTTAAAACTATTTGAGAACAATGGAAGGACTAAAGCTGTATTTTCAGTTTCTGGTACTGAGAATGTGAATAATTTTTAAAAAAACACAGAATCTGGATTTGTTTTTAATGAGATAGATACAGTTTTGACTTTGTCCCTAGTAGACTACCAGGAGACAGAACTGTGAGCCACAAAATAAGGCCTCAAGCCGAGAATAACAACGATTTTGTTATGTTGTCCACTCCATCCTCAGTGCTGCCCATTCCAGTATCCATTCTGCTCTTTTCATAACACTGGAAATGATTTCACATCTGTAAGTAATTAGTTGCAAAATAATCTATCTTGGGACTGTGGGCTAGAGAAGGGTTGAGAAATAGGAGTTCCAACTGTGGTACAACAATGTGTAAATCATGTATTCCTTCTGCTTTTGTCTACATAAAGAGCTGTAAATATATTACATGGATATAGTCTGGTCCCCCCAAAGTATTACCGTGGCCTTTTGAGAAGTTCATCATTAACAAGAACAACACCAACAACCATACCTCACATTTCTATATTCTCTCATTTTACAAAGCTCCCTCTCAACATTGTCTCAATTCTTTTATACAACAACCCTGAGAAATAGGAGAGGGTAAGATTTCCATCTGATATACAAGGAGCTGGTGGCTGTAAAGCTCCTAGTCACTAGGTAACATGATTTTTTGGGGGGGGGTTTGCAAACATTTTATTAACAATTTATTACTGTAATAATACACATAAAGAGAAGTACAAAATATCATAACAACATGGTGTGATGAATCATCACAAAGAGAATACTCATGTAACCAGTTTCCCAGATCAAGAAACAGGATAATATCACCACCTCTGTACCCTCTTCCAGTCACTCCCCACCCCCCACAAAATAACTACCATTCTGACTCCTACATAGATGACAGGCTTATTTGCATTAATTTTGTATGGCTTGTGAATCAGGACATTGCAAAGCATGGCTGCATTATATATGTGTGTTTGATGTAGTCAGGAATACATCTTTACATGATGAAATGCAATGCACATGAGGAAATGATAAAGGAATAAAGATGATCCAACCTGAAGAAAGTTCATCTGAGTTGGAACTTATTAGCTTCTATGTGTGAAGATGAATCTCTGGAATATTACAAGGAACTTTCTCCATTTCTTTCAAGAACTTGGGAAATCTCAGCTTACACAGAAAGAGAAAAATACATTTCTTAGAACTCTGTGGACAAAAAGGAATCCTTTTCCTTCTATAGATATTTAAAATTTTAAGCTATAAAGTGCTAATTCCGAATGACTTTGGTTCGATCTTAACCGGATGCATGGAATGGATAAAGTGATTTTTCAAGAGGGTTTCCTGTCCTTCCCGATGTTTGGCTGAGCATTTCTATCAATTTCCATGGAAGGATCAGCACTGTGGTCTTTTAAGGGAAATGATGTTTTGCTGGAAAAGGAAGGCAGTGTCTAATTTGTCTCTCTCCTTTGGAGGTAAGAATGTCTCCTGAGATGAAGTTTTTGCTTGTGAATGTGCTGCATCTCCTTCAGAAGGGCAGAGCCAACAACTGACAGTAATTGCTCCAGCTGATATCCTTCATCAGATGAATTTTGGAAGCTTCCCCTCCCATGTCCTCACTACTCCTCTCATTTTTCTCTGCTATATGGAGAATAGGAAGCCAACAGGCAACCAATGACTTGTTTGGGGCTCATGCACACAGAGGAAGACAGACTAAGATTGCACTCAGGTTCTATGCTGCCTTGAAGTGGAATATTAGACTTTGTTAGCAAGGGCTGTGTTGATGTGGCTATTAGAAAAGACCAGCTTTCTCTTTGGAGTCTGTGTGTGTCCCTCTGCTTCACCCCCAAACCCACTGAGCTCAGAGCAGAGGAATGTTTACATGAAGAGAGACTGCCAAGGTTTTAAATTGCATCCATTAAGAAACAAATTATCCTCTTAATCATTTTTTGTTTCATTCCTGAAAAGATTAAAATGCTTTTAATTTAATAAAGTTTTGAAAATAGGTAGGTATATAATTTTACAAAAATGTGTTCAGAGAAGTAAGAATACCCAGGGAACTCTAGAGGATATTAAGAATGACCTATTTAGGTCTTGCTCCTTTGTTATTTCTTTAATACAAGGACATTGCCCAGTTTTGGCTCTCTGTTCTCCTTTAGAAGTTCTTAGGCTACTTTTTTCCCTATCAAATCAATTAAGTCAGCTTGTATGTCGGAATCTAAAAAAAAAAAAAAAAAACAACACCCAAAAATAAACAACTGGCATTTCTAAGCTTCCAAATAGTGATACTCTTCTCTGGACAGACATACTTAATTAGAAACCCTGTTTTTATTCATCTTCTCATTTTTATCCTGCTGATACATGAAAATGTAGACCTTATTTCTTCAGTGTGCCATTACAAGGTCAGTTCTGAGATGGGTGTATGGAAGATAAAGACATTTATTATTCTAATTTGATTATAAATAAATGTTATAAATAATTTTGCTCAAGTTTGGAAAAAAGAACAGCAGGTCCTAATGCTGGTGCTAGCCTCACTTCTTTGTCCACAGATTCCTTGGTATGGCAGATCATTACTAATCTGAAAACAGACTTTGTAGAAAAGCAAGTGCTCACATGCAATAATCCCTTTGACCAAATATTCGAAATATTTTTTCAATCACCATGAAGTAATGGTCATTTATCTCCAAAGGAATTTTTTTTTAGAATGCAAACCTCTCTTGTTGTTACAGGGTGCTACATATAGAATGTTTGTGTCCCTACCAAATTCATATGTTGAAATCCTAACCCCCAAAGTGATGGTTTTAAGAAGTTGGGGTCCTTGGGAGGAGATAAGGTCATGAATGCAGAGCTCTCATGAATCGGTTTAGTGCCTGAGAAACTCCCTTTTCCCTTCCGTCCTGTGAGGATACAGCTAGAAAGTATTATCTATAAACCAGGAAACAAGCTCTCACCATACTCTGAATTTGCTAATGCCTTCATCTTGGACTTACAGGCTTCAGATTGGTGAGAAATACATATTTGTTGCTTACAATGCACCCAATCTGTGGCATTCTGTTATAGCAGCACAGACGGACTAAGATACAAGGTGTACACATAAAGGTAGTGGATTACCATTTGGTAAACACTTAAATTAACCCTTCCCCAAATGACAGGAAATAGTACCTGGATACCTTGTTATACTTTAGATTATTCATACTCTCCTGCATCTCTGAAGAGGAAAAGGAAGAATTAAGCTTTAAAAAATTCATAAGCATTTGAATGATAAAAGTTAATTATTTAACTAAAATTTTGAAAAAAACATAGAAAAGAAAGTAAGTAAATCTCCTTAGCCAAGTGACTGATGCCTCAAAAAAAAAAAAAAAAGCACATTTTACTGATGTGTGA
Organism: Meles meles; assembly: GCF_922984935.1. Lineage (NCBI taxonomy): Eukaryota > Metazoa > Chordata > Mammalia > Carnivora > Mustelidae > Meles > Meles meles. The sequence goes on along the minus strand of NC_060075.1, from coordinate 44,345,855 downwards.
CACACAGAAAACTTAAATTAGTTAAATTATGTGTTTACAGTTCCATGAGTTTTCACAAAGTGAACACCCCTGTGTAACCAACATCAAGAAAAGAAACATTGACAGACCAGAAATCCCCCACAGAAGTGTCCCTGCCCCCTGCCTGAGCCCTTCTCCCATCTTTCCTCCTCAGGTAATTGTTAGCATGGTTTCTCTTCTAGTTTTGTCTGTTTTTCTTTTTCCGTAAATTTTTTTATTTTGAAAAAACGTCAAACCCACAAGAAAGCTGAAAGAATAGTACAATAAACACTCATATTTCCATTACCCAGATTTACTTATTGTTAACGTTTTGTCATTTTTTTATTTCTCTGAACCATTCTAAAGTTGAAAACATCATGTTTCACCACTAAATACTTTATCATGTTATCACCTAAAAATAAAGACAAATCTCTCCTGTTTAACCCCAATACCATTATCACACTCAAAATTAGACATTGATGAAGTAATTTGACCTAATAATATATAATTATATCCAAATTTCTCCAGTTGTTCCAACAATTTTATAGATTTTTTATCATTGATATGATCAATAATCATGTATTGTATTTTAATTGTCCTACCTCTTTAGGTCTACTTTAATCTGGAATAGTCCTTTTGCTGTTCTTTTAAAAAGAAAATTTTCAGATGTCTGGGTTGATCGTTTGGTAAAATGGCCTTCAATTTGAATGTGTGTGATTTTTTCCTAATGATCCCATTCAGATTAATTATTTTTGGCAGAAACATCATGAGTGACATGACTTCCTCTTTGACTCATCTGTCAAATATCAGTTTGTCACATTAATGATGATGCTAAATTAGAATCATTTGGTAAAAAAAGTATCTACCAGATTTCTTCATCATGAAGATATTCTTTACCTTCATAATTAGTAAATAATCTGTGGGGTGATATTTTGAGACTGTGAATATCCTGTTCCCCTCAGAATTTTTACTTAGTGGTTTTAGCATCCACTGATGATCTTTGCCTGAATTATTACATTAGTGGTTGCAAAGTAGTGGTATTTAAATTTCTATTATTCCTTCAACACTGATTCTTGCTACATTGTTAGCATTCTTCTATAAGGAATCTTTCAGTTCATCTCTCACTCCTATCCATTTTTGCCATGGAGTCAGATTCTTTTTATTCAGTGTTTTGTAATTCTCATTATTATTTCTTTTGATGCCTCTAAGTTTGGCCATTGATAGTCCCTTCAAATGAGCCCATGAGTCCTTTTGATGTCCCAGCAGCCTCTGAGCACTCTTCCTTCTGGCATGAGACAACTCTCCATTTATTTAAAAATAATTTTACATAATTTTAAAAAATAATAAAAAGTAAAATTTTAAATTTTTAAAATAATAAAATTGTTTAAAAATAATTTTGAGTGTTTTAAATTTTTTCTCATAAAGCATTTGCATATTTTAAATTTATTCTGAAACACATTATTTTTTGTTGTTAATATTGTACATGAGGTTTTTCTCCTTTAGTATGGCTTCTAACTGCATGTGTATATATGTATATATATTACATATATAACTATGTTTATGTAGGTATGTATATATATACACATTCATATACAAATATGTACATTTGTACATATACAAATATGTATATGTATGTGTATATATATCAATAGTATATATTCTATGAGTTTTTTATGTTAATTTTATGACTAGCTGTTTTATTGAATTCTCTGTTGATTAAGTTAGTCATTGATTTTTATTGGGGCTTTCCACATATACTATTCTACTATCTGAAAATAAAGATTGTTTTACATCCTTTCTAATTCTTGAGTTCTGTCTTTCTCTTATCTAATTGCATTAGTGAATACCTCTAATAACAATGATAAATAGTTGTTCTTCGCATTGATAAATATGCCTCTGGTGTTTCCCATGAGGTACTGTCTTCAGAACTGATTATGTATATGTATGTATTTATGAATTTATATTTATAATGTGTATATATGTGTATGGTGTAAAATCTATAAGGAGGTACCCCTCAATTCCTATTGGGAATGGGTTAGATTTTGTCAGGAATGGGTTAGATTTTTTTCAAACACCTTTCTGCATCTAAAAAAAAAACAGTTATAAAAGTTTCTTCTTAGATCTAGTAATATGGTAAATTATATTAACAGATATCCTATTTCAGATTTAAGGATACACATAGTCTCAAAGGGATGGAAAAAGATAGCTCATGCAAGTGGAAACCAAAAGAAAGTGGGGGTAGCTATACTTATATCAGACTTTAAACAAAAATAATAATAACAGACAAGAAACATCATTATATAATAATATTAAAGGGATTAGTCCATCAGAAACATGTAACAATTGTAAGTATATATGCACCCAACATTGGAGCATCTAACTGTATTAAACAAATATTAATAGATATGAAGGGAGCAATAGACAACAGTGCAATAATAGTAGGGACTTTAATACCCCGCTTTCAACACTGGAGAGATTATCAAGGCAAAAATCAATAAAGAAACAATGGGATTGAACCATACATTTAGACTAAGTGAAGCTAACAGACACAGAACATTCCATCGCACAGCAGCAGAACACACATTTCTCTCAAGTACACATGGAACATTCTCAAGAATAGATAAATGATAGGGAACAATGCAAGTCTTAGCAAATTTAAGAAGATTAAAATCATTCCAGATAGCTTTTCCAAGCACAATAATATGAAACTAGAAATTAATAACTTGAGGAAAGCTGGAAAATCTACAAATATGTGGAAACTAAAAACACACTCCTGAATAACCAATGGGTCAAAAAAGAAACCAAAATGAAATTTTAAAATATCTCAAACAAATGAAAATAGAAACACAACTTAAAATCTATGGAACACTGCAAAAGCTGTTTTTTTTTTTTTCTTCATTTTATTTATTTTTTCAGTGTAACAGTATTCATTCTTTTTGCACAACACCCAGTGCTCCATGCAAAACGTGCCCTCCCCATTACCCACCACCTGTTCCCCCAACCTCCCACCCCTGACCCTTCAAAACCCTCAGGTTGTTTTTCAGAGTACATAGTCTCTTATGGTTCGCCTCCCCTCCCCAATGTCCATAGCCCGCTCCCCCTCTCCCAATCCCACCTCCCCCCAGCAACCCCCAGTTTGTTTTGTGAGATTAAGAGTCATTTATGGTTTGTCTCCCTCCCAATCCCATCTTGTTTCATTTACTCTTCTCCTATCTCCCTACCCCCCCATGTTGCTTCTCCATGTCCTCATATCAGGGAGATCATATGATAGTTGTCTTTCTCCGATTGACTTATTTCACTAAGCATGATACGCTCTAGTTCCATCCACGTCGTCGCAAATGGCATGATTTCATTTCTTTTGATGGCTGCATAGTATTCCATTGTGTATATATACCACTTATTCTTTATCCATTCATCTGTTGATGGACATCTAGGTTCTTTCCATAGTCTGGCTATTGTAGACATTGCTGCTATAAACATTCGGGTACACGTGCCCCTTCGGATCACTATGTTTGTATCTTTAGGGTAAATACCCAGTAGTGCAATTGCTGGGTCATAGGGTAGTTCTATTTTCAACATTTTGAGGAACCTCCATGCTGTTTTCCAGAGTGGTTGCACCAGCTGCAAAAGCTGTTTTAAGAGGAAAGCTTATAGTGATAAATGCGTATATTAAGAAATGAGAAAGTTTGCAAATAACTACACCTCAAGAAACCAGAAGAAGGGGGCGCCTGGGTGGCTCAGTGGATTAAGCCGCTGCCTTCGGCTCAGGTCATGATCTCAGGGTCCTGGGATCGAGCCCCGCATCAGGCTCTCTGCTCTGCGGGGAGCCTGCTTCCTCCTCTCTCTCTGCCTGCCTCTCTGCCCACTTGTGATCTCTCTCTGTCAAATAAATAAATAAAATCTTAAAAAAAAAAAAAGAAACCAGAAGAAGAAGGGCAAATTAAGCCCAAAGTTAGCATAAGGAAGGAAGTGATAAATATCATAGTAAGAAATAAGTGAAAAAGAGACCAGGAAAAAACAACAGAAAAGGCCAATGAAATGAAGAGCTGGTTTTTCAAAAAGATAAATTGACAAACTTTTAGTGAAACTTGGGAAAAAAGAGACAAATAAAATCAGAAATGAAAGAGCAAAAATAATAGCTGATACTACAGAAATACAAGGGCTTGTAAGAGACAACTATGAACAACTATATTCCAATAAATTGGACCTAGAAGAAATTGATAATTTACTAGAATCATGCAACCTACTAAGACTGAACCAGGAAGAAAGAGCAAATTGGAACAGACCAATGTAAGTAAGGAGATTGAATGAGTATTTAAAAACCTCCTAAGCAAAAAACCCCAGGACCAGATGGCTTCACAGATTAACTCTATCAAACATTTAAGGAAGAACTAATGCTAATACATCTCAAACTCTTCCAAAAGATTGAAGAGGACGGAAGACTTCCAAACTCTTTCTATGAGGCTAGCATTATTCTGATACCAAAGTCAGATAAGGACACTACAAGAAAACTGTAGACCAATATCCCTGGTGAATATAGTAGATGCAAAAATTCTCAATAAAATATTAGCAAACCAAATTCAAGAACTCATTAAAAGGGTTATACAACATGACCAAGTGGGATTTATCCCTGGGAAGCAAGAATGGTTCAGTATACACACATCAGTAACTACAATACACCACATTAGTAGAATGAAAGATAAAAGTTATATGATCATCTCAATAGATGCAGAAAAAGCATTTGACAAAATACAACATGTCTTCATGATAAAAACCCTCAACAGATTGGCTATAAAAGGAACATATCTCAACATAATAGAGGCCATATGTAACCGACTCACAGCTAACATTATACTCAATGTAGAAAAATTGAAAGCTTTTCCTCTAAGACAAGAAACAGGACAAGGGTGCTGACTCTCTCCACTCTTTTTCAGTAGTGCTGGAAGTCCTAGCTAGAGCAATAGGGCAAGACAAAGAAATAAAAGCCATCCAAACTGGAAAGGAAGTAGTAAAATTATTGCTCTTTCCTAATGATGTGATCTTATCTATTGAAAACCCCAGATTCAACTAGAAACTGTTAGATCTTATCAGCGAATTCAGTAAAGTTGCAGGATATGAAGTCAATACACATAAATCAGTATTTTTTCTATGCACTAACAACAAAACACCTGAAAAAAAAAAAAAGAAATAAAACTATCCCATTCACAACATCAAGAACAATAAAATAGGAATAAATTTACCAAGGAAATGAAGGATTTTTGTAATGAATATAGCAAGATTTTGCTGAAAGAAGTTAAGACACAAAAGGAAGGAAGAAATTAAGAATAGAGCTTCCCTATGACCCTGCAATTGCATTGCTGGGTATTTACCCCAAAGATACAGATGTAGTGAAAAGAAGGGCCATCTGTACCCCAATGTTTATTGCAGCAATGGCTACTACGGTCACCAAACTGTGGAAGGAACCAAGATGCCCTTCAATGGATGAATGGATAAGGAAGATGTGGTCCATATACACAATGGAGTATTATGCCTCCATCAGAAAGGATGAATACCCAGCTTTTGTAGCAACATGGACGGGACTGGAAGAAATTATGCTGAGCGAAATAAGTCAAGCAGAGAGAGTCAAGTATCATATGGTCTCACTTATTTGTGGAGCATAACAAATAACATGGAGGACATGGGGAGATGGAGAGGAGAGGGAGTTGAGGGAAACTGGAAGGGAAGATGAACCATGAGAGACTATGGACTCTGAAAAACAACCAGAGGGTTTTGAAGGGGCGGGGGTGGGGGGTGGGGTGGGGTGGGAGGTTGAGGAACCAGGTGGTAGGTAATAGGGAGGGCACGTACTGCATGGAGCACTGGGTGTGATGCCAAAACAATGAACACTGTTATGCTGTAAATAAACAACAACAACAACAAAAAAAAGCAAAAAAAAAAAAAAAAGACACAAAAGGAAGGACATCCTGTGTTCATGGATTGGAAGAGTTAATATTGTTAAAATGTCCAGGGGTGCCTTGGTGGCTCAGTTGGGTAAGCATCTGCCTTTGATCTGGTCATGATCTCAAGGTCCCGGGATCAAGTCCCACATCAGGCTTCCTGCTAAGAGGGAACCTGCTTCTCCCTCTCCCTCTGCTGTGCACACACTCTCTCTCAAATGAATAAATAAAATCTTAAAAAAATAAAAGTGTCCATACTAGCCACTATAGCTTCAACACAATCTCTGTCAAAATTCCAATGGCATTTTCCATAGAAATAGAATAACAACAACAACAACGGCAAAAAATCCTAAAATTTGTGTGGCACAAAAGACCCTCAAATACCCAAATAGCTAAGGCTGTTAGGAGAAAGAGAAACAAAACTGGAGACATCATGCTTCCTGATCTCAAACTATACTACCAAACTATGGTAATTAAAATATTTTGGTACTGGTATAAAAATAGACAATGGAACACAATAGAGAATTAAACCTCCACATTTATAGTCAACTAATATTTAATAAGGCAGCAAGAAACCTCCAGTGAGGAAAGGATAGTATTTTCAAAAACTGGTGTAGAGAAAACTGTATAACCACACACAGAAAATGATATTGAGCCCTTATCTTACAACACCCACAAAATTAACTTGAAAATGGATCAGAGACTTAAACACAAGACCTGAAACCATAAAGGTTCTAGATAAAAACATAGGGAAGAAGCTCCTTGTCATTGGTTCTTGACAATTATTTTTTGGATATGACACCAAAAGCACACACACAAAAAAAAACCCACAAAAAAATCAACAAGTTGGATCATATCAAACTTTAAAGCTTCATACAATAAAAGAAACAAATGGGAAGGCAGCCTACAGAATGGAAGAAAAGTTTTGCAAACCATGTGTCAGGTAAGGGGTTAATACCCCAAATTTATAAAGAACTCCTAGAACTCAATAACAAAACTCTAAACAATTTGAATAAAAATTGGGCAAAAGAATTACATAGATATTTTTCCAAAGAAGACATCAGATAGCCAACAGGTAATGAAAAGTTTTTTCTCAATACGAATAATCATTAGAGAAATGCAAATCAAAACCAAGATGAGATACCATCTCACACCTGTAAGAAAGGCTACCATCCAGAAGACAAGAGATAAGTGTTGGCAAAGATGTGGGGAAAAGGAGACACTTGTACACTGTTGATGGGGTTATAAACTGGTTCAGCCACTATGAAGAACAGTATGGAGGCTACTCAAAAAATTAAAAGTATAACTACCATGTGCTCAATTCAGCAACTCTACTTCTAGATATATATCCAAAGGAAATTAAAACAGGTCACCAAAGAAACACATGCACTCTCATGTTTATTGCAGTATTTTTCACAATAACAAAGATATAAAAACAACCTAAGAGTCCATCGATGGATAAACGCATAAAGAAAATGTGATGTTTATATACAATGGAATACTATTCAGCCATGAGAATAAATGGAAATTCTGCCACTTGTAACAAGCTAGATGGAGTTTGAGGAGAGTACACTAAGTACAATAAGTCAAAGAGAGAAAGAAAAATACTGTGTCACGTGCTCACTTTGGCAGCACATATACTAAAATTGGAAAATACTGTGTCATATCCTGTGCAATGTAAAACTGTAATCTTAAAACCAGAGAGTAAAATGGTGCTTACCACCTGGAAGGTGGGAGAATGGAAAGATGTTGTTTAAGAGTACATACTTGTAACTAGTAACTGGAGACACACTATATTGGTTATAGACAACAAAACTGTATTATGAACATTAAACTTTCTAAGAGACTAGATCTTTATTGTTCCAAACACCAGAAGAAATTGTGATTATGCAGCATGATGGAGGTGTTAGCAAATACTAAAATGACAACCATGCTGCAATACAAATGTATAAAATCCATATGTTGTAAAACTTAAACTTACACAATGTATATCAAATATATCTCAATAAAAGAGGTTGTATATTTCCAGATGGAAAAGCCATTTAGTTTTAACAAATTTGTTTTTAATTTATATTTTTATTGTAATGAGAGAATGTGGTTATTTTATTTGTGGAATTTATTGAGGCTTTCTTTGTGAACCAACACATGGTCAAATTGTATGAATGTTTCATGTATAGAGTATGAAAGTGGAAAGACCAAGAAATATTCATTAAATCTACAGTACTGTTTTGTTTATGTCTTCTATATCCTTAGGTTTTATCCACTTGATCTTTGTTTATTCCTTAATCTATTGAAGTTGCGGACCCACTATTGTCTTGCTTTATGCTATTGCTATTGAGAAATCTGATGCCAAACTGAAGTTCTTTCCTTTGTTAATGAGTTGGTCATTTTGCTTTGAGGCCTGAGTTTTTGGGTTTTTTTTCTTCTTCTTCTTTAAAAATCTAATATTCTTAATGTAATATGTCTTGAAGTTAACCATTCTGTCAGTCTTATTAGATACACAGTTGACCATTTCATTATGTAAACGATGATGTAAATCTAAGTCTTTTATCTCTGGGAAGTTTTCTTGGATTATTTTCCATTATTTCCATTATTTTGTTCTTTAATTTTTCAGTGACTCCCATTGTTCATATATTTAACCTTTTTAAAAGAAAACTTTAAAGATTTTATTTGTTTTAGAAAGAGAGAGGGAGAGAACATGCAAGCAAGGGGGAGGGGCAGAGGAAAAGAATCTCAAGCAGACTCCTTGCCAAACATAGAGCCTGATATGGGGCCCAATCTCATGATCCTGAGACCATGACCTGAGCAGAAATCAAGAATTGGGTGCTCAACCTATTAAGCGACCCATGTGCCCCTATAAATTGAAATTTTATTTAAAATTTTTTTTAATTTTTAATTTTTATGTTGTTTTCTTTTTTAAATTTAAATTCAATTAGCCAACCTATAGTACATCATGAGTTTCATATGTCGAATTCAACAGTCCATCAGTTGCATATACACCCACTGTTCACCACATCACATGCCCTTCTTTTTTTTTTTTTTTTTAAAGATTTTATTTATTTATTTGACAGAGAGAGAGATCACAAGTAGGCAGAAAGGCAGGCAGAGAGAGAGGAGGAAGCAGGCTCCCTGCAGAGCAGAGAGCCCGATGTGGGGCTTGATCCCAGGACCCTGAGATCATGACTTGAGCTGAAGGCAGCGACTTAATCCAGTGAGCCACCCAGGCGCCCCTCACATGCCCTTCTTAATGCCCATCACCCAGTTACACCATCCTCCCACCCACCTCCCCCCAGCAACCCTCAGTTTGGTTTTTTTTTTTTAAGATTTTATTTATTTATTTGACAGACAGGGATCACAAGTAGGCAGAGAAGCAGGAAGAGAGAGGGAGGAGGAAGCAGGCTACCTGCTGAGCAAAGAGCCCGATGTGGGGCTCAATCCCAGAACCCTGGGTTCATGACCTGAGCTGAAGGCAGAGGCTTTAACCCACTGAGCCACCCAGGTGCCCCCCTCAGTTTTTTTCTTATAGTTAAAAGTCTCTTGTGTTTTCTCCCTCTCTGATATACTTTGAATTTTTAAATTATATTCTACCTCAGTCACTTTCTCTCATTCTTGTTATATATTTTGTAGTTTTGTTTTCATCTTTTGTTTGTTTTTATGCCTTTCCTGGGTGTACTGTAATTGAGTCATAATTTCTAAGATTATTTTGTCTTTCTTCAATTTCATTGCTAATTTTTATCCATTTATGTTTTGAGTTTCAAAATTTCTGAGTCAGGCTGTTTTTTCTTCCATATTCCAAATGCTTGTTTAAGGATATTTAATTCAGGTTGGGGTGTTGGCATTTTCTTCTGCCTTCTTACTGTTTTGGGAGGGAGAATATTCATCCACTAAAAGGTTCTGATTTTCATGTTGTATTTTCTTCTTATAGTTACTTTGTGTGAATATTGTGCTCTTTACTCTTCATTTTGAAGTGCTTTATTTTCCTGGCCAGCAATAACTGTACAGGTAGACGAGGTGAAGAGATGAAGTTTAGATAGCTTATGAGATTTCTTTTTTTTTTTTTAAGATTTTTATTTATTTATTTGACAGAGAGAGATCACAAGTAGACAGAGAGGCAGGCAGAGAGAGAGGGGAAAGCAGGCTCCCTGCCGAGCAGAGAGCCCGATGTGGGACTCGATCCCAGGACCCTGAGATCATGACCTGAGCCGTAGGCAGCGGCTTAACCCACTGAGCCACCCAGGCACCCACTTATGAGATTTCTTAATTCAAAACTTCCTCTTCTGTTTGTTTATAAATGACAGTTTCCTAAAAATTGCCCCCTCCCTGGAGGGGGGGAGGGTGGTATGTCTTCTGATTTTATGATTCTCTCATTTTTGAAGTACTCTTAATTTCCAGTTCTTATTTTTCTTACACCAAATATCTGAAGGTTGCCCTTTCCTTTTCCTCTAGAACCAGTGCTTTCCCAAGATTACAACCCTTGTTCTTACAGACTTTCAAACTCCTTCCCTTTGATTCATCAGTTACCTGCACTTTAATCTACCATGTCTTATACCTGTATTTAGTATTTTCCCATTTAGGGGAGATATTCTCTTTCTGGGAGTCTTGTTTTTTCATACCTACATCCTGCTTTCCTTTCCTTTTTTCTGAATGGGCTCTTCTGAACTGGGTCATTTATTTACCTATTTAGATAGACTTTGAATTTGTAGTATTTTCTTTCTCATGGTTGTGCTATAGGTATGGATTCAAGTGGTTTTACTGGCTCAGCTTGTTGATATCTCTGGTTTTTAATTTTTTTTTTAAAGATTTAATTTATTTATTTATTTGACAGAGACCACAAGTAGGCAGAGAGTTAGGCAGAGAGAGAGAGAAGAGGAGAAAGCAGGCTCCCTGTTGAGCACAGAGCCCAGTGCAGGACTCCATCCCAGGACCCTGAGATCATGACCTGAGCTGAAGGTAGAGGCTTAACCCATTGAGCCACCCAGGGCCCCTCTCTGATATTTTAGAATATTTATGGAGAGAGTCAGAATATAGCATATTTCATTTTCATTTTTTTTCTTTTCCAGCTTTTGTCTGTGCATAATTTTACATGGTTACCACCATGGGTCTATTCAATTTTGCTTCTTTTAACTTCACAATATCATTTTAATTTCCCCAATTTCTTCATAATCCTATCAATCCAATCATTATCTGTGAATAGGCCCATAATATTTTGCCAAGTGGATATGTCATGCTATGTTTTATTACTTTTTTATTGTTGGATATTTACATTAGAAAAGAAAGATTACAAGTGTGTTTGGCATGAACAAATTTAGTTTAGCCATTTTGAGGGATGAGCACTTGGCTTAGACTAAACATGTAATAAATCTTCATGGAATCAAAAGAAAAGAAAAAAGAAAAAAAAACTGAGCAAAATTTGTCCAAATGGGAAGAAAACTGAAGTATCCTTTAAATGTCCAGTTAAAATATGTAAATCTCATATTCTACAGGAATTTTATTAATTGTTTAGGGCTCCACTTGGGGCACACCAAAAATAAATACTCTGGGAATGTCAGATTGAATAAACTTGGCATTAAGTTAGGTGTTTGGTGGAGTCAAATACAACAACTGTGTCTTAGAGTGAAGGTCATGAAAAAGTGCTTCAATCTGAGGGTAACTTTTATTCAGGGTGACTCCTGGGGATAAGTAACTGTGTGACCTTGTCATTTTCTTCCCTCTCCTTTGTATGGGTGGTGATGATTGAACCAGGGAAATGAATGAGGCTTGCAGTTCTGAATGTGCTCAGTCTCCATAAATCATTTCTTCCATTGTCTGAATACATTTGGGCATCCACAGTAGTTTATTTCCAAAGTATATAAAAAAAGCAGAGGCCAAGGGTGTAATCTTGGAGCTATTTAAATAGAGTGGTTCCAGTCAAGACAAACAGCTGTTCCCAATTATTAGTCCATATATTCTAGGTGCCAGGGGAAACCCACAAGGGTGTCACTAAATTGAATTTTAAAGTGACCTCCTGTTCAGATGAAAATCTCCTAGCTGTTGTTTTTTTCCCCAAAGACTGGTCTCCTATTGAACAAGTTAGCAACATTCTTGTTATGAATGAATCATTGCTACTGCCTATAGAGGAAATCTGAATTCATAAGGCTTCCAAGGAATGTGAATTTTTTGTAAGTGCCATTAGGTTAAAAGCCTGAAGGACAAGGACAAGGACAAATCAGAAATCTGCAAAAAGAGCAAATTTTACTGACTGGGACTGGTTGTAATATTTTAAACTTGTGTGAATTGGGTTAAAGCAGTTGTGTCTGGTTTCTGACATACATCTTGATGGTCCCTGTGAGAACATGGGACTTGTGATCCATTTCTGCTTTGTGAAATAGGTTTTTTTGTTCTCCTTTCTTATTACAGGTTATAGGAGGAACTTCTGACAGAGCAGTTCATGAAAAACATGAACACTGAAAGAATGAATGGCAAGGTATTCTTTCAACACAAAATCTTACCATGGAATACCATAGTGTTCCTTCCCCCTGATTCCATAAATGCTTGGGTTAAAGAACACAGCTCTGGAGTCCTATTGCCTAGGTTTAAGTCTTGGCTTCCTTATTTATTATGCCGTTGACCTTGGGCAAGTTAGTTAACCTTTTTTTTTTTTTAAATCTCCATTTTTGTTTCTGTAAAATGGAGATAATAAACTGCAAATTTAATAAGATTATTGTGAGAATTTAATGAGTTTATCCATTTAAAGTGTTTGCCAAATGTTTATGGCTAGTTTCCTCCTCCTCTTCTCCATTATCATTGTCTATTGTCACCTTTCTTAAGGAATATATATGTGAAATTACAACACTGCTTCCATTTATCCGACTCCCTTTATTGAAGTTATCCATGTGCAGAACATGGACTATTTAAGTTATCGAAGGCCAACTATTTTCCTTTTCCTCCCTCCACATGTGTAGACATTACAGAGAGAAGTCTGAGCAGTGATTTCACAATTCACAAAGCTAACGTTATCCTTTGTTAGGCTAATGGAAATATCTCCCAGGGTCACTGGCCAAGCCAGAACATCACCCCACACAGGTTTTGAAAGTGACCTCAGGTCAGTGAAAAATTCCTTATTGTGCACATTTTCCCTTGATGATTTTAAGAATTGAAGTTTGAGGAAAACATATTTGATGAATGCCAATGTAAAACAGAAAAAGCAATGTATATAATTCTATATGCCTCAGAGAGATATATCAATAGAATATTTATTTCACAAATATGAAAAAGGCCCATTTAATTAGTTGTCAGGGTTAGTGAGTTTATATTTTAAAGCACATATGAAAGCTCTTTGAACAGCAGCACAGTTTATTTAGTTGTTCTGTTTTACTGCGGTGAGGTGCCAAGTTGACTCCAGAGAAATCTTGCGATGTGGTGCCTAGGAGTCTAAGACCTAAATTGAACGCCTAGGCTGCTCTCTGTCCTTGCCATGTCAAGAGCAAGAAAGCCTCAAGAGCAGCAGGCCTTTTATTTCACACAAATGAATTCTTAATAGTTGATGTTTATGATTGTTTTTACATACAATTTTTATGACTTATTTTATGTCTACAGGTTTCCTAGATTATATGTCCCTGAGTTCAGTATTTCCCCTTTATTCTCAGACCTAACTGTGTTTGATATGCTGCATTTGATATGCTATCTTTTATTATGCAGAAGCCCTTTGATCTTTGCAGAGGAAAGGCGCCATATAAATGCAGAAATCCATTATAATCATCAGAAGAGTGGCTTTATGGGTGAAGTCCTGCTTAGCGATGCTGTTGGATGGAAGAGCTACTAGGCTATGGAATGTTAATGCCAAAGAATATATTCAGATAAGTAGGCTTGTTTGAGAAATTTAATTTTTAAGTAAGCTTTTTAGTGAAGTAAACATACATACAAAAAAAATATAGAGATCATAAGTGTTCAGCTTGATGAATTTCAACACAGTGAATACACCCATTTAACCAGCACCCGGATCAAGAAATAGAACGTTACAGCATCACTCATGCCCTTTCTTATTCCCTGCACTGGGACAAGGTCACCACTACTCTCTTCATTTAGTTTCACCCGATTTTGAACTTCACTTAGATCAAATCACATAGAATGTACTCTAGGGTCTGGCTTCTTGTTCTTGGCATAGTGTTAGCAAGATTCATCCATGTAGGTATTCTTCAGTTCTTTGTATTGTGCCAATTTTATTGCATGGCTGGTTTTGTATGAATATACCACTATTTACCCATTCTGTTATTGAGAGGCATTTGAATTGTTTCTAATTTTGGGGTATTATGAGTAGTGCTCCTAGACATTCTTTCAGACATCTTTTGATGAACATATGAATGTATATATGCCCAGCATGCCCTTAGGAATGGAATTCCTGGCTCTTAAAATATGTATGCACATGCTTGGCTTTGGTAGATACTGTCAAATCATTTTCCAAAATGGTTGTACCAGTTTTTATTCCCAAAAGCGGTGTTTAAGTGCTCTGGTTGATCCACATCCTTACCAACATCGACATGGCCAGTTTTTTAAATTTGTAGCCATTCTTTTGGGTGTAAAGTGGCAACTCATTGTGGTTTGACTTTCACTTCCCTGGTAACTAATAATGTTAAATACCCTTACATATGTTTATTCTATTTTGTGAGGTGCCTCTTTGAGTCTTTTTGTCTATCTTACTGTCAAGGTTTTTATGAATTTATGGCTATAAGTCCTTTCTCAGATACAATATATGAATTGCAAGGATCTTCATCAATTCTGTGATGTGGTTTCTCTTTCTTAATAGTGTCTTTGGATAACATCAGTTCTTAACTTTAATGTATTTCAATTTATATTTTTTTTCCTAAAGGAAAATTTGTTCAATGCTTTTTATGACTTAAGAATATCTTTTCCTATTCCAAATCATGAAGCTATTCTTCTGGGGATCCCCCCCAAGAAGATTTATTGTTTTACATTTTTATATACAGATCTACAAACCATTTGAAATTTATTTTTTCGTCTGTGGTTTAAGGTGGGTGTCAAGACACACATGTGTTCCTCCCCCACCCATAGATTTGCAATTTATCCAACACCATTTTTCTTTTTTTAAGATCATACTTTTTCCACTGAAATTCACTTTTGAATTCAAGGTTGAAATTCACAGGAGGGAGATCACTGTCTTAGGCATCAGTTTTCAGACTGTTATGCATAGAATCACTAGGGATTGTGGTTAAAATATTGATTCCTAGGCCACACTTTCAGGGATTCTGATTTGCTGCAGATGAGTCTCATGCCTGGGGGTCTGGTCCATACTCTAAGGATTAGTGTTTCTTTCATACCACCCTAAGCTAATCAGACCCTGCATCTCTCTGCCTCATTTATCCATGTATAGGTATCTTGGTTTTGATTTTGGTGGCAGGGAAGACCAGTTAACAAATTAGCCTGGGGCATCCTATTTCTCCTACTAACTCTAATATTTTGTTTGATTAATATTCACTCCTTCCTTAGTCATTCATCAGGACTTATCAGTTCATATTGTCAATTTGAATTTCACATGGGCATGTCACACCATTCTGGTGCTCAGTAAAGCTCATTGCAAAGCAAATCTTTTAAGACAAAAGCTTGTCTCTTGATATAACTTAACCCAGTTGTCTTGTTCTTTTGTTAGGATGCATTACATTCAATTAACACCTACTAGTTACCAAGCATTATCTTAGAATCAACTCTTTATCCTCAAGGTTCTCACAGTCCCTAGTGGGGGTGGGGGCGCGAACTAACTTCTTAGAAGTAGTGAAGCAACTTTGCATGGTTGAAGAGCTGCGTGTAATCCCACGTGTTCAACCCCTTCAGTAACTTGCAAAGTCCATGTAAATTGGGTGGCAGGAGTACTGTATCACTGACTTTTAAACAGAAACCAATCCAAACTGCCAGACAAAATTTCAGATTAAATTTGTGAAATTTGGGTTAAGGTTGTATGTGAGCCACAGATGCCCATGTTCCTAGAGATCAAAACCCATTTCTGCTCAGAGGATGGGCATATAGACAAATACAGAGGGGGAGATCTTGACAATGAGTGCATTACTCACTTATTCAGTGCTTGCTGCAGATTTTCCTGGTCCATCAGATGAGACGCCCCAGGGCTGTAGTGGGCTGTTAGCCATCTTCACCCTCCTTTGCTGAAGAGGCTCAAATAGGGGGAAGGTGGTGGATAGACACACAGGGCTCCTGATGATAGCCACCTTTCCTGATGAGATCATGGGACCTTAGTGTTAGTATAATATGATAGAGAAGGATATGGCTGCTTTTGTATCATAGATAATAAAGAGGGGGAAATCCTGCTAATTCGGTATAAAAATAATTCAAAGTCATAAATATCCCAAACTGAAAGCAAACACCAGAAAGGCTAGTTTTGAAATTGGAGGTAATTAATTCCTTATGCAATGTGCTGGAATTCAACCCAGACATGCCTTCTTTTTTTTGTTGTTTCTTTCAGACAGTTTACAGTCCAGTGGAAAGTAAAACCATGCAATCCCTTGGTGTAGTACAGTTTTAGTGTGTGTCTCTTTTTATTATTTTGCTCATTTTTATCATTTTTTATGTGAACATGCATATGATGAATTCAGCTCTTCTTGTCCATAAGATTAATTTTACCCTGAAGATCTCTCTTCCCTCTATCAGTAGTCAGTGTATCCATCTATTGTTAGTACACTTTTTGATAAAGGAGAAAAAGATCTTTAGAATACTGAAGGTAAATGTTAACACTAAACTGAAATTTTTATTTTTTTCTAAGTCAGACAAAAAGCTGCTTCTTAGTAAAATCAGATTTAAGTTTAAAGTTAGAAAAACAAGGTTTAATTAAATTCCATTTCCAAGGAATTATAAACCTCCATAGTGCTCTGACCTATCCGGGCCTTCTTCTTGAACCCTCTTCTACAGTCAAGTTGAAAATCCTCTTAGTCCCTAAGTGTATTATTCATATTCTCAACTCTGTACCTTTACTTTCTCCATTCTCTGAGCCTCTCAAACCCTCACCATCCCCTCCTTTTTGTTTAGTGGGTCTCAGATGCACAAGAGAAAATATATTTTATTTTTTCTAGAACTATGTGGTACTCTGTAGAGTACTCCATCTTTTTAGGTAAGAAGAAAATAACTAAATACACAGTCTACTTCAAACCTTAGATCTAATCAGTAATTTACTCTAGATAAACCTGTCTTTGGGGATGATTGCTCTAATTTCCTCTTGAATTTCCATCCCACGTTCTCTGCTATCTTTAGACAGTGGTTGTGTGTGTAGAGTGGTAGCTGCATTTGCTCCACCCAAGGCTGGTCCCTTGGGTCTACTGGGAGATAGTGTCCAGATCTATCTACATGAGGGACTCTCAGCTGTGCATCTCCAGCAGCCTTGGTTTTGCTGACCTCTTTCCCTGATGTCTGCAGCTGATAAATATGTCACCTAGTGTTTCTCAGGTTGGCCAATGATGGGTGGCCTCTCTCTGCTGATGAGAACTTTCCTTGGTCCTGCATCCACTCCCTGACTCAGGTGCTCTGCTTAGGCTATGCCAAGAGGTCAGCCCATGCCCTATAAGGTCCCCTGGCAGGCCTGCTGGCTCTCAGCAGTGTCTGTTCCACTTAGTACTGAGGGAGCCTCAGTAGTCAGTACTCAGTACTCACGCTGGAGTCAGCTGTTTCCACCTGAATGCATACTCTAAACTCTTTGCTCTACTGGGTTGCTCTATGTTGGTGTGGGACCCCTGCATTGCATATTGCCCCTGACTCTCAAACACGAAGGCAAGAGTGCCTTCTGCCCTTGGTGTTCCCCACAACTTACCTGACAGTGCCCCCTATAGATTCTCATCTGGATCATTGTGTTTTTTGTTTTGTTTTTCTTTTTTTATTACTTTATTTGTTTTGTTTTGTTTTTAAGGATTTTATCCTTTAAAAAGAGAGAGCGAATGCAGAAGTGCGGCAAGGAACAGAGGGAAGAAGGACCAGGAGACTCCCCATCAAGATGGGAGCCTGCTGTGGGGCTTAATCCCAGGACCCCGAGATCACGACCTGAGCTGAAGTCAGACACTTAACTGACTGAGCTTCCCAGGTACCCCTCATCTGGATGATGTTTAAAATAAAAATATCTCCCCCAGGAATTTCAGAGCTTGGCCACTACATATAATTAATCATTTTAACATATTTGGAGGCAAAAGGGAAACACTATTGTTAATGAAGTATGGTGAATGAAGACTGACTATTACTGAAAGTAAATTTGTGTGTTTTGTTATAGCTATTTTTTTATGTCTCTCCTCTGGACAGCTTCTCAATCATTTCTGACTCCCCATTACCTGGCATAGTGTCTGGCACTGCAGAGATGCTCCGTAGATGCTTTTGGAATTGAACTGTATTATGAATTCCTTTTGGTGAGTAGGTTCATACTTGGATTGGCCAATAGATGCCAATGATTGTTACTTTCTCAAAATTTTATTAAGTTCATTATTGATGCTCCCAGAGGTGGTGGGGGTCTTCTGATCCCTGAAGCCTGGCTCTGATGTTGTTGTAACCTTCTAAACTCTTAAGTCCCTCCAGTAAACCCCTCCCAGTCTGAAATGCCGGAATTCATGCTTGCATGGAGTGCTGATACCTACATTTTAAGAAATACAGGAAAAAAAAAAAAAGTCCCCTAGAGGGTGGCTGGAGGTTTTTTGTTTTGTTTGACTATATTTGGAAAGAAATGAGTTTATTATGTGCATACTTTTTTTTTTTTTTTTTTTTTTTTTTTTTTGACAGAGAGAGATCACAAGTAGGCAGAGAGGCAAGGCAGAGAGAGGAAGGGAAGCAGGCTCGCTGCTGAGCAGAGAGCCCGATGCGGGACTTGATCCCAGGACCCCGAGATCATGACCTGAGCCGAAGGCAGCGGCTTAACCCACTGAGCCACCCAGGCGCCCCATGATGTACATACTTTTGATTTCTTCATCTTTGTTGTTGTTGGTTTAAACTCACTACTTGTAGAAAAAGTTCCAGACATCCCTCGCATGTGGGGAAATACCCAGTCTGAAAGCCAACCTAATGAGGTATTAAGATGGCTTGAGCAGAAAGTTCCAGAGACTCTGGAAAAATCAGCTTTTTCTTGCTGGGCTGTAAGTCTAGGTGGAAGAAATAGTCTGGAGATGTGGAAGTTTTGACTAATTAACTAATTCACAAATATTTATTGAGTGACTTGTGTGTGCTTGCCACTGTTTTAGGCTCTGAGAAGGAATTATCTTCAGGGAGAATGATCTTTCCAAGAGCTGCAGCAGCACAGGATGACAAAGGGGAGGCTTCCATGGGGAAAGGATGAAAACAGATCCCAAATGTTTGCTAAGATGTCCATACTTTGAATTGTCAAACTGTCACTGTCAAGCTGAACACAGTGACACAGAAGGCAAAAGACAAGGTGCATTGGTAGCACCATGCATGTATTAGCTAAATGATTTGGGTGTTTTGTTTTGTTTTAAAATTTTATTTATTTATTTATTTATTGAGAGCAGGAGCAGGGGGTGGGGCAGAGGGAGGGAGAGAGAGAGAGAGAGAGAGAATGAATCTCAAGTAGGCTCTACACTCAGTGCAGAGCCTCACATGGGATTTGATCTCAGGATCTTGGAATCGTGACCTGAGCCAAAATCAACCAATGATGCTTAACCAACCAAGCTAGCTACCCAGGGGTCCTTTCTCTCTCTCTCTCTCTCTCTCTCTGTTGTTTGTTTGTTTGTTTTATTTTTGGCAGAGATTTCCTTTAGAAGTTTTCTTCTCTGGCAATCTTTGTCAAAAGCATGTGCTTTCTTTGTCCATCAGTTTCCTTCTGACTTGAGACCATGGATGGTTTGTTTTAGCATTTTGAAGTTCAGTCCTAGATAGAAAACTAATATTGAAATTGGAAACATATCTAGAAGAATCCTTTTGAATCATATGTGGTTTGTCACTTTTAAATTTGTGTTAGTTTCTAGTAAAAGAGATAAATTTATCATCATCACTGGGATTTATCATCATCACTGGGATTCCAGACCAGGCTGAGACATTCAAAATCACATTCAAAATTAATGATGTTCTCTCATAACAACAATGTCTTCCTGACCTTGTTTATTTTAGGGCTATTTAATTTTTAGGAATGATATTCTTTCCTGACTTTATAACAGGTTAAGTGGCTTTAAATATGAACACTTTTATTCTTTTTCAGCATAGTATTTCAAAGTTTATAGTAAGCTGAGTTTTTAAACTTCCAATTTTTGTATGCTTAAGCTTTTTATAATCACGGTGAAGAAAGAAAAATATAAACATTTATGTTTGACTTTCTTCCTGTGTATGATTCGTATAAATTCCCACATCATTTTCATTCAGAATTATAATTTTGTTTAGAAGCATATATATAGATATATACACATATTAGTACTTTTTAAGAAAGAAAACGAAAATAAGTAGGATGGTGGAAAGATGGGGCAAGATGGTAGGATCTTTTTCATGAAGCAAGAATATAGGTGGTCTAATTTGCTTCACTGTTGGTGCACTGATAAAAGGAATTACTATTCATGAAATAGTAGATCTTTTGTATCCATTTCATCTTCATTATTTCAATTATCTAAATACACATGGTAAATGACACTGATTCATGGGCTTGGCATGGGCAAGAGTTCAAAGACCTCATCAGCAACAGACCCAGGAACTGAAATGGAACAGCACCTCCAACCTCACCCCACCACACATTTACTGTATAATAAATTAACTTCATCCAGCAACTTCGTAACTTTTACAGGGAGAAATGAGAAGCCTCAATTAACATCATTATCTTCCTCCTTTGGCAGTCTCTTTAAAGCATGGCAAGCTTAGGGATTGGCTAGATGAAAGAGAATTTGTGGTTGACAAGGGAGCTGCTGTTGAAGGCAAGCAGAGTGTCCATGAGAAGCATAGGTCATGATCACTTGAAGGGTCGAGGAGTAGAATCAGTTTATTTCAAGGTAGAATGATGTAGGAAGGCTCTGTGGAAAAATTTAGTTGCAGGTGTCAAGCCCAGAATCCCCATTCCAGCTCTGCTGCAGATTAGCATGGCTGGCCATTCTTCTTTTTGGGCCTCAGGAGATGGTTTGATCATTTAGTGTCTGTTTCCAGCTCTAGATAGCTGCATTATCACTAGATGCATTCCATGACAGGGTAGTAACCAATTGGGCCTTGGGTTTTATTTCCTTCCAATTTTATCTAACCTCAGGGAACTTCATGAGGGCCCCATGTGTTCTTAGTTCTACTGGCAGTAGGGGACAAAGACTTGTGCTGGTTGACTGTGAGCCAGTCAGGTACTGGCCCCTCTCCTAACTTGGATGTCCCATTCTTTGGGCCTATTACTTGCTCATAAGGGGGACTCTGGGATATGGAGTCCATAGTTCAGAGTCCATTACCCTCAAATCACTATAAACAACATGAAGCAACTGAACTATCAGTAGGCACCATCTTCTCTCATGAAGGACCCTATGGCAGAGAACTGACATGGAACTTGTGCCAACATCATTGGATTGCCCATCTTCTAGTAGACTCTAAAATCTGCTTGAAGAATTTTTGAAATTTATTTATTTTAAAGAGAGAAAGAGAGAGGAGGGAGGGCAGAGGGAGATGGAGAGGGAATTTCAAGCAGGCTTCCCACTGAGTATGAACCAATGCAGAGCTTGTTCTCTCCACCCTAAGATCATGACCTGAGCCAAAATAAAGAGTCGGATGCTTAACTGACTGATCACCTAAGTACCCTTGGTAGGATTTTTTTTTTTTAAACAAGAATACCTTTACTAACCAGATTGTTTAGTTGTTACATTTCCTAATTGTCAATTAAAATTTTTTTTTGCCTTCAGGATTTTTTTCCATTTTATTTTATTTATGCAGTTTTGAGTTAAATTATTTTATCTATATCTTATATTACTTGAGGTTTTTAAGAACTTTGAAAATGATTTTTAAAAAAGACTTTGGAAATTATCAAATCTGACTACCCATCCATTGCCTGGTTCCTGTACACACATAGCTATGACAGCAAGTTTCTCCATCCTGTCAGAAAACCTCCAGTGAGGAAAATAGTCTTACTTTCCAGGAGGTGCACTGAATTTTTTAAAAGTATTTTTTAGGGTCGCCTGGGTGGCTCAGTCGTTAAGTGTCTGCCTTCGGCTCAGGTCATGATCCCAGGGTTCTGGGATTGAGCCCCACATTGGGCTCCCTGCTTGGCAGGAAGCCTGCTTCTTCTTCTCCCACTCCCCCTGCTTGTGTTCCCTCTCTTCCTGTCTCTCTCTGTGAAGTAAGTAAATAAAATCTTTTTTAAAAAGACGTTATTTTTTAGAGCAGTTTTAGGCTTATGGTAAAAATGATAGGAAGGTACAGAAATTTCCCACATATCCCTGCCCCCATCAAGGCATAGCTTCCTATATTATCAGCATCTCCCAGTGTAGTGGTGCATCTGTTACAATTAATGAATCTACATTGACACATCATTATTACCCCAAGTTCATGGTCTACCTTAGAGTTTACTTTTGGTGTTGTACCTTCTTGTGGGTTTAGACAAATGTATAATGACACGTACCCACATTATAGTATTATACAGAGTATTTTCACTGTCCTAAGATACCTCTGTGCTCTGCCTTTTATCCCTACCCAACTTCCCCCATCCTGCCTTCTGGCCACTATTGATTTTACTGTCAGTTTGGCCTTTTCCAGAATGTCACATAGTTGGAATCATATCAGATTGGCTTCTTTCACTTAGTAATATACATTTAAGTCTCCTCTATGTCTTTTTACAACTTGGTAGCACATTTCTTTTAGCACTGACTAATACTACATTGTCTGGGTGCAACACAACTTATTTATCCATTCACCTACTGAAGGACATCTTTGTTGCTTCCAAGATTTGGCAGTTATAAATAAAACTGCTATAAACATCTATGTGCAGGTGGCTGGAAGAATTTAAATTCAAACTTTAGCAGTTCCATTCTAGAACTTTTCAATATTTCTTTCTATTATTTTAAATTACAAAGCATTAACTGTTAAGTCTGAAATTGTGCTAAAATATTTTGGCCTCTTGAGCTTATTTTTCTCAATAAAGTTATGAGATATTCTTTGCCAAAACAGACACTAGGGTTTGTTGTGAAAGTTGCTAAAATATAATTGAAGCCTACTGCTTTTTGAGTCATTTGAATTTTTTTTTTTTTTTTGCATTTCCCCCCCCAGTGGTCTGGTTTCAAATTTAATTAACTTGGAAAAGTAGGTGGCCATCACCTATGTGATTTTGAAAAACAATTTGAAAGAAGTAATTTCCTACATATCCTATGTAAATAGACCACAAAATGGGTTTAGTAATTTGATTATTTAATACAAAAATCACTGTATTTTAAGTGATAGTTAATTTACTCTGGTTGACTATTGGTAGGTAGATAGGAAAGAATACAGAGGACCAGAGGGGGAGATTATACCAAGAGTGTCAGCAATGCCCAAAGGGAAGATCAAACAGCAAGCTTTCGGTCTGATGCATGATCATCTCATACTGCCTCCTTTTAAAAATAGACAAGGATGAACATCTAAATAAAAATGTGTGTATGAAAGGCAAGAGCAAGAGAATATAGGAATGCTGTATATTGATTCAGACCTAACACATACAGAACCAGTCATTGGTGAGGAAAGGATGTTGGAATGGTCTTTAGAATTCTTTTAAATGCATGTTTCTATAAAGTTGGCTGTAGAAAACTTTTTCCTGTGGATTATGGTGTTAGAGGTGTACATTTTCAAAAGTTTCAAAAAGAAGGAAATGGTCCCACTATGTAATAAAAATCAGTGTTAAGATTGAAGCAACTTCTATAAATCATACATTTAAGGATATACAATATACTTTCCTGACTAATAGTCCTAATAGGTGGATAGAAATGCAGACATGAAACTGAAAATGTTTTGTAACTAAATATAGTCTCTGGAGGCTTAAGTTTTGGATTTGCTGGTCTATGCTAGTATATGCTAAATTTAGTATATGCTAAATTTAGTCCTTGAGATAAATAAATAGCTCCTTGTGGGGATATCTAGCTTTTAGGTACCTTTTGGTTCTGATAGGATTCATCTTGTCATCTTTTGGTACTATGAAGATGTGTGTATGTAAGTCACCAGGAGTCATCCTTGCTTCATTTTAAGGAATCTACTTATTTCTTTAATTTGAAGAAAAGGTTTCTTAAGAATGGGTGTCTCCCCACCCCCCACCTCATTTTAAAAAGATTTTATTTATTTCTTTGACAAAAGAGAGAGAGAGAAAGAGAAAGGGAACACAAGCAGGGGGAATGGCAGAGGGAGAAGCAGGCTTCCCGCAGAGCAGGGAGTCTAATGTGGGGCTTAATCCCAGGACCCTGAAATCATGATCTGAATCAAAGGCAGACGTTTAATGACCAAGCCACCCAGAGGCCTTTGGGTTTCTCCTTTTAAGTCGGGTCATTTCACAAAGAAAATGGCTTCTCATATTTATTCCCATTTTTCCTTGTCACTTTCAGGAAACAGGGAAGAGTGGTAGAGTCTCCTTCATTCAATAAATATTTGTTGAGTGCCTAAATGCACCAGGCACTATGCTAGGTACTATCACATAGTCCCTGCACTCATGGAACCTTCTGGAAAATGTAACATCTTTCCCAGATGGCCTACAAGGCTAACGGTTTTTCTCCTCAGAACACCAAAACAAATATTATCAGTGTAAATGGCCTAATATTATACATAGAACCGCATTGCCAGTTGGTCCTTGACTGTTTTGTGTTGTCCACTGATATTAAACTAAATGTATTTATTTTGCCCTATCTGCTGTAAAATTTACTTAACATATTTTTAATATTTTAAAAACAGGACACACTTTAACGGGGCTGATTAGATATGAGCTTGTTGTGTTAGCTGCTGTCTTGAGAGTTTCTGTGTCCACTGCAGGTAGCTGTAATGTGGTGTTGGCTCTGCTCCCTGATACCAGAGTCACTAATACTTGTGGCCCCCTCGGTCTAATAACAAATGATGGCAGAGATTTCTTTCATGATGTAGAATTCTGGACACTTCTAAATTAAGTCTCAAGTCCTTAATATGTTTTGGAGGCAGGTTTATGATCCAATCAATAAGATTAATTGCAAAAGGACAATTACAAGGCTCTCTTCACTAGTGAGTGTGACTATGGCCTGAGATAACACAAACCCAGGGCCTGGTCGGGCTGTGTACTCAGGGTCAGGCCCGGAATGGTGAGGCCTAAGGCTTATACCGTTGTGGGGAAAGCATAAAAAATATGAAATTGAAAATATCTTAGAATGAAGAAAATCTCAAAAAATGTAAAAGCCAGCAGTTGCCACAAACATCTTAATATCTAGAATATCATAATTTTTAAATTAATTAACTGCTGGGTCTCTGACCCCATAATATTTTTCTGTTGTGTCTTTGATCTGCATACTCTTTGGCTGCCTCTTTATGTGACATTTGTGTTATACTTTTCTGTGGCGAGAACAGGAAGGTTATTTTGTCTTTCCTCTGGCACGGTTGATCAAATTAGCCCTCCCCCTTTTATTTTTTGCTACTCACAGTTTTAAAAAGCCTTTTTTTAGCTTCACAACTTGCTAATGGGATTGTTGTACAAAATATTAGAATTGCCAAATTTGGGGGAAATGCCATTACATTTATTTCAGGAGTTTTCAAATTTTCTTGTGAAATAATGAATCCTAAATATTGTTTGAATTGACAACACTCATTTACTCGTTAGTCACTGATGTCCTTGTTTCAGCTGAACATTATGAGTTTTATGTGCTCTTCAACCATAGCAGTAATTTCATGTAAATGGGCCAAAAAGGGCAACATCTTTTTCCAATATGCTCATATGATTTATTCTTATTAGATGAATTATCAAGAAATTTAAGAACCTGCTCATTACTTCGATTCAAAAATGAATGTTTCCTTGTTAAAGAATAAATGATTTTTTTCATGCTTAGAAAAAATGTTGTTTGCAATTTGCTTCTTTGTGTCAGAATAGTTTCTATTTTGATGAAGTCTCAATAGTTTATTTTTGCTTTTGTTTCCCTTACCTCAGAAGACTTATCTAGACAAAAGTTGCTTCAGCCAAAGTCAGTGAGGTTGCTGCCTATGTTCTCTAGAATTTTCATGGTTTCAGGCCTCACAGTTAGGTGTTTAATCCATTTTGAAATTATTTTTGTGTTTGGTGTAATAAAGTGGTCCAGTTTCATTCCTTTGCTTGTTGCTGTCCAGTTTTCCCAACACTATTTGTTGAAGAGACTATGTTTTTTCCATTGGATATTCTTTCTTACTTTGTCAAAGATTAATTGACCATAGAGTTGAGGGTTCATTTCTGAGTTTGCTATTGGTTTATGTGTCTATTTTTGTGCCAGTACCATACTCTTTTGATAGCTACAGGTTTGAAGTACAGAGTTGTGATGCCTCTAGCTTTGCTTTTCTTTTTCAAGGTTGCTTTGGCTATTCGGGGTTTTTTGTGGTTCCATACAATGTTAAGATTATTTGTTCTAGCTCTGTGAAAAATGCTATTGGTATTTTGATAGGGATTGCATTAAATGTATAGATTGCTTTGGGTGGTATAGACATTTTTACAATTATTATTTCAATTTGTGGACATGTAATGTCTTTCCATTTCTTTGTGTTACCTTCAGTTTCTTTCATCAGTGTTTTATAGTTTTCAGAGTGCAGGTCTTTTACCTCTTCATCGAAATAAAAACCTTTTGCACAGTGAAGGAAACCATCAACAAAACTAAAAGGCAACCTATGGAATGGGAGGAGATGTTTGCAAATGACATATCTGATAAAGGGTTAGTATCCAAAATATATAAAGAACTTATAAAACTCAACATCCAAAAAATGGATAATCCAATTTAAAAATGGGCAGAAGACATGAATAGACATTTTTTTTCAAAGAAGACATATAGCTGGCCAACAGATACATGAAAAGATGCTCAATGTCACTCATCATCAGAGAAATGCAAATCAAGCTACAGTGAAACACCTCACCCCTGTCAGAATGGCTAAAATCAACAACACAAGAAACAACAGGTCTAGTGAGGGTGTGGAGAAAAAGGAACCCTCTTGCACTGTTGGTGGGAACACGAACTGGTGCAGCCACTCTGAAAAGTAGTATGAAGTTCCTCAAAAAGTTAAAAATAGAACTACCCTATGATCCAGCAGTTGCACTACTAGATATTTACCCAAAGAATAGAAAAATACAAATTGAAAGGGATGCATGCACCTCAATGTTTATATCAGTATCATCTACAACAGCCAAATTATGGAAACAGCCCAAATATCCAATGCCTAATGAATGGATAAAGAAAATGTGGGGTATATTTTAATGGAATATTACTCAGCCATAAAAAGGATGAAATCTGCCTCTTTGCAATGATGTGGATGGAGCTAGAGAGTATTATGCTAAAGGAAATAAGTCAATCAGAGAAAGACAAATACCATATGATTTCCTCATATGTGGGATTTAAGAATCAAAACAAAGGAGCAAAGGGAATAAAAGAGAAAAAGAGTGAGGCAATCCAAGAAACAGACTCTTAATTATAGAGAAAAACTGACAGTTACCAGAGGGAAGGTGGGTGGATGGATGAAATAGGTGACGGGGATTAAGGAGTGCACTTGTTGTGATAAGCACTGAGTTCTATATGGAAGTGTTAAATCATTATATTGTTATCTGAAACTAATATAACACTGCATGCTAACTAACTGGAATTTAAATAAATTTTTTTAATTATGTAAAAATGAATGGTTATACCAAAAAGCAAGAATAGTTTTATTGATTCCATACAAAAATAAATGAAATGTCATTACTTTATGCATTTATAATTCATATACATTAGAACTTGCATTTTGAACAGTATTGATGAGAAATGAAACTCCTTCTTATACTTCTGATTGGAAGAACTTTCTATAGAGTAGCTTCTGGCTCCATACATTTGAAATCTCATTTCTCCTCCATCATTCACACACTTCAAATGTCAAGAGCTATGGACTTGTTCACATCACATATAGCTCCTCTGGCTTCACACCTTCACATTACATGGGGAGTCAGCCCAGAGAACTATAGGAATGTTCCTGAAAGCCATTCTTTCTAGGACAGCTGGGAACCTGAACCTGACTCTTCATGCAAGTAACTATGAATCAGAGAAACATACCTCACTAAACCCAAATTAACATGTATCCTCAACTCAGTGTCTCCTAGGTCAGTGGTTTTCAACTGGGGAGATTTTGTACCCCTCCTCCTTCCTCAGGGGATTCTTAGACATGTCTGGAGACATTTTTTGTTGTCATGTCTGTGAGGGTAGGGTGGTAGTACTAGAATCTAGTGGTAGAGACCATAGATACTACTAAGCATCCTTCACTGCACGAAGTAGCTCTCAACACAAATAGTTATCCAGCTGCAAATGTCAACAGTGTGAGACTAGTAAACTCTGACTAAATGGACCCCCGCCAAAGCCACAACTATTCCAGTGCCACCTGATGTGGGCAGTAGTATGACAGAGGGGAAGTCAAAGTGGAAGTGATTGTCATCATAACTGTGGTTAAAATATTTAACTTCTGTGAATGTTGGGAAACAATGACCATGTGAACACATTCCTTGGTCTTGGGAAGGGCTGGGGAAAGCAAGGTGCCCTGAAGCTTCAACTTCATTAGTTTCATGGTAAAACCTCTTCCTTTTGATGTTTTGTGTTGGGTCTTGTTTTCTTTCCCCCATGTCCTCCAAAAGTATAATGTGTGTTTTGCATATAAGATGGGAAAAGCCCGTAAGCACTGAGCTGGGAGACTTTGCCATTTTTCCAATCAAATAGTGATCTGCTGGAGACAGGAGGTACCAGTGGCTGGCCTTCAGTTTTCACCTGATCTCTCACCTATTTCTCATGGGCCCTACTTCCGAAGGATGGTGAGGGTTTCTTTGTCTTGGAAGATATTAACACTTTATACACTTTCCTTCACCAGATGTTTCCTCAAAGGTATTGTCTTTACTACATCTGAACCCACAGTAGCTCTTTAAAAAAATGTTTTTCCCTGTCTGATGGTAAAAACAACCCATGTATATGGAAAAACATTTAAAAAGTACAGAAAATGTAAAGAAAATTAGAACATCCTGAACAACACCACAACTGTTATGACTGATCAATGTTTTGGTATGTTTCCTCTTAGTTATTCCCTGCAGTGTGTGTGTGTTTGTATGTGCGTTTGATTAATATATTGTACAGTTTTCTGTCCTTCTCATTGTCTTCTTTTATATATTTTATTTATTTTATCTATCATATTTTCCCTGTCATTAGCTATTTTTTGAAAAATATATTTTTTGTGACTATATGACATTTCATCCTGTGACTTTCCTAATTTATAGAAACACTTTTTTCTTATAAGTATATCTACACCCACTAGCATTCCCACTTCTATAAATAATGTTGTAACGAACATCCTCGTATATAAATCTTTGCCTATATCTTGATTCCCTCTCTAAAATAGATTCCTAGAGTTGGAGGAACATGGCTAAAAAAAAAAAAAAATGAACATGTTACATACTTGCATTGAAATTATCAAATTACTTTCCAGGCCACCGTGTAATTTAAATTTTATTCCTAATGTCATCTTGATGATTAAGAGGCAGATTCTAAACCCTCAACATCCTACTTTAATGAGAAAATCAGATCTCAATAGAAGTAGTCATTATTATGTACAATGTATGAGACTGCCCTGCCAAGAGCATGTAGTTTGGGCCTGAAGGTGACTTTAGACACTGCCTCATTTTATGTGGGTCTGGACTGAAGCCTACAGAGATGAAGTTACTCACCTGAGGATGTACAGTGGATCAGTGTAGAAATGAGGTGAGAACCCACGGTGCTAATGTCAGCACTTAAAATTTATAATCCTGTACATTTTATGTGGTTTTTAACTTAATTAATTTAAACAGAGTGACCCTGTATGACAGGAAAGTCAAGAGTTATGATGGCCATTTTTTTAAAAAGATTTTATTTACTTATTTGACAGAGAGAGAGAGAGAGATCACAAGTAGGCAGAGAGGAAGGAGGAAGCAGGCTCCCCGCTGAGCAGAGAGCCCAATGCAGGGCTCGATCCCAGGACGCTGGAATCATGACCTGAGCCAAAGGCAGAGGCTTTAACCCACTAAGCCACCCAGGCACCCTATGACGGCCATTTTAAGGTGAGAAAACGGACCCTGAGAAATTGAGAGCCTTGTGCATAGCCCTTAGCTATTACGGTCGAGCTTGAATACTCTGCTCCAATCAGCCAGTGTTCTCAACCTTGGTGGTGCATTAGAGGCACTAGAAAAATACTTATGCTTGGACTCCATCTCAGACCAGTTGATCAGAACTTGGGGGATTGAGACGAGCACTCATATTGTTGAAAACTCTCTGGATGACTCCAGTGTGTAGCCAGGTTTGAGAATACAGCACTACCTTGAGGACAGCATAGTTTCATCCCTCCTGCCACTTCAGATATTTTTGATAGTCTTGCTTGGAGCCTGGTGTTAAGAAGGATTTTGAGGACTCCTTGTCTTGTGAGCATCGTTATGATGTTTGCCATAAACTGGGACTGGAAAGTGATATCACAATTGTCCTTGCTATCCTGGTACTATACCACATTGCCATTCTACTCATAGTTTCTAGAAAGTATATTCCCGATAGAGACATAGGACTATAAGGGCACAAATAAGAGTTAGTGTTAGGGTATGAATGGCAAGCCATCCTAAAAGGTGTAAAGCAAATTGCTAGGGCATGGTATAGGTTCAAAAGTATTTTTCTCATAATGGTTATCCCCTGCCTGTGAAGAGAAACATGAAATATAAACAGCATTGTCATGAGTTAACCTTTAATTTCTTAGGCTTGGAATTAATTCTGAAACCTTTCATGGTATGTTCTAAACAATTTAAAGCCAGGAAACTCAGTGTGGTGCTTTGGTGCCGTGTTGGTTTGGTAGGGCTGCCATAACAAAGTGCTGCACACTGGGAAAATACACAACTGAAATTTATTGGCTCATCACTTTGGAGGCTGGAAGTCTAAGATCAAGGTGTTGGCTTGTTTCTTGGCTTGCGGGTAGTTGCCTTCTTCTGTGTCTACATACGATCTTTCCTCTGTTCATGCATCCTTGGTGTCTCTCTATGTATCTAAATTTCCTCTTCTTAAAAAGACACCAGTCAGATTCAATCAGAAACCATACTAACAGACTCAGTTAACTTAATCACTCCTTCAAAGGCCCTGTCTCCTAATACACTCATATTTTGAGGTACTAAGGATTAGGACTTCAACATAAGAAGTTGGGGGAGGGACACACTTCAACCCATAATAGGCAAATCCTTGTAAAATGTTGAAAAACAATTCCTGTCTTTGTTTATCAGGCTCTCGGGCTTTGGGTTGGAACAGTCTTAACCAGGCAGTTTGCTTCCCAGAGGACATTTAGCAATGTCTGGAGACATTTTTGGTTGTCATAACTAGAGTGAGAGGTTGCAAATGGCATCAGATAGGTAGAGACCATGGATGCTACTAAAACTCACACAACACACAGGACACCCCTCAATAACAAAGAATTATCTGGTCCAAAATGTCAGTGGTGTTAATGCTTGAGAAATCCTGACTTAGACCTCAACTGGAATCTCTGTTATGATACCTAATAGCTGTGTGTCCTTGTAACACACTCCATCTTTATGAATGTCCTTATCTGTATAGTCCACATAGTGGGTTAAATGAGATAATCTATTACAGCTTTTAGCACACAGCCTGACTCCTGGAAGCTCTCAACAACCTTTAAGTGCTTTATAGATTTCTCTCCCAACCATGCCTCTCTGGAGAGCTCAAGTGGGAATTAGAATTGGGAGGTGTCCAGCGTGAGGTGAGAGGAAGTGCCATATCACGCACAGGTAGGTCATCAGGTCACAAGAAGGCAAAGGCCAAGGCTTGCAAATATATTGAATTCCATATTTTCTTTGGATGTTTTCCAGTTTCAAATATGTCTACTTCATTGGAAGAAATATGGCTTGAATTAGGGACAGTCTTTTCTCTGAATGTAAAAGGTTACATCATGCATTTCCAGGATCTGTGCAGCCTACTTCTCCTTCCTCGAAATCGTTTAGAAAGATGCGTCAGGCACATCAGATTTCCTGCTCGCTGTGTCAGGTCTGGAAGGTCCCCGAGAGGGTGGGGAGGGGTGGAAAGCAGTCTTTAGAGGGATTGGACTGTTTGACACACACCAATACCCTCAGGAGTTTTCTGCTAATTAAAAAGGTATTAGAATACATTTCTATATTGAGACCCACACTGCATTTTACAGAAAGGTTTAATTACTTGCACACTAAAGTAATTTTTTTATGCTCTTACGTTAGCTTCCTCCAACCTATGCAAAATATGGTCCCTGGGCCAACAGTATTTGCTTCACACGGTCTTTGTTAGAAATGCAGAACCTCAGGCTCCGCTCTTGAGGACAAGGTGAGGTAGAACCTGCATTGTAACAAGATCCCCAGGCAAGAAGCATTCTCTAGTCTCTGGTACTGGAATTTTCTCTTTCACCCTGCTTTCACAGCTCCACAAACCTCTTGTGAAATTTGTCTTTCACTGTGAGCCACCTCAATCCTTTCAATGGGGTATAAATATTTAGTAAAGATGAAGTGTCATCGGTCCTCCAAACCAGGGTCTGGCATAGAACTCTGCTTAATTGTTTTGATCTCCGCTTTATAGTTTAGGAGCAGCGGCTCAAAAAGGATGACCCTGACAGAGGAAGGCAGTGCTCAGCAGTGGCTTCAAGGGCTTCATTAGCTCCTATTACTACCCCCAAGCCACCACCAAGAAAACGTGCCTGGAAATTAGACAGCCTGGGTTCAGTTTGGGTCTACGATACCTTAGTTCCAAAAAAATGATCAAATTGGCCAATCTAAGTCTAATAATAATAATAATGTGATTATTTTTCATAAAATTGCACATGATAAATAAAATTGTGCAAGACGTACAAATCCACTTCAAGACACGCCCCTCTCACCTTTCCAGCCCTTTCGACTTGCTCATGGTCCCTATTGCCCTTCCAAATGGAACTTGGAGAGTGATACTGCACCCAAAGCCACTTCATTCTACCACCACGTTGCTGCAACGTTTCTCCTGGAAACTAAGAAAAGTTCTTAATAATTTCCCAAACACTTTGAATCAGGAAGTGTTTTGGAAATTTCCTACAGTCTTATAGGAAAGTGTCATAACTGGCTATTCTCTAGTCTTTTCCTGTCCAGTTCTTTTAAACAGAAGGAATTTGACTGGCTATCCTGGACCAGGTTATTCCCCGCTTCCACATCATTCTACAATGTGTCGGATGAAGAAATGAGGTAAGGTGTGTGGTGTAGGAAGACAACCTTATGTTAACAAGGAAGACTGCCATTTGAAACATGATGCTGCCACACAGGCTTATTCTCTTCCCATCATGCTTTGAGGGTCCAGAACTAGTTTCTGTGACTAAAGGGGGGCTATGAAGATCTCAGATATGAAGAAGCCAAGAGACCAACAGTAGGAGTGTAGCGAGGAATTGCAAGGAGAGCTGGGGAAATGGCATTGCACAATCACATTAGAATCCTGGCTTTGCAAGTTTACTGGAAATCAGGTCATGGACAAGTTAGTTTTTCTCACTGAGCATTCTGTTTGTACACCCATAGAGTGTGGATAATTATGCACCTCAGGCTTTTTTTGTGACTGTGTAATCAAGGACCTGGCCCATGGTGTAGGCTTAGTAAATGGTAGTTCTGATGACAACCATGATGATGATGATGATGATAACTTGAAAATTATCTGAACTAGGAAACATTAAAGGCCTATAACTGGTCAGCCCTGAGGAGAGAAGTACTGTCTTCATTCAAACAGTTTTTCACATAGGACTGATGCTGGCTTTTTCTGTGTCCTTATGGATCAAGTGGAGATCATCTGAATGCAGTACATAAGAAAATGTGCCTGGAAATTAGACAGCCTGGGTTCAGTTTGGGTCTACCATACCTTAGTTCCAAAAAAAATGATCAAATTGGCCAATCTAAGTCTCAATTTCCCCATTTGTAAAATGGGGATAGTAATACTAGGGGACTCATAACATATTTTTGAGGAATGTGCTTAACACATAGCTGGGTCCAAAGTTTGATTGCTATTATTTGCATTTACGTTTAAATACCAAGCCAGCTTTTGCAGATCTGATTAGAATGAAATGGCCTAGAGAAAGACTTTGCAAAATTTCCCTCTGAGAAGGCATTAATGAGCAAGGGAAGTTGTCTTGGTGTGGAAGGGTTCAGATGGATGCCTACCTATAGTGGAGACTCAGACAGAGAAAGAACCCACCTGACTACCCCAGTACCTCATGGAGACAGGAAGACTTTCTCATGAGCCCGAACTTCAGGGTTGGTCAGCAGGACTGTTGCTAAGAAAACTGGTAATCTACTTTTTAAAAAAATTTTTCTTCTTAACATATTGCCAAAGGACTATAGGATGGTCATTATAGGCCAATCTGTGTAATTTCCATATACAATATTTAAATATTTTCAAGTTGGTTTCCATTTTGATTGCATGTTGTTCCTTCATGTTTATCAGCCTGTATAATCAGAGAAAGGTTTAGGGTGGACTCTTGCCAAACAGCCTTGTGAAAATATATGTATCAAATGAATAGTGTGATTCTTCTCTGCTTTCCCCATTGTGTCAGATATAGGAATAGAAATAAGACCTTCATGATGACAGTTAATATTTTTCCTCTTTGCTCCTATGGCTTATTACCCATTCAACATATTTTCTGGGGAAAGGGGGGTATTATAATTTTCTTTTGTGCCTACCAATTAAAGACTAAGCATTTTGATGGAAGGGCATGGATCATGATCAGAAATAAATAGGGGCACCGGGGTGGCTCAGTTGGTTAAGCATCTGCCTTCGGCTCAGGTCATGATCCCAGGGTGCTGGGATTGAGCCCAGCATTGGGCTCCCTGCTCAGCAGGGAGTCTGTATCTCCCTCTCCCCCTGTCCCTCCACCTACTTGTGCTCTCTCTTTCTCAAAAAAATAAATAAAATCTTTAAAAAGAAAAAGAAATAAACTGAAGCAAGTATTATCCTGTTTTTCTGAAAATAGTTTGAGAATAAGAAACAAGAACAGGAGAATGCAGAAAATATGATCTGTTATCTCTGATTGTTTCTAAAACAAACTATTTTCCAAAAGTAAAAATGAATTTTTTCTGTTATGCAATTGCTCTGGCTTGCATAAATCCAGTGGGCACTTTCAGCTGAGCAGAAAATTCCCAGTTTATATTAATTATAAGAAATACTGTCTTCATTACTTTTTGACATAAAGGCCATTCATTCATTGATTTGTGAGCTGATTCAGTCATTCATTGGACAATATCTATTGAGCATGTATTGTACAGAGATGAACGACCCTGCATGAAGGAATGCACACTCACTTGGACAATAGATATGTGTCCACTATTACCAGTGTGGCGATTGTGAAGCACAGGTCTACAAGCTGTGAGTAGAGATCCCCATCTGCTTTGGGACTCTCAAGGAAACTTTCCAAGAAGTGAGTGTTGAGCTGATTCTTGATGAAGGAAGAATAATCAGTTAAGTTTTGGTGAAGTAAATGAGAAGAGAAAGGGGTTTCAAAAGGGAGAAAGAGCATATGCAAAGACATAGAGGTTAGAAAATGTGGGTTCACGGAGCAGAGTGAAAAGCAAAGCTCTTCCAGGAGGCTGTGGGGTGTCCTTGAGTATCATGAACTGAATGCCGGTTAGTGCTATTGAAATAGAGGAAAGAAAGAAACACAGTCCTGTGACTCTTAATAGATCCATGCTTCTACCAGATTTCAAGACATGTTTTCATATGTGTTTAATCCCATATTGAGAAGGGTCTATTGTTCTCTGTTCTCCAGGAAATGCTCCATAGTCAAAACATCATTTGACATTCCATCCTCTTACAACAAGCAGGATGGCTGAAGCTATACTTTGTCTTATAGTTATGATCCATGACAATTACATTACCAAGAATAACAGTCTTTAGAGTAAGATCCACAAATTTATCACTAGCGTTTAAATCAACGCCCAGTCACTTAAATAAATATCCACTTTGCTAAATTACTTTCTCTGTCAGTGTCAGGGAGAAAAGGAGTGCCTGCGAGCTTTTGTTTGACATTAGAAATGAAGACGCAAGGAGTAGGGACAGGCAAATTGAGAAATAAATTTCTCAGATAGTTAAAATATCAATGCTATGAAGTAAGAGGAGAATTTCTGAACATCTATGTGAAAGTATTTGGCTCCAGGGTGTGAATGAGTGGTCCTAGTCATCTGGGGGTAGAAATCAGAAAGCGAGAACAGTTTAAAAGCACAAAACCCATTTGGACACATGTCTGTTTGGAGCAGTTGGGAGTTTTGTGAATGCCTTTCCAGGTGGCTTTAAACTCTCCCTAATCTCTAATGAGTCTGCTTTCTTCTCTCCCAACTGAGGCAGCTGTCGCTCCTCTCAGACTTGGCAGAGGGTATTGTTGATAAGGGAAAACCAACAAGGCTGAAACATCTTATGAGCGCTCTTTTCCTTCTGTCTGCTGGAATGGTCTGCCGACCTTACGTGGTGGCGTCTCAGGCATTTTACAGATGTTATTTCATTTCGTTTTACATCAACATTCTGATAGGTATGGCCATCCCCATCTTCACAGGAAACGATAGTTCAGAGTTTAACTTGCCAAGGTCACCTAGTCAATAAGTGGTAGAGCTGGGTTTGAACCCAGGCAGTCAGATGCTCAAACCATGTTTTTCCAACATAGTATACTATCTCCCTGTGGTATCTGGACTTGTAGCATAGGATTTGTGTTCCAACCTCTTAAGTTCCTGAATCAAGTTTCTTAGAGCATACTCTTTTCCACTGAAACACGAGTTTTCCACAGAGAGAGAGAAGTGTAGAGATAAAAATTTAAAAACCCTAATTTAAAACCTTAGGCATAAGGTTTTAAAAACTCTAATTTAAAACCTTATGCCTAAATGCTGTGGCTACAGAAAGTATCCATGAATCTTCCACTATAGGCAAAGTGGTTTTGAGCAAATCACTTAACTTCTCTGGTTCTACATCTGTAACCTGGAGGAATGGGGTCAGATGTTCCCTATGGTTTATTTAGGCTTCAAATTTATAAATCTGATTTACTCAGCAAACAGAGAAAGAAGGCTGCCAGGGGGCTTGGGAGGTGGACTTCACAGGTAGTGCCTAAATTTGTTTGGGGGTTTATGTTACAGGAATATGTTAGTTGGGGCTCTTTAGGCTGCAGTTATAGAACCCAACCTGAACTAAGCTGCTTATGTTCAAACCAGTGATTTTATTAATTTCATGATTGAGGAACACCATGAACTCTGAGGTAGGCAGCTGGTCTTGAAGAAGAGATTTTGTAGTTGGGACATTGAGAAACCCCCAAGTCCCTGCCCTCTTGGCCTCTCTTCTCTGCCTCTCCTGGGTACTTGTTTCCTCTTTCTTACAGAATAGTCTTCCCTGTTTAGCTGTCCAGGTGGCAGTAAATCAGTCTCTTAGATCTGATCCAAATTTTGCAGGAACTGATTTCCCTGGCTTGGGTCTCTGGGCTAATCAACAGCAGCCAGAAGATGGAGTCACATAGTAGGTACAAGTTGCTCCCCTTCATCTTGGAGGGTAGAGAAGAGCCATAAGTTGATAATGAGCCAGGTTGAATCATTCCAGAGGACGAGAACCACAGCTCCCATTTATTCAAGTTATTAGCTAAGATGATGAGATACTGAGGGACTTACACACCCTCATATAGCAAATGACTAGATGGATGAAGAATAGAACACAGATTTTAGCTTTTAGTTCTCTCTGCCTACTTGACTATTTTGTTAGATCTCATGGGGGGAATCTACTAACTGCTTTGAGTGGTAATTCTAAGTACCAGAAGAAGGAATCTAAAGAATTATACACCCCACTCCAAAAGGTACACTTTTCCTATG
This sequence comes from Meles meles, assembly GCF_922984935.1. Classification (NCBI taxonomy): domain Eukaryota; kingdom Metazoa; phylum Chordata; class Mammalia; order Carnivora; family Mustelidae; genus Meles; species Meles meles. The sequence goes on along the minus strand of NC_060075.1, from coordinate 44,307,959 downwards.
CACATTCAGTTGATCCAAAGTAAAATTAAATTGAACTTGTCCCCTTCCACAGTAAGCTTTCTCTGAAACACTAACCTTATAAGACTGTTAGGAAAGATTTTATCAAACCATTTCAGAGGTGAGCAATAAATAGATCCCACACTTCTTATAAAGCTTACACCTCATACCTCTCAGCCCTGAGAGTATGGCTGCATTGTGGCTTTCTTAAAAGGCCTTACATCTCTACCAGTAGGATGTGATCTTGTTTGAGGGACCCAGGCACTTGGAACTATGGAAGAATTTCCTTTGTGTGAAACTTAGCTCAAACATGCTCTGTCACGCTTGATGGAGTTGTTTATGGGCTACTTCCTTTCAACCCCAACTAGCAGGCCCATGGCTGCATTTCACAAGCTATTAAAAACATGAGCACTCTCTTTTTTTATGTGTGTGGCATCTAACAATTTATTTTGAATATTACATATTCGGAAAAGCATTCAAAATAGAAAATGACGGCTTTGGGGGATTCTGACTATGCCCTGAGTAAACTAGATCCATAATCTGAAACATATTCACATTATGCAGGAATGATCACCATGGTCTGTTGCCATGATTTTTTTCAATACTTGAAAGCTTCATTTTTCTGTTTTCAGGGAATTATGTTTTGATTTCTGTTTTCCATAGACAGTAGCAGACACTCACCTCCCTTAATCATTCATGACCTTCCCTCACTGTTTTTATTTTGGCTCCAAAGAGTTTCTCCTTCTCCAAAAATACCCTCCAGAGCATTCAACATTTTTCTCAGTTATCACTTAAACCAATGCAATCTTTGTTAAATTAAATTCTTACAGTTTATGAAACACTTTTAGGAACATTTTATTATTTGATCCTCTCCTAAACCTTGTTAAATAGTTATCGTTCTCATCTCCATTTTACAGATGAGGAAACTGAACTTTAGAGAGTTACAGAAAGTCACACGAGGTGGGATCTGTGCCTGGGGTTTCTGCCTACAGAGCCTGTGCTACTTAACCTTTCATTCATTTATCCACCCACTTACCATTCATTTATTCATTCATTCACTCACTCTCATTCATTCATTCATTCATTCTGCAATAGTTTAGTACTGGTAGTATGGCAAACATAAATCAGCACACCCTGCTTCTAGATGCCCTAAAGGCTCAAGGAAATCAAATGGAATGTGATAGATCTTCTGTTAGGGCTAGTATATTGGGTTTGCCCAAAGAGGCTTAACCTTGTTGTGTCTGATTGCACCACAGTTGACTACATTGTGAGCTGTTCTCACAAGTGCTTGACGATGTGTTGCACTAGGCCTATTGCTTTTTCCAATGAGGGCTAAAAGCCTGTGAATGACTACAGAGCAGAGAGGGAGGGAACTCATTAGTCCTTCCATTTGGCTCAGCTAACAGAGTTTTAACCACAATATTGTGCTGATGACAAGACACACACTATGCTTTCATCTTTCTTTGCCTTTCCTTCAAGCTTATTCCCAATGGCTGCTGATTTTGTTTCTTAGTAGAAAGACAACTATGTTCATTTCTTCTACATTTTAGCTAAGGGTTGGCAAACTTTCTGTTAAGGTCCATAAGAGCAGGACCAGGTGAGTGAGGCATTTGCGTTGGGTAAAAATAACGAAGAGGGTAAAAACAAAACAAAACAAAAACCCTCAGTAATTAAGATAAATAATATTTCAATACAATATTTTTTAAAAATCAAAATCAGGGGTGCCTGGGTGACTCAGTGGGTTGAAGCCCCTGCCTTCGGCTCAGATCATGATCCCAGGGTCCTGGGATGAAGCCCTGCATTAGGCTCTCTGCTCATCAGGGAGCCTGCTTCCCTTCCCCTCTCTCTGCCTGCCTCTCTGCCTACTTGTGATCTCTGTCTGTCAAATAAATAAATAAAATTTAAAAAAATCAAAATCAATACAAAAATCCATGATAAACAACATATCAAAAATTTCAACAAAGATCAGATGAGATGCAGTGCTGTGCAGAGCCATGTAGGAGCCTGGGGCAAAAGAACAGTGATAATAATCCTTTGGTAGAGCATTGAAATCCTATGCAGGATTGGGTCTTCATTTGACCTGTTGTTCCCAGGACACCTCAAAATGCTTTTTCTTGGTGGGTCTCCTTGGGTAATCTCTTTTCTGCTAAGCATGCCTCACAGCTCTTAACTATCCCCAAATTTGGAAAACCCAAATTTTTATTTCCAAGGAAACATCAGAGTCTAGAAAATATTTCTGAGGCTTTCCTATAGCAAGTGATCATTTTTAAAGAGCTGGGAAGACAGGAGCATCCATGGTTTCCTGGGCCTTAGAAGCCTGTTAGAGAGGTCATTATACTTCTGGGTGTGGCAAAAAAGAAGGCATCTGGACAGCTCTTCCCTTGGGAATTCTTGTTTGATCCCAAAGTCAGAATTCAAAAGGTGTTTTTTATTTGCACTACTAACATTTAACCTATTTTTTTTAATAATCATAAATATGTTTAGTTCATTTACAACATCCTATTAATAGATTTTGAAATGTATTATAGATATTAACACTGGCAAAACAGGGTGAAGATTACTTCATTCATGTGTTTGCTCTGGTACCTCTTTTGTTGATTGTTAATTAGATAAAAGAAGAATGCTGTAGCCTGAATGTTTGTGTCCCCGTAAAATTCATTTGTTGAAACCTAACCCCGGAGTGGGAGATGAACCATGAGAGACTATGGACACTGGGAAACAAACTGAGGTGTCAGAGGAGCGGGGAATGAGGGGATGGGTGAGCCTGGTGATGGGTATTAAGGAGGGCACAAATTGCATGGAGCACTGGGTATTATATGTAAACAATGAATCATGGAACACTATATCAGAGACTAATGATGTACTGTATGGTGACTAACATAGCACAATAAAAAAATAATAAAATATAATATAATATAAACTCCACTATAAAAAAAAGAAGAAAGAAAGTAAGAAACCAACTTAACCTTGAAGATGATGGTATTAGGAGGTGGGGCCTTTAGGAAATGATTAGGTTTTGAGGGCCCCAGGATTTATGTCTTTACAAAAGAGGCCTGAGAAGGAAGATATGGTATAAATATACAAGGGAATACTACTCAGCCATTAAAAATATGAAGTCGTAACCATTTGCAATGATGTGGATGGAACTGGAGGGTATTAAGCTAAGCGAAATAAGTCAGTCAGAAAAAGACAATTATCATATGATTTCACTGATATGTGAAATTTAAGAAACAAATCATGATCATAAAATAAGACAGAAAAATAAAATAAGATAAAATCAGAGAAGGAGAAAAACCATAAAAGACTCTTAACTATAGGAAACAAACTAAGGGTTCCTGGAGGGGAAATGTGTGGGGAGATGGGGTAACTGGATGATGGGCATTAAGGGGGGCACTAGGTGTAATGAGCACTGGGTGTTAGATGCAACTGATAAATCATTAAACTCTACATCTGAAACTAATAACATACTATGTGTTAAATAATTGAGTTTAAATAAAATTTAAAAATGAAATGACAGAGAAAATAAATAAATAAAGAGGCATGAGAAAGCTCCTTTGCCCCCTCTACCACATGAGCTTATTACTAAAGGGTGTCATCTATGAACTAATGTCATGGAGAAGCTGTTCAGAGAGTCCATTTCCCAGCCAGGAGCCCCAGATCAGATGAACAGAAGGTTGCATGTTATATATGAGTGTGGGGACTGGCTGTTTTTCTACAGAGTCACATCTTTATATGAATCAACATCTTTATGTGAATAATTCTTCCCAGCCATCCTCTCTTTCTGGCAGTAGTTTCCTCTGAACCCCACCACACACTATGTACCTGCTGCCTGTGCACTGAGCCTCATGCCTGACCTTCAACATGGAAATCCATTACAGGTATGGCGGACTTAGGGGCTAGGACTGCATTCCTGTCTTCAGTCTCTAGAGCTGGGATTCTCTAGCACCTCTGGGTTCATATCGGGGTAGACAGCATTTTGCCTTCCTGGGCAACCTGTGGCCCCACAGCTGCTTGGAGAGTTTCAGCTGTCATTCTCTATAGAGGGATCACACTTTCTAAAACAAAAATTTTTTGAACTATAGTTCAGCTATGACCATATATTGCAAGAGAGTACTTTAAATCAGGATTTTTCTAGGAAATTCAGTATGAGTCTATGTATTTTTTATAAATGTGTAGATTTAAAAATTATTTCTTAATTTTTATTATGATATCAGGACTTACATTGATTCATAGATAACAGTGATATATGCTGCCTGAAAACATTTGCATAATCATGTTAGTGTATAACTCATTTGGGGGGAATAATAAGCATTCTTCCTTGATCCTGAATATCGTATTCAATACCTTTTCCTTGTCAAAGTTAACTGTCTTTGAGTTATGTTTCGAAGTTAAATCTGATTGATTTTACCAAAGGACTCAGCACATAAATGTGCATTTTTAATACTTACAGGGGACTCTTTATTCTTTAAAATGTAGCAGCATAATAGTCAAGCTGAGTGAATCAGATTCTGCCCAAGGTTAGGAAGACTTTAAGGACTGATCCAGTTAATGCCTTGAGTTCTAAGTGGGTGCCCCAAGAGTAACATACGGGGAGAGGGACAGAGTTACAATGGGAGGGAAATGCTTCTCATGTATGCTCTGGTCAGCTCAGAATCACGGTGTAATAAGTACTTTCACTAGTTAAAAAAAAAAGTAAAAAAAGTCAAGAGACAGCTCTCTTCTCAAGCTCTTAGCCCCTTGACGGTTTGTGCCATTCTTTATTAAACCTGGTGATTTGGAAAGTAAAACCAGTGCTGTCCTGTGAGATGCTGCAGTCATTCCTGCACCCCGGGTTTCTGATGGCCCTTTTCTCTTTCTCTGCCATTATAATAAATGTCCGTTTCAAGATATTTTATACTCATCTTAAGAATGACTCCTGCAAATTGCCCACAGATAAAGCTAGAAATGACATTTTCCCCCCAGCCTGTTCTTTGGCACAAAAATAGAATTGACGTGTGTCTGGTTGAAATGCACAGCAAACAAAGAAAGAAAAGCCACTGGGCAATTCTTAAACCCCAACCATAACCCCATAGCCCAGATGCATTGCATTTTCCCACTGAGAATTAGGACTGAGGAGGGAAGCTGCCAGAATCAGGCAAAGTGAAGCTATAAGAATATCTACAAACCACTGTGTGGTGGACAAGAGGGGTGATTTGTAGGAGATGCCAATGTTTGTTTAACTTTTAAAAAGCTTACCAAAGTGTGATGCAGTATCCAATCAACATGCTTGAGATGGATTTCCAGTAGGGGAAGTAGGCTTAATTCCTAGGTTTCCTCGTACTTCGTGGGGTCATCTCGAGAAAAGATTAATGCTTTTGGTAAGATGGCTACATTCACAGAGTGATAAGTGAACTTCAGTCTTCATGGTTTTTATTATGAGTTTCTCCTTAAGTTAATTTTTTCAGAGAGCTTAATAAGGTGTTTGAGAATCTTCCCTTCCTGTGCTGCATGTTAGAAGAACCCGGGCTTTGGAGTAGCAGCCCCAAGCCTCAAAGTTTGTTCCAGCACTTCCTATCTGTGTGCCTTTAAGCGAACCACTTCATTTCTCTGAGTCTCAGCTTTTCCATCCCATCTGTAATATGGGTAGACTAATTCCCTGTGCACAAGATTTTTGTGAGGATGAAGGGAGAGGATGCATGTAACGTGACTGACATTCATTCATTCTCTCACACACCCCTCCCTTTTAAATTCTCTAAATGATATTTCTGGGGAAAAAAAAGACAAAATAGCCAAATAGATGTGAATTTCCAAATAAGGTTTGTTTACTAGCACTAGAAACATCCATATACTTAATATTTTAAGAGGAGAAAAAATTGAAAGAAATTAAGCCATAAATATTACTTTATTTAAAGATATTTAAATTTTTATTTATCTATTTATATCTGGCTTTGCTATTTTAGTCAAGGGCTCGCCTCTCTAGCAAGCATGTGCCGTTGTACTGAATAGGTACTGTGTTTTGTATTTACAACCTTCAGACGGCTAGAACATTTGGGAAATCTACTGGTTTCAACTAAAATATGTTGCCTGTTTTTAAAAATCTTTCCGATTTGATAAATCTAGAAGCAGTCTGAGAAACTTGGATGCAGCCTGGGCACTTTTGGCAAAGAAATCCTTATTCCACTTTGGAACTGGGTACAAAGAAGACACTTATCCCAGATAACACTTCTTTCTGTGTCTGGCCTTCACCACAAAGAAAGGCGTGGTTCAGAAGTTTTGGGGGTCATATTTGCCAGCATAGTCAAATCTTGATAATTCAGGATCAGGAGTATGTAAAATAGATTTGAAATTCATGTAAAATCTCACAGTCTCATTTTTAAGCAATGATTCCAATTTCCCGCTACATCAAGCTATTTTTAAAACTCCAAGGGAAATGAAATGCTTATACATGAGATTTCCCCCTTTACTTTCACTCGACAAGCCCTCTGGAATCAGGCATTAAGAGTATCAAGCAGGGTAAAAACAGAACCAGGAGATGAAGTCCAGTGGGAGAAAGCTGTGTCAGCAAGATTCAATGGATGCTTATCCCTGCTCTGTTCTTACCAGCTGGGTGACAGCTGACAAGTCATGTAAACTCTCCCACTCTCAGTTTTCTCACCAGAAGCAACAGAAACAGATTATTTACTTGCCATTTCATATGTCAAAATGACCAACTGGTTGAATATTGATATTTTTTGCCTCTGTTCCCATATCAGTTATTTGCAACTTTTAAGGCACGTATGAAAGCATTTTTAAAAGAATGTTCATTTTAAAATCTTTGCTTTGCGACTTCTAGGATGATTTAGCAACTTTCCATGGACTCTAATGCTTTCTTTGTTTGTTTTTGAGATTCCTTATATTTCTATTTTTAGTCATTTATGAAAATGAAATAAAAAATAAAAGATAAAGCTAAAAGAACAATAAAGACAAAATTAGTAAAAGCAAAATACCAACAAAAAGTGTCCATTTTTGCCTCTGTACCCAGCATTTCCACACATTTTAAAAATTTTTTATATTTTGCACAGTTTTTGCTAGATATCCCTGAGAACACTGCTCATGTGTTACTTTTAAAAATGGAATGTGGAATAAAAAGCTGAGGAATATTTGTTTATATTATTTCTTGGTATTTGAGCATTCTAGTAGCCATTGTTTTGCCTTTTTCTGAAGATCATTACTATACATCTTGATGGTAGGGACCTTTCTGTTTTGCAGTTTCTAAAAAGGAAAAGTTGGAATAACTTCGGAAACTTTTGAAAATTGGAATAACTGGAATAACAGAAAATGTGTTTAAATTATTTCAAAAGCAAAAATAAATAAATAAAATAAATTATTTCAAAAGCAAAATACTTAGAAAGTGGTAAACTATCTAAAGAAAATTAATTAAAAAATAAAATCTAATTGAAATTAAGATAATCATTTTCAGATGCACAGATATCCTCAATATGTTAATTACTGACCAGAAACAAGGATTTCTGAACCATTTTACTTTCAATCAGTTTACTTAGAAATGGACATAAAAATTTAAAACTCACAAAAACTATTGCCAGACAAATAGAGTAGACAGAATTGGCTGCAAGTAAATATAATATTTGAAAACCAATGATCTGGAAAATAGACAAAAATGTAACAACACAAATAAAATGTTGGTTTGCTCTCCAAATTAAAAACCTGCAAAATGCATAAAAACTCATAAAGAGTACCAAAACTGCTTAATGGTACACCAAAATGACTAATATATGCCCAAAAAAATCTGTCTAGATTTTCACCTAATTAATAATAGAGTCAATTTGTTATTTTATAAACAGTTCCTTTCAAGCAATTCACATATAATCATAATTTCCTATGATGGTGAATGAGGAGGAAAATAGATAGTTTGTAAAGTAACTGGATCAAAATAGACAATAAAACACAATTCCCCATGTTTTCTGAGGCTCAAAAAGCTCGATGCCAAAAAGTGTAACAAAAATTAGTGTAACAAATTGATATAAGCTTTAGGATTTGAGGACTGCTGAGGAATAATTTCTGCAAATTATCTGTTATTCAGCATGTCTGTTGTTTGCATACTTAATGAAACTGTTCTCTGGCAGAAAGAGAAATACATACATAGTGATTCAATTCTAAAACTCACCGTTTCGTCAATTTACACAATGAATATTTGGTAAGCATTATTAGAGGAGGTATATACACCCAGAGGCTCACTAGTTCAAGGCTGTTTCATGCATTCTCTCCCTGGTCCTCCTGCTCTTGGTCTATGATGACCAGCACTTGGACCAGGGACTACAGTACCTGGTTTTATGTGCAGTAATATCGGAATTTAAGGTTATAGTCTTACTTAGTGATATATACACACATATGTCAGCTAAGCCAAATTATATTTTATGATTCATTTTCCTGTTGTTGTTTTTATAACTTTTTGCTCTGTCTATGGTTAAGAATTCTCTCATTTCTGCCTCGGAAGAGGACTATCTTTGGGTCAGTTGCCCAGTTGTTACCCTGGAACTAACGCCTGCCTTGCTATTGCCTGTTGTATATTCTGTTTTCTGAAACCCATTCTCTCTCTCTCTCTTTTAGGCTTACTCCTTCATTTTGGTGAAACGTATCCTCTGGTAAGCACTTGAGAAAAATGTCCGTGGGTATGTTAAAGATTTTGCATGTCTTAAACAACCTTTATTTTATTCTTGCACTTGATTTATGGTTTGCCAAGGTATAAAATGCTCAATCTTTTTTTCATTCAGTATTTTCAAACCTAATATTACCTCTAATATTGTTATGAGAAGTCTGATGTCACATTGTTTTCCAGTCCTTCCTGAAGATTTTAAGATCCCTTTATTGTTAGCGATCTGATAAATTCATGATAATATGCCTTGGTGAGAGTTGTTTTTTATCTATTATGCTGACCTTTTGGTGGGTCCTTCCAATTTAGAGTCTAGGAAATTTTCTTATATTATTTCTTTGATAATTTTCTTTTTGCTACATTCTCTAGTTCTTTTTCTGGAACTTCTGGAAATTGAACTTCTTGAATAAATTCTCTACATCTTATCTTTTTTATTATGTATCCTTTCGGTTGTTGTCCTAGTTTTGGGGAGATAACTTTTACTTGACATTTTAACTTTTTGCTAATGAAAAATAGTCAGCTATCAGATTTTTAAAATCCCAAACTCCCATCTTCTTCTCTGCTTACTCCCCTTATGTAGCAACCTGTTCACGTTTCATGATTTCTTTGAAATTCTCTATTGCTTCAAGCAGTATCCCTGTTATCTTTGTGTTCTCTTTTTTTTGCTTATTTGTTTTTGTCTCCCTTATTTATCTTGGAAGCTTTCCGCAATTACCTAGTATCCTTGGCTATCTTTTCATATGTTAAAAGTGGGCTACTAAAAAGGCAATTGGAAATGTGTAGGCCTCCTGCCACCATGCCTCACTGCCATGTGGTCTAGTTGCTACCCGGACTTTTCACTGGTAACTCAGATATCAGTAGCTACCAGTCTTTCTGAGGGGATGATACCTCTGAGAAAAATCCTCTATTTCCTGCCCAAGAGTTTTTTTTTTTTAATTAAATTTATTTATTTATTTTTTTCAGCATAACAGTATTCATTGTTTTTGCACGACACCCAGTGCTCCATGCAATACGTGCCCTCCCTATTACCCACCACCTGGTTCCCCCAACCTCCCACCCCCGCCCCTTCAAAACCCTCAGGTTGTTTTTCAGAGTCCATAGTCTCTTATGGTTCGCCTCACCTTCCAATTTTTTTTTTTTTATAAACATATAATGTATTTTTATCCTCAGGGGTACAGGTCTGTGAATCACCAGGTTTACACACTTCACAGCACTCACGATAGCACATACCCTCCCCAATGTCCATAACCCCCTCCCCCTCTCCCAACCCCACCTCCCCCCAGAAACCCCCAGTTTGTTTTGTGAGATTAAGAGTCATTTATGGTTTGTCTCCCTCCCAATCCCATCTTGTTTCATTTATTCTTCTCCTATACCCCTAACCCCCCATGTTGCTTCTCCATGTCCTCATATCAGGGAGATCATATGATAGTTGTCTTTCTCCAATTGACTTATTTCACTAAGCATGATACCCTCTAGTTCCATCCATGTCGTCGCAAATGGCAAGATTTCATTTCTTTTGATGGCTGCATAGTATTCCATTGTGTATATGTACCACATCTTCTTTATCCATTCATCTGTTGATGGACATCTAGGTTCTTTCCATAGTTTGGCTATTGTAGACATTGCTGCTATAAACATTCGGGTACACGTGCCCCTTCGGATCACTCTGTTTGTATCTTTAGGGTAAATACCCAGTAGTGCAATTGCTGGGTCATAGCGCATCACAATTCCGGACTTCAAGCTCTATTACAAAGCTGTCATCATCAAGACAGCATGGTACTGGCACAAAAACAGACACATAGATCAATGGAACAGAATAGAGAGCCCAGAAATAGACCCTCAACTCTATGGTCAACTAATCTTCGACAAAGCAGGAAAGAATGTCCAATGGAAAAAAGACAGCCTCTTCAATAAATGGTGTTGGGAAAATTGGACAGCCACATGCAGAAAAATGAAATTGGACCACTTCCTTACACCACACACGAAAATAGACTCAAAATGGATGAAGGACCTCAATGTGAGAAAGGAATCCATCAAAATCCTTGAGGAGAACACAGGCAGCTACCTCTTTGACCTCAGCCACAGCAACATCTTCCTAGGAACATCGGCAAAGGCAAGGGAAGCAAGGGCAAAAATGAACTATTGGGATTTCATCAAGATCAAAAGCTTTTGCACAGCAAAGGAAACAGTTAACAAAACCAAAAGACAACTGACAGAATGGGAGAAGATATTTGCAAACGACATATCAGATAAAGGGCTAGTATCCAAAATTTATAAGGAACTTAGCAAACTCAACACCCAAAGAACAAATAATCCAATCAAGAAATGGGCAGAGGACATGAATAGACATTTCTGCAAAGAAGACATCCAGATGGCCAACAGACACATGAAAAAGTGCTCCACATCACTCGGCATTCAGGGAAATACAAATCAAAACCACAATGAGATATCAGCTCACACCAGTCAGAATGGCTAAAATTAACAAGTCAGGAAAGGACAGATGCTGGCGAGGATGCGGAGAAAGGGGAACCCTCCTCCACTGTTGGTGGGAATGCAAGCTGGTGCAACCACTCTGGAAAACAGCATGGAGGTTCCTCAAAATATTGAAAGTAGAACTACCCTGCCTAAGAGTTTTAAACTTGGCTGCTGGTGTTCAGAGATGGGTGGGAAAGGGAATCGGGGGATACCACTATTTAGTATTCAGACTTTCACTTAATTGCCGTATTTTTAATCTGCTGTCCTGAATGTCTGAGTCCCTCCTTCAGGAGTTTTTCTAGTTCAGTTTCTCCAGAGTCTGTACCACTTATCTCTGGTCTGGGGAGGATTTCAATTGATAAGGGTAGAACCTGGAGTTATAACTGACTCTGAAATAGACTTCAGGTAACCTCCCTGTTCTTTCTATCCTCTTTGTCCCTGTCTTCTTGGTGTTTTCAATGCCTGAGCATTTCTAGAGTTCCACAGAATGACTCAGTTTGCTTCTCATCTATAGAGCCATCCACAGGCACTTAGTACAACCCTCCTGCTTTCCTTTGGGGCCATTCCTCTTTCTGTATGCATTATAGAATAAGGTTATAGGTGTCTCCTAATACGGTTAAACATAGAGTTTGTGTTTCTCTTTCTTATTCTACTTACTGTCTGGAGATAATTTTTTAAATGATAAGGAGATAGAAATGTCTTTGCTATACCATCTTGAAATGTAAAGATTCTGGTCTTAACTTTTGTATCAGAATATATTGGGAGTGGAATATTGTTCTCTGTGACTACAAATTAATATCTGGACACTAAAGAAACTGAACAAAACTGTTCTTCTTTATATAATAATTGGATTTGTTTGTCTTGTAATTTTGAACTTGTCCTGACTATTGACCCTGTATTTAGTTGCCTTAGATCTTCAACATCAAGTTAGCCAAGAATCCCAAGTATTTCTGGGAGGAGAATTGGTGATGAGGTAAACAGAGCCTCCTGGTCAATGGGCTCTTCACTGTGTGGGTCTCTCTGTGTAAGACCAGACCTGCATGCTACTTATGTCCATATAAAGAGTTAATGCTCTTCATCTTTGCTTCCTATCTCTTAATCTGGTGCAAAGGGAAGATAATTTGCTCTCTAATTATTTCAGAGTGTGAATCCTGATTGTTCCTTACGAGCTATGTGAACTGGGACAACCTAAACAATTTTGCAAGCTAAACTTCTTCTCTCATAAGCTGGGGAAACTGATACCAGAGCTATGGATAATATTAAATCAATGAAGAAGTTAATTCATTTATTGCTTTAACAAACATTTCCTAGGCTTCTTTTAAGTGCCAGGCATGATGTAAGTCAAAAATCCTTGATGGCGGTTGAGCAGAGGAGGGAAGTCCAAGAGTGGTTATTAGAGTATAAAGTGTTGAGAGCTGGGACAGAGGGACGCATCATGGAAGCACAGATAGGAGCAAGCAACCCACCCCTGGGGGCATGGGAGCCTATCAGGGATCCTTATTGATAAGGTGATACTTGAGATCAACAGGCAGATCTTTTTCTTTTTTTTTTTAAAGATTTTATTTATTTATTTGACAGAGAGAGAGATCACAAGTAGGCAGAGAGGCAGACAGAGAGAGAGGAGGAAGCAGGCTCCCTGCGGAGCAGAGAGCCCGATGCGGGGCTCGATCCCAGGACCCTGAGATCATGACCTGAGCCGAAGGCAGCGGCTTAATCCACTGAGCCACCCAGGCGCCCCCAACAGGCAGATCTTAACAGAAAAGCAGGAGCTACCCAGGTGAAGAGGAAGTATAAGAATATTCCATGTTATGGAGACAACATACATAAGGATTACAGAGGTGAGACTTGACCTTGTTTGTGCAGGAAAGTGAAAATGATTTAGTGTTAATGAATCCCCTAACAAAGATTCCAGCACTGCAGAAATGTTAGTCACCTCCCTCCCTGCAGCCCCTGAATGTGGCCTTACTAAAAATTCAAGAGATTCTCAATTCTTGGAGCCAAGACAGAGATATCTGACCTATGCATCAGGTGTAACCCCTGGAGGACATGTGTGTGAGTGTGGTGTGCTGTGTGGTGTGTGTGTAGGTGATCTTGTGCTTTGTTGTCTGAGGCTGGTTTTACATAGGTTTCGTTAGGGAACAAATTTCTTCCTCTTAGCGGTTCAGTTTGACCTCTGCCATTAGTATATTAGATTAGAGTATAATCTAATATGCATGTATATATAATACACACAAAATATACACTAATGTGGTCTATTAGGTTACACTCTGCTGTACTTCTCTGTGAACTCTCTGTAGAATTCTCTATGAAAACAGCTGTCATGTTCTATGAAAGTCCTTGTGCTCAGACTGGTGCCACAAAGAGGACTTTTTCTCAGCACTAAGTCAAGTTTGCCTCTTCCTGAATTCCCCGAAAAGGTATTCCTGCCAAAGACTGCAATGGAATTAAGATATAACCTTCTCATTTGAGGCATTTGGGGAATTCCAGCTCAATATTACAACTGCTGTTGAGGCTAAATAGATTTTTCTCATTAGATCCTTCACAAAAGGGGATGGATTCATCATTTATAAGTCTCAATCTTCTCTCTTAGAGTCAGAGATGAGTTGACATGGACATCATATAAATTGCTCTATTGGTTTTTATGGCTTTGCTTATATTTTCTATGGGGAGCATGGTGTGACTTCATCATTGCTGGGCTTAATTTATTTCAGAACAGTGGTAAAAATCTTCTATCATTAAGCATATCTATAAAATGATGGTAAAAGTCATAGAGATAAATGTGGCCTCCATCGTGGTTATCCTCTTGAGAAAGTGTATTCTGGTGTCAATGCTGCCTTTAGATCCTCAAGCACAATTATTAGATATTCTCAATTAATTTCATCCTTTTAAGGAAGAATTCCATTGTGGAAACCTCACAGTCACGTCTCGTGAATAAAGTGTGGAATATAATTTAATTTACACATGTGGGGTCACTATGAAGTAATGAGAATCGTTTGCTTAGATACAATCATTTTCTTGAGAACATTTAAGTTCTGCCTTTCTTTTAAAAGACAATACTGTTACTTTGTCAATGTATTTATAGTGATGTAGTTGTACTGGGTATTTGCAAAAAAGGTTCTGAAGGTAGTTTTTAAAAAAGAGTTCCAGAAAATTTTTTAGCAGAATTGAAATATTTTTAGTTTATCCCCTTGTTCATTTATTCATCTAGCATCTGTCAAGGCCTCTTATTATTGTTATGATATTGGGAATGAAAATGATGAGTGAAATAACCTGTCCTTTGATGAGGGATCCATCTACTTTGGGTGGGGTGGGGGAGGCATGGAAGAAATAGAAGGAACACAGTATGAGAAATGCTATAGTGTTGATATTTTCTTTTTCTTTTTTTTTATGTTTTATATGTAAATTGGACATTTACTATGGAATACTTTAGATATTGTTTTTTTTTCCATTTTATTTATTTTTTTCAGCGTAACAGTATTCATTGTTTTTGCACAACACCCAGTGCTCCATGCAAAACGTGCCCTCCCTATTACACACCACCTGTTCCCCCAACCTCCCACCCCTGACCCTTCAAAACCCTCAGGTTGTTTTTCAGAGTCCATAGTCTCTTATGGTTCGCCTCCCCTCCCCAATGTCCATAGCCCCCTCCCCCTCTCCCAATCCCACCTCCCCCCAGCAACCCCCAGTTTGTTTTGTGAGATTAAGAGTCATTTATGGTTTGTCTCCCTCCCAATCCCATCTTGTTTCATTTATTCTTCTCCTATCCCCCTAACCCCCCATGTTGCTTCTCCATGTCCTCATATCAGGGAGATCATATGATAGTTGTCTTTCTCCAATTGACTTATTTCACTAAGCATGATACGCTCTAGTTCCATCCACGTCGTCGCAAATGGCAAGATTTCATTTCTTTTGATGGCTGCATAGTATTCCATTGTGTATATATACCACATCTTCTTTATCCATTCATCTGTTGATGGACATCTACGTTCTTTCCATAGTTTGGCTATTGTAGACATTGCTGCTATAAACATTTGGGTACACGTGACCCTTCAGATCACTCTGTTTGTATCTTTAGGGTAAATACCCAGTAGTGCAATTGCTGGGTCATAGGGTAGTTCTATTTTCAACATTTTGAGGAACCTCCATGCTGTTTTCCAGAGTGGTTGCACCAGCTTGCATTCCCACCAACAGTGGAGGAGGGTTCCCCTTTCTCCACATCCTCGCCAGCATCTGTCCTTTCCTGACTTGTTAATTTTAGCCATTCTGACTGGTGTGAGCTGATATCTCATTGTGGTTTTGATTTGTATTTCCCTGATGCCGAGTGATGTGGAGCACTTTTTCATGTGTCTGTTGGTCATCTGGATGTCTTCTTTGCAGAAATATCTGTTCATGTCCTCTGCCCATTTCTTGATTGGATTGTTTGTTCTTTGGGTGTTGAGTTTGCTAAGTTCCTTATAAATTTTGGATACTAGCCCTTTATCTGATATGTCGTTTGCAAATATCTTCTCCCATTCTGTCAGTTGTCTTTTGGTTTTGTTAACTGTTTCCTTTGCTGTGCAAAAGCTTTTGATCTTGATGAAATCCCAATAGTTCATTTTTGCCCTTGCTTCCCTTGCCTTTGCCGTTGTTCCTAGGAAGATGTTGCTGTGGCTGAGGTCGAAGAGGTAGCTGCCTGTGTTCTCCTCAAGGATTTTGATGGATTCCTTTCTCACATTGAGGTCCTTCATCCATTTTGAGTCTGTTTCCGTGTGTGATGTAAGGAAGTGGTCCAATTTCATTTTTCTGCATGTGGCTGTCCAATTTTCCCAACACCATTTATTGAAGAGGCTGTCTTTTTTCCATTGGACATTCTTTCCTGCTTTGTCGAAGATTAGTTGACCATAGATTTGAGGGTCTATTTCTGGGCTCTCTATTCGGTTCCACTGATCTATGTGTCTGTTTTTGTGCCAGTACCATGTTGTCTTGATGTTGACAGCTTTGTAATAGAGCTTGAACTCCGGAATTGTGATGCCACCAACTTTGGCTTTCTTTTTCAATATTCCTTTGGCTATTCGAGGTCTTTTCTGGTTCCATATAAATTTTAGGATTATTTGTTCCATTTCTTTGAAAAAAATGGATGGTATTTTGATAGGGATTGCATTAAATGTGTAGATTGCTTTAGGTAGCATGGACATTTTCACAATATTTATTCTTCCAATCCAGGAGCATGGAACATTTTTCCATTTCTTTGTGTCTTCCTCAATTTCTTTCATGAGTACTTTATAATTTTCTGTGTATAGATTCTTAGCCTCTTTGGTTAGGTTTATTCCTAGGTATCTTATAGTTTGGGGTACAATTGTACATGGGATTGACTCCTTAATTTCTCTTTCTTCTGTCTTGTTGTTGGTGTACAGAAATGCAACTGATTTCTGTGCATTGATTTTATATCCTGACACTTTACTGAATTCCTGTACAAGTTCTAGCAGTTTTGGAGTGGAGTCTTTTGGGTTTTCCACATATAGTATCATATCATCTGCGAAGAGTGATAGTTTGACTTCTTCTTTACCAATTTGGATGCCTTTAATTTCTTTTTGTTGTCTGATTGCTGAGGCTAGGACTTCTAGTACTATGTTGAATAGCAGTGGTGATAATGGACATCCCTGCCGTGTTCCTGACCTTAGCGGAAAAGCTTTCAGTTTTTCTCCATTGAGAATGATATTTGCGGTGGGTTTTTCATAGATGGCTTTGATAATATTGAGGTATGTGCCCTCTATCCCTACACTTTGAAGAGTTTTGATCAGGAAGGGATGCTGTACTTTGTCAAATGCTTTTTCAGCATCTATTGAGAGTATCATATGGTTCTTGTTCTTTCTTTTATTAATGTGTTGTATCACATTGATTGATTTGCACATGTTGAACCAACCCTGCAGCCCTGGAAGAAATCCCACTTGATCGTGGTGAATAATCCTTTTAATGTACTGTTGAATCCTATTGGCTAGTATTTTGGTGAGAATTTTTGCATCTGTGTTCATCAAGGATATTGGTCTGTAGTTCTCTTTTTTGGTGGGATCCTTGTCTGGTTTTGGGCTCAAGGTGATGCTGGCCTCATAAAATGAGTTTGGAAGTTTTTCTTCCATTTCTATTTTTTGGAACAGTTTCAGGAGAATAGGAATTAGTTCTTCTTTAAATGTTTGGTAGAATTCCCCTGGGAAGCCATCTGGCCCTGGGCTTTTGTTTGTTTGGAGATTTTTGATGACTGTTTCAATCTCCTTACTGGTTATGGGCCTGTTCAGGTTTTCTATTTCTTCCTGGTTCGTTGTGGTAGTTTATATGTCTCTAGGAATGCATCCATTTCTTCCAGATTGTCCAATTTGTTGGCGTAGAGTTGCTCATAGTATGTTCTTATAATTGTCTGTATTTCTTTGGTGTTAGTTGTGATCTCTCCTCTTTCATTCATGATTTTATTGATTTGGGTCCTTTCTCTTTTCTTTTTGATGAGTCTGGCCAGGGGTTTATCAATCTTACTGATTCTTTCAAAGAACCAGCTCCTAGTGTCATTGATTTTTTTCTATTGTTTTTTTGGTTTCTATTTCATTGATTTCTGCTCTGATCTTTATGATTTCTCTTCTCCTGCTGGGTTTAGGGTTTCTTTCTTGTTCTTTCTCCAGCTCCTTTACGTGTAGGGTTAGGTTGTGTACTTGAGATCTTTCTTGTTTCTTGAGAAAGGCTTGTACTGCTATATATTTTCCTCTCAGGACTGCCTTTGCTGTGTCCCACAGATTTTGAACCGTTGTGTTTTCATTATCATTTGTTTCCATGAATTTTTTCAATTCTTCTTTAATTTCCTGGTTGACCCATTCATTCTTTAGAAGGATGCTGTTTAGTCTCCATGTATTTGGTTTCTTTCCAGCTTTCCTCTTATGATTGAGTTCTAGCTTCAGAGCATTATGGTCTGAAAATATGCAGGGAATGATCCTAATCTTTTGATACTGGTTGAGACCTGATTTGTGACCCAGGATGTGATCTATTCTGGAGAAGGTTCCATGTGCACTAGAGAAGAATGTGTATTCTGTTGCTTTGGGATGAAATGTTCTGAATATATCTGTGATGTCCATCTGGTCCAGTGTGTCATTTAAGGCCTTTATTTCCTTGTTGATCTTTTGCTTGGATGATCTGTCCATTTCAGTGAGGGGAGTGTTAAAGTCCCCTACTATCATAGTATTATTATTGATGTGTTTCTTTGATTTTGTTATTAATTGGTTGATATAGTTGGCTGCTCCCACGTTAGGGGCATAGATATTTAAAATTGTTAGATCTTCTTGTTGGACAGACCCTTTGAGTAGGATATAGTGTCCTTCCTCATCTCTTATTATAGTCTTTGGCTTAAAATCTAATTGATCTGATATAAGGATTGCCACCCCAGCTTTCTTCTGATGCCCATTAGCATGGTAAATTGTTTTCCACCCCCTCACTTTCAATCTGGAGGTGTCTTCGCGTCTAAAATGAGTTTCTTGTAGGCAACATACTGATGGGTTTTGTTTTTTTATCCATTCTGATACCCTGTGTCTTTTGATTGGGGCATTTAGCCCATTAACATTCAGGGTAACTATTGATAGATATGAATTTAGTGCCATTATTAGCCTGTAAGGTGACTGTTACTGTATATTGTCTCTGTACCTTTCTGATCTATTACTTTTAGGCTCTCTCTTTGCTTAGAGGACCCCTTTCAATATTTCCTGTAGAGCTGGTTTGGTGTTTGCAAATTCTTTCAGTTTTTGTTTGTCCTGGAAGCTTTTTATCTCTCCTTCTATTTTCAATGATAGCCTAGCTGGATAGAGTATTCTTGGCTGCATGTTTTTCTCGTTCAGTGCTCTGAATATATCATGCCAGCTCTTCCTGGCCTGCCAGGTCTCTGTGGATAAGTCTGCTGCCAATCTAATATTTTTACCATTGTATGTTATAGACTTCTTTTCTCGGGCTGCTTTCAGGATTTTCTCTTTGTCACTAAGACTTGTAAATTTTACTATTAGGTGAAGGGGTGTGGACCTATTCTTGTTGACTTTGAGGGGGGTTCTCTGCATCTCCTGGATTTTGATGCTTGTTCCCTTTGCCATATTAGGGAAATTCTCTCCAATAATTCTCTCCAATAGACCTTCTGCTCCCCTCTGTTTCTTCTTCTTCTGGAATCCCAATTATTCTAATGTTGTTTCGTCTTATGGTGTCACTTATCTCTCGAATTCTCCCCTCATGGTCCAGTAGCTGTTTGTCCCTCTTTTGTTCGGCTTCTTTATTCTCTGTCATTTGGTCTTCTATATCACTAATTCTTTCTTCGGCCTCATTTATCCTAGCAGTGAAAGCCTCCATTTTTTATTGCACCTCATTAATAGCTTTTTTGATTTCAACTTGGTTAGATTTTAGTTCTTTAATTTCTCCAGAAAGGGCTTTAATATCTCCAGAGAGGGTTTCTCTAATATCTTCCATGCCTTTTTCGAGCCTGGCTAGAATGTTCAGAATCGTCATTCTGAACTCTTGATCTGACATATTACCAATGTCTGTGTTGATTAGGTCCCTAGTCTTCGGTACTGTCTCTTGTTCTTTTGTTTGTGGTGATTTTTTCCGCCTTGTCATTTTGTCCAGATAAGAGGATATGAAGGAGCAAATAAAATACTAAAAGGGTGGCAAAGACCCCAGAAAAATGCGCTGTAACCAAATGAGAAGAGACCCCAAATTGTGGGGGAGAGAAAGGGGATAAAAAGAGGTTCAGGAAAAAAAAGAAAAAAAATTAAAAAATAAAACAAATAAAGAAAAAATATAAAAAAGAAAGAAAAAATATATATTTAGATAAACTAGTCAAAAAACGTTAAAAAAGAAAATGGTTAAAATTTTTAAAAATTTAGCAGAAGAAGAAAAAAGAAAAAAAATTGAAAAAAGAAAAAAAATTGAAGTAGCCGCAAGACTAAAGAATCATGGGGAGAAAGCCATGAGTTCCGTGCTTTGCTTTCTCCTCCTCTGGAATTGCGCTGTTGTCTTAGGAATTGAACCTACTTTCCTTGATAGATGAACTTTGTCCTGGCTGGATATTTTGTTGATCTTCTGGGGGAGGGGCCTGTTGTAGTGACTCTCAATTGTCTTTGCCGAGGCGGGATTGCACCGCCCTTACCGGCCGCCGGACTAATTAATCGGCTCGGGTTCGCTTTTGGGAGCTTCTGTTCCCTGAACGCTTTCCGTAGAGTTCTGGAGGACGGGAATGAAAATGGCGGCCTCCTAGTCTCCGGCCTGGAGGAGCCGAGAGCCTGGGGCCCCACTCCTCAGTGTGCCCCCAGAGGACAGCACCCAATCACTCCCGTATCCCCAGCCTCTAGCCGCGCTCCGAGCTCACCCAGCCCGCGACCAGTTCAAGGTAACCCCGAGCTGTGAGCTCAGTCCTCAACTCTGTCTCTGCAGCCGGCTTCTCCGTTCTAATACCTGCGAGCTCTGCGACACTCCGACACCCCCGATCCTTCTGTGACCCTGCGGGACCTGGGGCCACGCTGACCCCGCGTGGGCTTCACCCCGGTTTAGCCCCTGGAGCAATGTCCCTCAGTGGAACAGACTTTTAAAAGTCCTGATTTTGTGCTCCGTTCCTCCGCCGCTTGCCGGGAGCTGGCCCCTCCCCCCACGGTCTATCTTCCCGTCGTTTTAGATTCACTTCTCCGCCAGTCCTACCTTTCAGAAAGTGGTTGATTTTCTGTTTCTAGAGTTGCTGTTCTTCTTCTCTTCGATCTCCCATCGGATTTGTAGGTGTTTGCAATGTTTAGATAAGCTATCGAGCTGATTGATCTCCTGCTACCTGATGTAGTCTCAGCCTGCTACTTCTCCGCCATCTTGACTCCTCCCCCTAGTGTTGATATTTTCTTATGTCTTCTATATATTATATATTATTCAATAGTAACCAATTCCTAGGTTGTTAGGGAAGGCTGGATAGAGAAAATAAGGATCTCCTCCTACGCTGAATTCCCTGAAGAACAGGATTGTGTTGGGAACATTTAAGTTCTGCCTTTCTTTTAAAAGACAATACCGTTACTTTGTAGATGTATTTATAGTGATGTATTTGTACTGGATCTTTGAATTTCAAGTGGTATACCTTTGGAAGGAAAGGTTTCTGAACAGATTATAAAAGAAAGTCATTTGCTCCATTTCTTTTAGAAGTAGTAAACACTCTGGTCACTTTTCTAAGACAATAAACGTGAAAATCCTTTTCATTGTTCAAGTAAGTGTTGCAGTTGTTATTATTATTTCTACCTATACCCATTTGTGTTTTATATCAGCCATCAAACACAGTTATCAAAATGAGTAATAGAGGTCCTTGAAGTCTATTTTTCTTATACCAAAGAATTCACGAGTTGAGATGAAAGAAAAGAAAAAAATAGGAAAAATTACTGAAAAACATATTTTACTGCACATTTTTAGGGAAATGCTATTTTATTACTTTAGGGTAAGATGGAGAAACCATATCCCATTTGCCAAGTGAAAAAAGATTAACATCTAAATTCTTTATTTATGTCTATTGATCTTGTTTTCATCAGTTCATTCCTTTCTACGCAACTTTCTTGTGCAGAGATAAAGACCTCAACCTAAGATAAATGTAACAAAATTCATAATTTATTCACTGATCATAGCATTTTGGAGGTGAACTATGTCCCTCTAGTCAGCACCAGCATTGGTTGCAGCTAGTACAGGTCCTAGAGGCATTAAAAAGACACATAAGGGGGCGCCTGGGTGGCTCAGTGGATTAAGCCGCTGCCTTCGGCTCAGGTCATGATCTCAGGGTCCTGGGATCGAGCCCCGCATCAGGCTCTCTGCTCCGCGGGGAGCCTGCTTCCTCCTCTCTCTCTGCCTGCCTCTGTGCCTACTTGTGATCTCTCTCTGTCAAATAAATAAATAAATAAAATCTTTAAAAAAAAAAAAAGACACATAAGGCCTAGGTCCTTCCTTGAAGGAAGAGAAGTCTAAGGAGGGTCTTAATAATGTAATGATACTGCCAGTTTCATTGAAAAGCTTGTGATATACCTATGTTTTCTCATATAAAAACTCTTAGAATATCGGAAGCCTGAGAAATTGACTTTCAAAACTGACTCACGTTAGTATGACATACTCATTTATTAGCTGCTAAGTACAGCCCCCACAATTGCCAGGCACTGAATTCTTGCCCTCATGGAACAAATGTACTAACAGATTAAAGGAGTAATTATATTAAGCATGGTTTATGCTTCTTGTTGATGAAGCAAACTACACTAAAATTCAGTTTTAGAATAGGGTGATTTCTAGGGCATGTGGCACAGAAAACAGTAAGTACAATGATCTTGAAGTTCTAAAACGAGACCCAGTTCATCATGATGATTGGTTTGAATCTGGAAATCTCCTAGGACGGGACAGCTAAGTTTACATGTTAGAAAGCAGTGTGACCAACATCTCTGGAGTCGCCTCCTGACATGTTACTGAATTTCAGAGCCTGGACTCTGGCCGAAGAAGTGTTTATAATTATGTGTTTTCACATATGTTTTCCTGACTGCTGTATATTTTGGCTATTGTTTATATACACCACTGAGTAGGAAAAAATATATACTTGACAAGAAAATTAACTAAAAGATTTTGATGTTAAAAATGACAAGCAGCCTTGGAGCCTGAAATCTCATAAGAGATGTGGGTAGTTAAGGGTTAATGTGAAGGGGAAAAAAAATCTCAGATGTATTTTTAGGTGTATAGACTAGTCCTTCCACAAAGCCACCACACATGCAAACCTAACATTCTTTCTAAGTCTCGAACAATAGACACTCTAAGAAGATTACATCACATTGCATGTTTTTGGGCAGGAGAAGGCATATTTGTGAATAGGTTGGACTGCAGCAGCCTTCTGCCAGTTTAGTCCTGTGACTGACTCAACAAATAATTCCTCCAGTGTCTACATAATTAGGTATCACAGCTGTTGTGTATGATGCACGTGACTGAGAGCCCGAGTGAGATATCTGTGAGGCTGGGAATTGGTGTAGGTGATTTTCAAGGTGTTCCTTCTTTTGTTCCTGTTAAACCTCTTCCTTGCAGGAGCCCTTAGAAAGACAAGCTTTATATTGAGAGAGATTATACTCAATCCCATTCAGTAAGCAACAAGTTGGTAATGTAACACTCTTGTGACAAGCTTTGGACTTAGCTTGCCCATTCCTCACTGAATGATGTTTGGTAAATACCAAGAGACCAAAAGAAGTCCACAGTACTCCCCAAGTCAGGCTGTAACTCAACTCTGCTTGTAGCAAATCTAGATGAGAGACCCCAAGTTGTTAAATTGTTTTTCTCCTGCTGAACTCCTAAGAAGTTGAAAGTAGAAAAGTGGAAACAGGAGTGGGGGCCATAAAGCCCAGGAGAGCTGGAAGGTTTAATAGCAGGTTCTAGGGCCATGCCAGGGCAATGATTGAAAGAATTTTGTTACAATTCCTTGCTGTTATTTTATTTTCCCTTCAAGGGCAGATTCAAAATTGGCATTCCTTCAAAGCTACCCCAGTCACCTCTTCTGCCTTGTCTAGAATCTGCTCTCATGGTCAAAGATTAATCTTTGGGGGAAAAGGGTGATCATGAAGTGGCTTTCCCTTAGAGTTGTCTTTATTTCTGCATGTTTGGTCTCTGACATAATTACCTTTTCTAATTTAATAAACATATGGAATTACTTTTTCTAAACATGACTAAAGGGTCAGAGTTTATGTTTCCTTTAATAAGATTACAAAACTTCTTAAAGTTGAGAGAGAATTTTTTTCGCGTGATAAAAAAATTCCTGAGAGATTCTTGATTTGTTATTTTTTTTTAATGCAAAGACTTGAGCACAATGTTTTAATTCTCATTAAATGCCTCTGTATAATTTTAACTCTTCTTCATTTGATACTTTATATCCTTAGGAGACATTACATAGTATGCTGGTCCTTGTTCCCCATTTTAAAGATGGAGAACTTTATTTACAAATATTCTGGCAGTTGTTCTTAGATTTCATTTTATCCCAAATATCCAACTATAATTGTATATTTAAAAGTACCTATAAAAATGTGATATGAAAGTATCTCTTAAATTCACTTTATTAGAATAAGAAAAGAATCCCAAATATGCATATAGAATTATACACTTACAATAACAGCTGATTTGCAGGTGGGTTTTTTGTTTTTTTGGTTGGTTTTTTTTTTTTTGGTAGTAGAATTCTTTGCTTTATAAAATAACTTTCCACGGAGTTGGTTTAAGTAGCATTCCTACCCAGTTCATTTAACAGAGGATTATGAATATGAAAAATTCCTAAGCACTTTGATGTACATTTAACTTCTTAAGAACATTTCTATGGAGTCAAGTAAAGCATTTATATATTTGTCTTTCATTCAGTGAATATTTTTTAGGTACTTTCTATGTGCTGAATGCTGGACTAAATGCTAAGTGTGCTATAATGACATACCCTTGTGTTTATTTATTTAGTTTAGAGGGGGCCGTGGACAGGTAGGCTGGGTTTACCACTGGGTAAACAAGGACTATGATAAATTATGCACGGGATAAGAAAGCACAGGAGAGGAGCATCTAACCCCAATTATAAGAGAAAGGGGGACTTCTTAAGGATGGTGATATTTGAAATTAATTTTGAAGGTTGAGAAGGAGTTAACCAGTTGAAAAAGACAGCAAGAATATTTTAGTTACAGAGAACAGCAGGTAGGAAGCCTTCTTAAGGTATGATATGATCACGACACTGACCAGGTCCTTTATGTGTAATCAAGAAGGTAAACATGGGAGAGTGATAGAAGATAAGAATAATCTCTGGGTTTGATTCCTACTCATTGATTACTTCTCCATCTCCTTGACAACTTCCTGTTTTTTCCCCTAATTCCTAATGCCAGATTTTCCAAGAGCTCAATTCTTAGTTCCATTCTCTAGCTACATTATCTATGTAAGTGATTTCATTGAATCTCATGGCTTTCAATGTCATCTCTGTGCTAAGAACACTCAAATGTAAATATTCTAACCTAAATCCTCTTCCAAACTGAAAACTTGTCTACAAACTATCTTTCTGACATTTCTATTTGGGTGTCTAATAGACTTTTCAG
This sequence comes from Meles meles, assembly GCF_922984935.1. Taxonomy (NCBI): domain Eukaryota; kingdom Metazoa; phylum Chordata; class Mammalia; order Carnivora; family Mustelidae; genus Meles; species Meles meles. Next base: position 44,282,777 of record NC_060075.1, on the reverse strand, counting down.
ACTCAACATGTCCACAACTCAATTGTTGGTTTCCCCCCAACTAGGCTGCTCCACTCATAGCCTTCCTCGCCTCCACCAATCGCCACTTCATTCTTCCAGTTGCTCAAAACAGAACACTACAAGATATTTTTTCCTGTAATTGAGGTAAGATTCACAGACTATAACATTCATCATTTTAAGCACATTAATGTGTACAATTTGGTGGCTGTTAGTACTTTCATAATGTGAAAGCATCACCACTATCTAATTCCAGAATATTCTTATCATCCCCAGAAGTAATCCTTCATCCATTACCAGCCATTCCCCATTCTCTCCAGCTCCCCAGCTCCTGGCAACCACTAATCTACTGTCTGTAGCAATGGATTTGCCTCTTCTGCACATTTCGTATAAATGAAATTTTATAATATGTGACCTTTTGTGTTTGGCTTTTTTTCACCCAGTGTGATGTTTTCAAGGTTCATCCATATTGGAGACTGAGTATTTTTCATTCCTTACTTTCTCTCACACCTCACATACACTCCATCAGGAAATTCTATTGGGTCCATATTTAAAATATACCTGGAATCTGACCACTTCTCAGTTCTTCCACTGGGACCTGGTGTGGACACGGCCACATCTCTTTTGCATAATTACTAGAGTCCCTATTTGTCTCTCTGCCCTATCCTTACCTCCCTCCAGTGGATTCCCCACATAGTGGTCAGAGGATACTTTTAAAAGTTAAGTCAGCCAGTGGCATCTTCTTGATCAGTTGTGGTCTTAGCAGAAGTAAAAAATAAATAAATAAATAAATAAATAAATAAATAAATAAATAAATTTATTCAATGATAATATAGATCTGATATTCAACTCTTATTACAAACTCTATTATTCTCTGCAAGTATTCAAGAAAGAAGCAAATATTTAATTGAATCAATAGTTATTTTTTCCCATAACACATTAATTATATTAAATTAAAAGGCAAATAACACTTATCTAGGTCCCAAACTAAGCAGGTGATGACAAAAAAGAATTAATCTCTGTAATTCAAGTTTAGAAGAAGAGTCTATTACATAATAGTGGCAATATCTAATTTAGAGACCCTTTGTTACTGAGAAAAATTTTTCTGATACATGAATAATTATAAAATAAACCAATAAAATAAAATTTTCAGACAGTTTCTCACTGTTCAAAATCTTTCAGTTAATAGTGTCAGTTCTCTAGGTAGCAGATCAGCAAGAAGTTATAAATTAGGCACTACAGATGAATCATTGTGTAAGATTTCTCAAGCTTTGGAACTTGTAATATATATTCTTTTTATTTTTATCTGCTTTTCTAAATCCCTGCCTATTTTCTAGGATAAATACACCAACAATAAGGGGGAAGGTGTACTACATTAAATAATTTGGGTAGGGTAAAATTTGGTTAGAAATGGTAATCTATATTAAACATGAACTAATTTGAGAGGGCTCAAGCTAGAGATTAGTTACCAACATGTTTATAAAGTAACATAAAACTTTAATTCCCAGCACTGTGGCAAACATAGGACACTTAGAAATGTTAATTAAATGAAATGTCTTTAACAAGAACAGCAACAAAACAAACAAGCAAACAAAAAACTCCCAATTTGGAGCATGTCACTCTTTTGCTCAAAATTCAGCAGTGGCTTCCTATTCCATTCAGAGTAAAAGCCAAAGTTTCTACCATATTCTATGAGGCTCTTGGGATCCTTACAACTTTCCAAAGAGTTGACTTAAGTAGCATTCCCCATCCAGACTGGCCTACTCTATTCTTTCTCACTGAGCCATTCAGGCCTTCCTGCTGCACCTCAAATTGGTCTTCTCCCAGCTTAGGGACATGGTGCTCACTCTTCTCTCTGCCTATAGTGTGAACTCACTCATTTCCTTCAGACCCTTGCTCATGGTCACTTACTCCCTGAGGTTTCCATTGGTTTCCACCTCTCATCTGAAATTGAAATAGGACCTCCCACTCCAGCACCCATTCTTCCTGACTTTGCTCTTGTAAATATTTCTAGAACACATATCATCCTCTAACTTGTCTTATTCTCTCTTTCTTTTTGTCTTCATTTCTTATGTGTATATATCTCTCACCAGAATGTGAACTCAACAAGAGTAGAAATATTTGTCTTTTTTTTAAATTGATGTATAATATTTTTAGGACTAACTACTACCTATTGGTCTTTTTATGTGCCAGGAACTCAGCTCAAGGCTATACTTACATTATTTATCTCATTATGTCCTCACCGGTAACTCTGTAGGATAGGTGATCATTTCTTCCACTTCCAGATGAGAAAACCAAACTTAGAACGGTCATAACCTGCCCTAGGTTTTGTAGCTCATAAAAATTCAGATTGCTGGGAAGCCTGGGTGGCTCAGTTGGTTAAGTGGCTGCCTTCGGCTCAGGTCATGATCCCGGCGTCCTGGGATCGAGTCCCACATTGGGCTCCTTGCTTGGCAGGGAGCCTGCTTCGCCCTCTGCCTCTGCCTGCAGCTCTGTCTGCCTGTGCTCTCTCTCTCTCTGACTAATAAATAAATAAAATATTTAAAAAAAAAAATTCAGATTGCTGGGGTGCCTGGGTGGCTCAGTGGGTTAAAGCCTCTGCCTTCAGCTCAGGTCATGATCCCAGGGTTCTGGGATCGAGCCCCGCGTCGGGCTCTCTGCTCAGCGGGGAGCCTGCTTCCTCCTCTCTCTCTCTGCTTGCCTCTCTGCCTACTTGTGATCTCTGTCTGTCAAATAAATAAATAAAATCTTTAAAAAAAAATTCAGATTGCTGGGCTCTGAATCTGTACTTTTTTTTTTTTTAATCTGTACTCTTACAGATTACTTTGAACTGCTTTGAAGTTACTTTGAACTGCTAGTGAAGGAAGCAGAATGAAGCATGAGGGTGCTGAGGAGGGAGTTCTGGAACTTTATCTTGAAGTATAAGGAGAGAATTAAAAATTGTTCATCATAGGTGCGATAGAATAAACTTATGTTTTCTGTGGAGTATGGTAGGATGACCATATCCAAATCCCCAGAACCTATGGATATGTTATCTTACACGGTAAAAGGGATTTTGCAGGTATGATAAAGATTCTAAGATGGGGAGATTATCCTTGATTATCCGGATGGTCCAATAGAAGTGAAAGAGTACTTTTAAGAGGGAGGGAGGAGATTCACAATCATAGAGAGATGGGAAGATGGAAACTGAGGTGGAGTGAGGCACTTTGAGATAGAGGAAGTGGTCATGAACCAAGAAGCATAAGCAGCCCCTAGAAGCCGGAAAAGGCAAGAAAACAAATTCTCCCTTATAACTTCTAGAAGGAATTGTGACCCTGCTGACAATTGATTTTTGCTCAGTGGGACTGGTTTTGGACCTCTGACCTCCAAAACTAAGATGATAAATTGAATTGGTTTAAGCCATTAAATTATTAGTAATTGTTTATAGCAGCAATAAGAAATGAAAATGCAGAATTTCCCCTTATTTCTTGAATTTAATAGAGAATTGATAAAGCTCAGGTTTATCTTAAATAAAAGAATAGCTCATCTCCTCCACGGATAGAACCTGACTCAATGGAGTGGTTTGTAGGGCTTACAACAGTGTTCATAAACATTAGGATAGGCTATCAGGGTTCAGGAGAGGATGGGAGGGGTGGTGGTGGGAAGGGGTTTGGTCCTCTATCTACTGGTCACACATCTACTCTTGATACTTTCCTCCATGGATCAAGAGAGGGGTTTATCTGTACTGTAGTGGACTGCATGTTAAATAACCATAGCTGTCTTCTTCTCGCCAGGTGAAGGCTGGATACCATAGTCCCAAAAGATGCATAGAGAGAACCGAGCACATGAAAGGTGAAAGGAGTCCTCCTTTTTCTTAAATGCTTGGAGTTCTTCCAATCCAAATGCCAATAAATAAGGAGGTAATTTTTCTTTTCTTTTATAGCTCAAAAATGTTGTCAAACTAAGACTAACTTAGACTCCGTAGTCAGAGTACATAATCTTGGGATCCTAAGACACCTCTCTGAACTTCTTTCCATTGAATTTGAGTTTGAATGCCAAGGTAGCTCAAGAAAACCCTTGAAGAAAGCACTTCGGAAGGCAGTTAATTTGAGTTACCACAAGTTGGGTCACAAGCTGAGCTAGTTCAGAGATGGGAATCCAAATGGAGTCAATGTTTCCCCCACTTGGCATCACTTACAGTTGATAAGGAGTTAACTTTGCCTGTTACTTCCTGACTCAACCTCAACATGTGAGAAAACTTAGTTTCACAAAAGCAAATTTAGAGAAAACAGAGTTGTTAATAAAATAACAGTCCCTTTAGACTTGGGTCATCTTGAAGATTCGATTTCAAGAGCATTCTAGTGTAAACACATTTCTAAAATTTCCTAGTGCCAGCTGATATAGTCCTTTTGGGAGAAACCAAATGTGCCTAAATAAAATAGGGGGAAATGCCACAGAGAAGTTCTCATAAAAGATAAACTATTGCAAAAGGACATATGTATTTTTTACTATCCGCTTTGGCCAGAGATTCAACAAAGATAGCTCAAGATAAAGGAGGCAAAGACTAAACCATAGTACTTTTGATTAAAAGAGACTCGAATTGTTCAAAGTGATCTTTCCATCTTGACCAGGCAGTCAGCTGTGGTCTCTTGGATATGTCACTTGTGCTCCTCCCAGCAACCGACTGGTGTAAACAGCCAGTGCCAACCCCAGCATGGGGGGAATTCCCAGAGTAGCTCCAGGGCCTTTCTGTGTATCCCCCCTCTGTGGTATCTTTAGAAAAAATGATGGCTGGCCATTCCTCTCTATAAAGTAGGACAATCAGCTATTTAACAACTTTTAGGTTGAGATGGTCCATGTTTATCCAATTTTAACTCCGCAAACACTTACTGCACTCCTTTCATTTAGCAAATCTGTACTGAACTCTTCTTTGCATCGTGGCTATAGAAATTAATCATGGTCTCCTTCCCTTAAAAATTTCATAATCTTTAAGAGATATCAATAACTCAATAATTTTTGTGCCTAAGTAACTCAGGTTGCCAGGAAGGCCAGAGAGAGGCAGATCATTCATCTTGGTCGTAGGGAGCAGAGGAAGGTTTCTGAGAAAATTATCCAGAGAAAGCCACTGGAGCTGACTCTAATCCCCTGAATTGGAAGTGAATTACATAAAATAAGCCCCAAACCTTTGTTCCCAGTAAGAAGAACTTGTCTGTCTTAGTGATGGGTTGTAAGCCCAACAGAATAATGTGTCTGCATATAATCTTATTGGTTTCCCATTCCCAATTCAGCTTCTTCCTCCTTTTAGTTCTGGGTGTTAGAAATTCAACTAAAGCAAGATAGGCATGGCTGATGTCATAATACCATTTTAGAGCTGATGGCTACTCTGGCTGGGAGTCTACTTGCTTAGAGGAAATAATTTGTGAGAAGGTTATAGAGACAATACAACCTATTTTTTGAATAATAATTAGCTCTTAGAAAGTATATCAATGGGCATGATATTATTTGCTTAATACTTAACTCATCTTCTTAGTGACTAGAGCTAAGCTTGGTCAGGCAAAATTTTAGAGCTATAACTCAACGTTATGGGTTGAATTGTGTCTTCCCAAAATTCATATGTTGAAGTTCTTGCCCCAGATTGTGACCCTATTTGGAAATAGTGTCATTGCGGATGTAATTAGTTAAGATAAGAGCATCCTGGAGGAGGGTGGGTTCCTAATCTGATTGCTGTTTTTATGAAAAGGTGAAATTCATACACAAACACTCCTGGAGGGAAGGCAGCATGAAGAGGCTCAGGGAAAAGACAGCCATCTACAAGCCAAGGCCAGAGCTCAGGAACACGTCCTTCCCCCACGGTCAGCAGAAGGAATTAACCCTGCCACCCGCTGATTTTGGACTTCTAGACCCTAGAATTGGGAGACAGCACATTTCTATTGTTTAAGCCCCTCAGTTGTGCAGCTGTGTTGTGGCAGCCTTAGTAAACCAGTATGCCCCCCAAGTCCGGCATCTGGCTTCTAGTAGAGGGAACGGGTCTACTGAGGTGTTGCTTCCTTCTGTCAGAGCTACTCACTCTCCTCTGCACTGACAGGGGGAACTTAAGTTTTTTCCCAAGAGATGCCAAGCATGAGTTATAAATTCAGTATGGCTCAGCATGGGGACTTTTGTCTTTTAAAGATGGTATTGGAAGAGAGTAAGACCCCTTAGATTAGCTTTCTTTTATTTTGTGGAATGTTGGACAGGAAAGAAAAAGAAAAAGCCCTCAGGGCACTTTAATAATACTTATTTTTAATCAGCAGTGAAAAGAATTCACAAGTTATTGATGGGATATCTTTAAGGAAACAAGGTATTTTTATGGATTTCTTTTTCAAATGACTGAAAACAAACAAACAAAACCCCCCCCAAACAAACAAACCTCAAAACCAACCAACCAACCAACAACTAAAAAAACCCCAAATCCCCAAAATGAAAACCCTTCACTTTATTTTCTTGAAGATTTAGTAGAGCTCTCTGATCTTCATCTCACCTCCTTTAGTTTTTAGTTTTTCTCTGAATTTCAACCCTTAATGGATATTCTTAATTCTGTTTGTAATTGTTACTAATTGCCCTTGAGGCACATCATTTCTTTCTCCTGATTTGCAAAAGGCCTGTGTATTTGTCCAACTGGCAGATTATAATATGATTCTACTTCTTATTTTATAATATGATCAGCTATTAATATTAATAAAGTCTATACATACAATAATTTGAATTTTGAATATTACCAAGTAGGAAGCAAGTGTCTAGAAAGAGTATGGACTTGAAATAAGAAAATCTGATTTTAAATGCAAACTCTGATGCTTCTAGACTTGCAACTGTGAGCTGATCACATAACCTCACCAAATATGTTCAAGGCTACAAGACAGCTATCTCCTCCAAATGTTTATACTGAGAATTAAAGTTAGATAATGAATATCAGATTGCCTGGCATGATGCCCACACATAGGTACATCCTGAAAAATAGCTATTGAGAGTTTGTTAGGTCAAAAGCTCTACTAGAGTAATAAGTGGGTGTTATTTTCATTCCAGTGTTCTGTTTTTTAAGTAGCATGTTTTTTTCCTCCTCAAATTTGAAGGCTTCTTACAATAAGTAAAAAAGACCTAATCTGTAATCAGTTTTTCAAGGCACCTAGTTTTAGGATGTCATTTAATATTATTGAGAGTTTACGGTGTATCAGAAAGTATTTAGTACCTATTATCTCATTTGGTCCTTATAAAAACCTAAGGAGGGAAGAGACACTGTCATTACTCCCATGAGAAAACTGAACCTCAGAGAATAACTTTTAGTGCAGAGCCCCCTGGGAAAGGAAAGACCTTACTAGGAAGGGGGTTTAAACCAAGGTGGCATGGGGTCGAGACCAGGCTTTTAACCTCAGCATCAGTCTGCCTTCCTGTAGTGGAAAATTATCCCAAGCACCACTCTCTCACTATCCAGAGGACAGCTTATGGATAAAATGTTTTTCATTGAGAGAGATAACTAGCGAAAGGGATTAGATTTATTATTACCACAGCATAAAGAATGAAGACTTCTCAGAGATCACTGCTGTCTTTAATCTCTTCTTGAAAGAAAAATCTTGGGAAAGGATACATGAAAGTGAATGATGCCCAGTCTTGAGAGAGAAATGGTTTCCCACATCTGAGATGACTCGCATCTTAACCTTTTTGCTCTAATTTCTCTCTTTGTACATATCCTATGATTTACTCTCTGGATGATGGCTCTGTAGCGAATTCCCAGCCAACACGCGCAGACATTATGCATTTCAGAAGACACATGCACTCTGCTTATAAGTGGTCACTTTCCCCTGGCTTCCCATATTTCTTTTCCCCCAAGAATACATTGTCTACCAGGAAGTAGGTTAGGAAGCAGAACCACTTCACACAATAAAAATAACAGGTTGATTTTGTAGAATTTTGCTACATCTGTTACAACCAATTGATCCCAGGTGACAGAGACTCTGGTAACTTCTCCTGGGGACTACAGTGATGCTTATGTGATCCTGGATTTGTAATGCCACATGGTGTGTTGTATACATAGGTTGATCACTGCCCAACAGTTAGGAAATTTTCCCCTTGATTTTGTCTCATCAATCTAGTTCATTTTGCTTCATACACATTTTTCTCCCTAAAATTATCTCCACAAACCCCAATGCTGAGAAGAATGAATTCCAATAAAACCCAATAAATCTGACAGAAAAATGTAGAGTTAGAGATCCGCACAGACCATGAGGACTGTCGCATTAAAGGCTCCTGGGGATATTTTTATGACTTTCTTTCCCTCCCTCTAATGCTTGGTCTCTTGCTTCCATAAATTCTGCAGGCTGGCTTTTCATTAACTCAGAAAGCTGAAATAATTCTTTGTAAAGAATTCTTTAGTCACACATGATTCAAAAGTTCACCAAGATCAAAGCCAGTCGGCTTTGTGGCGGACCCTACACCGTATATTTCATGTAAATGGTGTGGCTTGCTGCATTCTCAGCTGGAATTATTCCAATTTCACATCCCTTCTGCAGATAATGGGACCCTCTTATGCCGTCCCCAGCACAAGGGGCTGCTCTGTGTCCGACCCTCTCTCCCTCAGGAGCCCATACAGATGCTGTCTGTACAGGCCAGTGAAGTCATTCTGACATCCCCCTCAACATTATCTGAAATTTCATGAGGCATGGGAGTCGTTCTTGGCCCTAGGGGGTCTGGGGCAGTGGGATGGGGGAGGCAGGGAATGGAACAGAGAAATGCTTCATTGTTCAAGCCTCCTCTGTCTCTCTGATTTTCCCTTTAGGAGGGTGAGATGTATTAAAGAGACCCAAAGGTGAGATTAAAGTAAACCAAGAACAACAAGGACAGACAGTCTTCCTTCTTGGGGATATTGCTCTCTTGTTCTCATGTTCTCAGACTGTCTTATTGTCCTTACATTTTTCATTTAAAATATATGGGCACAGGAGGAAATGATGTGTGAGAGATATGGGAGAAAGAGCTTGACAGTCATCCCATAGCAATGATAGTGTTGGAATAACAGAGGACCTTTCAAGGGGCTGACCACTTCCATGTGTACCCTCATCGTGGGCAGAGAGGCTCAGAGCCATTTAGAGATTTGCCACACACTTGGATGGAAGCAAGGACAATAAATTCTTCATAATGAAGAACAGGGAAAAGGGTGTCCTGGCAGGTGAACTTTAGAGGCTCCTGGTGTCTCTTTACTGTGTATCTGTGGCTGCTGTACCGATGAACTGAGAGCCATCTAAGTTGGTTTCCAGACGAGACCAGGGGATGCATGAGCATCTGGCCTCGTGCACGGTCAGTAGTGGCTGCGGTGTGTGAGAGAGCACTTCTGGGGGGTTGGAGGAGGCCCAGAGTCGAAGGGCAAGCATAGGAAATGACAGAGAGGCAAGGGATGTGCCGGAGATAGGGAGAGGGAGAACTCAAGGAAGAGAGGTCAGAAGTCAGCCAGTTGTAGGAGGGTAAAACAGACACACTCATGGTGTGCGGAGTGGCACTGGCAGCCTGTGTACTTTTGGTCATCTGGGTAAATTCTTGGGGACTTCAGCGTGTAGCTAACATGGCCATTCCATGATGTCATAAGATTCAAGTCCTAAAAAGATGTCGGGTTCTGGTCCATCTCTCCCTTGGTTTGCATTGACCCCCTTCTGTCTTACTTATCACATCTCCATTTAAGGATCGTGGTAACTACACCTGAGCCTATTTCGTCAACATGTTAACGAATATAATAATGTAGGGGGGTAATTCAGACTTGTAGACAAATGCTCTATCCGCCAACATGATGGAAATATTGACAGCGAAGTTAGAAGAACAAAACCTGGTGTTCTATTATTCCGACAACAGCCCATACATCACAGAAGTTGAAAGTCAGCCTCCCCTCCTTCCTCCACAAGGAGCAAAGTATATTTTCAAAAATGGAAGCATCTGGTTAAATATTAAATAGGAGAGTCATTCTTCTGAGGTCTTGCATGGCCGCACTTAGGTAGCAGTTAAGTAAGATGGCCGTTGGCTTTGACAGCCATGCATTTATGATGCGGTATAAATAACAACTGACAGCAAATCCACGGCACTCCTTCCACCAGGTTCGCCTCTTTGCACTTTCTTTAGTGGCTTATGCACACATACGTATACCCATGCACTTTGCCCAACTCTCATAATAGCTATTGTCTTCTCCCCTCCTGCTTCTTTCAACAGATGTGTCCATTTTTAGTTAATGTAAAGGAAATGGCAGCTCTTAAAGGTAGCCTTTTGCAGTGGGAAAGAGCTGCATTAACTGTGAAAACCTTTTAGCTGCACAATTTTTATATTCAGACTCTCCTCCCCAGACATGGCTTCCCCAAGTCTGCATTTCCCTTTAAGCTTACTGGCTGTCCAGAGGGGCTGCTTAGGGGCTACAAAGGCACGGTGCCCGGCAGCAGCTCAGAGACGTGAGCTCCAGGTTCCTGGGCCAGGGAATAGCAGAGTTTAAATCCTCCTCGGACAAAGTACTATTTGTGTGTTCAAAAAGCATTTTATGGAAAAGTTTGTTGTGCCAACCTGTGCTCAAAATGCTAATGGTATTTGTCTAGGCCGTTGGCCAAATAAAAACAGATTCACACATTTGAAGTAGAAGGACACTTGAAATAATAACTTACATTTTCAGAATATCTCAAAATGTGATTAGCATATGTGCTCATGAGACTGAGATCCACAGGGCTACTGTGGGGAGAAGCTTCAGCCATAAACTGACCTCAGGAGAAGAAAACTTGTATGTTGGCAGTGTGGGAAAATCTCTCACTGGAATTTTCACTGGAGTCACTGTGAGAGAATCCACAGAGGGCCAGTCTCAGGTGTTTGGAATGTGGGGAAAACTCCAGGCAATTGAGAAAGCCAGCTCATCATGCCAATGTCAGGAGGAGCAGAGAAGTCCCAAGGATGCAATTCATGTGGGAAAGATGCTGGAAAGTGATCACATTGAACCCACCTGGTATCTAAGGTCTCTCTTTAGCCAGCAAATGAATCTTACAGGCCTTATTCAATAGAGTATGTCACCAGAAAGACAAATGTCTCTCCTTTCCACCTTGCCTTAATATCCAAGTATTAAGAATACACAAAATAATGTGAGGATTCTAAAACATTCTCTGGAAACTCATAAATGCAGAAAAACAGCCACTAGCCCACGTTGTAGAATGTCAATTCCATAAGGGCTCAAGTACTTTAGGAAAAGTCTGATGACAGTCTTTCCACACTACCTTCTTACCCATTTCTAAGAAAAACCTACTATGTCCTCCTAAAAGCTCCTCCCAGCAAAGGTGGGCAGAAGGCATGTTTCTTTTGAGAATGCACTTGATTTTTGCATTAGGAAACCTTGCAATGTTTCCATACTCCTCCAAGTGGAACTGAGAATCACTGAGTAGATAGGATCTTCATAAACATTTTGAGCACCAACTATGTGTAGTGATAAATTCTGGGGGATATGAAAATTTTCAAGACAGATAACGTCTGTGCCTTTCTTTGTTGAGCAATCCATGTCAACAGTGGAGATAAACTCCATCAGAACAACCTAACAACATCTGAATATGAGTTTTCGTTCTTGTGCATTTTAAGTTCTACTAGGAGATAAAGCCTTCCTCCGATTAGTCAAAGTTTATTCTACCCTCGTGTCTAACCAACCCACAGATCATGGTGGTTCCCAAATTTGGCTTTCATTAGAATTGCCTAGGAGGTTTATTTATTTTTTTAAAGATTTTATTTATTTATTTGACAGACAGAGATCACAAGTAGGCAGAGAGGCAGGCAGAGTGAGAGGAGGAAGCAGGTTCCCTGCTGAGCAGAAAGCCGGATGTGGGGCTCGATCCCAGGATGCTGGGATCACGACCTGAGCTGAAGGCAGAGGCTTTAACCCACTGAGCCACCCAGGCGCCCCAAGCCTAGGAGGTTTAAAACATAGTGACTCTTACCTTCCTGAGGTGTTGATGTAATTAGTTTGAGGTGTGTCTTGTGAATGGGGAGAGCCTCAGTTAGTGTTGGATTCGATGTGTAGGGATGAAAATCTTGGAGGACATCTTAAAATTCTGCCTACCACAGTGGTATTTGTTAGAAAGGATAGGGAACCCCTTTATGGCCAGTAAGTTGCTAGAGGTCAGGGCCAGGGTCAACCAGTAGACAAATGTTTTGAAATGATTATTATTTTAGCAGTGACCATAAACATCTACAGATGGTGGACCCTGTGGCTAATAGAGCAAGCTGAGGAGAATAGGCTCCTGTTTATCCCAGGTTTTACAGGTAACAGACTTTTCTAGAGTTGGCTTAGATGTATGAATGCTGAGCTCCGCGTGGATGTGAGTTGAAGATCTCAAGGGTGCCTCAGGATGGCTGGCATGTGGGGAGGGTTTGAGTACTAGAGGTTAAACAGGCAGGGCTCTGCCCTCCTCCTTAGAGCCTAGACTGGAACAGCTGTGCTTTGATGTGTTTTGGGTATTGGACTAGAATGTGCATGACTTCTGGAGAAACATTTCATCCTGAAATGGTCTTCAGGGGGCCTTGTGGGGCAGGTGGGGCAGCCATTAATTTCTCTGCCTTGCCAGGGAGGAAACAGGTTCCTTTAAGTTGCACAGTGTCCCCAGAATCCATTTAGCCGGAGATGCTTCAGTCTGCTCAGGATATGTTGATACTTGCAGCCCTGAAATAGCTTGCAGAGCTCACTTACAAGCCATGTGATCAAAATCAACTTTCTTTTCTTTTTCTTTTTCTTTTTTTTTTGCCTTAGAGCAATTTAATTTTGACCCTCAAATACTATACTCCAGGTTGATTTTTTTTTTTTTAAATAAAGCACTCAGCTTCTTGGACTTTTCCCACAAATCATACTATGCAGCCATGAAGGAGAGTCAAAATGATGTGCTAAGCATTGAATGCAATTGCAAAGGAATTTCTCACACAGATAACTGATTGTGTATGTATGTGTGTGTTTGTGTGTGTGTGTGTGCGTGTGTGTGTGTTTTGGGGAAAAGGGGAGAGAGAGGCTTTACTCAGACAAGTCCAGGTCTCGTATAGTAATCTGTTATGAAGAGGATGAGACTTATTTAGACACACAGAATTTTTTAGTATTTTTTTAGAAAAAAATTAATCTTACTATATTTAGATTTTGATAGATTCAATAAAGACCTTTGAAATCACTGGAAAAATGACAAAGAGGAAATGGAAAATACTCTTGAGTTCATGGCATATAATCAACCAAAATATTAAAGTTGTGCGTTGCTAAGGTTTCAGACTTTTCTCTTGCTTTTGGAAAGGGATGGGTTTTCCTCCTGGATGCAGGATTTTTACAGTATTATTGAGGCTGGCTAGTGGTGCAGAAAGAACTCTGCTGTCTCTACAAACAGCATTAGCAGCGAGAAGTCAGTGAAGTAGTTAATTTGCGGGGTATTTCCTAGAGAGAAAATCATGCTCATCTGTCTTTTCTTCCTTTGAAGTGTCCCTCGTGTGGTCTCAAAGTGGGGGGCTTTGAGAAAGAGGGGTTGCTGGGGGGAGGAAAGGAAGTCAGGCCAGGGAAATGTATCTGGGAAGAACAGCCCTGGCTGCCGCTCTCAATCGCTCGTCCCCTTGCCACAGACACATGCACATTAGTGGTTAGGTTAGCTGCAATATTCACAACACACTTGCTGGGGTTCGATTGATCGCTTCAGGCGAGAGATAGCGTCAGCAAGGATGTGGTGCAGAGAGGCCTGGCGCTTGGGGGTTTCCGCTCTCACACATCATCAAGCCCCACTTTGAAATGGTTTGAATTAATGACACTTATTCAGACAGACAGAGTAGATAAATGGAAATATTAGACAAGGCTTTTTGCCTACTTTGCGCAACGTTTCCCGTTACCTTGAGTGCTGGAAACTCTCTGTGGTCTTGCTCAGCTTCAACGGGAGCTGCATGAGCTCACACCCCACACTGCCCGAAGCAGGACGTGCCTATGCCCATGTGGCAGAGGGGGTTACAGTAAAGGAGGTCCACTCTCTCGGGGCTGACGAGGCCCAACACAGAGAACATGCTAGGGATGTTAAATTCCTATTCTCCAACACCAGGCCTACCCTTATGGGGAGCCATTCATCTTGTACCTTTTTATAATGATTATGACAATTTCCTGGCAGTTGGTAGAAAAGTGTGTTGAGCAAGGTCACCTTTGACAAACTTATACAAAGTGGCCTTTGAGACTGGTGGCAGGGCTGTCAAACATTACCAGGCAAACAAGGGCTTTTAAAAAAAAAATTCTATCAAATATTTATTTTTTTAACTTTAAAATATTAAAATATTTTATTATTAATTGGTATGCACTTTTTTTTTTTTTTAAGATTTGGAGTCAGAGCCCAGCAAATCCTAGCTTTTGCATTTCCTGCATGTGTGACTTTGAACAAGCCACTTGAACACTCTGAGCTTTGGTTTCACCATCCGCAATCATGGATTTGATGTGAGGCTCAAATGAGTGATCTGGGAAAATGCTTATCACAGTAAGAATCGTGTGAGCTAATGGTAGGTGCTCACAAGTCATCAGGACTTTGTCTTCCTGTTCCACTCTCTACCTCTTTACTAGAAAAGGAAATCATGCACCATGTGACCCTGCAGGGGCACCAAAGCACTAAGGCCTAAACTTGACTTGGCAGGATACCTTCATTTGCGGGGCTTGAGTTTGACAGTCAGCAAAGCCATCCTTTAGCTAGGCCCAGGGAATGTATTTCTAGGGAAGCAGCTAGCCGCCTTCTCCTGGTAGAATGTTAAAGTTATCCCATTATCCCCTCTTTTTTTTTTTTTTTTAGAACCTGTGGATATGTGAGTGTGAAGGGGAGGTGAAGGCCTACAGATAAGTTGGTGAATCTTGCTCTGTCTGTTCCTAGGACTTGCTCTAGGAAACTGCTCTGGGTTTGCATTTATCCCCTCTCTCTTGCCTTTTTTTTTTTTTTTTTAGAGAGAGAGAGAAAATGTAAGTGGTGTGGGGGGGCATAAGTGAGAGAGAATTCCAAGCAAGCTCCATGCCCAGCATGGAACCCGATGTGGGGCTCCATCCTCTGACCCTGAGATTGTGACCTCAGATGAAATCAAGAGTCCAATGTTAACTGACCAAGCCATCCAGTGCCCCTTCTCTTGCCTTTTTTATGTACATGAGGGAGCAGGGTAGAGTGTGATCTGGAGTCAGACTGCCTGGGTCCCATTTGTGTACTTGCTGGCTTTGTGACCTTGGGCAAGTTGCTTAACCACTCTGGGCTTCAGTTGCCACATCTGTTAAATAAGGGTAATAATAAAATGGCCACCCCATAGGGTGGGTTGCGACAGTTACATGAAAAGGACTTTGTTTAGTAAGTATTCAATATATGTTGACATCTTTTATTTATGATCTATCTATTATATCATGTCACCTTCTTGGATTTCTAATTTATGTGATTTTTAAGATGAATTTAATGGATTTTACAAGCAAATTGGTATTTTTAGGACACCAGCAGATTATGCATTGGTTCTAGCACCCATTGTTGAGACAGGGAATAAACGGTCTGCTAAGCTTGGGTTCCCCAAGACCCCCTAGGTTCCCATGCCAGTTGAACCTTTGGCTGACTTTCTTGAGGCTCAACTCTAAAACTCCTTTACGATTGAGGGACTTTCATTCTGAAAATATTATTTTCACTTTCCTTTCCAAAGGGGGTTTACTCCTCTCTAATGGGACAATCTAAGTTCTTTTTCAGATTACGTGTTTTTAGTGTAACTGTTCTAAAGGGGAAAATATATGGTTAGATGAAAGAGCTCAGTTTGAGTTCTGTGTGTGTTGGTGGAGGTTTTCAAATGCAAACATTTGATAAAAATATGTGGTTTTGTTTATTTATGTATATCTATATATTAGAAATGTTAACTTGAACTGAACCGTTTAACATGCTTAATCCGAGGCAGATGGAATGGTCAGTGAATTATTTTTGCAAACCACTTCTCTGGCATTCAGAGTTTCCTTTCGTATTGATTCCATTCTGGCCGGCCACTTAAGGTTTCACCAGAATAAGCTGGTGCCAGGCTCCACTTCAATGACATATGTGTTCATTCCCCTGAAATACAACACAATTGCAAATTTCTTCAGCCCATAGAACTACTTTTGTAACTAATTAGACCAGACAGGGTGCTGCGGAGAAACCCCGGACACAGCATTGCGTCCTGATAGATATTCGTATAGTCCAGCCCCTTCACAAAGTGAACAATTGCCCAAATAATTATTTCCTGCTGTGGACTCCTTTTTAAAATGCTTTGTTTGTGAAATCCTATTTTCCTTCCTACTTTCCTGTTGACTGCAGCTAAATTGAATTTGGTCCAACCCATCTCACCCTGGGTCAGCAAAACTCTTCACTCTGTGGAGGAAAGGGGTTAACCCTTTGAACAATGCCATTCTCATGGGCCCAGCACCCCATCTCTGATCATCTCTTATTCCAGAAGTAGAGTAGGGGGACAGGAGGGGCTGCTCTGGTCTGAGGGGGGAAATGCAGAAGGTGATAGAAACGGGATATGTTATATTAAGATCATGACCATTTTTGGTAAAGAGAGTTCATGTCACTTTTCCTATTGTCATGAAGAATGTGGATTATGAGAAAGCTGGGAAGACAGTGTGCACAGGCTCATAAGTACAAGGAAGGAGGATACTTTCAACCAAAGGTCTTCTCGAGAAACATAATATAAATTTGAAGGGAAGAACAGACTGTTAAACAAAATTTGAAAAAATAGGGGTAATCACCCCTGAGTAACAAAATTAATAGAGGGTCTGAATTGAAAAGTGTGTGTGGGGGGAATGTGACTCTAATTCATATCACATCTTAGAGCAGTCCATGGTGGGAGTACCTGTCTCATTTGTGGTTTTCGCCGTTTGGATTCAGAGGTGCTGTGTTGAGAGATCAGATAGCAGGGTCTGTTGAGAGGTGCGAGATCCTGAGGAAAGAGAACCAGCTGTGAGAAATATTCTGGCCAATATCAGCAAGTGTGATTTCGTTAGCACGTTGTGGCGCCTGTCCTCCATTGTGTGAAAACTGTCCCCATCCGGTGAGAGTTTGTGGAACTTGCTGGAAGCAGAGATGGTGTCAGAGGCTGCCTTTGCCTGTCAATCTGGAAAATGTAGCTTGTTTCTGCAGGTGGAATGTCTGGGTCAAAGCATTTTCCTGGTTGATGGAGAGACTCAAGAGTTTCCTGCTTAAATATTATATGAACTTCTACTTCCACCTGCACTGTATGAGTGTTAACTGTTTTCTCCAGCCCACTCCACCGAAAGCATGTACTCAAAACTTTTACATTTTGCCAATATATGTCTAAACAATGGTATTTCACTTATGTTTTAATGTGTCTTCCACTTATGAGTGAACAAACATCTGTCCCTATGTTTGAGAGCCATATGTGATGTTTTTTTCCTTTGTATCCTTTGGTAAATTTCCTACTGGCTATTGGTTTTTTTCCCTTTGTGTTTACAAAAGCTTTTAAAACCAATCTCATACATATACGAGGGTATTAATTCTTGATTTATTATGTCAGCTGCAAATATTTCCCCAATTTGTTGTCAAACTTTTGACTTTGCTTATAGCACTTTTGCTATGCAAAGATTTTTTTTTTTTTTTTAAATTTTATGTGGCAGAATTTGTCCATTCTTTTTTGTGGGTTCTGGATGGGAAATCATAATTTTGGAAACTTTTAAAGTTAAATTAAAGAGTTTCCTATTTTTCTAACTAAATATGAAATAGCAAAGAAAGGTAAGAGAAACAGAGCAAATAAGAATCATAAAAGACTGTGTTGTTTGACCTTATGCAAATAATTTTGACACTGGATGAAATGGAAAATTTTCCAGGAAAATGTAATTTTCCAAAACTGACCCAAGAAGAGAAAGAAAACCCAAACCAATCAGTTCTGACAGAGAAAATTGTCAAAGAATAATTCACCACAAAAGCACCATGCCCGGATGGTTTCACTGGGCAATTCTATCATATCTTTAAATAAAAATAATTCCATAGCATAGAAAAAGCATAGAGCATAGAAAAAGAAGAAAAACTTCCAATTTTGTTTGACAGAATATATTATGTTGATACCAAAACCCTAAAACGATTATAAAAAATAGTTAAAGAGTAATTTCTCCTATAAATATTCATTCTAGAATCTTAACTATGAAGAAACATGATTCAATGGCACATTAAAATGATAATGTGTTATATCTAGGTAGATATTCCAGGAATACAAGGTTGGTTCAATATTAAGAAATTTTCAAATCAATTCATTGTATTAATGTATGAAAAATAATTTTTATAAAAATTATTTTAATAGATGCGGACATAATCTCTTGTCCATTCTTAACGAAACACTCAATAAATTAATAACAGATACTTCATTGACATATATCTCAAACCCAAAAGCTAGTACCATACTTAATGCTAAAAGCATTCTCATCAAATTCTAGAATACTCAATAGATACTGCTATTGTTTATCACTATACTGGAGGAGCAATCAGAGAAAGATTGTAGCTATAAAAACTAGAAAGGAGAAAATACAACTATCACTGTTTGTGGAAGATATTATTCTAAATCCGATGAATCCAAGAGCACACTTGAAAAACCACCAAAAGTGAGAAAATTTAGTAATATATCAGGGTACAAAGGTAATAAAGAGAAATAAATAGCTTTCAAAGTTAGAAAGTATAATAAAAAAACTCACATGTTTAATAGTAACAAAATAGATAAAATTTAGGAATAAATTTCATAAGGATAAAAATACTCTATGAAGAAAACTTCAAAATCACTTCTGAAGAGCACTCATGGCCACACATACACACACAAACAAATGGGAGACATACAAATTCTTGGATGGGAAGATATTACCATAAATGTGTCAATTTTTACTAATTATAAGTTTAACATGATCATAACAAAAAATAATCCATAGGACTTTAAAAAATTAGGTGAGGTAATGCTCAGTCAAGAAGAGCAAGAAACTCCCAGTTATACAATAAACAACTCACAGAAATTTAAAGTGCAACAAAGAGAATATAGCCAATAATATTGTAAAAATATTGTATGATGATAGACTGTAATTATACTTACCGTGGCAAGCATGAGTCATGTACAGAACTTTTGAATCACTATGTTGTACACCTGAAACTAATATAACCCTGTATGTCAACTATAATTTAATAGTAAACTTTTATTAAAAGGGGCCACAGAAAAATTGTGAGGGAAGTCATCCTATCAGATGTTAAATTACATTATAACTACTTGGAAGTAGCACCAATGTGGTAATGATGCATGAAAACACACAGACAGGGGTGCCTGGGTGGATCAGTGGGTTAAAGCCTCTGCCTTCGGCTCAGGTCATGATCCCAGCGTCCTGGGATCGAGCCCCACATCGGGCTCTCTGCTCAGCAGGGAGCCTGCTTCCTCCTCTCTCTCTGCCTGCTTCTCTGCCTACTTGTGATCTCTGTCTGTCAAACAAATAAATAAAATTAAAAAAAAAAAGAAAACACACAGACAGATCAATGGGATACATGGAAAAGTCCAAAAATAAGACTTAGTAGATGGGAATCTAATATATGGGAAATCAGTGGAAGAAGTCTGTGCTATCTATAAGTGGTGGTAAAACAGATCATAAAATCATAGCCAAGTGGAAAGAGATAAATCAATATCTATACCTCATGACATAATGACATATGCCAGGATAACTTCCAAAGGCATCAAAATTTAAATCTAAAAAAATTAGCACATAACTGATGTTGCATTTTTACTTAGCAGTATGTGTATTATGAACTTACTGCCGTGTCAGCAAACATACTTCTGCCATTTCTTTTTAATAGTTGTATAGTATGCCACTTAACAGAAGAGCATCATTTGTTAAACTAAACTACTATTTCTAGAAATTCCAGAGTGTTTCCAATGTTTTGCTTTTATAAGCAAAGCTGATTATGACCATTTAACAGTGTGGTAGGGATTATTTATCAGAACAGCAAAGCCAGTTTCTCAAAATTGAGGTCAGCTATTGTACTCATTTCCTGTAGCCGCTGTAAAAACTGACCACAAACTTGATGGCTTAAAATGACAGAAATGTATTCTCTCACAATCTAGAGGCCAGAAGTCCAAAATCAGTATCCCTGGACTCAAGTCAAGGTGTCAGCAGGGCTGCACTCCCTTTAGAGCCTGTAGATTTTTCCTTTTCTCTCCCAGCTTCTGGTGGCTTTTGGCATTGGCTTGCGGCCATACCATTCCAATCTCTACCTGTGTAGCCACATTGCCTTCTCTTCTGGAGTCAAATCTCCCTTTGCCTCTCTCTGAAGTATACATGCAATTATATTTAGGGACCATAAATCTAGGAGATCTCCCCATCTGAAGATCTTTAATCCCATCTGCAAATATATATATATATATATATATATTTTTTTTTTTTTTTTTCATATAAGGTAACACTCACAGGTTTTAGGGATTAGGACTCAGACTTTTTTTTTTTTTTTTTTTTTTTTTTTTTTTGAGAGGGAGGGCATATTATTCATGTTCCTGGAAGTTTGTAGATTGTTCCAACCCTGGAGACATTTTTTTTCCCCCTGGAAAATTTTTATTAATCTTAATTTCTATGCAGATTCTATGTTCTTGCTAAATGAGCTCTTCCTTTCTCCTTCTCCCTCCTCCCAGTGTCCTTTGCCCAAGCCTCCCCAGCTCCTACTCATGTAGGGGGCAGGTCAGATGAAGGCTGTCTTGGTCTTACTCCTAGGCCCCTTGCTCATACCTGAGGGTGATTTTTCCAAGGACTTATCATAGTGTCATGTTTATCTCTTCCTTAAGAGGATTTCTTTTTGGTATTAGTCAACATTTCCTCCCTGCCCCCATTGGTACCTAGCTATTCATTTTATAATCATCTGTTTGCTAAATGCTCCATGCTAATGGTTCATTCTTCACTCATTTCTCTTGCAATTTCTAACTAAACAACAGTATTATCTGCAATAACAATAGCACTTTCGGGGCTTGGCAAATTTAACAGAAAGGAAAAATATTTTTTTTTTTTGAAAATCATATGTTCCCCCTACTCCCCAAAAAGTCTCAAGCCACTGGCTTTGTCTTTCATGCCAGGCTGTCCTTCTCTACTTACCTGTGCTCTTTCTTTGGCCTGAGCAAAGAGAGAAACCAGAGAGCTCCCTGACCCTCCAGGGCTGAGTGCTTTGCTGGAAATCTGCTGATCATGCTGTGGGTGCTGGAATCTGCCAGTCAGTGTCCTGCTCACTCCATGTTCTGTCTTGACAGCCTTCAGGTTTGTCAGCAGGGAGATTTGTTTAATAGGTCAGTGACCCAGTCCCCCGCGCTGGGACAAATTCTGAGAATAAGCAAGCAGGAAATTCAGTGACAAGTCCATTCCCAGACATGGTACTCTAACATGCAGTGTGTGCCCTCATAACCCTGCTTTTCTGTGCAAGCATCTCCAGCATCTGTGCAGAAATTTCCTTTATTTCTTCATTTTGGGATTCAGTGGGCTCCAATGTAAAGAAGATGGGACTTGCATGAACTGGGCAGGGATTCATATCCTGGATCTTCCACTGGCAGGTATCATCATTTTGTCCAAATTATATGTTGTGATTCATTCTCAAGTTCCTAGTTAGTGAAATGGTCCCAATGAAATCATGTCCAAGGTTGCTCTGAGGATTCAATGAAACAGAATATGTCATGTGCCCAGCACAATTCCTGACACACGGAGGCTTTTCAGCATACACCCCTTTTTACTCATGCTAAGACTTGAGCCCTGTTTTTCACTCTGCATTTTCCCCCATGAAGTTTAAGTTCCCGTCTTAATCTCTACTTAGACAGCCACAGTATGCAGTAATGATTAAGGTAAATGGTATTTCTATTTATTAAGCCAGATAACTGTACTAAGTACCTTGTGTGCATTTTCTCATTTAATCCAGACTTAAAAAAAAATCAAAGGAACATTTGAACCCTCAATTGTAGTCCTTTCAAATCTCACCCACCTCGATCAGAACATAGGTTTAAAATTGATGACAATCTCTTCGGGCCCATTTTTTATATCTTTGCCACATTTCTGTAGACACTATGTATATAGTAGACAAAATAGTGTTGTTTTCTGTGTTTTAAAATTTTACACAATGGTATTATACTGTATGTTTCTTTCTCTAACCTGGTCTTCACAATCAACAGTGTATTTTAGCTTTAGTCCATGAATTTGAACCATTGCAATAGTTTATTGAATAAAAACACTACTATTTATCTATATATTCCTCTATTAATGGACAATTAGTTTGTTTTCAAATTTATAAGCAATTCTTTAATGACTTTTCTTTGTCTGTCTCCTTGTTCTGAAATAACTTTTTAAGACAAATCCCTAACAGTCGATTGTTCGCCACATTTTAAAGACTTCCGTTACCTGCCATCACATGTTAGTCCCCATCTAGCACCGTCATCTAGCACCATCATCTTTCACTGGAAGGGTCTGAGAATGTCCATTTCTCCAGGGCATCACTAACGTTATATATTCTCGCTCATTTAAAGTTTTGCTGCTCTGATAAAACCCAAAGCAAAACAAAAAGCCATCATCTCACAGATTTAATACTCATGTCTCTGATGAGTGGGGATACTGGAGATCTTTACAAATACATACTGGACATTTATTGTTTTCATTTTGTGAATTTTCTATTTTTTTCTGGCCTATTATCATCTTCTTCCATATATTTTGTAAATTTGGTGCCCGGTCTGCCATTTATCTTTTAACTTTGGGGTGATTTTTATTCTGCAAAACTTTAAACTTCTTATATGGTCAGGTGGCCAAGCTATCAATATTTTCAAAGGAATCTTTTCTATTTTTTAAATTATTGAATGATGTTCAATTAAACTTCATAATTATGCCTGCTATGTGAATGACCCCAAGAGTTAAAAATTTATAGTTATGATTTCAGGGGGTAACTGTAATTTAGTTGTGGGACAAGATACTCATAAAACCATAGTCAATAACACAAACTGTCGATGATGAATGCCAAATATTTGGCACACAAAAAAGGTGACTTCATTTTGCCTGCCAGGAAGCTGAGGGCAAAGAGCACAAGTGAGTGCTGAATTACAGTGACTTGATTCGCTTAGGTGACTCACAGAAATGCAGAATATTAGGGTTGGAATAGTCCTGAGAGCCATCTAATCCAAAATAAAAATATGTGTCTTTCAAAGCTGATTGAGTTCCCACCAAGATGTCCTGCCAGCAAACCCAGGAGCAGTGCCAGCCCCCACCCCTGCACTGTTCCCCTAAGTGCTCCCCAAAGTGCCCAAAGCCATGCACTCTCCTGGCTCTTCCCACAGTGTGCCCAGCCTTGGAGCAGCTGGCATGTGGGTCACCACAGCCCCCATAGATCTGCTGTGAGTGGAGACTGCAGATCCTCTCCCTGCTGCCCCAGCTCTGGGCCCTTCAAATCACAGAGGAGCAGCACTAAGGAGGCTAAGGGTGAAGGATCTGTCCCAGCCTGGTGCTTCCCTGCGCCCTTTTCTCCTCTGCATGGTGCTGACAGGTCTTGGGTTGGTGGAATGAGTTTTCAGTGCAGAACTTTGTTGTAACTGAAAACTCAGTATTCATCGTGAATCCTGATTTCTTCCATCTTACGACTCAGGTGGCATCTCATCATTGTCAGATTATTTGCCCCCTGTCCAAGCCTCTAAGGACTAGGACCCTTCTTCAAGGGAGATGGCAGAGCCTATTGGCTCCTACCGAGGAGGCCTTCTTCTTCTTCTGTTTTGTTTTGTTTTGTTTTTAAATTTTGAAATAATTACAGACTCACACTAAATGGTAACAGTAAAACAGAAAGATCCAGTGTACCCATCACCCATCTTTCCCCAGTGATGCCCTTTTATGGAACAGAGCATTACACAACAAGGGAATGGATTGGCTCAAAACCACCAACTAGACTATAAATATTATCATATTTTACCAGTTTTTACATGCATACTTTTGGACTTTTTTTATTCTTATATAATTAATGTACAGTGTTACATCAGCTTACGGTGTGCAACATTTTGATTTTACACTTCCATGCATGACTCAGTGCTCGCCATGAAAAGCAGAGTCATCACCTGTCACTACACAGCATTTTTACAGTCTTGTTGACTACACCTCCTATGCTGTACTTTTCATCTCTATGACTTATTTATTTTATAACTAGAAGCTTGTACCTTTTAATCTCCTTGATCTATTTCACCCATGCCCCGTCCGTCTTCCTTCTGGCAACCAATACTTTAAGCTCTGTATTTGAGAGTACATGCACACATTTTTTTGGTCTGTCTTTGTATGTAATTCTATGATATTTTATAGTTTGTTTAGACTGATACAGCCTCTACCCCATCAAGTTCCAGAACTGTTCTGTCACCACAGAGGAGCCACCCTCTGTAGCCATAACCTCCTTCACTGTTCTAGCCACGGGCAACCACTTACCTAGGCACTATCTCTACAACGTTGTCACTTCAAAAATGTTGTATCAGTGGAATCAAATGGAATCATACAGTTGTATAACCTCTCAGGATCGGCTCATTTTCATCCTGCATCATGTCCTTGAGATCTATCCAAGTTGCTGCATGTATCAATAGTTTGTTTCTCTTCATTGCTGAATAGTATTCCATGATATGGATGCTCTTCAGGTTGTATTACCATTCACCTGTTGAAGGACATTGAGTTGTTTATAGGTTTAGGGTATTACAAATAAAGCTGCTCAAGTCATGTAACTGGTTGGACAAATTAAATATATAACAGTCACAGAGATATTTTAGAAATGAAATCTTTTAATCTTTGTCAATAGAAAAATATACACATTTCTAGATGAGTTCTTTCCTACCTGTATACTGCAGGAGTTTCTTAAGTGGGTATCTTGGCAAATGTCCATTTCCAGGTGACTCTTCTGATATCTACCAATGGATTTCAGACTTATGTTTGGGAAGACCAAGGCTGGTGCTCTGCCATTAGTGGTCACCCTTCTGAAAATACTAGCAGTTAAAACTTGTCATTTACTGTTCTCATTCTTACTTCGGGGCCATTGTTCATTTTCACCTTGTTTCATTGCCTCCGAACCATTTATTACTCTGACTTCACGATCCTTATGGATTTGTCCCCGTGTTTGTTGACTGCCCTTTCCATGAAAGCTGGACTTTGCTTTGTCCTCTGCTGTCCCCCAGTTTATAGCTTGAGGACCAGGCATAGAGCAGGTGTATAATAAATGTTTGTGAATGAATTATGTCTTTGACACATAAGGGAGATTTTAAAAACTCTTCCGAAAAGACTAGATTGAAGTGAGTATAAGTAAAACCCACCAAATAAGTAGAGTGAAGGAAAGTTATTCCAGGATTTGGATTTAGAAAACCCAAATTGGAATCTCAGCTCTGTCCCTTACTGGCTCGAATCTATAGGCAAATGGTTTACTGTCCTTGCTAAAGTTTTTTCATTTTTAAAATCATTTCATTTACAACACCATCGTCCTCACGGGGTAATTGTGAAAAGTATAAAGCTCGAATAAGAAAATTTGTGTGAATATCCTTTCTAAGACACTAAAGTGCTGTATAAATCTAAGGGATTCTCCCCAATGCCATAGTTATTATCTCTTCCTTCTCTCTCTTCTTCTCCTCTCCCTCTTCTTCCATCATCCTTTTTATCATTGCCACCATCATGGCCTTTCCCCCCCAGGAAGCATGAAAGCATCTAGGCAATAGCAAATATGAAATCATGACATTCATGTGACATTCCATCCAGTAGAGGGCAATAGTTCCTATCAGCTAAGTCCAATGTCTTAAAGCATCAAGTTGAAGTTCAGTCATGGCAACTTATAATCATTTATATTTATTATCACGGGAAACACACAAACACACACATATCTCCTCATAATCCTTCCATTCTGGGATCTCTGGTGTTCTTGTTTGATACATTGCCTTGTAGCCCAAGCTTCTTTTGGATGTGTCTGGCTGTCATGAAACTTATCTTAAGGAAAAAAAAAAAAAAGGATTTACATTCTCTCTTTTCCTGGTTGACTGGGCAAAATGCAGAACAAATTGTGGCTCAAAAACGATAACACAGGCATGCATCTCTTTTGACTATTTATATCCTTGGCATTGATATTACAAAATAGGATAATTCCTTTGCTTGATTAGGTCATCTGAGAATCCTCCCACTCAAATGGGAATTCTCCCACCTGCATTTTCTGTTTGCTGACTTTCACTATATGTATTTCATAAAGGGATTGGTGGGGAGGGTTCTTCAAAGAAACTGATCTCTGGAGTCTGTGTGGAACAACTAGGAACTCCCTCCCATAGTGCCTATCAGTAGCCATGTCATCGGTGCAGGCACAGATAGTCTGGGAAGCTGCTGAGGGGTTTCAATACAGAGAGTGAGCATAGGAAATCACACTAGAGTCAGGCAGTGTAGCCACCTCTGGGAAGCAGAGAGAGAGAGAGAGAGATACAAGGTAACTCAGGTCTTTTCAGTTAATGAGAACTAGTGAGTGTAGCTGGGGAAAGTTCTGGAATACCACTTCTTTTTTATGGAGTTCTATGAATCTTTGAATCATATCAACCCCTAACTTTATTAAGCAAGGCAGGGAGGTATTCAAGTAAGATGGTTTATACATTTGAGTATTCATTCATTCATTCATTCATTCATCCATCTAATGTCAATGGAAAGCCTACTGTATGCCAGGAATTAGAGGTTCAAAAGGAAATAAGATCAAGATTCCTCCCCCCTTTTAAGTAGTGCCTAGTGTCTGGGGGAGGCTAATGTAAACCATTAATGATCCTATGGAGGACTAAGTGCTGGAACGGAGCTAAAGGTGCAGGGCTAGGAGAGCACAGTGGAGGTGGTGATTGGCTGTGTCGGCAGGAGCTTTCTCAGGAGGTGCAACTGTGTCTGTGTGCTATGTGACTTGTTTCAGGAGGTGTATTTTTCATCTTATTTCACCCTCTAAGCAAACCTTGGTTCATGTCTACAGGAATCCTGGATGAGAAGGATGTAGTCCATTAGTACTATTCTCACTCCCCCTGTAAGTCTTCCCAGCCCTGCCTGGTACTAAGTTGTGATTAGATTTGACGGTAGTGAATGGGTGACCATTGGCACATACTTCCCAAGAACTAAGGATGGGAAGCCTGATCTTGATGCCTTTGGGAAAATGTCACCTTCTTCCATCTTTCTTGTTACTTGGCCAAAGAGAGAAATGAATGGGACTTGTTTGACTTTCTTTGGCTGGGACCACACTAACTTTTCCCCAAGACAGGGCATACCTCTCAGTATTCTACTAGGATTGCTTTTGGGCCATTTAGAAAAAGTACTAACTTAGGGAGAGGATACTGGAAGCTTTAGATGGGTGTAAGAGGCCCTGTTCCAGAACAAAAACTCTCTTCCTCCACTGAAGCCTTCCGTGACTGTGGGTAATATATTCTCCCTTCTTTAGGACCTGTATACTGTATACTATATACTGTATACCCTGTATACTGCTCTGTGTATTAATTTGGCCATTTTGCCAAGCATCATCTTCTCACTGTTGCATCTCCAAGATACCTTTAAGGATATGCCTGAGGGCAGAAGTTTGGCCTTCTAGGATGTTGCATCCTCTGCAACCCCAGTCTTTGGGGTAGTGGGCATCAAGTGGCTGCTCCTTTGGCATAATGAGTGAATAGAGATGACACACCAGCCAAATGCTCAAAGCTGGATACTCTCTAAGCTGTGATCAAGCTGAGGGCAGCGCGTAGCCCCAGGGATAGCACAACCCACACTCCTGGGCTGGGAACATTTCAGACTCATACTGGCTCAGCTCTGGAGCTGGCTGTGGCCAGCGGGGACACTGAACCATTTGCTTGTTCTGTCGGCGGTCCTGAAGAACTGGAGTCCTTCCCCTGTGGGTGAAGTCTAAATTTAGCCCTGAAGAAGCTGCCTTCCCATTTTGCTGGAGAAAAGCTCTTTTCACTGGAATGGGCCTCTGCTTTGATTAAGTGGGAGGACCCACATCTGGGAATACATAAACTTTATTGTCCTTGGATGACAAAACGGTTTCCCTGCCTACTGGTTTTCCGCCTTTTTAGCCTGGAGTGTGATTGCCTCTGCTTATGACTGTGTTGGCCAGGGCAAGCCATTTGGCTGTAGACTGGGCTCCCAAAAACTGGAGCCGAGGCCGGAGTTGACACCTGAGGACACTGTCGTATCCCCACTTCACCTCTGGAGGCCGAGCTCTGTGTGTGCAGAATATGAAAAGACCAGGAGGCTGGGTCTTTTGCAAGATCCCGGAAGAACATGAGACCCAGGTTTATACCACTTTAGAGCAGATTCTAGGATTTCTGAAATATCCTGGGCATCCTTATAAGGCTCTAGGGTTTAAGGTCTCGGGGCCCATACTGTACCCATACTAAAGTGAACATGAGATTCCTATCTTGGACAGACACCAGACCTAAGGGATTCTCTGCACAGAGAAAGGCTTCTAAGACTTCTCCTGATCCAGAGCAGGTTCCTCAGGTGATTTCTATCCCAGAACCCCTCAGCCATTTGAGTTTTATATGAATAGTTTAGGGACCTGACAAGTGAACATTCTTTTAAAAGTCAGCTCCCCTAGGGCATGGTCACATCTCCTTTGATAAATGTTTCCCTTGCTGTCCACTGATACAGGCTCTGGCTAACTCATCTTCTGAAATACAGGGCAGAGAGCACTGGACTTGGATTCAGAAAAGCTGGGTTGCCAGGTGGTCTGGATTTACTGCTTATTAGTTGTATGACTTTGGGCAAGGTCCCTTCTCCAGACTTCTGTTTCCTTGTCTGTAAAATGACAGTAATAAGTCTGTAGTCATACTCTCTTGTCAGCACAATGTGAGAAGATATTATATATTTTCAAAAGCTCTTTGTAGAAGTAGATTGCCTTCTCCATCAAGTGACCTGGGCTGGCAGTAAATTTTTGGATTTGATTGATTCCCATATACCCGACACCCCATGGAAATCTCTTCTCTCAAAGAGCTCTCTTCAGGACACTGGGAGGGGGGGCTTTGTAGATTAAGGGATCTCCTGCTCAATTTAGACCTTTCTCTCCTCACTTTATCTGATCTCTTGAATCTCTTTCTTTTCCTGAAGAAGAATGGTGAGGAGGTCTGGGAACAAGGAATCATGACTTCTGGATTGATTGAGCAGCTGTTTTGCTGAATGCCCATAAGCAGATTGTACTTGGTCTGACTTTACCTCAGTTTGTTGGTCTGTAGAATGGATACACAAGTACCTGTAAGCAGACCTTGAGAAACAACTTAGTGAGAATTTAAGAGGAAAATTATAATAATTGCAATGTTGTAGACATCATCCAAAGGTAATTTTCTCAGGCTACTCTGGGCAACAATCAACATTAGTACCAGAACAAGCTTTCCCATTTAACAATAATTGATAAAATGGAAAGGAGTTAGACTACATCTGAAGAAATTAGGCTCTGGGTGAGGAAGAATTGGAAAGCCACCCTCTTGCTGTAATTTTCCAGGATGTCCTGGATAGCCCCCAGAAGTCGTCTGTGTGGAAAGAGCTCAGGAACATTTTATAAGCTAGTAAAGCATTGTTGGGGGGTGGGGTGAGGGAGAGTGATAGATTCTTTGGAATTTATCTGCATGGCTGATGTCACTTTCTCAGCACAGGGAGCCAAACTGTCTCAATGTCTGTGGCCTCTTTCTGAAATCATTTCCCAGTAGTTAATCCCAGGTGACCCTTGAGGCCACTTCCCTGTCAGAAATTGTTGGCTTATAGTGAGAGGTGGCCCTTTCTGGGTGCCTGAAGTTGGCAAGGAAGCTCCTCCTTGAAGCCTAAGTGGAAAGGAAATTGATGGCTTCTCTGGGCTGAGGTTCTTTCTCCTGCAGACTCATGTCTGGGCAGTCCAAGTCTCATAATTTTAAATCTTTGCCTCTTTGCCTCCATGACTTGTAATAACTGTCACCCTCACTAGCTAGACACCATCCATAAAGGCTCAGTACAATTACCTGCCCCTAGCTTGGGGGACAATAATGTGGCTTCCAACAGCCGACTGGGAAGCTGGAAGTACCCTGCTATCTCTTAAGACCAGGCTGAATCCCTGGCATTGTCATGGGAGACAGGGTCACATCATCTTTCCTTAAGCTTTAGTTATTATAAAATGGTGTTCATTTTAATTTGGACACTTAGAGAATTTGACAGTGAATCCAGAAAAAGGAGGAGACAAGAAGAAGGGGGACAAATGAACATTTACTGAGCATTTAGTATGCATTAGGCATCATGCTGAAATATTTTAAGGTACATAGTTGCATTTAGCTCTTAAAACAACTCCCTAGGCTAGGACATTACAGATCTCATGTTATAGATGTGGGAATTAAAATTTGGAGAGCTAAAGATAAAATGAAGCATTACATGACTTTTTCTCGATTTTCTTGAAGGTTGCCTTCTCAGTAGAGGTGCATCTTGTGCCAGGAAGATTAGAACAAGGATCCTGATGTCACAGTAACAGGGACCCACTGAGATTCTACCTGATAGATCCAGTGCCCTCAGGAGACCAGTGTGAATTCACCCAATAGTGTGATGGGATTTTCTAGGCAAAACCACTCTCTCCTCCAATAGGAGAGTTAGGACAACCAAATTTTGCCATTCCTTACCTCTAGGACAGGGTGGCCCTTCAGAAATCAGCTGCTCTCGAGACGGCTGTACAGGTCCCCAGTGCTGGCTGCCAACATTGTTCCAAAATCTGTATGCTGCCCAGACCAGCCTTGGGAAATAAGCATCCCTCTCCAGCTGGCGAGACCCAGGCTGACTCATCTGGCCGTGGGAGCCTGAGCATCAGCCTGCCCTCCTGTCTGCCACCGCCTCTGCCGTGACTATGGTGGCCAAAAGTCGTGGCCCAGACTGGGGTCTGATGCTGCATGCTGCTGGCTGCCCCTCCCTGAGAGGGAACATTCTGGAGGCAGCGAGCTCAGCGGCATGCCCCCTGCATTCCAAGCCCCCCTTTCTTGCCTGTGGCTCAATCCCCCATGACCCAGGGTGTGGAACATGATTCCTTTCTCCAGAAGCCCCGTGACTGAGCTGAGACAGGAGGGATCTGCAGTCCCTCTTCAGCCGGGGACAGCAAAGATGTTTATCCCCCAGAGACAGGAATCCTCTGGGTGGGCGGTGGTGAGCCTGGGGGGTGGCTGCCGCCGGCTGTCCTCAAGAAAGGTCTGCCACTTTCTGACCTGCTGCTGACCTGGACTCAAGTGGCAGCCACTCCCCTGCCATTTGCTCCTGTGGTGAGAGAGTGGGACAGATGATGCCATGGCACTTTTTGGAGTGCTGAAGTGAAGTTTTGACAAATTCCAAAGAACATCAAAGTGCAGAACAACAGCCAATACATCATAGTCTGTCACCAGGGCCCCCACCCCTGATTATCACATTAAATCAGCAACGGGCACATTTCAGCTGTAGCTCAGCAGACGCCTACTGCAGCTCATAGCTTCTCCTTCCAGAGTTAAACAAATATGGCAATGGTTACATTGAAAAATCTGTGCTCTCTGGTCTACATTCAGCAGCTGAACCCTTCATGATGTGCATGTGCACGCGCGCACACACACACACACACACACAGTCAGAGAAGCATACTGCTGAAGAAGGCAGATAATTGGAATTACACAGAACAGAATGCAGAGGTGGGTTCTAATCCTCACTCTGCCACTTAATAGCTTGAAATCTTTAGCACGTTAGTTAATACCTCTGGGCTTCAGTTTCCTAAGACTAAAATACAGACAATGATACATGTATTTCCAAACTGTGAGTTTAGTTGGTAGCAGTTCAACATTCATTCCTGTCTGGGAACCATGGACAGTGCTTGCTAGTCGTGATGTTTTGTTTTTGTTTCTCGATACGTTTACATTTGGGATGTAAGAAAGATGAAACATTCTCTTCCACTAAAGCTTTGCTGAGAAATATGTGTGAGTGAAAGGGAGGCAGGCCACTCAGGGTTTGAGTTTCAAGTTATGAAGGAAATACTTGCTGGGTTGGTATTTCCCTGGGTAAATTCTCACTGGGGGTGGGAGCGGAAGGTAACTTCAGAAAGAGCTTATGCTGATCTTTAAAACCGTTTCCCCCAAACTCTGGAGCATCCAAAGAAAGCAGAGTTATCTGCCAGAATGTCCCAGAAAGAACAACAGGCATGTGAATTCTGTGCCACATGATCAGGCATAAGAAATGTCACATTTCTTTTATTACTTTAAATTAAATTTGATATGCTATTGTAGCCATCCTGCCAGGCTGGTGGGAAATTCAGTCTCAGACCTTCCAGAAATGCCCCCTTCCTCTCAGTTCCTGTGACTGTCCACCCAGCACATTCAGGGATGGCTCTCAGTCTTCAGTCCACATGGATCATCACGGATGTATTTCATTTGCCAGGTCCTCATCATCCTTGGAGGCTGGTGGCTTTACCTTCTCTTGGCGAAGCTTTGCCATGGCTGTAATTTCTCCCCGAGGCCCTGCTGTCTCCCTAGAGGGCTTTCAGGGAGACAGAAACTTTCTGCCTGGGAACACAGATCTCTAGGCCTTTATCATCCTGGAGGAGGCCCTAGAATTCTTTTCAGTCTCCTTCTCTATCTTTCGGTGAGGATAACCAGTAATCTCCCTTCAGAGAGCCTTTAGAAACAACAATGATAGCCTCTGCTTCCTGGGGCCAGGGAAAAGATAGGTTGTCCAGGTTAACTAGAATTAATCAGTTCTGTTACTGAGAAGGGTAACAAGATAGGACTGGAGAATTTGTCTGGGGATTCCTTGAGGGAAATGGAAGAGAGAGATTTAAAGAATCACATGTGAAACTGGATAAGATTCTGTTTCCTCTAAAATACCAGTCACTTTCCTTCCTTACACTTCTACCTTTACAGAGGTCACCAAGCTATGGGGGAAGGGCTGGGCGGGCCGCAGAGGAAGAGAGCAGCACTGTGGAGCCCAGGAACCAGCAGAAGATACTGCCTGCCAACCACATAGCATTAAAATCCTTGTAAATTAAGAAGGTGCTTGCTGGGGGATGATCTTATTTGACAGAGCCACTCTGCAAGAGGGGTGGGGTAGTTGTTAATCCCATTTTCCAGATAAGAAAACCGAGGTTCAGAGGGGTTCAAAAGACTTGCCCAAAGTTACAGAGCTGAGTGGCAGAACAAGACAAGTCATTCAAGTCTACTGGACTTTTTCTTCAGGAGTCCGCAGTTTTGCTCACAATTTTAGATTAGGCTTCAGCGACATCTGTCAGTGGCTTGGGATGTTTGCCTTTTGGTAATGATCTGGCAATCTGGAAACTTGCCGATAAATTTTGTCTAACTCCTGTTCTTATGCTTTTTTTTTTTTAACTTTCAGGAAGAGGAGCCAGAAGTAGAATATATTTCTTAGGAGAGAATGTACTCTGGACTTTGATGCATATCTGGTAGGTTCCCAAAGTCTAGGTTATGGCAAGTTTAAGACCATGTAGCTAATTCTATGTGCATTCAATAGACTACCTTAGTGAGGGGAGTAATTTTATAAAACTATTAATTCAAGTCTCGAAAAAGAATTGCAGGAAACGTATTTCTGACTATTTAGAAGTGACTCATTATGGGGCTATTTGAAAACTATATATTATTTTTATCAGTAAATAGAATTGCCTATAGTCAATGTTATCTCGTCACATCCAGGGATTCTAAGATCCGGTTACCCATTTCCCTCAAAACAACTGACAGCAAAGCTGGGGAAGAGAAACCCACCACAGTCTCTGCAAGGCGAAACCTCCCCTAAACCCTACTGTACACTCTACCGCCACACCCTTCCCTGCCAAGTAACAGAGGGCAGATAAGATGGAAATGTTCATTCCAATTCCCCAGCCAGTGAGATATCAGGCTCGGAAGAGGTTCTATAACCAGAAAATCTTGGCTGCAGTTTCAGTGTTTGGAAGCAAAAAAGGAAAATCAAGGAGTGCCTTAGATAGCCTTTCTTATGGGGCTTTGTTAGGATAGGGACTTTGGAATACTTAAATTGAAACAGAGGATGGCTAAGAGTTCATTTCCCCATTAAATCTCAGACAGTACAAAGTATTTTTCTAGAAACTACATGATCCACTTTTCCTTAGCTGGTATTTGGCCTCACGATGTGAAGTGGGAATATTTAACTCTGTCTTTGTCAGCTGGGTCCTGGGACATGGTATTGTATCCGTTCCTGGCATGAAGAGCTCTGGTCCCAGAACAGTTGAACAGAGCTAAAGTCTGCTGTTTCCAAAATGACCATCATGGAACAGGGCTTCCAGCTGGAGAATGATAGGCCAGCCCAGGCAGTTTTCTGGAAGGCAGTTCCATACAGAAGGATGTGGTCCAGGTCTTTGTCTCCCAAACAATCCCAGGTTTTGACACTTCCTGAGAAAGCAGGGCTCATTCCCTTGTATGCCACAACTCTGGAAAGCAGCTCTTCCTGTTAGGAAGACAATGGTCCTTATGGGAAGGCTAGGGTTGCATGGGAGAAAGATTTGAACAGCAAGGAGAAGCATGCATGCTTTGCTGGCAAGGGAAACAGCAGGCCCAGAACACTGTCGTGGGTTGAGCGAGGTGTCCTGAGGTCTCGGTGGTGTCTGCCTGGAGCAGAGCAGAGGTGGTGGGAAGGAGATAAAAGAGGTTAGGAAGGTAGTGGGAGGTGGAAGGAGGTGGCCCAGTGTGTTTAATACCCAATTTAGGGATCTGGGACTTGTAGTACTGGTCTTTGGCTCTCAAAGTGTGGTCCAAAGACCAAGCATCCTTGTCACCAGAGAGCTTGCTAGAAATGCAGAATCCCGGGGCTCACCTCAGATGGAGGAGATCACGTCTGCATTTTAAGAGGAACCCTAGGAGATCTGTATCTTCATTCAAACACTGCTCTAGGCTGAAAGCAAGCAGGAAAGATTTGGAGCTGGAGGGTAATGTGATGGTGGAGGTGCTTGGGAATGAGTCCACTGGGATGGTTGGAGAACCCTCACTTAGGATCCCCGTGGCCACAACCCTGAGGAGGAGAGTCGGACAAGTCTTTTCACCAGAGCGTTGACGCCCAAGACAGGCATCCACCTCCTGGCTTCCCCTCTGGTGGCAGCAACCATGGTGATCACCCTAGACTTCGCACAACATTAGGAAATGTGTGTTTGGGAAGTGGCCATCCCCAGGATCTGTGTTGTGTTTTTTTTTTTTTTTTTTGAAGCCAGATTTTATGGCTGCGGCTGCTTATCTGCCAGACCCTGGGGAGCCGAGATAGTGCTGGGCTGCCAGTCCGCAGCAGCCACACAAACTCGCAGCCACTCCTGGTGGTGCCAGAGCTTCTGGGAAAGACATTTCAGAAGTTTTCTGCAGCTGCAACAAATTGTTGGGGTCTGCCCCGCAGCACTGCTGTGACCTGCTTTTCTCAGTCTTTGGGCATCCAGTTCCTGAACGTGGACACTCCCAGGGCCTCTTGGTCTCTGCTTCAAATGGGGTATGAAAAGCATTACCCCTAACACCTTCTCTCTCTGTCCAAGCATGACGACCTTGCTGAATGGGCAGCACAGACTGCATGTCCTGGGCCTCTTGTCCCAGCAAGGGGGGGGTTGCTCCTTCCCTGGAGGTGGTGAAGACCAGGGAGGCGGTCTTCTAGGTCTGGGACCACGTTGGGTCTGCATCTGTAGGGAGAAAGAAAGGGTGGGTGACAGAGAGAGAACTCTTTGAACAAGAAGATTCTAGGATTCTCAACTTTGAAAGGAAAAGGTGTGAACTTAGTTGTCAGTTAATTCCTGCCTTTTTCAGTTTTTCTTTGAGTCTGAGTCTCCTGTCCAAAAGGAGATGGTAGTAGCTTCTTGAAGGTCAGGAGAGTCTGAACGTACCACCTGGCCCATGGGTGGCTAACCAGTGTCAGTCCTCCTCTCCAGAGATGCTGCCTCTCTTCCGCCATTTCTTGCAACTAAACTTCCGAAGTAAATAGTTCCCCTCTGGGAATTCAGATCAACTCGAGGGAATATAAGTCTTGAATACATGACATTTTGAATTTGAAGGCTACAGTTTAGAATAAATGTGACCATTTGTTGAAACCAAACCGTTTCCTAGAATGGAGTCTTCAGGGGACCTGCTTCACGAACTGAATTGTCATTAGCACATTAGTTATTTGAGAGCAAATGGGTTCTCTTAGGACCCAGAGGTAATTCAGAGCAGTTTGTTCAAGTGTCTCTGGTTTAATATAGCACACTACATTTTTTTTTCCTACTCTTACTGAGTAAAATCCATACTTTGTGAGTTTGGAGGCTAACCTCTGATGAATTCTGCTTATTCTAAATGTATTCTCACACAATGAGTCCCACAACTGGACGTTATCAATGTTGTGGAAAACCTCCCATAAAGTTTTCTTCTAACATTGATCTGGAGAAACACAGAAGACTGCTTGAATGGTCACAGTTACCTTTTCCCAAGACCATAAAGAAATATATTTTTGTTTCCTACCCCAAACACAGTATAAATCATTTCCCGTTTTTCCTGGGAGATTGTGGTAACATGGGGAGGCCTGGGGGGTCTCCGGGATAAAGCCACTTGTGAAACAACCATGGGGGGATTCCAGATCTGACTTAACATTTCTCAAGATCTGTAGAGCCATAAAAGTGTTTGCTTTCTTACCCCAGTTCAGCAGGCTGATTTATTTCTCTCACCCTGCTGACGCTGTCGCTGCTCGGAGCAGTTCAGTTGTCAGGTTGAGAGAATTAC
This sequence comes from Meles meles, assembly GCF_922984935.1. Classification (NCBI taxonomy): domain Eukaryota; kingdom Metazoa; phylum Chordata; class Mammalia; order Carnivora; family Mustelidae; genus Meles; species Meles meles. Next base: position 44,246,099 of record NC_060075.1, on the reverse strand, counting down.
AATTCGCAGGACCCTCACTAGTGCTATCTCAGTTTATAAATTTCACGAATTACAATTTATTGCTATGCACCCTGCAGAGTCTCATATTAATACATTGCATCTCATCTGCAAAAGCACGTGTATATGGCTCCCCTGGACATAGGCTTATGGTCCTAGAGCTGCAGCACGTCTGCATGTGGCCAGCACACAAACATCGCTGTTCTGCCTGAACCGGGCCCCCAGTCAAGTTCCCGCAGCCTCTGTCTGATTCTGCCTTCCCTCGCGGTGTCTGCTCCCGGGCCCTGCTCTCTTGTTTTTATCTCCATGGGGATGCTGTGTAAAGGAGGCCAGACACCATCTGTGTATGTTTGTGTGGTGGTGGGGAGGGTGTGGTGGTAGGAAGAACTTTATCCCTTCCAGAATGCACAGATTTCATCTTGTAGATTTAATCAACCTGGAGGTACCCCCTCCCTAAAATCCCATTAATAATGCAAAACTTTTTTTTTTTTTTGCTTACTCTTGTCCTTACCAGCCACTAGATTCTCAACTCCAGTTTTCTGAAGTCCTTGTGGGCTTCTCATGTGCTCTCAGAAAGCCAGTCTAGCTGTCCATATGGTCAGACCCCACAAGGCATCTTCCATTTTCCTTTTCTCCCCCTGCTCTGGGCTCTTCTGGGCAGGGCTGCTGACACCTGTCAAGCACCTTACAGTTTCTGTCGGGTACCTCTAAGTCCACCCATCACCTTTGTTTCTTACTGAATACCTGCTGATTCCATCTGATTCCTATTGGGCTTGCCATGATTCTCACTGTCTCATCTGCCATGAATCTGTAAGTCCCATTATGGTCTGGTTTGCGTCCTCCCCAAATTCATACACTGAAGTCCTAACCATAGCTGCCTCAGAATATGACTGTATTTGGAGACAGAGTCTTTACAGGAATAATTCAGTTAAATGAGGTCATTAGGGTAGACCTGAATTTAATAGGACTGGGGTCCTTATAAGAGGAGGAGATCTGGACATGGAAAGGTGCGGAGGAAAGACCATGTGAAGACACAGATTGATGACAGCCATCAACAATTCGAGGAGAGACGCCTCTGAAGAGACCAACCCTGCCAAAATTTTGATCTCAGACTTCTAGCCTCTAGAACTGTGAGAAAGTAAATTTCTATTGTTTAAGGCACCTAATTATGGCAGCCCTAACAAAGCAATGCAGTCTCCTGCCAGGAACTGTCTGGAGACTTCATGGCGACTAAGCTGGGTACCAGTGGATATCAAGTCGGGGATAAGAGCCTGTGACTTCTGTTGAGATTTTGCTTTCTTAGAGGAGCCTCAAAGCTCTGCTTCTGGTGCCCTTAGGCTTTTGGTGTATGTGGACTAGCCCAGCCCAGTCTGGCACGGCCTACTCTTCCAGGCTCTTCCCCTTCCCTTCCCCACAAAAGACCTGTGTGCTCAAATCACACTGGACTCATTATTTCTGGAAACTATTGTGACTTAGTTAGAATCAGGGCCTCAGATCCCCCAGGGAGATGTGAAATCACAGGGATTCTATTTGTGGCTGTGGGAGCTGAGGAAGAGACAGCTGCTGCTGCAGGTGTATCTCTGGAGGCTGAGAAAGAAGGAAGAAATATCCTGGCTGCTCCCTTCTTCCCACCCTCTGTCCCCCACCAAGTGCCTCCTGTCAGCTGAGCCCACTGGAAAGCACAGTGGTCTGGGAAATGGAGCCTGCAGGTGTCCACCCTGGCCACAGAGAGCCGAGCCCAGGACCAGTCTTCCTCTCACACCCCTGCATTCATTGCCTGTGGCTGCCACAAGCATTAGTGGGAAGTTGGTAACCTGAAACAACAGAAATTGATTCTCTTACCATTCTGGAGGCCAGAAGTCCAAAATCAAGCATCAACAAGGCTACACTCCCTTCCTAGGCTCTAGGAGAGAATCCTTCCCTGCTTCTTCCAGCTTCTCATGGTTTCAGGGGTTGCTCGGCTGTGGAGGCACCCCTCCAATCTCTACCTCCCTTTTCCCATGGCCCTCTCTTCTCTCTGTGGGTCTCTCCTCTGTGTGACCCTTGTCACTGGATTTGGAACCCACTCAGATCTTCCAGGATGACTTCATCTTGAGATCCTTCACTCATTTACATCTTCTCCAAATAAGGCTGCATTCCCAGGTTTCAGGGACTGGGATGTGGGTGTACTTTGGGATGCCACCAATCAACCCACCATAGTCTCTTTAACTTTGTTCAAGTGATTCCCCAATCCCTCCCTAACTAGAAAAATCCTGCAAGTCTCCACTCTGGGGGGTCACCTTCAGTACGAAACCTTGCTGGAACTATGCTATCAGGCAGGCTCACTTACAACACCCCCGGGCCTGGTCATTCTTTGTTTACATGCGTGGTGCTTATCGGCTTGGTAGTTCATTCCATTAGACCATGAGCTCCTCAAGAACAGAGGAGGGCCTGTGTCATCAGCCCCAAGGACCAACTTCACATAGCTTCTCTCTTCTATGAGGAGCAAGATCTTTCTCTCTGGGCCCCAGTGTTCTCTTCCTGCTTTGGGTCAAAATAGCTTTCCTTACTCTTGAATTGCATGTGGCTCTGTCCTCCTCCTTGTTGAGCACCTCATGCGTCTGGAATTTGTCCCCGTTTGTCGGAACCCCTTCTTTCCTGGACCTATATCACACAGGATTCCTAGCACGATCCTTGTTCAAGAAGGGCTGCTGGTAAAAAAAAGTTTTGTTAGAACCAAACAAGTCCAGGAACTGTGGTGGGGAATGAAACACTATGTCATTGTAGCATTTCTGATGGAATTTGATCTGGAATTTGGGATAAAGAGTAAGTCTAGTCTTTAAAAACACATTTAGGGGCACCTGGGTGGCTCAGTCAGTTAAGTGCCTGCCTTCAGCTTATGTCATGATCTCAGGGTCCTGAGATGGAGCCCCAAGTCAGGATCCTTGCTCAGTGGGGAGCCTGCTTCCCCTCTCCCTCTGCCTTTGCTCCCCCTCCTTGTGTTCTCTTCCTGTCAAATAAATAAATAAAATCTTAAAAAAAATAAACACAATTAAAAATAATAGGCAGATATTTTTCTATAATGACTGATTTTTACATTTTGTTTCAAGAAATTTTGTAAAAACCTCCTAAAGTCCTATAGAGAAAAACTTGATTACCTGTAACACTTGGGAAATGGGGAGTTTTGTTCTTTTAACTTGTCATAAGCAAAACCCCTTTCTGTTTTTTATTCTTGGTGCTATTTTGCCTAAACTATATATCTCTTTCCTGTTTCAGTAGGTGAAGGGATAGCAAATGGGCTGCTCACTTTCTGTTCATGGGATAAAGGACTAAAGACGCAGGTTTGGGAATAAAGCTGAGTAATCTGGGGTGTAACCTTGAAAAAGTCCCGTTTATCTACTTGTTTTCTGGGGATTTTATATTTTTCTCCAAAAGTAGAGAACAGACAAAATGCCATTGTGCGAAGTTTTCTTTTGCTGACTTCTGATTAATTTTAGCTTTCCTTCTGCAGCGCTAAGAACATTTTGTTAGCAGTGACTAACTGCATCGTTTTAGATGTCAGAGAGTATTATAAACCTTGGCACAGGGAGATGTTTTGACTTTTCCAGGCTTCTTCTGCTTCAGTACTTGTAGTTAGGTGTGGATGTGTGTATGTAACCGAGTGTGGGTACAACGGAATTAGACTAAAGTGGACAGAACTGCAGGAGTGAATGAGAAAAGCAGCAGATTAAATGTCAGAAACCTGTCCGTTTTATCCCTGTCTGTACTACTGAGAAGTGCTAGGACCGTCTATTTTCTCTTCTAAAAATGAGACTAATTCTCATCTCTGCCTGCTTTCTAGGATTGTTACCGGAATGCGATCAGATGTTTTAAAAATGCAGTAAAATACTGCTCAGACCTCACATGCCGTTTCTGTGACACCCAGCCCCATGAAGAGGTAGTGTTTTTGTTAAGGACCACTGTTATTAATTGGTATCGTTGCTGTTTAATTGCTAACACTGATTCTGCTTTTATCACACTCGAATTTGTGTTTAAGGGGCTCATCACACGGTCATGTACCCCCTGCCTGTCCTACCCAGGTCTGCAGTCATTTGCTATGTGCCAGCAAGAAGCTAGACTCTGCTCTTTTACCCCACATGAATCCTTGATGTCTCCCTTGTGTCAAAAAGAGAGAGAGAGAGAGAGAGAGAATTAGACGCCAGAGAGACACTATATATAGTTTTTCTTTGACTGCTGGAAAAGATAAGTGGCTGAAAAGAGACGGGAATTGTTTGCCTATAAATTGAGTGCCAGCAGGTTTATCGCTGAATGCTGGAGATTATGTTGAGTGCGGTAATCAGGAGGAAGAAGGGGAGGCTACAATAACACTGCGATAGGGACTATTTGGAGTCCACAATCAGAACTTCCTTGACTTATGCACCCTGCGTGGAAAGTGCTTATGTTACAAAACAGCGTGAGGTCCTGGCCCTGAGATACTTATGTGTCTCCTGGGTAGTGAGGCGGCCATTGTCGGTTAGATGGCAATGCTCCTTGGCTGGGTCCGATGTCACTTGAGAGGGCTGGATGGGCTGGTGGGCATGGCAGAGGCTTCCTCCCACAGGGCACGGCAACGGCCCAGACCCGGAACTCCGAGCACCACGGAGGAGGGCAGTAAATACTGGGCGCAGAATAATATTTGGCCAGGGTGTTCCTTGAACCGTGGGATGCTTGGAGTTTTCTAGGTTTTCCTCCTCCTGCAACCCTGTAAGCTACAGGTGATAAATAATGTCTTCAGTCCTCGTGGCGCCTGGTGTCTCTGTGGAGCACTCTGGTCAGTCCCTGGATGAGGCCACCAGGAGGGCTGTGAAGGCATCATGAGCAAAGGATGGAGGGGACACTTGTGACAACTTTTGTGGACCCCAGAGCTGCTCTGCTTGGTTGGTGCTGTTCAAGTGTTGCCGTGGTCTGAAAGGAGCCGTTCCACTTCCAAGAGTCCTGTGCAGGGGCGGAGGCATTCTCGTGGCCATCCATTTCTGGCTGGAAAGTGAAACACGGTGACATTAACGTTCTGCTGGGCAAACATAAATCAGCTCCGGGAGCCCTCTCCTCCTTTATCTTGGCAATGGGTTTGCTTTCTTGATAAATCACCCTCATGACCAAATGGACTTGGCCCAGATTAAATGTCTTCTGGTCATGTAATTTAGTCACATTATTTCTCATCTGTGACTCCAGTGGGCTTGCAAGAAGGACACTCAGTCCCTAATAAAATGGATACTGGCCTTCCCCACGGGAGCCTGCCGTGCGAAGAGCCCCAGTATTGGAAGACTAGGTGAGTGGTCAGAAAGAGGAGCCCATGGTAGACGCTTCTTCCAAAGTCCAATAGCTGAGCATAATGTTTACAGACAGTCCATGTGCTTCCCCCTGCCTTCAAAGTGAAGCCTAACCTCCCTAGTGAGGGCCTTTCTCTCCAGCTTCATCTCTTCCCACTCTCTGCCTGTTCACCCTTTCCTCCAACAGGGCCAAAATACTTTTTATTTCCCAAACAGTTTACATATCTATGCTCCTGGACATTACTCATGCTAACCCCCTTTGGCTCAAGTGCCTATCTTTCTGGTGTGCTTCCATTCCTTCTTCAAAACTAACTCCAGTGTGCCCTCATTACAACTTTGGGGGCCATCCATCCTCCTTACCTCCACTCTGAACAGACTGAACTGTTCCCCTGTCTGGGCTCCTCAGGACAGGGTGTTTATCCTCTAGGGTAGGGCTTATCACCTGGCATGATAGGTATTTGCTCAAGGTCTGACTTTCCCACTAAATACCAGACTCCTCCAGGCTGAGAGCTGGCTTATGTATCTTTTTAAGTACCCAATAACCAGCACATGCTATGCCCTCAATTTCTTCTGAATTAAAATAATGTACCTATAACATATGCAACCAAACCAAGTGCTGATTTCTTCTTACCCACTCAACAGTTAGGGGAGTAAAGGAACATAATTCTCAGAAAAGTAATTGTCAGCTGCCTTACGGCACATTATGAATAAGAGCAAAGAATAAAGGAAGTTGGTGTGGAGATTTGTAAGGTGGAAGTGGGGAGAGAAGACTGAAGATCCTTTTTGTGGGAATAATCCTTTGCTCTTATTTTATGCATTTAATCTTTCATAAATGTTTCTCAACTCTTATTGTTACCACCCAAAGAGAAGTGACAGTGTGATTGCTTGGCTGTGTGTTGTGCTGAGTAGGGTGGCATTGGTTTGACAATCAAGGTAACTCTGCTACACATATTAATCATCAGTTTCCACATCTGTAAAATGGATCACTCGGTCCAATCCCTCTCACTCAAGAAACGTTTTTGAAGGTAAAATCATCAACAGCAGAGTATTAAGTACACTCTTTCACATGCCAGGCATTTTGCTGGGATCTTTACGTGGTTAGTTCCGAGACTTAATTGCTGTTATGCAGGAGGCTTCGTTACTATCCTCATTTTGCAGGCAAGGGCTATGAGGCTCAGAGGGTCACCCACGGTGAAGTGCTGCCTAAGGAGCAGAGTATGAATCAGGTCCCAGTCTAAATCCAGGACCCAGGAAGGTATACTTTGCCCATTTTCCCCTACTTGTATTTTGGGTATAAGGATGTTAAATACTTTTTTGTTTTTAGGCCCTGTAGAAATAGTCCATGACTTCTGCAAAACTTAAAGCTCCTAAAAGCTGTATGGTTGCCAAATATCAAACATCTAAGTATACAAACAGAATCTTCTTTTTAAGTGTTCTATGTAGTCTGTGTCTCATTTGTGCTCCTCACTACTGTTAGGGTGATCTTTCTTAAATATAATCTTATCATGACTATCCCCACCTAAAAACCTTTAATGGCTCTCAGTTGCCTGTCAGATAAAACCAAGATTCCTCAGAAGAATGTCAAGACCCTTTATGATCTGGCCCTTGCATTCATCTCCTGCTTCTTCATGTTTCTCTCCCCCAACACCCCTCCCCTATCATGTCAGCAATAGATGGAAGCAAGATAAAAGTGGTGGTGTTCCTTCCAGCTCCCATGCCCACACTGTTTTGACTCAGGGAGCTGTGATTGCATCCTCTCTACTCACAAGGGGTCTCCCACCTGCTCAGCTAGTTGCTCAAGCCATCTTCCCTCCATCTCATTTCTTTCTCATTTTCCATATTAGTTAATCATTTTAATGGATTCTTTGAGCTTTGACCTCAGAGAATAAACTCCATCACTCTATTTATTGGTGATCAGTGAATCTGGTCTCATCCTGACTTTCTTTTCCACCAGTGCCAAGACCTGGGTTAGAGAAAAAAGACATCAAAGGCAACAGGGGTGGGGGTTGGAGAGGGGAAGACCTGTTTGATGTGAAAAAAGAGGGAGAGGTCTTTGCTAAGTTGACTACAAAGAAGCACTTCTGTGAAAATGGCTGCTAGCTCACCAGGTCATTATTTTTGCCATTCACCTTGCATGGGTCAGAGGACTTGAAGACAGATTCCTGCAGCCAAAGAGTCTAAGCTCATCGTGAACAAGACTCCAACCTGTCACTGGGCACCCTCCCCCCTCTTTTTAAGGCCTCCCTCTGCCTCAAAGGATAAGGAAGAGTCAAAGTTGATTCCAGGGTGATGAGGTAACTAGGAGGGTGCCTTGTCATTAAGAGAAATAGGTGGTTAGGGGCTGGGGGTTAGTACACAGCTGGCTTACTTCTGACAGCCAAGTGGAGATGTGCAGCAGGCCAGCAGGGGTTTAACTTAGAGAGTTGTCAGAATGGAAGAGGCCCCTGAAAATGTGGGGATGAAAATGATCCCCCAAGGGAGAGAGTAGAATAAGAAGAGAAACAGATTAGGATTAGAATTTTGGGGAATTGTTTGAGTTGGGTGAAAAAAGAGAAACAGGGTTTTTAGGATAGTGAAACTATTCTGTACGATTCTGTAATGGTGGATGGAAGTCATCATACATTTTTCAAAACCAACAAAATGTTTGAGACACAGTAAACCCTAATGTAAGCTACAGACTTTAGTTAATGATATTGTATCAATATTAGCTCATCAATGATAACAATTGTGCTGCACTAATGCAGCTGCTACTAATGGGGAAAACTGGGGAGAGGGGCTGGTATATGGGAACTCTCTGTACTTTTTTAAAATTATTTTTTAATTTTTTTATTGACATATAATGTATTATTAGCCCCAGGGGTACAGGCCTGTGAATTGCCGGGTTTACTGTACTTTCTGATCACTTTTTCTGTAATCCTAAAACCACTCTAAAATATAAAGTCTTTTGTTTTTAAGCATGAAAAAAATAGAGAAAGAAGAATGGGTAGGAGGAAAACAAAAAGAGTTCAGTGTCTTCGATACCAAGGGAGAAGAAAAGAGAGAGGAGTGGGAAGGAACACTAGGAGTTAATAGGGCTAACACTAAATCAGGAATCAGAACTACCCGGATCGAGGCATTCACTTTGTGCGACCTTGGGAAGTCACTTATTATATCTATTGTGTCTGGGATTCAGTGTCCTTATCTGTGTATCGAGTATCTAAGCTATTATTAGAGTGTTTTCTTAAAACTTGGTAAACATTTTACTGGTGGTTTTGGAGATGCTAAAACGTGACCTTCAATAATGTTGAATCACATGGTGAGAAACTTCTCTCCAGTTCAATTTCAGTCTTGATTTGGTCAAGTAGAAAGTCTCAGTTCAGTGCTAATCTAACTTTAACATGTTTCTAACATAAAACTGCTGATCTCATTTTTTAAATTGTGGTAAAATACGTATAACAGAAAATCTGCTGTTTTCATTGTTTTTAAGTGTTAACTTCAGTGGCATTAAATACATTCACATTGTTGTGCAACCGTCATTATGATCCATCTCCGGAATTTTTCATCATTCCATACTGAAGCTCTGTGCCTGTAGAAGGAACTCCTCGTTTCTCCGTCCCTTGAGCCCCTGGTAACCACCCTTCTACCTTCTGTCTTTATGAATTTGACTAGTCTAGGTATCTCATAAAAGTGGAATTATGCAGTATTTGTTCTTTTGTGACTGGCTTATTTCACTATGCAAATGTTTTTAAGGTTCAACTATGTTGTTGCATGGATCTGAATTTCATTCTTTATTAAGGCTCCATCCATTGATGGACATTTGCCTTGTTACCACCTTTTGACTATTGTGAATAATGTTGCTATGAATACAGGTCTACAAATAACTCTTCAAGGCCCTATTTTCCATTCTTTTGTGTAGAGTAATTTCTGGATCACATAGTAATTCTGTGCTATTCTATGCTTAATTTTTTTTTTTTTTTGAGAAACCACCATACTGTCTTCTTCAGTGGCTGCACTACTTTATAGTCCCAGCAGCAATGCCCAAGAGTTTTAATTTTTCCACATACACACCAACACTTCTGTCTGTCTTTCTTTCTTTCCTTCCTTCCTTCCTTTCCTTTCCTTTTCTTTTCTCTTCTCTTCTTTTTCCTTCCTTCCTTCCTTCCCTCTCTCCCTCCCTCCTTCCTCTTCCTTCCTTCCTTTTTTCCTTCCTTCCTTTCCTTCTTTCTTGATAATAACCATCAAATGTATGTGATGATCCCATCTTTAAGGATTAATCTATTTATTTCAGTGAGAGAGAGCATGCCATGGGGAGGGGCAGAGAAAGAAGGGAGAAAAACTCAAACAGACTCCATGCTGAGTGTGAAGGCCCATGTCCCCATGTCGGGGCTTGATTTCACGATCCTGAAATCAGACCCGAGCCGAAACCAAGAGTCAGACCCTCAACTGACTGTGCCACCCAGGCGCCCCATGATGATTTCATTTTTAGACAAGTTGTAACTGGTCTTTGGGCTCAAAGCCTTGCCAAGTGATGGTTTGCAGCTAGAATTATAGAAGCATTGCTAAAAACATGGCCACCTGAAGGGGGCCTTTATCCCTGTTCTTTGCCTCTCCTGGGGCTATGTCAGAACCTGTGGGCAACTGGATGTGAGTGAGACCCTGGGATCTGCTAAGATCCTTATGGGAGAACAGGTGTGGTGCTTCTACTCCCCACCCCAGGCTGGACAGTGACTGGGGAGCAGTTTATGGGTCTAGGTCCTGTGAAAGACCTGGTATTTGGGGAGGGGAAATGTTGATAGGGACTACTTGCTAGTGAACCGGGCTCTATGAACCCAGAAATGCCATGAGGGAGCTCAGTAGGGTTAAGGATTCCTACTTCCTGGGTTGGAACAGTGGGGAAGTCAGAGAGCTGACTCAGAGAGGGCTCAGAAATCTACCTTTGATTATCATCCCGCAAGCTAGAGTCACATTGACTTTAAAATTTAATCACATTATTTTGTTTTCACTGAATTTCTTTATACCTCTTATTTATGACAAATGATATTGATTCTCCAATCACTTTTCTTTCAAAATAAACAAGTTAAAATATGTGAATTATTTTAAGAAAAACACTAAGTAGATAATAATGTTAGCCAGTAGGTATGGCAAAAATTGGGAAGCTGGCACAATAATGTAGGCTGAAGTTTGGGAATCTCTAAGATATGACACATTTTTTTTTATGGGGTCATGAAGTCCAAATGGCAAAAATGTGTGTGCAGCATTTTATTAGCTGCAAAGTACCTTTGGATGTAATATATCATGATTTTCATGACAAATGCTGCTGATTTGATTCAGTAGAGTGGCGTGAGGAGAAGTCTGATGGTGGGGGATTAAAGAATAAGTAGGAGGTACAGAATGAGGAGAACAGGTGCAGGCAATAGGTTTAACAGATTTGGTTGGGAAGGGGGAAAACCCCCAAAGAATGGGGATGATCTGAGAGTTCTCATGGATGGAGGAGCAGGACAGGAATCTCATTTGGCAGTACTCATGGATTAAGTACACGTGATCAAGCAATATCCTAGATGAGGCTGTAGAGGTGGGATTTGGGGCAAGAGTGGGTAGGATACAACACTGCCTCAGAAGCAAGGGCCCACTGGCTTAGTGGAAGTGGTGGGGAGAGTGCCAGTGGGCAGCTCTGGTGTTCTCAGGGAAGCAGGAGGTGAGCGTGTGGGGTAGTGCTGCGGTTCATTCTTTGTGAGGGTGACTGCTGGGAGTACAAACCCCAGAGCAGCATTTTCCAGAGCAGAAGCATCTCTTGGGCAGAATTTTCAGAATGCAGATTCCTGGGCTCTTCCCTCTATCTCTGCTTTGAAATGGCTAATCAGGGGCCTGGGCATTGCACTGTAAAAAGTACCCAGGAGGGGTGCCTGAGTGGCTCAGTCTATTGGGTGTCTGACTCTTGATTTTAGTTTCCTTCAGTTGTGATCTTGGGATCATGGGGTTGAGCCCTGCACTGGGCTCCATGTTGAGCATTGAACCTGCTTGGGATTCTTTCTCTCTCTCTCCTTCCCTCCCACCACTGCTCACATGCTTTCACTCTCTCTCTTTCTCTCTCTAAAAAAAAAAAAACAAACAAGTACCCAGGAGATCATGGTGCTGGCAAACAATTAAACACGCTTAGGAGATACAGTGAAGGAACCAAAGATGAACAAAAGAGACTTTTGGCTACTTGGTGAGAGTTAGAGGTCATACATGCACTACTGCACATAGTGCATCTTACTTCATCTCTTTGAATTACTGACTATTGAATCACTTGTATTATTGAACTCCAGTATGGCTGTACTGCGGGAAACAGAGAGGAAGGAGCCGTCCAGGATCCCAGGTGCTGGATGACTTCTAGAACATCAGGTGGCATTTGTCACTCCATTAGTGCATAGATGTAAGGGTCATTACTGAGCACCACTGCCTTGCTGCCCTGTGGCCAGGCCTTATTCTGCTTCCTTTCTGGGGATGACAGTGGTTCTGTCTGGTTTGAAGCTGACAGAGACCTCCCCTGACGCTGGTGCTAGCGGTATTCCAAATGAGATTTTAAAACCTCAAATGCAGATGTCATGTGTCTTCAAAGTGTCTCACAAGCAGTCTTGTCTGCTGGGATCTGTGCTCTGTGATCCCCCTTGGGGAAGGAGTCTAGGGATTTTAGGCAGAGGCAGGTGTTACATTTGGAGTTGGTGTTGAGGCTTGAAGACTATAGCATTACAACATTCAGTTGGATGTGATTCAGGGCAAGTTCAGACAGTCTCCCCTACAGAAATCTATGCAAATCTCAACTCTATTTGCCAGGAAGCTTGTAAGCAGTTGGCTGCCTTTGTGCTCAGATGGAATTTGGACAATGGCTCATCTTGCCCCCCTGGACTGTCATTAAGCCCATATTCCAATTACTTGCTTTCTTCATTGGGTTTCCACCATTCTATGTTTTTCCTGACTCTTTCTCTTCATGCCACATGTGGTATGCCCCTCACCATCCTTCTGTTTAGTTGTACCAGATCAACTGCAGTAGGGTCCTACGCTTCCTGGGTGGGGGGAGCCCCTTAGCATTTTAGTGTCTTGGTGTAGTATAACCATTTAGTGAGTGGTGGCAAACGCTTTCTGTACAGGTGTATATATCTCTATATTCTACATCGTCGTACATATGTATTCATCTGTTCTGGGGGGCTGGGAGATGGATTGGCACTCCCTCCCATCCTGTGCACAATATAGAAGAGACTGGAGACCACCGCTCCTGGAACTGGATGCAGCTTACCTCAGCCCCATCATGCGTGTTTGAAACGTAGACACCTTGCCACAGCCTGTGCCCCGCCTGTGTCCGGCTCTGTACTAGTACCATGAGGGCTGAGGTGCTTCCTGGCCACCCACCTATATTCTGTAGCCCTGGGACAGGATGGGTGTTGGCCCTACAGGTGTGGCCTCCTCTTCCCCTGGGGTCCAGCCTCCCTTCTGGCCTGTCTCTATTGTTAACAGGGGTTTAGAGATGGAGTACCAAACCAGTGCTGGGACAGAGGTCGGGAAGCTGCGTGGGCTTTTAAAAATAAAAAGTCATTTCCAGAAAGAGGCCAGGATTGTTTCATGTGGCAGGAACTCAGAAGTAGGAGGGGCCTGTTGCTTATGTTGCAGGAGCTGTACTGCCCACCCTGGTGGGGCTGGGACATGATGATGAGGCAGATGATGGAATAGTCAACCCTGGACTGGCCCCTCTTCTGAGGAGTAAGGAGTCCTTAGAAGGTCAGTTTTAGAAGGAACTCTACACAATAATAGCATTCCAGTGGAATAGAATTTCTGCATCTAATGGTATTCGGAGGTACAATTCTCACATCTGAAAAGAGCCAGTTCTTGCTCTGTTCCTGATTTGATCTTCAGTCTTTGAGATTGAAACAAATCTGTTCCACAGAGACCGCTTGTGAAGAATCACAATGTACAGCTTTATACTAAAGGCTTGAGAAGTCCTGCAGCAAGGAAGCCTATTTCTTCTCATTCTGCATTCCCTAATCTCATTAAACCAGAAAGCCCCCTTTTCCACTTTTTACCATGTGCTTCCTAGAGCACTAACTAGTGTTCTACAAACTACTCTTTGGGAAACATGGTTCTAAGAATTTGCTAATTCTGAAAACTCTTCTGCTTTTTTTTTTTTAATCTTGTTCCCCTGTGATTAATAAGAAGAATCTATAAAAAAGTTAGAAAGGCCGATTTTTTTCTTTCTTTAGAAAGAACAGGACAAAATGGGTATGTTAATTAGTATATGCTAACTGCTATAATAAACAATTCCCCAAGTCTCAGTGATCTTAGACCATGAAAGTTTGTTTCCCCACCATGCCACCATCTAATGCAGTTAGTAGGGAGCTCTGCTCTGTACAGTCATTTAGGGTCCTCCCACTCTGTGGCTTTGTGGTCTTGAGAGTGAGACTTTGAGGTCCCCTGGTATGATCTGACTGTAAATGAGGGAAGGAAGAGAAGAAAAAATGCACACTCTTAGCTCTCTGGCCCAGAAGTGACCTCAGCCAATCCTCTCACATTCCATGGGGAAAATGCTGTCCTGTGCCCCACCCCGGTGCACGTGGGCTAGGAAAGGTGACTTAGCGGTGTGCCTAGTAATGTGAAACATGTATGGCGAACTTCTAACTCACCTCTGCCCCTGTGAGAGAGCAAAATATTGAATTTTGTTGTCTGAATCCTATTCTGATGCCAGTCTTGATGGGAGAGTAGAGGGAAGAGAACCAAGAAATGGAGAAGGTGGATGCTACTGAGAAAAAGTTGAGGGGGGAGGGGCAGACTTTGTGGAGCCTGCAGCAAAGAGGAAGGGATAGCCAGGAGCAAGCCTAGGAGAGGAAGAGCCAAAGAATCCATGATCTCCATGAATAGAAAATGCCCCCTTTATGCTCTTGGAAGAGAGTGAATACTATTAAAGGAACATGGGGGAAAAAAGAAGGAGGAAGAGATAGGCAGGCATGAATTCCAGGAAGGATGGAAGGGAGCAGCCATCCATATGCTATCTCCATCTGGGGAATTGTTCTTATTTTATTTGTAATGTATCTATAGAAGAAACATTTCTTTGAGGGAGGAAAAATAGCATTTCTCTTGGGGTAGGCACAAAAATGGAATGCTTTTTATTTTACTTTTATTAGTTTTACTTTTGTGGGTATTGTTTTTTCCCCATGAGCCCCGTGCCTCTGTGGCTGACTATGTACCACCAAAGGGCTACAGGTATTGTGATATAATGGTCTTCTCTGCCTTGGGGAATGGGGCAGAGTTGGAGAGGACCCCTCACCAATCCTCTCTGCCTCTGAGAATCTCCCCCATTTACTTCGGTAATCATACCAACATCATCATTTTCAATGTTCACCATGATGTGAAAAGCTCTGGGAAGCCCCACACCGGGTCGGTATCAGTGATTGCTAGGGCACTGGGCTGGCACCAACATAATTAGCCACCATCAACTCATAGAGGACCATACTTTATTTATTTATGCCCTGCGTAAATAAATGCCTGCCAAACAAGATGCAACCTGTTTGAAATATGAAGAAAATATGACAAAGGGGAAACAAGGGTGGGAAAGATAAGAAGGAGCCAAGAGTGAGGTCGGTACACAAACAGGCATATGGAATAAACTAGCTGGAGTTTGGAGGAGAGCTGGCTTTGAGCTTTCTAGCTGCTGCTGGAAAAAAAAGACAACACAGTCAATTGCACATTCCATGGTATCAATAAGATAAAAATAAATTGGATATTCATAAAATCCAACTCTTCCTAGTACTACAGTGGGTCCTAAGAAAAGACATTGTTTTTCGTAATGACCCAAGCCCTTCACAACATTCTTACAGTGAATGCAAACACATGTGTTGTGGGACTTTTCTTCACGGCGGCCAATGTAAGTTCAGGGCAATACTCCAAAGTTCAGGCTGGGGAAAGCAGTTTGGGAAGGGACAGTGGTGGAGCCAGGATTGCATCCCTACGAGATATTCGACACCATCTACAAATTGCAAATGCTGTGCCACTTTCCTGCTATCACATTGGCGAGGGTCACAAAGAATAATTCCAAAGAATAATCAGCCTCATACCTGGGAGGGTGTGCAGAAACCAGATTGATATTATGAAATTGATACAATCTTCTTGCAAGGCAGTTAGGCCATATAAAAACACATGAAGACATGTACAGTCTTGAGGAAGACTCTTTCTAGGAAATTCACTGAAGGAAATAATCCTGTGTGTGTCCAAAAATGTAGCTACAAAGACGTTGGTTATTGTATTGGTTCTAATATCTAAAAGTGACATGATAGGAATTACATCAATTATAGTTCACCTATAAAATGGGATAGGCATTAAAAATCATACTGAAGGGCTCCTGGGTGGCTCAATGGGTTAAAGCCTCTGCCTTCAGCTCAGGGTCCTGGGATCAAGCTCTGCATTGGCCTCTCTGCTCAGCAAGGAGCCTGCTTCCTCCTCTCTCTCTCTCTACCTGCCTCTCTGCCTACTTGTGATCTCTGTCTGTCAAATAAATAAATAAAATCTTAAAAAAAAAAAACCATATTGAAGTTAAAAAAAATTTTTTTTAAAAAGTCATGTTGGATGAGTTTCCCTGACGTAATGTATTTGTAAGTAAGTCATTAAGATAAGTATATTACCTTATAATATTTCTGTATAATCTCATCTTCTTAAAGGAGAAGGAAAGATGCATATACATGTGCGCGTGCGTGCACACACACACACACACATAAACACTGCTTCTACACCTGCAAATCTTCCCAGAAGGTCTGATGGATACAGTGTCAGAAAGAACTATTGCAGTAACTCGCGTGTATACTGTGTCACAG